>NC_091251.1:17555000-18197083 GCF_042477335.2 Ovis canadensis
CCCACTCCCCACTAAAAAATACCAGAACTCTTGGCAAAAAGGCTGATTTTAGGATCATGGCAAGGAAGTTACAAGGGGAACCTGGAACTTTTTTTTATAAGAAAGTAAGGGAATGCTTAGAAACTAATGGGGACATATTAGTTTCTGTTGGCCACATTTTGAACAATATGATGGTAAATAATGGCCAAAAAAATGGGACTATAACACACTGAATTTTAAAATGTCCCAAATCCATAGTAAATAAGAATGAGTGCAGGGAGAAGGGGAAGGTCATTTTTATCAGAAGGCCAGTTAAGAAATGTAGAAGGAATACATGACTAGAAAGGGACCAATTTTCCATCTACTAAATCAATTCAGTAGTTCACCAAATGAAAGGCTGAACGGGAGACTGAGTTTCACCCTCTGGGAAGAGAACACGGGAGAAGTCTCTTAGGGACTCCCTGACCATATGGTCCAACTTCACACCAGTGAGACCACACTGATGTTCCTGCCTCTTGATGTAATGCACTGGAAAGGGGTAGCCACCCTCATCTCTTCTGTGTTCTTGCTGCTCATGAGAGAATAAGCTGACCACCCCAGTTGTGTGGTGTTCTATGAAGTAACTGACCTGGACTCTTCAAAAGTGTCCTGTTACGAGAGACAAGTAAAGGCTGGCAGCTGTGTTAGATGACAGGAAGCAGAAGAGCATACCAGCCAAGCACAATGTGTGATGCTTGACTGAATCCTGACCCAAAGCAAAACCAAACAGCAGTCAAGGCTACCACTGGCACACATTAGATAACATTCTATCAAGGACAGAATCAGAGGGATAATGAATAACGGCATGTAGGAGAATATTCTTAAGCTGAAGTATTTAACAGTGAAGGATTATGACAGTGCAACTTACTCTGAACTGGTTCAGCGAAAAAAAGTATGTGGATGGAATAGATAAGCCAAATATGGCAAAATGCTAACAGCTTCTGAATCAAGGTACAAGTTACAGGAGTGTACGTCATACTACTCCTTAAGCTTTTCTGTAAGTTCAAAAATAAAATGCTGGGGAAAAGTACAAACTTCTAAAGGTACCCATTACAAAACCATGACTCGGTCCCAGCAGGGCTCTGGAAGTGTGTGGGATCGAGGCACACAGGGCACAGGGTCACAGGCAAGGCAAATGGAGGGGAAGGGCCCTGCAGGCCTTTTGAGTCCAGGTGTACCAGAGACCATGCCAGCATCATTGTATCCATCTCATTTATAAAAGGGGGTAATGGCACCTTCATTAACAGGGTTCCTAGAAGGACTGAACTACAGGGTCTAGAAATTTGAGAAAATAGAATCAACTGAAAAGAAAAAGTATAATAAATAGATTGCAGAATATCCAAAAAGTCTGGAAACAGGAGGCACAGCTGCTCTGAGATGTCATCATAGGGGCATTTCAGCATTTAATCAATGTTACAGTGAGCGCCTACTCTGCCTCTGGGACAGGGCTAGGCTCCGAGGAGACAGTGGGATCAGAGACCTGGGCCCAGCCCTCCTGGACTGACATTCTAGCCGCAGGAAGCCTGACAGTGGTTAGTCAACAAAGACAGTTGTGGTTTTGGTGAGTGCAACCAAAGAAATCAACTGGGTGCTGTGATACACAGGAACACTGAGGATCAAGGGAGGCGGTGTATTCTAGCTGGGGAGGGCCTCTTAGTTGAGTCCCAAAGGATAAGGAGGTAAGCATGAAAAGTCTAGCGGAAAAGCAGTCCATGTAGCGGGAAAAGGTGCAAATGCCATGATGTAGGAAAAGCTTGTTTGGAAAACTAGAGGTTAGAGCTGGGTAGTAACAAGGAAAACGGGACCAGAAGAGACTGGCAGGCAGCCTGGGTCACAGAGTTTGTCTTCTGGACGCAAAAGGAGATACGTGGAATGTTTTAAGCAGTGAAATGTGCGATACTTCAGTCTGCTACTGGGGAAGAATGATCACAGGGGGCAAAATCCTTTTAGTAGAATTTGATTTTCTTAAAGCATGTGCTACTCTGAAAAACAAGAAAACGACTTCAAAATAACAAAGAATTGGCTGCAAAGAGAGGGATGGGGAGACTTGGGAGCAAGAGGAACTTGGAATTTATTAATACCGGAAATTTAGAGAAGCAAAGGTTAGCAGTGCCCACCTACCCACCGCCCAAGGGGAGGAAGTCCTGGCCAGTGGACTTGAACCATTCTGGCCCAGCTGGCGGGGCCTTGGATTTCATGCTTCAGTAGGGATGAGAGTTCTTACTGCAGAGGTTCTTGGGGTTGTTGTGTGAGGCAGTCTTTGCAAAGGGCTTAAGTGGCATGAGATCTGGCTCGAGATACTTGGGCTGGGAGTGCCGTTACTCGTCCCTGGGTCAAAACTAGGGCTAGTGATTATCATGTGTCAAGGTCATCGTCACCAGGGCCTCCAATCCAACGGTCACATGGAGCCCTTTACCATCTCTGCAGCTCTTCCATGTACCTCCGTGTCAGTACCGGCAGAACCCTGGGTGTATCTTCAGCCTCGACACCCTTGCCCTGCCACACCCTTGTCACCATTACCCCCGCCTGACCTCCCGCGTCCTCAGCCAAGCTGTCCGCCACCCATCGGGCCTTACGTCGACCGTCTTGCCGGGCTCCCTTCACTCTGGAATCAAGACAAGTGAGCTCCCTAGCTGGGGGCCTTCACGCCCGCTCCTGTCTAGGCCCACGGTCTTGTTTGCTGCTGCGCTCCCCTTGCTCACTGAATCCTAGTCCTACTTGGTTGCTCTATGTTCCTTGGACTCATTAAGTTGCTTCTGGCCTCAAGGTCCCTGGACATGCTGTTTCTTCTTTCTGGGAAACTTTGCCCTCCCTATTCGCCTGGCTAATACCAGTACTTCACATCTTAGTCTGAGTATTACTCCTTTAGGGAGGCCTTCCTGAGTTCCTCCATAAACAAGTCCTACTTTTTCCCTTCACAGCATTTATTTTCATTGCAATTTTTACTAGTGTGATGGTTTGTTTCAAGCCAATCACTTCACTAGACAGTTAAGCTCTAGGAGGGCAGGGGCCACGTTGGTCTTGGACACTGAAGTTTTCCCAATGAGCCAGGTGCAGAGGAGGCGCTGGGTGAATATTTGTTGTCTGGATGAATGTATGGACTGAGCCGACTGTGCCCGAGTCTGCCTTTCTCCCCTCTGTGGATGAGGCTCCTTCAGGAAGGCTGTGTGTGAGACTCTCCTTGGAATGAACAGGCGTCTGACTTTCACATCACTCTCAGTGGCTCAGAGTGAAATTCAGGAAAGTAATTTTGTTCATTTAAATACCATATGTTTAAATTCCTAGATTCATAGCTTCAAAGTATATTCTAATTACATGCATCAGGAGAACTCACAGCATATGGCAGCTCGTAATTTTGCTGAGGCTCGGACTTGAGTTTCATGGCTGTGAAACTGGGGTGAGGGGGCTTACTTCCCTCAGCTCAGGTGACAGCCCAGCATCCACCTCTTAGGGGCTGCTGTGCTCTCTATGGGAACATTTACAAAATGTGGGGGTTCAAGATACATTGCTCCCCAAGGCCAAGGGTCAGTATGAAAGTAATTTAACCATGTATAGAGAGTTTAGAAAGTGGGCATCAGAAATTCCTTAGAACCTCATCTTCTAATCTCATCTGGAATTTTACAGAAAATTAATTTCCTCCAGTGTGTTTCCACTGTACACAGGCTCTGGCCACAGACCTAGGTTTGAACCCTGGCTCCGCAGGTACTTTCCTCTCCGCTTCTGTTTGCCCATGTGTGAAGGGGGTTGGTGCTCATCTCACAAGCTTACTGGGTTAGACAAGCCAGTGTATGTGAATTTGCCTATGCCCCCTTCCTCTCTTCCTCCTTAGAAGTTCCCACAAACAAAGGGCACACTTGGACTCCCCAACCTCTTTCTTTCCTCCCCACCCTTGGAGCAGGACAACTCTGTGTGTGCGCTCAGTTGCTTCAGTCGTGTCTGACTTTCTGCGACCCTGTGGACCGTAGCCCCGCCAGGCTCCTCTGTCCGTGGGATTCTCCAGGCAAGAATGCTGCAGAGGGTTGCCGTGCCCTCCTCCAGGGGCTCTTCTCCACCCGGGGCTCGAACCTGTGCCTCCTGAATTGCAGGGGGATTCTTTATCTGCTGCTCCTCCTAGGAAGCCCATTGGACAACTCTGGCTGACCTCGAAATGCACTCAGTGATGTCCTCCTCCCACTTGAACCGGGCAGAGATGACTAAGGAGCCGTCACAGTAAAATGCCTCCTGATAAAGACACTGACTATTTCAGGGAACCATTCAGTTGTGTTCTTCGCAGGACACTATTTTCAAACTTCTGGTTCTAAATATTTCTTCTCCTTCTTAACTCTTTTCCAAAGAAGCTGAAAAGAATGCTAAGGATAAAACAGGATTGGAACACCCCATTTATTCTTAGTCAGTATACACTGGTCTGAGAGCTTCCTCTCCCTTATTCAAGGCAGAAAAGAATATTCTGTAATAAAAGTCGATCCCATGTCCACCTTGAATCACTATTGCCCATGACCCAGGTATATTCCCTGGGAAACAAAACAGAAATGAACAACAAGTATTAAGGGTGAACTTTAAACAAAACCAAGCTGCTTTAATATTAAACTTTCTGCTAGATCTCCAAAAGAAACAATTTACATAAACTTCAGTGAGGCTGAGCACACATGGAATTTGCCTTTGGGGCTTTGTTCTTAAAAGGACACGTACCTTTCTTTGAGCATGTTAAAAAATGCACAAACCACACAACCTCACGTCATGGCCTTGACAACACTGTGTTAGGTTTTAGTTACAAGTGTCTGAAACAGAGAAGACCCCTGTAATATACTCCTCGCCTGGCCACAGGCAGCCTGAGAGTCGGCAACACTGACAGCAATTTCTGCTTTATTTCACGCTGCTGCTGCTGCTGCTAAGTCACTTCAGTCGTGTCCAACTCTGTGTGACCCCATAGATGGCAGCCCACCAGGCTCCCCCGTCCCTGGGAGTCTCCAGGCAAGAACACTGGAGTTGGTTGCCATTTCCTTCTCCAGTGCATGACACTGAAAGGTGAAAGTGAAGTCGCTCAGTCATGTCCGACCCTCAGCGACTCCATAGACCACAGCCTTCCAGGCTCCTCCGTCCATGGGATTTTCCAGGCAAGAGTACTGGAGTGGGGTGGCTTTATTTCATGCCTATTAGCAATTAGTCTTGGCAAGTTATGTATTATCATCCCTATTCTATAGAAGGAAGAAACTGAGGTCTAGAGATATAAAATTAGCTGCCCAACGCAGAGTAGGTGATGGAATTGGGATTCAAACCCAGAACTTCTATATTCAATCCAGTGCTTTTAAATTTTTTTAATGTTTCTGTAATACCTTCCTCAATTCCAGGCAAAAGAGGGTGTAAGGACCATCTTATCTTCCCAAGAGCATTACCGAGCTAAAATCAACCTCAATATGATCATGTATGTGTGTATATAGGTGTATATATATATATACACACATATATATATGCAATGTATATATATATATTAAGGACAGAATAAATGGCAGAAATAGCAAGGACCTAAAAGAAGCAGAAGAGATTAAGAAGAGGTGGTAAGAATACACAGAAGAACTGTACAAAAAAGGTGTTAATGACCCAGATAACCATGATGGCGTGGTCACTCACTTAGAGCCAGATATCCTGCAGTGTGAATTCAAATGGGCCTTCGGAAGCATTATTATGAACAAAGCTAGTAGAGGTGATGGAATTCCAGCTGAGCTATCTCAAATCCTTAAAAATGATGCTGTTAAAGTGCTGCACACAATATGTCAGCAAATTTGGAAAACTGTGCAGTGGCCACAGGACTGGAAAAGGTCAGTTTTCATCTTACCCAATCCCAAAGAAAGGCAATGTTGAAGAATGTTCAAACTATCTTACAATTGAGCTCATTTCACATGCTAGCAAGGTAATGCTCAAAGTCCTTCAAGCTAGGCTTCAACAGTATGTAAACTGAGAAATTCCAGATGTACAAGCTGGATTTGGAAAAGGCAGAGGAACCAGAGATCAAATTGCCGGTATCTGTTGGATCATAGAAAAAGCAAGAGAGTTCCAGAAAAACATCTACTTCTGACTCATTGATTGTGCTAAAGCCTTTGACTGTGTGAATCACAACAAACTGTGGGAAATTCTTACAGAGATGGGAATACCAGACCACCTTACCTGCCTCCTGAGAAACCTGTATGCAGCTTAAGAAGCAACAGTTAGAACTGGACATGGAACAACAGATTGGTTCCAAATTGGGAAGGAGTACATCAAGGCTGTATATTGTCACCCTGCTTATTTAACTTCTGTGCAGAGTACATCATGAGAAATGCCAGGCTGCATGAAATACAAGCTGAAATCAAGACTTACGGCAGAAATATCAACAACCTCAGATATGCAGATGATATCAATATAATGGCAGAAAGTGAAGAGGAACTAAAGAGCTTCTTGATGAGGGTTTAAAGAGGAGAATGAAAAAGTTGGCTTAAAACTCAACACTCAAAAAACTAAAATCATGGCATCCAGTCCCATCATTTCATGGCAAATAGATGGTGAAAAAGCAGAAACAGTAGCAGATTTTATTTTTATGGGCTCCAAAATCACTGTGGTTGGTGACTGCAGCCATGAAGTCAAAGGAAGAATGCTCCTTGTAATAAAAGCTGTGACAAACCTAGACAGCATATTAAAAAGCAGAGACATCACTTGGCCAAAAAAGGTCTGTATAGTCAAAGCTATGGTTTTTCCAGTAGTCATGTATGGATGTGAGAGTTGGGCCATAAAGAAGCTTTTTTTTCAGGATCCCCTCCAAGATCATGTTTTGCATATAATATTCATGTGTTTTGGTTTGATTTTAATCATCTGGAATAGTTCTTCAGTCTTCCTCTGTTTTTAAGACATTGGGACTTTCGAAAGTACAGGCCAGTTAGTTTGTAAAAGGCCCTTCAATCTGGGTTTGTCTGGTGCTTCCTTCTGATTAGATTCGGGTCAGGAATTTTTGGCACCTAAGTGATGAGGTGTTCTCAGGGTATCACATCAAGAGGACCGTCAGTTTTCTCCCTTGTAAACCTACTGTCTTTCCTTATGTAATCTGTAACCACGTTAGTTTTCCTAAGGGCCTCGTTAATCCTTGGCTGATCAAATCACTCCTATCTGAAGCACCTATTCCACCATTATCCTTGTTGATATTTGCCCAAGTGCTAGTTAACCAATTAATTAGTCTAACTCTCCCAGATCCTCACTGGCTTTGCCTGTGACTGGGGCAGAGCCACGTTCACAGTCTTACATCATTTGCAAGATGTTCACGTTTACCTTGCCACTGATTTTCTGTGTTTGTATCATATTGACCGATGTTTACAACATCCAAGTCAGTGAGCAGGAGACCCAACAGAGATTCTGCAGTGATGGGCCAGGGAAAGCTGCCAGGGCTCGGTCAGGTCATTACTGAATCTTGCTCATGTTAGGGTAACTCATTTACCTACACAACCCTAAGGACTGCGAGGACCACTGTGGTATCTGCCGTAACAAAAATACTACGTGAACTCTTCTGTTTCAGAGCAGCGATTCCAGCTATGTCCTTTCTCGTTTCTTGCAATTACACTAAGGAACAATGATTTACGGAAGTTAATAGAGTCCCTTATGTGACTTTAATTCATAATAATGTCCATGGCCAGACTCCCACACCACCCGGTTTGTGCCCAAATGCTCCTTACCTCTTAAAACATGCTGGTAACTGGATAACAGGAACTGTAGGTGCTCGACCAGCTCATCCCATTTCTGCCACTGGGTTTTATCTGACTGTAGAGATAGTAAAAGCAGTTGGTAATAAATTCTTTCCTCAGTAAGAGGTTTATACAGTTTTTAAGTAACTTACAAAAAGCTCAAGGATTAAGGAAAAGGTGGTCTGGGCCTGGGACTGAAGTAGGGAAAAACATACCTGACACTTGAGCAGTGACGTGGAATTGTTCAGAAAATAGAGGGCCTGGGCCAGAGACAAGGGTAGGCGGGTGGGCGTCTCACAGCTGTGGAGAAATATGATTTCCAGCACTTTGCAGCGTAGCAGGTGGCTTTCCATGGTAGTAAAGAACATCTCTCTGCATGGAGGAGAGAGAGCGCACCATCACAACTATTGTTTCAAGGAACGTATACCACAATTCTCCCTGAATGCTCTAACCTTTGCCTAAATCAGAGAAGGCTAGGAAGGAATACAATGAAGGCCTACAAAATCACAAAGCCTGTGGACAGGGCAGAAACAGATTCGTTCATGAACTGACAACTGCCAGAAAACTCCCTGACGTTTGAAAGTGAAAGACTATAGTTTAGGACACGTGAAGAATTACAGCATACTCTAACCAAGAGAATTAATCATGAGATTAAATGTTTCTGAATGGCCATAAAGTGCCATAACTGGCACAAAAGAGGAATATTATTAAGAGGAATAAAAGAGGGTATTGCTCTTGAAAAGCTCATGGTTGAACAGGGGCAAAAGTGTGCAACAGGAACCTAACGCGCAGGGCCAGTGTGTACACGGTGTGGTGGTGCCCCCATGACACAGATGGGAGAGCACACTCGGTCGGGGCTGGAAGCAGCCTCTGACGGGGGAGACGGCACGGGCGGCAGTGGGCTAGGGGAGTAAGGAAGGCCCAAGGTAAGAGGCACTCCAATGCTAGGAGAGACATGGCGAAAAGCAAGAAGCAAAGAGATATACACATCTGGGGCGCCACAGCCTTCTTCAGTTTCAAGTCTCTAGGACTGAGGAGTCCCCGAGGGACTTGGCCAGCGAGAGTGGGCTGAGCACACTCAGAGGCTTCTGAGAAGGAGAGCTGTAAAACGAAGGCTGAGCTTCGGGAAGGCGAATCCCACTCACTGTTCTAAACACAGTGTCAGCTTCCCCCCCAGAATGTGATGAATCTCAGATGCACAGGGTGCATCTCTGGACTGCCTAAAGGCTTTTGCCTGAAGGTTTGGTTGGTGGTTCTTGCCAGGTCTGCGCATCAGAGCAGTTTCTGAGGAGTAGGCAGTGAACAGATAAGGAGATGGCAACAACAGAACCTGCCCCAGATATCAGGGTTCTTTCTGCTACAGCTGTCCCTTTGCAATGGAGCAACATTTGGAAAAATAGGGGGCTCTTGGTGCCACTGCCGCTTGTAACAATGATAAATAACAAAGTATCTATTCATTTTTATTTTCTTCTTCCCTTTCCTTTTGCTGTTCCACCAGACACGTTATTAGTGTAAAAGCAAAATTTTAAAAAGCAGAATAAATAATTCTAAAACCTTTGCTTAACATTCTAAAGTATTAAAAATGTCTAAAATATTTATGAAAATCCATTTGATCTCCTTAATGTATTTTTTAGTACCATTCTATATCTTCTGTGACAAATTTTCTTTAATACGAAGGACTCCAAATTATTACATTCCTAAGACATTCTCCAAATTCTTTCAAGTCTAATTTCTACTCTGCATTTGGTGTATGACTTTCGCAGACAGTTGATCTATTCAATAACTTTTAGTTTCAAACTGTATTTTCTCCTCCAGTTTTGACTCCAGAGTCTGCATTTGTCCTGGTTTTATAATCCAATACGGCAAACCCAGAAATATACAAATAACAAGAAAGTAATTTTAGTGTGTTGGACATAGTAGGAAATGGAGGTACAATTATCTATAGCAATTCAAATTCACATTTTAAAAACAAGATAGAGAGGAAGGCTAACTTCCAGATCCAGCCTTAACAAGTATATCTGATATTGGATTTACTCTCCTTTTATCAACAATTATAAACAAAAGATATGATATAACTATTTTCAGGCATTGGATACAAATGACTATTGTTCTTGAGAGAAAGGGGAAAAAAGGTGGTGAACTCCATGTTTACCCCAGATTTCCTGCTGGGGGCACTTTCTAACTAAGGCCAAGGAAAGTATGGGTCCTAAACAGAAAGCAGTGGATTTGTTGGACGGAGCAGAGACTGGAGGTCAGGGGAGCTGAGGTGGCTGGAATATCTGTAACGGTCCCCCTTGGCACATGGACAGGGAGATAGCCAAAGCCTGGGAGAGAACAGTTAGTGAGGGCTGTGAGATGAGTGGGGATTCGGGAAAGTGCCCAGTGTTGAGAGAGATGGGGTCTCAACGAACTAGAAGAGAAATCTCAATTGAACATGTTGGGCTTTCAGGGATAACCCCAGAAGACTAAGCTACCGGACATTAGTCTCTTAAGAAAGGCTGCTTTAGCATGCTTGGGGCTGGTGCACGGTGATCACCCAGAGAGATGTTATGGGGAGGGAGGTGGGAGGGGGGTTCATGTTTGGGAACGCATGTACACCTGTGGTGGATTCATGTCAATGTATGGCAAAACCAATACAGTATTGTAAAGTAAAATAAAGTAAAATTAAAAATTAAAAAAAAAATAAAAATCACGTTCAAAAAAAAAAAAAAAAGAAAGGCTGCTTTAGAATACCCTTACAATTCCTAGAAACAAGCTTCAAAAGGAGAAAGCTAACCTGCTAATAAATCACTATCTGCCAGACTGGAAGTTAGTATTCTTTAAAGGAAGTCAGCAGATTTCAGATTCTCAACAACGGACCATTCATGTTAGGCATGCAATAAAAAAGTATTAGACAAGGGAAAAACAGGAAAATGAATCCATACCCAGGATCAAAATGCCCAAAGAAACAGACCAATAGATGACACAATGTTGGAGTTAGTAGACAAGGACTTTAGAACAGCTGTTATAAATATGCTTAGATTAACCAACCAACCAAGATATATATACACGAATGAATAGAGGGGGACTCTCAGCAAAGAGAAATGGACACTCTAAGGATGAACCAAATGGAAGCTCTTGTTCTGAAAGATATAACATCTGAAATTAAAAAAAAAAATCACTGGATAGGCTTACCAACAAATTAGGCACCACAAAAGAAAAGAAAAATCAAGGAGGAGGAAGTGCAACAGAGAGAGAAAAAAAGACAAGTCAAAACAAAATTAAAAAACAAAAAACAATAGTAGAAAACACCAGAGCCGTAATGTTCTGTGGAACAGTGAGACACAGCCTAGCATATATGCACTTGAATCCCCAGAAGATGAGAATTCAGGCCAAAAAAAACCGCCCAAGATATTTCAAACTTTGATCAAAAATATTAACTCACAGATTCAAGAATCTCAATAAACCCCAAGCAGGGTAAACACAGTGGAAACTACAACTAGTTACTGTAATCAAGTAGACGGAAAAAAAAAAAGCAGCAGCCGGAGAAAAAAAGACACATGACTCAAAAGGGAGCAACAGTAAGAAATTCTGATGACTCCCCATTAGCAAGCCAGAAGAGAGGGACAGCTTCAAAACAAGGAGAAACACCTATCAACCTAGAATTCATAGCAAGTAAAAACACTACTCATATATGAAGGTGAGATAGCATATACGGATAAACAAAAGCTTTGCATTACCAGTAGACTTGCAGTACAAAAAAAATTAAAGAAGCTAAGTTCTTTACCTGGAAGAGAAATAATACCAAATGGAACTTGGATAGTCAAGAAAGAAAGAAAGAACACCAAAGATGGTAACTGTGTGGGTCTGATATGTGTTTTTTCCAGCCACACTAAGCAATTGACTCAATTTTGACACTATTTACCATAGCGTCAGATTCCGCAGGTTAAGGGCTCAGGCCTACAAGGCTGCCCTCGCATTCTCTCTTTAGATGCCAACCCAAAGTCCAGCTTGTCAATCTGTGTGCTTCTGAACCACGTAGCTATAGATGGGAGGTTCCCAGGACCCCCACTTAGCTTTGATTAATTTGCTACAGGGCTTACAGAACTCAGACAAACCCTTTGCTTACTAGGTTACCAGTTTGTTATAAAAGGTTTAACTCAAGAGCAGCCACATGGAAGAGAGGTGTAAGGTATGGGGCAAGGGTGAGGCACGTCCATGCTCTCTGAGTGCATCACTCTACAGGCAGTCTCCACCTATTTACCAACCTGGAGGCTCTCTGGACCTAGTCCTTTGGGGTTTTCAAGGAAGCTGCATCAGACAGGCATGGCTGATTAAATCAGTGACCCCTGGTAACTGAACTCAACCTCCAGCCCCTGTCCCTTCCCCGGAGGAGGGGATGGAGCGGGAGAAGGGAGGGTAGAGGAGAGCTGGAACAGAAAGTTCCACTTTCTAATCACATGGTTCCCCTGGCAACCAGCCCCCAACCTTCAGGTCACCAAGTGGTTTTCCGAAAGATACCTCATTAACGGAACAAAAGATAACTTTATTAATTACTCTTATCACTTAAAAAACTCCAAAAGAGCTCTGTGCCAGGAACAGGATGAAGGTCTCTCTCAAACCCCGCCCCCCACACAAGCTTGGATGGTAAAGAATCTGCCTGCAATGTGGGAGACCCAGGTTTGATCCCTGGGTCAATAATATCCCCTGGAGAAGGGAATGGCAACCCACTTCAGTATTCTTCCCTGGAGAACTCCATGGACAGAGGAGCCTGGTGGGCTGCAGTCTGTGTGGTCACAAAGAGTCGGACACGACTGAGGACCAACACTTACTTCCTTTATATATATATTTCTTATTATAGGTTACAATATCACAGATAGGTGGAACAAAGACCGTTCCCCACCCACATCCCTGAATTTCTTTTAAAAACAACTGTTTAAAGCAAAAACATGATTCCATCTCAGAGTAAAATGCATGACAACAACAGCACAGATAGTGGATGGGAGTGGATAAACGAAAAAAGGGTTATTAAGATTTTAACACTACATGTTACGATAGAGTACTAATTCAAGGTAGACTCTAATAAGAACACATATTGTAATTCCAAGAGCAACCATTAAAAAAATAAAACATCTCTGAAAAAGCATTTGATAAAATTTAACATCCACTCATGATAAAAACAGAAAACTAGGAATAGAAGGGAAATTCTTCAGCTTATTAATGAACATCTACCAAAAAAGTCCTAGAAATAGCATCATGATTAATGGTGGACTGACATTTTAATTAATCAATAATTAATTAATGAACTGAATGCTTTCCCCTAAATCATCAACAAACCAAAGATGTCTGCTTTCCCCTGGATCATAACCAAAGCAAAGATGTCTGCTTTCCCCTGGATCATAACCAAAGCAAAGATGTCTGCTTTCCCCTGGATCATAACCAAAGCAAAGATGTCTGCTTTTGCCATTGCTATTCAACATAATATTGGAAGTTCTAGTCAGTGTAGTAAGGCAATAAAAGGCATACTGACTGGAAAGAGAACTAAAACTTTCCCTGCTTGCAGATGACATGATGGTCTACACAGACAATCCCAAGGAATCTCTGGCATGAGAGCATTTTCCATAAAAGAAAATCTGATAAGATACAGATTTCATCAAAATTTAAAACTTGCTCTGTGAAATATCTTGTTAAAGAGGATGAGAAGACAAACTACAGAATGGGAGAAAATATTTGCAAACTACAGTCTGAAAAAGGATTACATCTAGAATATAGAAAGACTCTGGAAACAGGAAAAAGCAAAAAATCTGTTAAGAACATGAGAAAAGAAATATTTTAGTAAAGATGTTATACAATTGGCAATTAAGCACATGGAAAGATATTCAACTTCATTAGCGATTAAAGAAATGAAAATAAAAATCACAATGAGATACCATCATACACTTATCAGAATAGCTAAAATAAAAAACTGTTTTAACACCACCAAATGCTGGTTAGGATGCAGAGAAACTGGATCATTCATACTGCTGGGGAGAATGTAAAATGGTAAAGCCACTCAAAGAAACAGTTTGGCAGTTTCTTAAAAAAAAAACTAAATAAGTAGCTACTATATAATGCAATGGAGAAGTAAATGGCAATTCATTCCAGTATTCTTGCCTGGAGAATCCCATGGACAGAGGAGCCTGGTGGGCTACAGTACACAGGATCGCGAAGAGTCAGACATGATTGAGTAACTAACAACACATAAGGCAAAAATTGCACTCCTTGGCATTTATTCCAGAGAAATGAAGATTTATGTTTATTCAAAAAGTCTGTACATGAATGTTTATAAAAGCTTTATTCGTAATAGTCCCAAATTGGAAGCAACACAGATATCCTTCAATGGGTAACATGGTTTAAAAAAAATACCAAAGGTATACCCACACTATGGAATACTATTCAGCAATAAAAAAGACACCACAACCTGCATGAATCCCAAGAGAACTATGCTAAGTGAAAAAGCCAATCCCAAAAGGTTCCCTACTGTATGATTCCCACTTATATAATATGTTGAAATGATCTAATTTTAAAAATGGAAAATAGATAAGTGGTTGCCAGGGGTGGGGTGGGAGGGGAGTGGGTAGGGTCATAAAAGGTCAGAATTAAAATCCTTACGGCGCTGGAAATGCTCTAAACCTCATCTTGTGTCGTCCTTGTGTCCTGATGGTGACACGTGCACCAAGTTTGGCACTGTCACCACTGGGCAACCTGTGCAAAGAGCACATGTGGTGTCTCTGTACTATTCCTGTCAACTGCATAAGAACCTATAACTACGTCAGAGTAAAATTTTATTTAAAAAGCTAGAAAGCTTTGCTTGTGCTCAGTCACTTCATTCTCTTTGTGACCCCATGGACTATAGCCTGCCAGGCTCCTCTGTCCGTGGAATTCTCCAAGCAAAAATACTGGAATGGGAGGCCATGCCCTCCTCCAGGGGATTTCCCAACCCAGATATCGAACCCAGGTCTGGGGCACTGCAGGCAGATTCTTTACCATCTGAGCCACCAGGGAAGCCCAAAGGGAAGAATAGAAAATACTTAATTAATCCAAAAGAAGGCAGAAAAGGAGATAAAAATGAACAAAGAACAAATAGTAAGCAAATAATAAGATGACAGATGTAAAACCAATAATTAATTTAAATGTAAATGGAATAACTAACTCCCGTTAAAAGGCAGAGATTGTCAGCTGCCTAAAAAGCAAATCCGACTATATGCTGCTTACATTAAACATACCTTTTATTTAAAAAAAAACTTTTTGTTAGACTCAAAGAGTTGTAAGAATAGCACTAATAATTCCCAAATATCCTTAGTACTCCAGATTCCCTAAGTGTTAAACGTTTACCATATCTTCTTTATCCTTAATATCTCTGTGAACTTTTTTTGAACTATTTGATAGAAAGGTGTAGGCATGATGCCCATTTATCCCTAACCATTTATCCCTAAGTTCTTCAGTGTATAATTCCTAAAAACATTTTCTAAGGTAACCAAGTGAGTGAGTGAGTGAGTGAAGTTGCTCAGTCGTGTCCGACTCTGCCACCCCATGGACTGGAGCCCACCAGGCTCCTCCCCCATGGGATTCTCCAAGCAAGAGTACTGGAGTGGGCTGCCATTTCCTTCTCCAGGGGATCTTCCCAACTCAGGGATCGAACCCGGGTCTCCTGCATTCCAGGCAGATGCTTTAACCTCTGAGCCACCAGGTAACCAAAAAAAAAAAAAAACCAGAAAATTAATCTTAATGCAACAGTATTATATTAACTGTAGACTTTAATCAGATTCTTTTCATTGTCCTAATGTTGCTATTAATAGCAAAAGAAATCGCAGGTTAGCACTGCATTCAGTTGCCTGTTTTTTTCAGTGTCCTTTGATCTGGAACAATTCCTCATTCTCGCTTTGTCTTTTATGACATTGACATTTTGCAAAAGTGCAGTGCAGTTTTTTTCGTAGAACATTTCTCATTGGGGATTTCTGATATTTATCCATGATTTGATGGAGGTTATGCATTTTTTGGCAAGAGGACTGCAAAAATGTTTTGTGCATCCTATCAAGGAGCATATGATGTCAGTTTGCCCCACTGCTGGTGTTAATTCTGATTACTTGACTCCATAGTAAAGTTATTTTTCACTTCATAATTAATATCTTGTGAGAATATACTTTCAGACTATGCAAATATTTTGGTACGCCACAAAATTTCATCATTTTAGTACCCAGTCATACCTGAATTAATTCTTATTATGATGCATGCGGCTCAGAGGGTAAAGCGTCTGCCTGCAGTGTGGGAGACCCGGGTTCAATCCCTACATCGGGAAGATCCCCTGGAGAAGGAAATGGTAACCCACTCCAGTACTCTTGCCTGGAAAATTGCATGGACAGAGGAGCCTGGTAGGATATAGTCCATGGGGTCACGAAGAGTCAGACATGACTGAGTGACTTCACTTTCACGATGCATGCCAAATGGTATTTTCCCCCCAAATTCATCATTTCTTCTTATATTTATTAGCTGGCTTTCTATTATAAGGAAGAGAGCCCCTTCTCTTCCTTCCTATCAGTATTAGAATCATGGGTTACTATTCTACACAACAGTGTGTAGTCTTTTACTGTCAATATTTATTTTGATACTCAAATTATCTCAGATTTAGCCAGTGGAAGCTCTTTAAGCTTCTTTTGTCATGTTCCAAACATTCTTTGAACATTTCCTCACTTTTTGGATCAAGATGTTCTGGGCTCATTTTATACTTTATCTCAGGTCTGGAATCAGGCATTTCTTTCAACATAAATTTATTTATTTTAATTGGAGGTTAATTACTTTACAATATTGTTGTGGTTTTGCCATACATCAACATGAATCCGCCACAGGTATACACGTGTTCCCCATCCTGAACCCCCCTCTCTCCTCCCTCCCCGTACCATCCCTCTGGGTCGTCCCAGTGCACCAGCCCCAAGCATCTAGTACCATGCATTGAACCTGGACTGGTGATTCGTTTCATATATGATATTATACATGTTTCAATGCCAGTCTTCCAAATCATCCCACCCTCTCCCTCTCCCACAGAGTCCAAAAGTCTGTTCTATACCTCTGTGTCTCTTTTGCTGTCTCGCATACAGGGTTATTGTTACCATCTTTCTAAATTCCATATACATGCGTTAGTATACTATATTGGTGTTTTTCTTTCTGGCTTACTTCACTCTGTATAATCGGCTCCAGTTTCATCCACCTCATTAGAACCGATTCAAATGTATTCTTCTTAATGGCTGAGCAATACTCCATTGCATATATGTACCACAGCTTTCTTATCCATTCATCTGCTGATGGACATCTAGGTTGCTTCCATGTCCTGGCTATTATAAACAGTGCTGCGATGAACACTGGGGTACACGTGTCTCTTTCAATTCTGGTTTCCTTGGTGTGTATGCCCAGCAGTGGGATTGCTGGGTCATAAGGCAGTTTTTCTTAACAAACTCTGGTTCCTTTTTGTGTAAACTAGTATTTAGAAACAAAGATCTGAGTACTAGGTCTGCTCATTGCTACTAGGGTGTAGTTGTTCCTATGCTCTCTTAGTGGGTAGAGGTAGGAAAGAAATGTGTGAATGCACACACACATATAATATATATATAAATGCTGACACCTCTACTTTTATTCCTGTATCTATCTATTTATTGGAACCACAAGTTCATACTGATGCCTCCAAATCCAATCCAGCACCACAGGGTTCCTTCTGTCCTTTCTGCTTTTCATATGTGTAACTCCTTTCTCTGACAGTGAGAAACTTGGCTCTCGTTATCCACAATACATTTAAGTGTTTAATCCTAGAATACATATAAGATATTTTTTGAATTGTTAATACTTCCTGTGAAAAAGAAATTTACTAACTAGAGTTTAATATTTATTTACACTTCATTTTTTGTCTTTAGCCTGAGGGTATTTAGTCCAAATACTGCGTTTTAACTTACTTGGATGGGCCGGGGAAGATGAACAGTTATCATAAAAGGATAGTATTAGGGATCTTTGTGGTGATGGAACAGTTCTGCATATGTTGACTGTCTTGGGGATTATATGAAGCTACACATGTGATAAAACTTAGAACCACATATGGTGAGTGCAATCTGGGCGAAATGGGTGAAATCTGAATATGCTCTGTAGATCATGCCGCTGTCAATTTCCTCTCCGCGATACTGATACAGTCATGCAAGACGTAATCGCTAGGGGATAGACAGTGAAGGGCATAGAGGACCGCTCTTACTAGTTTTTGCAACTTCCTGTGAATCTTTATTTAAAAATAAAAAGTGAAGGAAAAAAGGTTGCTTGGGCTTGTCCTCCCCCCAACTCTCATCCCTCAGCCCCATTTAAATGAATAATAATTCATTTAAAACACAGGTTAATTTGTTTGTATTGCTTGTTAGGCTCTCCTCCAACTTCCTTACTATTTTTCTTTTTTGAGTATATAAAACATTAACATGGTTCTAAAAGTCTAAAAGTTATAACTATACAAAGAAGTATATTCAGGAAGTACTATACTATCAATACCAAATTAAGGTCATTGTCACTCCAGCCCAGCACCCTCGCTCCTTTCCAGCCCATCTACCCCTGTATGTAAACAATTCGATTGGTCTGCATTTATCTTAACTATGTTTCTTTTTTTTACAATTATAATCATGTATATTAAAAATGTTCTCCTTCTTATATATATATTTATTATGCATACTCTATGTATTTTGCTTTGTTTACTTAACAATATATTTTGGAAAACAGTTCATAAAAATTTTGCTCCTATTTTCAATATTTACTCTTTTATAGCTACATCTTCATTTTGTAGATATACCACAGACATTCAGCCACTGTCCTATGTATGGGAATTTGGGTTGTTTCTAGTATTTTGCAATTATAAACATGCTGTTGTAAATATCTTTTGCATATGTATTTTCATACTGTTAAACGTGCCTCTTTAGGATAAATTCCTACACATGATTTTTCTGGGTCGAGAGATTATGCACATTTAGTTTTGTCAGATACTGTAAGACTTCACCACACACACCCCCACCCCCCACTGGCCGTAACGCTTGCACCACTTTGCATCACCACCAGCAACGTATGGCACCTGCCTGCTTTCTCAGACCTTCACTAACAGACTGTTTCATAGTACTTTAAAATTTTTACTATTTGTATAGGTTGGAAATAGTATCTCAGTGTAGTTTTAATTTATATTTATTTATTTTTTATATACATTTCTTTAAAGATAAATGAAGTTGGACATTATACAAAAACAAAATTACTATCTCTAATTAACATAGATGAAAAAGCTCTTAACAAAATATTAGCAAATTGAATCTGTCAATAGAAAAGAATAATATATTACAATCAAGTAGGGTTTTTTATTCCAGGAATGCAAAGTTGGTTATAATACGAAGGAATCAATCAATGTAATTCAGCATATCAATGGAATGAGGGAGGAAAAACTGTGATTATTTCAATAGATGAACAAAATACATTTTATAAATTCAAATACCTATTCTTCACAAAACACTGAATATCTTAGACAAAGAAGGAGGCCTTCTCAATCTGACAACGGGCACCTATGAAACATCCACAGCTAATATTATACTTAATGGTCAAAGACTGAATATTTTTCCTCTAAGATCAGGAATAAGGCAAGGATGTCTCTTCTTATCACTTCTCCAACATTCTATTGGGGGTACCAGCCCTTGCAATAGGGTAAGACAAAGAAGGAAAAGGTATACAGATTGGAAAGGAAGAGATTAAACTTTTCATTTGCAGACAATATATTGTGTATATAGAAAATTCTAAGGAAATCACAGAAAAATTCCTACTAGAATAACTGAATTCAGCAAGGCTGCTGGATTTCTACCACTATCAGTGAACCACTGGAAAATAATAGGTCACATAAGTTATACTTTTGTCAGAACTTTGGAATGATACCTATGTAAATTAGTTTATATCATTTAACTGCATGTAAACTATACATAAACTTTAAAAGATTAAAAGGTAAGGCCATATAAAGTATCTTCTAGTACAATTTGGGGTGGTTACAAATTTTCCCTTCCTGAAAAGTTTTAAATTAGGACCAGGTTTCATTTAAACTATTTTTGTCTCTGTTTAGTTTAAATTTGTTTACAGTTACCCACTCCTTAGATTTCCCATCTCTCACTAGAATCTGGGCATAAATAAATAAACAGTATGGGAGCTGGATCCAAATGAAATACTAACGAAGTGATAGAGCAAGCACGATTTTATGAATGCTTCCTTCTGGCTGACCACTGTAATGTACTGCCTTCTTTGAACTGACCTTGCAATTAGGAAGTCTTGGGTTTAAATCTGGATTCTAAATCTGATTAGTGATGTAAACTTTGGCTAGTTATTTAACTATTTAGAGTATTTTTTTCATTTGTTAAATGGGACCAACATTATAAAGCTTTATAAAAACATGAGATACTTAATGTAACAATGACTGGCACATTGTATGGATCCAATTAATGTTTGTCTTAATCTTAGCAGGATAGTTTAACTAAATCTTTATTACAATTCTATTTGGAATGACATTTTCTTCTAACAGAGGAACCAGAAATGTACAAGAGTAGTCTTGGTTATCAACTGGGAGCTTACGGGATGGGGTGGGAAGCAGAAAAGGAGCTGACAGAGATTCCCTCAAGTGTTACCACCCTACAGTAGCTCTCCCATAGTTATTTCCTGTTCTAGCAACTGTTCATGAAATTACAGTCATGGTAGCTTATTTTCCTTCCTTTGGATTCTAAAATTACTGGTTCAAAGGAGGAATCATTGGTCCTAGCCAAGAACTCTTATTTCTTTGTCTCTTCCTAATGGAATGCTTCACTAATTGTTTAGAGAAAGTGAATTCCCTACTCTTAATATCTGGGCTCATTCTACAGGTACAACTGTACTCACTCTTGGATCACCTCTTCTTCCCCTTATATGGACAGGCCTATTTCACCCAACAAGACTTTAGTAAACATTTATACCAGGCTCTCTGGCTGAGGGTCAGAGAAGATGGTAGTGCTTAACAGCTAAAAACTTGAGGGATGAGTGAAGTTATTAGACAAATGGATAAAGTGGGAAATTTAGGCTGCATTTAAGGTAACCTGCCTCTTCCTAAGAAATTATGCCTTAGTAGCAAATAATAACAGTTGGTTGAGAAACTATTTCTTTCAAAGGTTAAAGAGACAGGAACTATTTCTCTACCCTTTCCCCCCCTAATTTAACTACTGTTTGGAATTTTCTTTTGAAATTATGTTCCCAGATCAAAAAATAAAACAAAGCTAAGACTCACCTCTGACTCCTCTCAGGAATGTCCAGCACAAACCCAAACATCATTTCAGCAATTTTATTGGAGCTGCACGTGGGGGTCCTGTCCACCTCTACAGCAATAGACAGCATCCTCTGGAGCTGGCATACAATCCTGAGTCCAGAACACAGAACACAAATGAGCAGGAGGGTCCCTGCCGGCTGGGATGAGGTGCCCGCCAGTGTACTAAAGGCTCTTGTAAAGCACACACTAGGTCAGGGAGAACTACTCAAGCATCAGCATGCTTTTATTAGCAATTTCACCTACCTGAATCCCTTTTGCCAGATCATACTATCAACCTCTCAGAACCTGGGGTTGCGCTGCAAAAGCAAGCTGCTTTTAAATTCAAAAATAGAAACATACAATCTTTCAAAAAATATAGTTCTTGTTGCTTATCTATTTATTTAAAAAAAAATTTTGGCCATGCCACAAGGCAAGTGGGATCTTAGTTTCCTGACCAGGGATCAAACCTCTAGAACCTTCCTCAATCTGCCCCTGCATTGGAAGCATGGTGTCCCAACCACTGGACTGCCAAGGAAGTCCATAGGAACATATAATCTTAAGGATCTAGAGAGCTTTAAGGATACCTAACCTAAAACTTCTATATTCTACCGGTGAAGAAACAGCTCAGAATGACTAACAATTATCTGAATTTCTTTGATAGGAGAAAATACAAATTTACTACATAGTTTTCTCCTGTTACTGGTTCCTTTACAACAATCTTTCCCTAAGTTCAGCGTCAGAATTTCAACTGGTGAAACGTGACCCTCTCTCCCATCAGACCTAACTGTGGGAGAGACCCAGGCTGAAGGAAGGAATCTGAGCAGCCCCTCAGGAGGTGAGCCTCACCTGAAGGTAGCCTTTTCTAATGTGCGCTGTTATTTGTGAGGCAAAGAGGGGCTCTGTTTGCAGAAAATCTGCAGCCAGGACACAATAGGTGGACCAGAGTCAGATCAGATTCTGGCTCTGCAATGACAAGCTATTCAATTTTTGACAAATTACTAAACTGCTCTGAGTCAAAATTCTCTCATCTCAAAAACGGGGAAATAACACCACCTATTTCATAAAGTTGTGCTGAGTAACAGATCTGGCATATAGGCACTAGTTAATGGTAAACAGCAGTGCCTACTGTTGTTAAGATCATGATAAATCTTCAAGGACTCTAATTTTATTTTTCTAATATCTACTTATAATTACTATTCTTATATTAGTTTTCTCTTAAGGAACAGTGTCTGCCTCTCTCTTGGTCTATATACTGGGGTTCTGACATAATCTTATTTTCCTACTTTAGGACCTTCCCCATTCTGCCCAAGCAAATGCTTCATCGTTCCAAAACATTCTTCCTTTAGATACACAATTGTCTCCTAGATTAGTTAAAATCCATAGCACTTATTTAAGAATCCGGTCAGTGCAACTAAATTATAGCACTGTGAATCTAGTTGCTATATTTGAACAAATGCTATATTTGAAATATCAAGTTTAACTGGCTTTATAAACATAACTGACATAGAATAGCAGGTTACTTGTACAAGGCCAGCTCCAGACCATAAAATCCTGGCATTTCCCCCAAAATGCCAAGACCACTTTCGATTCTGTTAAAGAAATGCCAGGAATTTCTTTCTGGTGCAGTCTGAGGGAATGGGACCTGATCTGGTCTGAGCCATTGCTGTTACAACTTGTTGGAACCTGCAGGTTGAACTGCTATTCTTCTTCCAGGACTGGAGGAGAGAGACCCAGGCCCTTGAGGATTAGAGGCTGCTAGAATGTCCACTACCCGTGAGTCCCCATCTGTCAGGGGACAGATGAAGTGGTGAGTGGCTTTGATCTGTATTGTCTCTGGGGATCTAGGAAGGGGAGGCACTGTTGTTCACTTTCGCTCCGCTTCAGCTGGTGAATTCACTTAGTGATGTCCTGTTCACCTAGGGGGAAAGATCTGCTTTTGTTTTACCTCTGGAATTAGGAACTTAGCCTTTGGTCAAAATAAGGTAGTTTTTAGTAAGAATCAGCCTATGCTATAAGAGCTGTTAATTTTGGGGAAACTGCTCATAGAGAGTGGTGCTAGTCTCCAACACAGTAAACCCCAGAGCTCCAGCAAAGGTAACTTCTGTCTGCTCCTTACAGCTGATTGGCGTTCTTTGTCAGGTTAGGTTGGGAAGAAGGGTGATTACTGCTGGTCTTCAAGATTCCTTTTCCTGGAGAGGTTTGATTCTGATTTGGGGGCTGGATTAATCTGTCTTCAGTTACTGCTCTGATCAACCACTTGATGACATCCCTGCAATGGAGAAGAAGATAAGAAAGAAAAAGTTTAAACTTCTATCTTACTGGTAGGGTGCTCAGAACTGCAACTTTAATATGGACTCCTAGACACTTAGATTTCCCTAAAGGCAACAGAGAGGAGCCCTTAGGCTATTTTCAATATTTTACAAGTCTAATGGAAACCCTGCATTTAATTGCAGGAAGGTTACAAAAGATAAGGAAAATGTCAACAATTTTCTTTAAGTTAGAATTGTTGAAAGGTATCTCCAAGGTTAAAGTGTACTATCTGTGGCTTCCTGACCAGGAACATGCCTTGCTTGACAAGGCGGAAAGCTGGACTAGACAACCTTGCTGGCTTTCTATTATTGGGCTAATAACCAAAGCTTAGAGTATGTTTGGTGTAGTCATATCTTATACAGGGTGTAGGTGCTCAGTGTTAGGGAGATAAAAGCTTCTCATACAGTCCACATTTAATTTTGTTGCCTTCTAAAATCTCACTAATAGTAAATACTTTTTAAAAAATCCACAAAGAAGGGAAGAAAAGGAAGGCAGATAATAATGGTAAAAATCTGCAAGTTGGAAGGAAAATGAGTATTTCACGAAACAGAATATTATATAGTAGTGGAAATGAATACGCTACAGTGGATAGGTAACAATATGGACAAATTTTAGTACACTATAATATTAAGTGAAATAAAAGTACCAATCAATTACATACAGCATGATACTCTTATAAACAGCTAAAAGGAACTAGAATAAAAATATATACTTCACAGGAACACATACAGATGCAATAAACTACATGAAAAAGAAAGAAAAATGATGAACATTTGGGATGCCAGTTACTTTGGATGCAAAAAGGTGCAAAAGTAGGTGATAGAGGATGGACGTGTGGTTAGATATAGGTAACTGTCAAGGTCCTAGCCTTTGATTTAAGGGGTGGGGTAAGAGATGCTGATTACAACATTCAGAGTAACCAATTAGCTAAGTAAATAAGGCAACTGTCATATTTAGATGATGTTTAATCTAACTCTATGCCTTTGGCAAAGGAATACATTTGAACTGACTTGACAGAATTGAGGAAGCTGAGTCCTAAGCCACTGGTAGAGAAGAGTAATCCTATTTAAAGGCAGTACAAGGTTTCCATGAAGTTAGGATAAAAGAGGGTAAATTAAAAAATAAATATAATGGTTTATAATCTGTTTAAGAAACTTTTAGAGCCCTAGATCTTCTTTTCCAGCCCTGAAGACTACAGGTTAACTCTGTGGAGAGATAAACAGGGTCTCTGGACTAGGATATCAGGCACAGCTGGGAAACAAAGGCATCAAAGCAAAAACAGGGGCGTTAAGTGGACCTGCACATGCTCAGTGCAGAGATCCTCACCATCTTCCCACACCTGTCTTTCAAAAACCTGGCATCCTGGTCTCTATCCTTCATGGAGGGGATCTGAAGTCTTTTCTGGAAAACCCATCCAGACCAAGAGGAAAGATCTAAAGTCATTGACAAGGTATTTTCTAAGAAATGAGAAGCCAGTTCCACCTACAGGAAAACTCAAAAATGACAAGTCCTCACCCGTACTCAGAGCTTCCATCAGCTTTTGAGCACATCAGCTTTTTGCCCTTGAACAAGAATAGAGCACCAAATTTTTCCAGACTTCTATGGACATATTCTAACAGAAGAGATTAAGGGAAAAAACCCCAAACCAACCCGCCTCTCTCCTCAAAAAAGCAACTTGGAGAAAACAGACATTATACAGAAAAGTAACAAAAACAAAAGCTATCATTAGTAACATCAAAGATATGAAAAGACACAGATCTAAGAAAGAAAAAGTCACGAACAGATTCCTATTTATTAATTTTAAAAAGGAACATTTAAAGAAAAAGTAAAAGAGCTCTTGGAAATTAAAAATATAGTAACAGCAATGAAAACTCTATTTTCCAGAAATGAAGGATGTGAAATGGCCCACTGAATGTCCATCATAACAGATGAATATAGACCTAAAACAAGTATACTGGGAAAAAAGATTCTGCAAACATCCAGAGAAAAAAATCAAGGCACATACAAAGAATCAGTAATCAGAGTAGCCTATGGCTTCTTCACAGCAAGAAGCTAGGAGGCAATGGAAAATTTGGAAAATTTCCTTTAATATTCTGTAGAAAAGTTATTTGTAACCTAAATATCTATACTCACATGAATCAATGTATGGAAGATAAAGATATTTTCAGACATACAAAAACTCAAATTTTACTTCCCACATACCTTTCTAAGAAGTTACTGGAGACTGATCCATCAAAACAAGGGAGTAAACCAAGAAAGAAAAGATATGAAACATATCCAACAGTGGGAACAGGTGAAGGGAATTTCACATTTATGGTAGAGACTTGGCAAAGAGGACAGCCAATCCAGGTTAAAGGAGGTCGAAGTACCCCACCACAGATCTTCAAGAAGAAGAACTTCAGAAGTGGGAACAAACATCTTGACAGGATATTTAAATCAAACAGCAGAGAATTTGGGACTGACTTCTGATATGCAAAAGAATAGGAGGAAACTAAAAATGAGGCAATTACTAACTCTAAGGAAAACAAAAAGTTATGAGTGGAGGGAAAAGTAATCATAGTTTGTACTGGGCTCAACTCTGACTAGCACACAGTTATAGTGATCAGAACATCAAATACTGATCTAAACAAAGTTCTGATATAGCTATATTATGGTATGGGGGCTGGGAAGTGTGTGTGTGTGTGTGAGGAGGGAAAGAGGAAAAAGAGCTAACTCCTCATCTTACAGGCGGGGAGTCAACAGATAGTCAATAACAGTCAATTATAGCCAACAGCAGACAGCAAGGAGATCCAACCAGTCCATCCTAAAGGAGATCAATCCTGAGTGTTCATTGGAAGGACTGATGTTGAAGCTGAAACTCCAATACTTTGGCCACCTGATGCAAAGAGCTGACTCACTTGAAAAGACCCTGATGCTGGGAAAGATTGAGGGCAAGAGGAGAAGGGGACAATACAGGATGAGATGGTTGGATGGCATCACCGACTCCCTGGACATGAGTTTGAGTAAACTCCGGGAGTTGGTGACGGACAGGGGGGCCTGACGTGCTGCAGTCCATGGTGTCGCAGAGAGTCGGACACAGCTGAGCGACTGTAGTGAACTGAACTGAACAATAAAACATCAATAATTAGCAACACAGGCAAGTTATTCAGCCCTGAAGAAGTTAAATCCAAGGAATCTCTTAAATGAAAGAGTTGAAAGCAGTTACCCCTGCTGGAAAAGAAAATGGGGGTGAGGTCACCTGGGGACAACTATATTTCTTAAATTGTGTAGAACTAGATTACTCTTTGTATGCACAGTTAGAAAGAAAAGAAAATCCCTTAAGGGGCCACATGGAGACTGACCTACCACCACTCTCTTTTAAAAGCTTATTTTTGAGGTATAACTTATATAAAATAAATTGCACACTTTTTTGTTTAATGAGGTGGTTTTTTTTAAACTTTGAGACAAAAAATGGAAATTTTAATTGCACCAAGCTGAGGATTACAACCCAGGAATAGCCTCTTCTCTGACAACTAAAGGTCAAAGCACAGTTATACCATTTGATGAGTTTAGATAAATATATGCCCATATCCATGTACCACAACCTCAATCTAATAGCCACCTCTTATTGAATCGAAAGGCTTCCCAGATGCTCAGATGGTAAAGCATCTGCCTGCAATGCACGAGACCCAGGTTCGATCCCTGGGTCGAGAAGATTCCCTGGAGAAGGAAATGGCAACCCACTCCAGTACTCTCGCCTGGGAATCCCATGGATGGAGGAGCCTGGTAGGCTATAGTCCATGGGGTCGCAAAGAATCGGACATGACTGAGTGACTTCAATTTAGTTTTAGTTTTTTATTGAATCAAAAACAGTGGTTTTCCCTCCAGCTGGAATTGACGTTTTTCATTAAGAAAGCACAAAATAGTGTATTTTATTTGCATTTAGAGGTCATAAATTCCCATCTTTAAACTCAAGAGTTTAGTGTTGGGTACACTGAGAGGCTTGCGCCCTGAAAGGTGGAAATGAAAGTGAGCAACTTGTTAACGGATTGAGTTGGGTTCAGGTCTCCCATCTCCCAATTCAACGCCTAAGCTCATAAAGCAGAATGGTCAGGAGAGCTGCTGTCACTATTTAAATTGTTGTTTTTCAATTTTACACCCAGTTACGCTATCCTGTGCTCTTGTAGTTTCGTTACTTACTGATTTTCTACCTCTATAATTAACATTTAAACTTCACAAAAAATGCCACATTCACAGAAACGGATGGAAGCAGGCAAACCTAGGGAGAAAAAGCCATTGTCATTGTTACTGCTCAGTTGCCCAATCGTGTCTGACTCTTTGATGCCCCATGGACGGCAATACACCAGGGCTCCCTAGCCCTCATCATCTCCCAAAGTTTGCCCAAGTTCATGTCCATTGAATAGGTGATGCCATCCATCCATCTCATCCTTTGATGCCCTCTTTTCCTTTTGCCCTCAATTTTCCTAGCTGACTGATAATCAAAAACATAATGAAATGTCCTTCTTTTTTAATTAAAGGAATTATAATAGCAAATATCCCATATTGGCCTGTGGAAACTATTCTTAACAAATATGCAAGAACATATGAGAATGTATATGACTGAAAAAATCTCAGTGATGTTTTAAAAAAATGAATGCTGAAGAGAAGTTTCCAAAAGAAGCAAAAGAAGGGGGGTAGTTCCAGGATGAAAATTCTAGTCTGAGATCCCTACCCTAGAAACCACATTTACCCCTACTTTTATAAGGATATGGTAGTTTCCCACTCTGAAGCTTCTAGCAGCTTTAGCTCTGATTTTACAGAAAAAAACATGTGTTTGCTACCTTATTGTATCTTGTTCCATGTAACCTATCATGAAAGATTTCTCAGAAAGTTCAGTTCAGTTCAGTTGCTCAGTCATGTCCAACTCTTTGCAACCCCATGAATCGCAGCATGCCAGACCTCCCTCTCCATCACCAACTCCTGAAGTTCACTCAAACTCATGTCCATGGAGTCGGTGATGCCATCCAGCCATCTCATCCTCTGTTGTCCCCTTCCCCTCCTGCCCCCAATCCCTCCCAGCATCAGGGTCTTTTCCAATGAGTCAACTCTTTTACATGAGGTGGCCAAAGTATTGGAGTTTCAGCTTTAGCATCAGTCCTTCCAAAGAACACCCAGGACTGATCTCCTTTAGAATGGACTGGTTGGATCTCCTTGCAGTCCAAGGGACTCTCAAGAGTCTTCTCCAACACCACAGTTCAAAAGCAGCAATTCTTTGGCGCTCATCTTTCTTCACAGTCCAACTCTCACATCCATACATGACCACTGGAAACCCAAAAAAGATGTCCTTTTCATTATAGGAGACTTGAATGCAAAAGTAGGAAGTCAAGAAACACCTTGGGTAACAGGCAAATTTGGCCTTGGAATATGGAATGAAGCAGGGCAAAGGCTAATAGAGTTTTGCCAAGAGAACACACTGGTCATAGCAAACACCCTCTTCCAACAACACAAGAGGAGACTCTACACATGGACATCATCAGATGGTCAACACCAAAATCAGATTGATTATATTCTTTGCAGCCAAAGATGGATAAGCTCTATACAGTCAGCAAAAACAAGACCGGGAGCTGACTGTGGCTCAGATCATGAACTCTTTATTGCCAAATTCAGACTTAAACAAACTGAAGAAAGCAAGAAAACCACTAGACCGTTCAGGTATGCTGCTGCTGCTGCTGCTGCGAAGTCGCATCAGTTATGTCCAGCTCTGTGCGACCCCATAGGCTCCCCTGTCCCTGGGATTCTCCAGGCAAGAACACTGGAGTGGGTGGCCATTTCCTTCTCCAATGCGTGAAAGTGAAAAGTAAAAGTGAAGTCACTCAGTCGTGTCCAACTCTTAGCAACCCCATGGACTGTAGCCTACCAGGCTTCTCCATCCATGGGATTTCCCAGGTAAGAGTACTGGAGTGGGGTGCCATTGCCTTCTCTGATTCAGGTATGACCTAAATCAAATTCCTTATGATTATACAGTGGAAGTGAGAAATAGATTGAAGGGACTAGATCTGATAGATAGAGTGCCTGATGAACTATGGACGGAGGTTCATGACATTGTACAGGAGATAGGGATCAAGACCATCCCCATGGAAAAGAAATGCAAACAAGCAAAATGGCTGTCTGGGGAGGCCTTACAAATAGCTGTGAAAAGAAGAGAAGCGCAAAGGAGAAAAGGAAAGATATAAGCATCTGAATGCAGAGTTCCAAAGAATAGCAAGGAGAGATAAGAAAGCCTTCCTCAGCAATCAATGCAAAGAAACAGAGGAAAACAACAGAATGGGAAAGACTAGAGATATCTTCAAGATAATTAGAGATACCAAGAGAACATTTCATGCAAAGATGGGCTAGATAAAGGACAGAAATGGTATGGACCTAACAGAAGCAGAAGATATTAAGAAGAGGTGGCAAGAATACACAGGAGAACTGTACAAAAAAAGATCTTCATGACCCCACACTTCACGATGGTGTGATCACTCACCTAGAGCCAGACATCGTGGAATGTGAAGTCAAGTGGGCCTTAGAAAGCATCACTACGAACAAAGCTAATGGAGGTGATGGAATTCCAGTTGAGCTATTTCCAATCCTCAAAGATGATGCTGTGAAAGTGCTGCATTCAATAAAATGTCAGCAAATTTGGAAAACTCAGCAGTGGCCACAGGAATGGAAAAGGTCAGTTTTCATTCCAATCCTAAAAAAAGGCAATGCCAAAGAATGCTCAAACTACCGCACAATTGCACTCATCTCACACGCTAATAAAGTAATGCTCAAAATTCTCCAAGCCAGGCTTCAGCAGTACGTGAACCATGAACTTCCAGATGTTCAAGCTGGTTTTAGAAAAGGCAGAGGAACCAGACATCAAATTGCCTACAGCTGCTGGATCGTGGAAAAGGCAAGAGAGTTCCAGAAAAACATCTATTTCTGCTTTATTGACTATGCCAAAGCCTTTGACTATGTGAATCACAATAAACTGTGGAAAATTCTGAAAGAGATGGGAATACCAGACCACCTAACCTGCCTCTTGAGAAATCTGTATGCAGGCTAGGAAGCAACAGTTAGAACTGGACATGGAACAACAGACTGGTCCCAAATAGGAAAAGGAGTATGTCAAGGCTGGATACTGTCACCCTGCTTATTTAACTTCTATGCAGAGTACATCATGAGAAACGCTGGGCTGGAAGAAGCACAAGCTGGAATCAAGATTGCCGGGAGAAATACCAATAACCCCAGATATGCAGATGACACCACCCTTATGGCAGAAAGTGAAGAGGAGCTAAAAAGCCTCTTGATGAAAGTGAAAGAGGAGAGTGAAAAAGCTGGCTTAAAGCTCAATATTTAGAAAATGAAGATCATGGCATCTGGTCCCATCACTTCATGGGAAATAGATGGGGAAACAGTGGAAACAGCGTCAGCCTTTATTTTTAAAAACATGTGTTTCCTACCTTATTGTATCTTGTTCCATGTAACCTATTATCATAAAAGATTTCTCAGAAAGTAGAGCATCAAATGAGGCTTATCCTGAGCTACTCAGGGGGGTGGGGGTAAATTCAGGCTTATAGCCGCTGTGAGGGTTACACAAGTTCACGTTTTCCCCTGTGTCTCTTGAGGCTGTCTGAACAAAACTGAAATAGATCAGTGCAAGTCTGATGGTCTCAGGAGGAAAAACCATACAAGTTATGACACCTGACACACAGCTGGTACAGAGGTTTTTTTTTCTAGGACTGTCTACATATCTGCCTGCAGTGCAGGAAACCTGGGTTCGATCCCTGGGCCAGGAAGATCCTCTAGAGAAGGGAATGGCAACCCACTCCAGTGTTCTTACCTGGAGAATCCCATGGACAGAGGAGCCTGGTGGGCTAGAGTCCTTGGGGTTGCAAAGAGTCAGACACAACTGAGCGGTAACACGTCCCCTTTCATAGTAATAATAACTATCCCTGTTACATTATCTAGTTACTAGACAGTCTCATCCACCTGCTGTGTTCTCCGGACTTGATGACTCTTGTCATCCCAGGCTTCGGATAGCTGGTTACCTGACATTGTGGGGTTGCTTGTCACAGGACAGCACAGTGCTCGCAATGGCTTGCTGCAGGTGCTGTCGCTGCTTCCTCAGGATCTGCTGGAAATCATCTTCCAGGGTCTGTACTACATAACGCAGAAAGAAGACTCGCCCGGGCAGGTTTTGTCCCTTGGGGAGAAAAAATGAGAAGTAAGTATTTGTTCTCAGTCTCCTGGATGACACTGAGCCCTGGGCTCTCATAAATACTAAATCAAGGGAAGACGCATGAGTCAACAAGTGTGTCTGTATCCAAAAGAGAGGCCTGTGGGAGACAGCAAGCAGCCTAGGTCATTGCAAAAGAGGGCAAACAAGGCAATTCTAGAGCTTGAAAAGTCAGTTTCTCTCTCTCACTGAACCTCAGTGGTGAACCCCAGTCTCAGGAGAGGCCCCAAGCTGTGTATATCTGAACAGAGAGACAGAAAAATGACTGCTAAGCTGCTATACCAAACCGCCATGATCTTTATCCCACTGCCAAACTTCTAGTAACATGAGCTGATATACAGTTTATTGTTTAAGCAACTCTGAGCTGGGCTTTTTGTTACAGGTGAAATGATCCTAATTGCTGAAGCCCAGCTAATGCAGGTAAAGAGCATGGGCTTTGGTGATGCAGAGACATTATTTGTTTGTTTGAAACTCAGCCCCATTCCTTATTTAACTTACTGCTCTGAGTCTCAGTGTCCTCATGGTTTACATGGTGATCACCCTAACCTTACCAAAGCCAGGCAGGCATGCACAATTTGTTGGTTTCCTTTTACTGATAAAGAGAGACTTAATTCTGGCCTTGTTCTTTGTTTTCTAAATGCCTTCTAGTTTTTTGGTCCCTCATTTCCTACATCACTGTCTTTCGCCTTTAGTTGATTCTTTTTGGTGATCAAATGCTTACATTCTTTTCTTATTTCCTTTTCTGTGCATTCTATAGCTGGTGTCCTTGTGGTTACCATGGGGATTACATTTAACATTCTGAAATTATAATACTTTGAATTTATACTAGGTTCACTTTAATAACACACAAAAGCTCAGCTCTTTATGGCTCTGTTCCCACCTGTTTTAATTGAAGTCACAAAACTACATTGTGTGGCCAAAAATAAACTCATAATTCTTTAAAAACTTTTTGGTTTATTTATTTAGTTTTGGCTGCTCTGGGTCTTCACTGTTGTGCTCAGGCTTTCTCCAGTTGCTGCAAGTGGGGGCTACTCTCCAGTTTCGATCTGTGGGCTTCTTGTTGGGTGACAACTCCTCTTGTTGCAGAGCACGGTCTCCAGGGCGCATGCGCTTCAGTCGTTACGGCTTGCAGGCTCTAGAGACACAAGGGCTTAGCTGCCCCATGGCATGTGGAATCTTCCCAGTCCAGGGATGGAACCCATGTCCCCTTCATTGGCCGACAGATTCTTAACCACTGGACCACTAGGGAGGTCCAATAATTGTTTTCAGTTCTTTTCAGTCTTTCAAATTATGTAGAAAACACAATGTGGAGTTACAAAGTTAAATAACACTAGCTTTTAGATTAATAATTTTAAAAGGTATTAGTCACTTAATACATTATAGAAAACCAATGTGGAGTTACAAATCACTGTCATAATAGTTTTTATAATTGCCCATGTATTTATCTTTACTAACATCTATTTCTTCATATGTCTTCAAGTTACTGTTTAGTGTTTCATTTTACCCTGCAGGACTTCCTTCAGTGTTTCCTGCCGAGTAGGACCAGTGGGAATGAATTCCTTCCAGCTTTTGTTTATCTGGGAGTTTCTTTACCTCTCCCTCATTTTTGAGGGACAGTTTTGTTGAATACAGGAATCTTGGTTGAGTTTTATTCTTTAGCACTCCAAACGTAGGACCCCACTACCTTCTGACCTCACTTCTGATGAGAAATCTTGCTGAGGATCTTGTATCGACATGTCACTTCTCTCCTGCTGCTCCTTCTCATTTCTTGAAGGCAAGTTTTGCCAGATATGGTATTCTCGGTTGACTGCTTTTTTCTTTTAGAACTTTGAATACATTATCCCATTACCTTCTGACCTACATGGCTTCATTGAGAGTTTGCTGAGAGACTTATACAAACTCACCTGTGTGTGATAATTCACTTCTTCCTTGCTGCTTTTAAGTCTGACTTTGGACAGTTCGAGCATAACGCTTCTTGGTGTGAGTCTCCTTGGCTTACCCTCACTGGTGCTAACCTCCTTGACTCTGCGTGTCTATTTCTCTCCTCAGAGTCGGGAGGCTCTTTGGTCACCGGGCTCTTTGGCCCTCTCTTGCTCTCTGGAACTCCCATAATGTACATGTGGTCCGTTTAATGATGCCCCATAGTCCCGCAGGTGCTCACCAATTTTGTTCACTGTTTTCTTTTTGCTCCTCTGTCTCAAGGATTTCAAAGACCTTTCTTCATGTTCACTGATATGTTTTCCTCCTGCCTGATCAAGACTGTTGTTGAACTCCTCTAGTGAAATTTTCAATTCAGTTATTATACTTTTCAGCTCCAGAATATGTCTGATTATTATCTATAGTTTAAAAATTTAATATTCTCATTTTGTCCATGCATCATTTTCCTGCTTCATTTTGTTTGTGTTCTGTTTTAGCTCCTTGAGCATCTTTAAGATGGTTTTAAAAAATTCTTTCTCAGGAAGTTGAGAGATTTGTATTTCTTTAGGGTCACTTTCTGGAACTTTATTTCATTCTTTTGATTGGGCCGCACTTCCCTGTTTCTTTGTGTGCCTTGTACTCTTCTTTTGAGATTTAAACATTCAAAAAAAACAACCAACTTTCCCAGTCTTTATGCATTGAGTTCATGCAGGGCAAGGCCCTTAACAATCAGTCTGGCTAAAGGTTCTCAGCGCTCTCAGAACTTTTCTGGAGATGTGTTTTCTCTGAGCTTGGTGTATGCTTTTATCTGTCTTAACTCCCCAAGCAGCTTGCCCTTGTTCCTTCTCAAGAGCCACAGTCTCTTGCTCCCCTAGTACCTGTTTATGGAACTGCATACTCTCTGAAGCTCTAAAACGCTGCAGTGCTCACCTTTCTTTTCAGCCAGAAAACTAAGCCAGGGTCTTCAACAGTGTTCTGAGTCAGGTGAAACAAAAACTATGCCCATAACAAGCCAGAACCTGGACTTGACGTTCTCTCCTTTGTTTCCACCCCAAGGGAGAAGCCAGGGTATGGGAGAGTTCCTCCTGGTAGCATTGCGCTAGGCTGGGTACAGGAAGGGGCATGGACACACAGAAATACCAAAAACATTCCTACTCCTTTTAATGGAGTCCCTTCTTGGTTATGCTTTGGTCTGGGTACTGCAACTTCTCAACTGGTTGCTAGAGTTTTCACAAAGGTATTCTGGCCCATATATTGTTGTTAAGTTGGTGTCTCCATTGGGGAACAAGGGCCTGGAGCGTCCTCATCTACCATCTTGGTGGTATTTCCCAGATCAGCCTTTCTTAAAGCCCTGTGGTTTTTTGCTCCAATCTGGAGTGACTTTAGGTCTACTATTTGTGGTAGTCTCAGGACTTCTCTTTCTTATTCTTCTGGATTAGATCCAGTGTCCTTTGGATCCTGTGCCTCTTCCTCTTTTGATTTCTCCCCTATTCTCTGTAGGCATATCTTCAAGTAACCTATGAAATGGGGTGTATGAATATTTTTTCAAGCTTGTACATGTCTGGAAATATCTTTATTCCACCCTCACACTTGATCAATATCTTGGCTGACTAGAGAATTCTAAATTGACAATAATTTGTTCCATCCATGTTCTTTTGGGTAAGTAGACACAAAGCTGGCAATTAAGCTCAAGGATCCCTAAAGGTCAGAATGTAGACTTTTTTCTGGAGCACCAACTCTACACTGAAAGGAAGTGAAAGTGAAAGTAAAGTCGCGTCCAACTCTTTGGGATCCCAGCCTACCAGGCTCTGGCAGGACAGCAGCCTACCAGGCTCCTTCACCCATGGGATTCTCGAGGCAAGAGTACTGGATTGGGTTTCCATTTCCTTCTCCAGGGGATCTTCCCGACCCAGGGATCGAACCCAGGTCTCCTACACTGCAGGCAGACGTTTTACCCTCTAAGCCACCAGGGAAGCCCATATAAGAAGTCCAAAAATTCTCTGTTCTAAAGGGCAGATTTCCTTCCTCTTTGGCAAGCCTGTGTTCTAGCCTGTAGCTTTTGCTGCCTAGCTTCATCAGTCATCACTTTTACATTTCCTTTAGCTTTTCCAGTCTTCATTCAAATCTGTTCTCTTTCCCCTTATTTTCAGTGCCGTAGGTTCATAACTTCTTCTATTCATTTACTGTTATTTTAAGTGAAATCTTAAGAAGAGAAGGAATAAATGAGTATATTCAATCTTGAATTGGAAGACAGCACATACCATTTCAATAGAAATATTTTGGCCTGGATCGGGGGAGTAAAAGCTAAAAGGAAGGAATAATGGCAAAGACTGTACTACCAGGTTTACTGTCACTTTTGTTTCTAGTTAAAACTTCCTCCGCAAAAGATTTCTGCATGCAAACTGTTGTTACCTCTTCCTCCATGACATAAGCGAGCAGCTTCCAGTCCCACTCCACCGTCTTGGCATTAGCTGGATGTAGCCTGAAAGTCAAGTGATAGCAGTTAGAATTCTGGAGATTTTAGTGGAAGGAAGGATGGGATCTGGAAGACAACAGAAGCAAGAAGCCTCTTCTTATCCTCAGTGCTCTTGCCCACCCTTGTCTCTGAGGGAAGTAGAACTTCATTTTTTTTTCTGGCTACCTAGTATCTACTTCTCTTTTGGGAGGCATTAGCACTCCAATTTTGCCTTGAAGAAATCAACTCTTTATTACTCTTAGCCCAGTGGCTTTCACCCACTAGGACCCTGGGATGAAGCCTATGAAGCATGTTGAGCTAATCACGATATTCTGTCCCACCGTTCACATGATTGGCTCAAAGACAGACTCATGTCTTGTATCATGCCAGTTAAAACCTGTAAGACTCAATTTCAGAACTCTCATGTGATTATAAAGGAAATGGATGCTCTCTTGTATTAAGAGTGTCTGAGAAAGCCACCATATGAAGCCTAGAAACAGAAGCAAAGGAAAGCTGAAAAATGGATACTGGAAACCATTTTGGAGCTGAATTAAGTCACATCTTACTCCTAGGTTTCTAGGTTTTTAGTAACATGTGTCATTAAATTCTCTTTTATCATTTGTTAAAGCCAGTTTGGATTGAGTTTCTGTCACTTGTAATCCAAATAATATTAATATACTGTCACCCGCTCTAATGTTTAGTTGAATAAATCTTAGGCAAGAGAAAATTGTGCCCTGATTCCAGGTTCCCTAAAAGATTTGCCAACAGCCAAGGTTCATACTGTTGAATTTTCATGAGAAGCATGTAGGCCTCCTTTAGAACATCCACAGTCTCAGAGCCACTGAGCAGGATTTTCTGGATGATGTGAGCCACAATTTCTCGGGGTGGGTAATGCTGGGGTGACACAAAGTCCATCAAAAACTGCACAGTCCCCAAGGGGAAATTTTCTTCAATGGTGTTTGTCACCATCCTTAATCTTCGATGAGGGATAGGTTCTAATTTTTGACTCTTGTTCTGTAGAGATAAAAAGAAAATAAATTAGGATAGGTTTCTATAGACAAAAACACAAGAGGTTCTAGAAAAAGTTGAAGACAGCATTTGAAATATTCATAATTAGAAAAACTGAGATTGGAAAGCCTTATCTAAAAAACTTCTAATGATATAGGAAATGCTTATATTAAGTTAAATAAGAATTCAAAGTTCTACATGTAAACATGACTTCAACTGTTAAAATACAGCATAGAAAGGAAAGTACAAGAATCAAGAGCTAGCCTAAGTTGATTCTGAAGTGAGGGTGGTAAGATATTTAGGGGTAGTTATGATACTATATCAGATATTAAAACAAAAAGATGAAGAAAGATGCTTTAAATATGTTTCATTGTTAGAAGAATTTCATTTTGTTGATTTTTTTTTTCAGTTCAGTTCAGTTCAGTCGCTCAGTCATGTCCGACTCTTTGCGACCCCATGAATCGCAGCACGCCAGGCCTCCCTGTCCATCACCATCCCCCGGAGTTCACTCAAACTCACGTCCATCGAGTCGGTGATACCATCCAGTCATCTCATCCTCTGTTGTCCCCTTTTCCTCCTGCCCCCAATCCCTCCCAGCATCAGGGTCTTTTCCAATGAGTCAACTCTTCGCATGAGGTGGCCAAAGTACTGGAGTTTCAGCTTTAGCATCATTCCTTCCGAAGAACACCCAGGGCTGATCTCCTTTAGAATCGACTGGTTAGATCTCCTTGGAGTCCAAGGGACTCTCAAGAGACTTCTCCAACACCACAGTTCAAAAGCATCAATTCTTTGGCACTCAGCTTTCTTCACAGTCCAACGCTCACATCTATACATGACCACTGGAAAAACCATAGCCTTGACTCGAGGGACCTTTGTTGGCAAAGTAATGTCTCTGCTTTTCAATATGCTATCTAGGTTGGTCATAACTTTCCTTCCAAGGAGTAAGTGTCTTTAATTTCATGGCTGCAATCACCATCTGCAGTGATTTTGGAGCCCCCCCAAAATAAAGTCTGACACTGTTTCCACTGTTTCCCCATCTATTTGCCATGAAGTGATGGGACCAGATGCCATTTTTCTTTTTTCAGTCAACAGTAAATATTAAGCTCCTTCACCCCCTACCCCTACCCTCAAACAGCATGTATATAAAGACTGAGAATGTGTAAAAAAACTATCCATTATCTAGGTGGTGAAATGATGGATACTTTTTCCTCTGTATGTACCTTTGTATTTTTTACTTTTTCTGTAATAGGCAAATAATCAGAAGGAAAACAAATGCTAAAAAGTCTGTTATGGGAACAGTATAATAAAAATAACTATAATAACACTTTTTTTAACATCTAACTTATTCTCGCTTAATTCTCACAACTCTAAGAAATACATGTTATTATTATTCCTATTTCATACATAAGGAAACAGATTTAGAGAGAAAGCACTTGTCAGGCAACAGAAGTTGGTTTCATATGGTGCTATTACTTCAGAGCTACCCTCTACATTCATACTCTCTATAAACAACAAACCCAACAATAATAAATATATTTTGTTTAAACTCCCAATTATTAAAAAATTTAAAGTGCCTGCAAAAAGGCCAAAAGGAAGGAAATATATCCAACTATTAATATTAATAAATGCTGACTGATAGCATCATGTGGGTAATTATTTTTCAATATTATATACTTTAAAATGTTTTATACTAAGCAAGCAAGCATTATTTCAAAATCTGAGAACAAGCATTAATTTTGAAACACCAACTAGACAAAGTTTTGACAGTTTCTGTGTAGCAGTAAAATAGTGACGGCTAGAAGTGCCCTTCTAGGGAGAGGGCAGTTAGCATTTTGGAGGAGAGAACTTCAGCTAGTCTCCTTACGTCTCAAGCCACCTGAGTGTAACCCCGCTGACCTCACTGATGAGAGACCAACGCTGTGAATAGCATGGAACAAGAGTTGAGAGCGAGAGCAGAAGAGAAACCTCGCTCGGCGACTATTTTACGTGTGATGCGCGTTATGATCTTGAAACTGTATTTTATTCATTACTTGCCTACAAATGGGGACCTCTACAAAGTTTAGATAAAGTTTATAAATTGTTCTAATGCCCTTATCCTTAAGGGGAACTACTATTCATGGAACATTTCTATAAACCCTGAAAGGTTGCTTCATGCGTCTATGTGTTTACCTTTAAGCCAAACAATGGCATAATACAGGCGTTATGACCCATTCTAGTGCTAAAGAGAAAGAGACTCAGCAGAGCTACGGTCCGTAAGCAAGGAATTAAGAGGCAGCATAGAGCCTGGCCAGGAAGCCACTGGGCGAGTGCACTGCATAGCTTAGCAAGCCGCAGTGCAGGAGCTTCTCCAGCTGCAGCACACGGGCTCCTCTCTCGCTGTGCTAGGTGGGCTCCAGGGCACGTGGACTCAGTAGCTGCAGCACATGGGCTCAGCTGCCCCATGGCATGTGGGATGTTAGTTCCCCAAGCAGGGACTGAACCAATGGCCCCCGCACTGGAGGGGGACACTGGAGGGTTTGCTAATATAGGGGATTATATTCAACATCTTGTGAAAACCTATAATGGAGTGGCTCAGTGGGTAAAGCGTCTGCCTACAATGCGGGAGACCCGGGTTCGATCCCTGGGTTGGGAAGATCCCCTGGAGAAGGAAATGGCAACCCACTCCAGTACTCTTGCCTGGAAAATCCCATGGACTGAGAAGCCTGGTAGGCTACAGTTCATGGGGTCGTAAAGAGTCGGACACGACTGAGCGACTTTCCCTTCCCTTCCGAAAAGATAATGGAACCATTCTGTTATACACTTGAAACTAACATGATATTGTAAACCAACTATATTTCAATAAAAATATTATTAGAGCGATCCTAGTAGATGTGATTTTTTTTTTTTTTTGCAGTTCCTAATGACTGGCTTAAGACTCAACATTCAAAAAACTAAGATCATGGCATCTGGTCCTATCACTTCAAGGCAGACAGATGGGGAAACAATGGTAACAGTGACAGACTTTATTTTCTGGGGCTCCAAAATCACTGCAGATGGTGACTGCAGCCATGAAAGTAAGACACCTGCTCTTTGGAAGAAAAGCTATGACCAGCCTAGACAACATATTACAAAGCAGAGACACTACTTTGCCCACAAAAGTCCATCTAGTCAAGGCTATGGTTTTTCCAGTTGTCGTGGATGGATGTGAGAGTTAGCTCACAAAGAAAGCTGAGCACTAAAGAACTGATGCTTTTGAACTGTGGTGTTGGAGAAGATTCTTGAAAGTCCCTTGGACAGCAAGGAGATCCAACCAGTCCATTCTAAAGGAAATCAGTCCTGAATATTCATTGGAAGGACTGATGTTGAAGCTGAAACTCCAATACTTTGGCCACCTGATGCAAAGAGTCGACTCACTGGAAAAGACCTGATGCTGGGAAAGATTGAAGGCAAAAGGCGAAGGGGGCACCAGAGGATGAGATGGTTAGATAGCATCACCTACCCGATGGACATGAATCTGAACAAACTTTGGGAGATAGTGGAGGACAGAGGAGCCTGGCGCGCTGCAGCCAATAGGGTCACAAAGAGTCAGACATGACTTAGCGACTGAACTACAACAATGTGATGTCTCCAGTGCCGGTTTCTAAGTGTGAGGCTGAATTTGAACCCGGACCCATTCTATATTGGACGGCTCCACAAACGGGAGAAAGATAATGTGAAACTCAACTGGCCCTGTTCTCTATGTGTGGATCCCCTTGAGCATATACAAGGCCCATACAGAGGACACTTGATCCCCAAGGGAAGGCATGTTAGCTCACCTCTCTTGTGTCTTTATCTGGTATTAGTGTCTGGAAGAAGAGGTGATGCACTGGAGGTCGTAAGAAGTACTTCAGTCTATGTAGGCACGGTCTGTTGTACAACCCGCCTTGCGGTATCTGTGTCTGTATCAGGGCACACCCAGGGTTGACAGGCTCTGACAGTGATCTCTCTTTTCTGGCTGGATTTTCTGTGACAGAGAGCCAAGGAACTTTCTCTAAGGAAGTCTCAAACTCTGGGGACTGTGGGCTGGGAAAGGAGCTTGGAGAGGCTGGAGCTGAGATATCCATAGGGGTGTCGTGGTTCTGTACGTCATTCTGCAGAGAGGCAGGCCTGATTTTTGGCAAATGAGCCAACTGTCCAACTGCGGGTGGCACGTCTTCCAACGAGCATGACATGGCCCCAAGTGAATGCAGGGCCTCTCCTGATAAGCGTGAGACTTCTCTAGGTGAATGCGGCACACTTGCTGGTGACGGTGGCACGTCTGCTGATGGAGGTGGCGCGTCTGCTGATGGAGGTGTGTTGACGGGTGGCTGTGACGCCTCTGCTGATGGAGGTGTGTTGACGGGTGGCTGTGGCGCACCTGCTGGTGGCTGTGGCATGCTGACCAGAGGCGGCGGCATGTCTCTCGGTGACTGTGGTGTGCTGACTGGGGACAGCGGCATGTCTTCTGGTGACTGTGGTATGTCTCCCAGGGACTGCGGCACGCCTGGTAGATGGACCACGTCTTCCAGATATGATATATTCTGAGGTGGACCTGGTACATCTTGAGGTAGGCCCAGTGAGTGTTGAGGTGGGCAGAGTGAGTCTTGAGGTGGGCTTGGTGAGCGCTGAGGAAGCCATGATGAACCATGAGGTGGACTTGCCATACCCTGCTGGGGGCCTGGCACATTCTGAGGGCAGGGCATATCTTGAGGCGGACATGGCTCTTCTTGAGGCAGGTGAGGCAAAGTTTGTAGCTGGTACTGCATGGTTTGTGATGGGCATGACAAGGCTCGCGGTGGGCATGAGGAGGCTCGAGGTGGACATGGTGAGGCTTGCAGTGGACATGGCAAGGCCCGCAGCGGGCATGGCAAGGCTTGTGGTGGGTATGGCACATCTTGCTGTGGGCATGGCAAGGGTATCCTTTGATTGCTACTGCTACTATTATTGCTGGTCTGGGGGAGGGAGTGAATATTTGAAGAGGGCTGTAGGCTTGCCAAGAAGCTGAGGTCACCTTTGAATATGGTTGAGCTACAGTTCGGCTCTACTGGGTAAACAGAGTCCCCACTGATAGACATGGGTGGCTGGGGACCTTCGAATGCTGTTTCTTCCAAAAGGTCCAAGTCCACAGGATCACTGTTGATGATTCTCCGTGCTGCAGGCCTAGAGCTTCTGTCCACCCACCCTTCCATTATCTCTTTGCTGGAGAGGCTGGCACATGCTTGAAGACTGGCTGGCTCTTTCTGGGAAGGAGCAACAGGCTCTAGAGTCAAGTCAAGCGTGGCAACAGGTCTACTCTCTTCCTCAGATCCTGTCAGGTCAATCACACAGAGTCCACTGCGATCCTTTGCCCTTGGTCTGGTTTCTCTAGTTAAGTCGATGATGTCCTGTTGAAGGATTGTGAGAAGATAAAAGGTTAAGTTGGGAGGGGAGGGGGTGTCTTAGCTTTATCTAAGAGGACTTAAAGCTTAGCTTTTAAGGCTAAACCTATTTTACCTTTTCATTTCACTGGCAATTTACGTATCTTGTATAACATAAGTATTAGTTTATTTCCTTTGGTCAAAATTTCACTATTGTCAAAGCTGCCAACTTCCATACCTTCTTAAATTATCCAAAGCCCATAAGCACATAACAGAGGGCACAGAGGGAAATGTTTTATGATCCACGGTAGACAGGGGAGTAGTAGGGAAGATTTCAACCTTAAGTCAAAGTGAAAAGCAGCCTTTGTTTGGAAAAGCAAATACACAGGATAACCTACAACAGAAGTGAAAGAAGGGAAGCTAGTACAAGAGAATCTACTTTGTGCTAAGAACACGGTGAGTGCTTCCATACATCTTTAATTTTCACAGTTACCCTATCAGGAAGCCATTTTATCATCAGGAAGGCACCATCATCTCCATTATACAGGTTGGGAAACTAGAGTTGAGAGAGTTATGAATTATTTAGCTATGAAGCAGAGAAAGACACTCAAACCCAGGCCTGTTTCTTTCTTTTCCTGTTAGGCCCTAAGACTGTACCACCTCATTCAATGTATAATCAGCTTATAGTCAGATATGGAGGATAATACAATAAGGGTTATAAACCTAACCATTGTAAGTTTAAGCCTACATTAATTACAAAAATATCTTCTATCTTCACTACCATTCCTTGGCAAAATGATTAAGCAGTTCACAAAGTCTAATGATGCCAGCTGAGGTACTTAAACAGCCTCTGTGTCAGGAGCCAGGAATGATATTGCTCTCTCTTCCAGGTGTCTCTTCACTTGGTTGGGTACCACTGCCACTGGAATATTAGGTAGCAACTTTAGCTGAGCTAGCGTCCTTCACAATTTAGTGTCTTCCTGATTTCTGTTCCTCATTTGAGCAAATCACATAGAAATACTTCAGATCCTTAAATATGCCATGCTGTCTCAGTATTTCTATCTTTATGTTTGCTTATGGTTCTTTCTTTTGCCTGAAATGACTATTATCTGTTTGACTGTTTCAAAGTTACTTGTCTTTCAAGACTCAGCACAGATATCACTGTGTCTGAAAATTCTTCCAGATCACTTCTGGTCTCAAATTATTTGTTTCCTTCCTTATTTCCCCACTGCATCTGTACAAACCTTTTCCTTTTTTAAAATTTATTTTTAATTGGGGGAAAATTGCTTTGCAATGTTGTGTTGGTTTCTACCATACAGCAATGCAAATCAGCCATAATTAAACATATATCACTCTCTTGAAGAAACACTTTAAAAATATATATTTATTTATTTGGTTGCACCATGTCATGTTTGCAGCATGTAGGATCTAGTTCCCTGATCAGGGATTAAAGCTGGGCCTCCTGTATTGGAGGAGTTTTATCCACTAAACCACCAGGGAAGTCCCCAAAACTTTTCTTTTGATCCCAAAGAATTTGATGCTTTTAAATGATATTGATAATGGAAACATTTTTTCATTTTCCAATTATTCATTGCTAGTATAAAGCAGTACTATTGATTTATGTATGTGTATTATCCCTGTGTCCTTTGACCTAGTTAAATTCGTTTACTAGTTCAAGTAACTTTTTTTTTTGTAGATTCCTTGAGGTTTTGCATATTAAAAAATCATGTCTGTAAATAAAAGAGTTTTATTTCTTCCTTTTCAATCTGCATGCCTTTTATTTCCTTTCGTCACCATTGCAGTGGCTAAGGCATTCAGTACAATTCTCAATAAAAGTGCTAAGAGCAGACATATAATCATTAAGCACCATGTTAGCTGTGTTGTTTTCATAGATGCCCCATATCATGTTGAGAAACTTTCCTTATTTTGTTTTCTGAGAGTTTTAATTGGGAATGATCATTAGTCAAATGATTCTTCTGTACCTGTTATTTTATGGTTTTCTCTTGTACTATTAATATCAAAAATTATATTCATTGATTTTCTAATGTTAAATTAGTCCTGGGGAAAATTCCACTTGGTTATAATGTATTACTCTTTTTCAATAGTTTGGTTTAACATATCAATATTTAGTTAAGAATCTTTACATATTCTTGAGGGATATTCAGTTCAGTTCAGTTTAGTTGCTCAGTCGTGTCCAACTCTTTGTGACCCCATGGACTGCAGCATTCCAGGCCTCCCTGTTCATCACTAACTCCCAGAGTTTATTCAAACTCATGTCCACTGAGTCAGTGATGCCATCCAACCATCTCATCCTCTGTCGAACCCTTCCCCTTAGTTTGTAGTTTTCTATTCTTGTAATTTCTTTTACTGGTTTTGCCATCAAAATAAAACTGGCCTCTTACAGTGACTTGGGAGCTATTCTCATCCCCTCTATTCAGGCTGTTGTTGGGTTGGTGCCACATCTTTCTTCAGTGTTTATAGAAGCTATCTGGGCCTAAAATTTGCTTTGTAGTTAAAATTTGGAAGACATAAGGCTATTAACATTTTCTACATCCCGTGTTAATTTTGTGACTTGTGAAACTGGTCTTTTTCATCTAAATTGTCAAATTTATTAGCATAAAGTCATTCAAAATAGTGTTAACTATCTTTTAAATTCTAAACTCCATATAGATTTATCCCCAATTTTCTTTTTTATGCTCAATATTGGTAACTTATATCCTTTGCATTTTCCCCCCTCATCAGCCTAGCTAGAAGTTTATCAATTTTACTGATATTTACAAAGGACCAGGTTTTTTCATCTATTTCCTTTATTTCTATTGTTACCATTATCATTTCCTTCATTCTATTTACTGTGGGTTTGAATTTGCCTTCTTTTTTTTCTAACTTCTTTTTTAAAAAATGTATTCATCTTATATCTACCTTTGATTGTGCTGGATCTTCACTGCTGTGCCTAGGGGCTACTCTTCATGCAGGGCATCGGTCCTCATTGTGGTGACTTCTCTTGTTGTGGAGCACAGACTCTAGGTGTGTGGGCTCAGCAGTGGTGGGGCATGGGCTTCATTGCCCCACAGCGCGTGGAATCTTCCTGGATGAGATGGAATCTGTGTCCCCTGCGTTGGCAGACAGATTCTCATCCACTGTACCACCAGGGAAGTTCTTCTACCTTCTTAATGTGGAAGCTTAGATAACTTGATTTTTGAAATCTTTCTTTTCTAACATTAGCATTTAAAGCTAGAAAATTTCCTGTTAAGTACTGCTGTAGCTTCATCCCACAATTTTTAATACAAAGTCATTTTATAATCATGCAGTTCAAGCTTACCATCACCGTGGTCGGAAAACAAAACCCTGTAAGATCTCAATCTTTTGAACTACACTGAGGCTTGTTTTATGCCCTACATAAAACATGGCCTACTTGCTGAATGTTCCTTGTATATTTTGGGGAAAAAATGCTCATTCTGCAATTGTTGGCTATAAATGTCAATTAGGTCATGGCTGTTGACAACTTTTGGATCTTTGACTTTCTTCACCTTTGAAGCAATGCAGCTATGCTATTAATTACTGAGTGTATTAAAGTGTCCAACTAAGATTGTGGCTTTGACCATTTTTCCCTTGTGTTTGGTTAGTTTTTGCTTCATGTATTTTCAAATTCTGTTTATTAAGTGTAATAATATACTTAAAATTATTCTACCTTCTTAATGTATTAACCCATTTATCATTATTAAAACAACATTTATCCTCTCAAGTCTCCAGCAATCTTCCTTGTACTGATGTCTATTTTTTCTGGTAAATAATAGAGACACCTTCTTAAGCATATTGTTTGCCTAGTGTATTTCTATCTTTCTATTCTCCACATATTTGTGTCTTTGTATTTAAAGTGCACCACATATAAATAGCTAATAGCTGTTATTGCTTTTTTTGTCCAATCTGACCACCTCTGCCTTTTGATTAGTTTTTGGTTCATTTACACTTAACTGTTGATATATCTGCATCCATATATTTATTTCTTATTTGTCCTATCTGTTAACTCTCCCTCTGTTCCTCCTTTCCCACTCTCCTTTGAGTTAATCATATATATATTTTGGAATTCCATTTTAATTCCTCTGTTGGGGTTCTAGCTATATTTTTTTAATTATATTTTTAATGGTTACTCAAGGGCTTCTCTAGTGGCCCAGATGGTAAAGAATCTGCCTGCAGTGCAGGAGACCTGGGTTTGATCCCTGGGTCAGGAAATCCCCTGGAGAAGGGAACGGCAACTCAATCCAGTGTTCATTCTTGCCTGGAGAATTCCATGGACAGAGAAGCATGGTGGGCTTCAGTCTAACTCCTCTCTTCAGCTCTTATTTGGGCTTTCCAGGTGCCGCTAGAAGTAAAGAACCCACCTGCCAATGCTGGAGATGTACAAGACATGGGTTCAATCTCTGGGTTGGAAGATCCCCTGGAAGAGGGCGTGGCAACCCACTCCAGTATTCTTGGCTGGAGAATCTCATGGACAGAGGAGCCTGGTGGGCTACAGTCCAAAGGGTCGCAAAGAGTTGGACACAACTGAAGTGACTTAGCATGCATGTGATTACAGGGGCTTTCCTGTGGCTCAGATACTAAAGAATCAGCCTGCAATGCAGGAGACCTGGGTTCGATCCATGGCTTGGGAAGATTACATGGAGAAGGGAATGGCTACCCACTCCAGTGTTCTTCCCTGGAAAATTCCACAAACACCGGAGCCTGGAGGGCTATAGTCCATGGGGTCCCAAAGAGTTGGACACAACGGAGCGACTAACATTTTTACATTTTTCATGTGGTTACAGTATACAGATTCAATTTATTCCAGTGTACTTAGGAAAATATTAAAATACTTAAGATAAAAAAGTAGAAATCTTACAAAATATTTCTTGTCTTATGCCCCATTATTTTTGTTGTCATATATATTATACTTATATATATATATACAGCATAAGTATTTACTTTCAGTTATTCATTCTTAAGGAAATTAATAGAAGAAAATACTTTCTTTTCTACACATATTTACAATTCCTAGTTCCTTCATTTGTGTAGATCCAACAGGACATTTGGTGTCATTTCCCTTCAGCTAAAATATCTTATAGTACAAGAGGGCTAATGATAAATTCTCTCATTCTATCTGAAACTGTCACTATTTTGTCCTTATTTTTTTTTAAATAATTTTATTTATTTTTGGCTGTGCTGGTTCTCCATTGCCATGCAGACTTTTCTCTAGTTGCAGCAAGTAGGGGCTGCTCTCTAGCTGAGATGCACGGAGTTCTCATTGCAGTGGCCTCTCCTGTTGTGGAACCCGGCGCTGGAGCACAAAGGCTTCACTAGCTGTGGCTCTCGGGCTCTAGAGTGCGGGCTCAGTGGCTGTGGTGCATGGGTTTTTAGTTACCACAGGATCTTCCTGGACAAGGGATTGAACCTGTGTCCCCCACACTGGCAGGCAGATTCCTAATCAGTGGACCATCAGTTCAGTTCAGTCGCTCAGTCGTGTCCGACTCTGCGACAGCATGAATCGCAGCATGCCAGGCCTCCCTGTCCATTACCAACTCCCAGAGTTCACTCAGACTCGCGTCCATCGAGTCAGTGATGCCATCCAGCCATCTCATCCTCGGTCGTCCCCTTCTTCTCCTGCCCAAATCCCTCCCAGCATCAGGGTCTTTTCCAATGAGTCAACTCTTTTGCATGAGGTGGCCAAAGTACTGGAGTTTCAGCTTTAGCATCATTCCTTCCAAAGAAATCCCAGGGTTGATCTCCTTCAGAATGGACTGGTTGGATCTCCTTCCAGTCCAAGGGACTCTCAAGAGTCTTCTCCAACACCACAGTTCAAAAGCATCAATTCTTCGGCGCTCAGCCTTCTTCACAGTCCAACTCTCACATCCATACATGACCACAGGAAAAACCATAGCCCTGACTAGACAGACCTTAGTCGGCAAAGTAATGTCTCTGTTTTTCAATATACTATCTAGGTTAGTTATAACTTTCCTTCCAAGGAGTAAGCGTCTTTCAATTTCATGGCTGCAATCATCATCTGCAGTGATTTTGGAGCCCCCCAAAATAAAGTCTGACACTGTTTCCACTGTTTGCCCATCTATTTCCCATGAAGTGATGGGACCTGATGCCATGATCTTCGTTTTCTGAATGTTGAGCTTTAAGCCAACTTTTTCACTCTCCTCTTTCACTTTCATCAAGAGGCTTTTGAGTTCCTCTTCACTTTCTGCCATAAGGGTTATGTCATCTGCATATCTGGGGTTATTGATATTTCTCCCGGCAATCTTGATTCCAGCTTGTGTTTCTTCCAGTCCAGTGTTTCTCATGATGTACTCTGCATAGAAGTTAAATAAGCAGGGTGACAATGTACAGCCTTGACATACTCCTTTTCCTATTTGGAACCAGTCTGTTATTCAATGTCCAGTTCTAACTGTTGCTTCCTGGCCTGCATACAGATTTCTCAAGAGGCAGGTCAGGTGGTCTGGTATTCCCATCTTTTTCAGAATTTTCCACAGTTTATTGTGATCCACACAGTCAAAGGCTTTGGCATAGTCAATAAAGCAGAAATAGATGTTTTTCTGGAACTCTCTTGCTTTTTCCACCATCCAGCGGATGTTGGCAATTTGATGTCTGGTTCCCCTGCCTTTTCTAAAATCAGCTTGAACATCTGGAAGTTCATGGTTCACGTATTGCTGAAGCCTGGCTTGGAGAATCTTGAGCATTACTTTACTAGCATGTGAGATGAGTGCAACTGTGCGGTATTTTGAGCATTCTTTGGTATTGCCTTTCTTTAGGATTGGAATGAAAAGGGACCTTTTCCACTCCTGTGGCCATTGCTGAGTTTTCCAAATTTGCTGGCATATTGAGTGCAGCACTATCACAGCATCATCTTCCAGGATTTGAAATAGCTCAACTGGAATTGCATCACCTCCACTAGCTTTGTTCGTAGTGATGCTTTCTAAGGCCCACTTGACTTCACATTCCAGGATGTCTGGCTCCAGATGAGTGATCACACCATCGTGATTATCCAGGTCGTGAAGATCCTTTTTGTACAGTTCTGTGTATTCTTGCCATCTCTTCTTAATATCTTCTGCTTCTGTTAGGTCCATACCATTTCTGTCCTTTATCAAGCCCATCTTTGCATGAAATGTTCCCTTGGTATCTTTAATTTTCTTGAAGAGATCTCTAGTCTTTCCCATTCTGTTGTTTTCCTCTATTTCTTCACATTGATCGTTAAGAAGGCTTTCTTATCTCTCCTTGCTATTCTTTGGAACTCTGCATTCAGATGCTTATATCTTTCCTTTTCTCCTTGGCTTTTTGCTTCTCTTCTTTTCACAGCTATTTGTAAGGCCTCCCCAGACAGCCATTTTGCTTTTTTGCATTTCTTTTCCATGGGGATGGTCTTGATCCCTGTCTCCTGTACAATGTCATGAACCTCATTCCATAGTTCATCAGGCACTCTATCTATCAGATCTAGGCCCTTGAATCTATTTCTCACTTCCACTGTATAATCATAAGGGATTTGATTTAGGTCATACCTGAATGGTCTAGCGGTTTTCCCTACTTCCTTCAATTTGAGTCTGAATTTGGTAATAAGGAGTTCATGATCTGAGCCACAGTCAGCTCCTGGTCTTGTTTTTGTTGACTATATATAGTTTCTCCATCTTTTGCTGCAAAGAATATAATCAATCTGATTTCGGTGTTGACCATCTGGTGATGTCCATGTGTAGAGTCTTCTCTTGTGTTGTTGGAAGAGGGTGTTTGCTATGACCAATGCATTATCTTGGCAAAACTCTATTAGTCTTTGCCCTGCTTCATTCCATATTCCAAGGCCAAATTTGCCTGTTACTTCAGGTGTTTCTTGACTTCCTACTTTTGCATTCCAGTCCCCTATAAAGAAAAGGACATCTTTTTAAGGTGTTAGTTCTAAAAGGTCTTGTAGGTCTTCATAGAACCGTTCAACTTCAGCTTCTTCAACGTTACTGGTTGGGGCATAGGGTTGGATTACTGTGATACTGAATGATTTGCCTTGGAAATGAACAGAGATCATTCTGTCATTTTTGAGATTGCATCCAAGTACTACATTTCGGACTCTTCTGTTGACCATGATGGCTACTCCATTTCTTCTAAGGGATTCCTGCCCGCAGTAGTAGATATAATGGTCATCTGAGTTAAATTCACCCATTCCAGTCCATTTTAGTTCGCTGATTCCTAGAATGTCAACGTTCACTCTTCCACCCCCCCGCAAGAGAACAGTGATATTTTATTTTTTTTTTAACTTTTTATTTTTACTTTATTTTACTTTATAATACTGTATTGGTTTTGCCATACATTGACATGAGTCCACCACGGGTGTACATGCGATCCCACACATGAACCCCCCTCCCACCTCCCTCCCCACAACATCCCTCTGGGTCATCCCTGTGCACCAGCCCCAAGCATGCTGTATCCTGCATCGGACATACACTGGCGATTCGATTCTTACATGATAGTATACATGTTTCAATGCCATTCTCCCAAATCATCCCACCCTCTCCCTCTCCCTCTGAGTCCAAAAGTCCGTTATACACAGCTGTGTCTTTTTTGCCGTCTTGCATACAGGGTCATCATTGCCATCTTTCTAAATTCCATATATATGTGTTAGTATACTGTATTGGTGTTTTTGTTTCTGGCTTCCTTCACTCTGTATAATCGGCTCCAGTTTCATCCATCTCATCAGAACTGATTCAAATGTATTCTTTTTAACGGCTGAGTAATACTCCATTGTGTATATGTACCACAGCTTTCTTATCCATTCATCTGCTGATGGACATCTAGGTTGTTTCCATGTCTTGGCTATTATAAACAGTGCTGCGATGAACATTGGGGTACATGTGTCTCTTTCAATTCTGGTTTCCCTGGTGTGTATGCCCAGCAGTGGGACTGCTGGGTCATAAGGCAGTTCTTTCTATTTGCAATTTTTTAAGGAATCTCCACACTGTTTTCCATAGTGGTTGTACTAGTTTGCATTCCCACCAACAGTGTAGGAGGGTTCCCTTTTCTCCACACCCTCTCCAGCATTTATTGCTTGCAGATTTTTGGATCGCAGACATTCTGACTGGTGTGAAGTGGTGCCTCACTGTGGTTTTGATTTGCATTTCTCTAATAATGAGTGATGTTGAGCATCTTTTCATGTGTTTGTTAGCCATCCGTATGTCTTCTTTGGAGAAATGTCTATTTAGTTCTTTGGCCCATTTTTTGATTGGGTCATTTGTTTTTCTGGAATTGAGCTGCATGAGTTGCTTGTATATTTTTGAGATTAGTTGTTTGTCAGTTGCTTCATTTGCTATTATTTTCTCCCATTCAGAAGGCTGTCTTTTCGCCTTGCTTAGAGTTTCCTTTGTTGTGCAACATTCACCCTTGCCATCTGTTTGACCACTTCCAATTTGCCTTGATTCATGGACCTGACATTCCAGGTTCCTATGCAATATTGCTCTTTACAGCATCAGACCTTGCTTCTATCACCAGTCACATCCACAGCTGGGTGTTGTTTTTGCTTTGGCTCCATCCCTTCTTTCTTTCTGGAGTTATTTCTCCACTGACCCCCAGTAGCATATTGGGCACCTACCGACCTGGGGAGTACCTCTTTCAGTATCCTATCATTTTGCCTTTTCATACTGTTCATGGGGTTCTCAAGGCAAGAATACTGAAGTGGTTTGCTATTCCCTTCTCCAGTGGACCACATTCCGTCAGACCTCTCCACCGTGACCTGCCTGTCTTGGGCAAGGAAGTCCCTATGTAACATATTTTTTTCTGGACAGTAAAGTAGTGGTTTTCTTTGTGTTCATCTTGTCTTGAGTCTCCTCTGCTTCTAGGATGTGTAACTCATTTTTTTCCTCATCAAATTTGAGAAGATTTCAGCCATTATTTCTTAAAAAAATTTTTTACAGTTATTCCCACCCCTCCTTAAAAGACTATTTTTTAAATTACTTGGTATTTCCTTGCAGATCTCTGATGTTCCGTTCAACTTTTTCCATCTTTTACTCTATTCTTAAAATTGGGTGATTTCTACGTTCTGTCTCAAACATCTCTATCCCTCCCCACCTGCCATCACCTGCTTTCTTTCCTAATTTGCCATTGAGCCCATGTAGTTACTTTAAAATTTTAGTTACTGTATTTTTAAACTCCTGAACTTTTCTTTTCTAAAAATTATAGAACGTTATTGTCTCACAGCTCTGAAGTCCAAAATCAAGGTGTCAGCACGGGAGGTGCCTTCCTGGGCCCCTCTAGCTTCTGCTCATCGCAGTCCGCGGCACTCCTGGCTTGCAGGTGCAGCACTCCCGTCACGTGGCCATCTTCTCCCTGTGTGTCTTCACACTGTCTTCCCTGTGGATGTCTCTCTACATCCAGACTTTCTGTTTTTATGAACTGAATTTCTGCTCTTTATAGCTTTCACTTCTCTGCTGAGATTTTCTATCTATTCGCTCACTGATGTCATATTTTCTTTAACTGAATAAATGTATTTATAGTAATTATTTTGAAGTTTTTGTTAAATCCAACACTTAAGCTCATTCCAGTCAGATTCCATTGACTGCCTCCTTTTTTATCTCCCCCTGAGAATGAGTCACACTTCTGTTTTTTTGAATGTCTAGTAATTTTTGGTTGAAAACTGAGTTTTATAGCTACATGTAATGATTTGATTGTTTTCTTCCAAAAATTGTCCTTTCATTGTTGTTGTTGGTCTAGTAGTTATTCTGCCTGAAGTCAAACTGCAAGTTCCGTCTCCTCACACAACGTAGGTGCTGGTATCTTTGTTCTTATGCTTTCCAGCTGCTACCCTTTTAACCTGACCTTTTGGTGGTGAGGGACAGGGTGGTTCTTATTTGGGCAGAAATTTTACTTTAATTTTGGGGTTTGCTCTTACTGTGATTTTCTTGCTTCAACAGATTAGGGATTGCAGCCCTAACTCTTTGCTGCTCTGCTATCCTTTACCTCTATCCCCTGACATTTCAAAACCATAAAAATTTCAGCTTTCTGTCACTTATGTGGCAAGTGATTAGGGAATGCAGTCTGTTAAAAGAGCAGCAAATTCATAGATATTGCCCTACGAAGCTATCTTTCAGTAGATTTCTCACTAGTGTCTGCCTGATTTTTAACTGGGCACTCAGGAAGTATTTTGGCAGGTGAGTTTCACAGATTGGAAGCACAATTCAGCTGCATTGCTCAACCTTGGAGAGCTTACTGCTTCCCTTTTGGTTACTCCAAAGCACTCTGCACATACCAATATCACTTTAGTGCATATCACAGAGCACTTCCGTATCCTCATTAGACAGCAGCTTATTCTTGTATCCTGCACCCTCACATAGTATTTTACATTCAGCTCGTAGTATTTATTAACTCCTTAGATAAATGAATAAATTTAATCTAATGACAATTGTTTGTTTATCCTCTCATCTCATTGTCCTCCGATAGTCCTAACTTAAATATTTTGCATTTTATCACATATTACGCTAAGTTTTCAGAGATAAATTATCCTTCTAGTTTTAATAATTATGTCATCAGATGGAAATACAGATGACTAAGACTCTCCAATGGGCTTCCCTGGTGGCTTAGTGGTAAAAAAATCCGCCTGCCAATGCAGGAGACTCGGATTCAGTCCCTGGGTTAGAAAGATTCCCTGGAGAAGGAAATGTCAACTCACTCCAGTATTCCTGCCTAGGAAATCCCATGGACAGAGGAGCCTGGCAGGCTATAGTCCATGGGATCACAGAAGAGTTGGACATGACATAGCAACTAAACAACAAGAAGGCCCTCTAACAGTCTGCATCTGCAGAATGAAACACAGCAATAAGCCCATAAAGCCCTTGTCTACCCTATTTTCTGACCCAGATGCCTCACAATTACCCTGTGAGGTGAATATCATTCATATTTTCTAGCTATAAAAACTAAAACCCAGAAAGCAAATTACTTTTGGGTTTCTGGATCTGTTTAAATGAGAAGTCTCATTCATTTTCAGCTTCAAGGGGCTGGTCCAAGACTTACTTCCTGATTATGGTGCTGATAATGGGATTTGTTCTTCACCAGTCCAAGTTATCTCATGATTTTGGTTTTACTTTTACTTTCCTCCTTTGAGATTTCTGTTAATTCCTGCCAACCCAGCAAGCAGGAAAATTAGTTGCTTTCAGAATCTAGTTGTTGTTTTAGCAGAGATCCCTTTAAAGTCAGTCAGTCATATTGCTGAAGGAAGAAGTTCCTAGATCGTCTTTTTACAATATTCCAATATCGGCTGCTTATCTTTTCCTCTAGGACTGAGTATAATGTCATAATGACTGGCACAGCATCTTTTGGAAAATGGCAAAGTGCTCAAGAAACATCAACTGAATCTAAAAAAAAAACAATTTTGAGGCGGAAAGTTCATCTTCCATACCTCACATATGGACCTTCCATTCAACATGACTGAAAACAATAGAGATACTTTAGGTTTCTCTCTACCTATCACTCTTTTCCAACAAGGCAAATGGAATGGCTTCATTATTTGGAGAAATTAGAACGAAGGGCTGAACTCAGAGTCCCCCTTCTTTATTTTAAGCCCTCTTCCCTAAAGTTCCTATCTGCTTTTTCCATGGGTAAGGTTACCATGCAGGCTTTTAACTTGAAACTTGTTAGGTAGGAAGGGAACAAAGGAGCACTAAGTTTAATTATAGTTTTAGGGAGCCAAATGGAGCTACAGATCCATGAAGCTTATTCTAACTAAGCACTATTAGTAACATAGCTATTATATCAATCTCCAGCTATCTGACCTATATATCCTTTTCCTGTCTCTATGAATTTGCCCATTCTAATATTTCATATAAATGGAATCATAATTATGTGGCCTTTTATGTCTGACTTCTTTTTTATTAATATACATATTTTATTGAAGTATAATTGACTTACATTGTTTCAGGTGCAGCAAGGTGATTCAGTCATACTTACATACAAATATTATTTTTGAAATTATTTTCCATTATAGGTTACTAGAAGATATTGACTATAGTTCCCTGTGCTATATAGTAAACCGCTGTTGCTTGCTGCATATCTGTTTTTTTAATTAGAAATCTAGCACTCTACTCACACTAAGTCAAACAAGTAGAATCAAAGTTTCATAAATTTTTAGGCAAAAATTGGTAAGTTCTCTAAAAAACATATATTACACATATTATTTATATATATGCATACAAAATTTTTCTATTAAACTTGATAAAGGCTTGAGAAAGAACACCAGGAAACAAAAAGAGATGGAGAAATTGGAAAGCAAACTAAATGAAATGAAAGCACTGAATATTAAATAGAAAAAGTGAAACAAACTAGATAAAAGTAAAAGATCATCATATAGTCCAGTTGTTTTTAACCATGACTGCTTATTAGAAACCTATCTGGAACTCTGGAGATAAAAAAAGCAATACATGAGCATTTGTATTTTACAAAAAATTTCAAGATAATTCTGACTTGCGTCTGGATTTTAAAAAGTGATTAAAGGTTTTTCTATTAAATTACAGTTTTGGTGATATAGAATTCTATTATTTCTCTGCTGACAAATCATGATACAATGGTATTAAGTGACTAATAGTTACATAGTCACCATAGTGAAAGATGTTTATCAGTTTTCAAAATGAATAGCCAGAAAAAAAAAACAAGATAATTATAACTGCAAGCCATAATAAGAATATGATTCACTTAACAATATAAAATAATTACATACAATTTGTGGGGGCCAAGAAGAGTGATGTGGTGAGTGGAAGTGTATGCATGCACATGTTTTCATCTGCCTAGCCAGTCTATGTCTTTTGGTTGGTACATTTGATCCATTTACGTTTTAGGTAATTATCAGTCTGTATGATCTTCTTAGAAAGCCTTGCTCAGTGATCAGTGCAAAGAAATAAAGGAAAACAGTCGAATGGGAAAGACTAGAGGTAGTCTTCAAGAAAATCTGAGATACCAAGGGAACATTTCAGGCAAAGATGGGCACAATAAAGGACAGAAATTGTATTGACCTAAAAGAAGCAGAATATATTAAGAAGAGGTGACAAGAATATACAGAAGAACTGTACAAAAAAGATATTCATGACCAAGATAACCACAATGGTGTGATCACTCACTTAGAGCCAGACATCCTGGAATGCAAAGTCAAGTGGGCCCTTGGGAAGCATCACTACAAACAAAGCTAGTGGAGGTGATGGAATTCCAGTTGAGCTATTTCAATTCCAGTTGAGCTAAATCAACTGGAAATCAAATCCTAAAAGATGATGCTGTCAAAGTGCTGCACTCAATACGCCAGCAAATTTGGAAAACTCAGCAGTGGCCACAGGACTGGAAAAGGTCAGTTTTCATTCCAATCCCAAAGAAAGGCAATGCCAAAGAATGCTCAAACTACCCTACAATTGCACTCACCTCACATACTAGCAAAGTAATGCCAAAACTCAAGTGAGGCTTCAACAGTATGTGAACCATGAACTTCCAGATGTTCAAGCTGGATTTACAAAAGGCAGAAGAATCAGAAATCAAATAAACAAGATCTGTTGGATCATCAAGAAAGCAAGAGAGTTCCAGAAAAACATCTACTTTTGCTTTATTGACTACGCCAAAGCCTTTGACTGTATGGACCACAACAAACTGTGTGGAAAATTCTGAAAGAGATGAGAATATCAGACCACATGATCTGCCTCCTGAGAAATCTGTATGCAGGTCAAGAAGCAAAAGTTAGAACTGGACATGAAAAAACAGACTGGTTCCAAATTGGGAAAGAAGCACGACAAGGCTGTATATTGTCACCCTGCTTATTTAACTGCTATGCAGAGTACATCATGAGAAACACTGGACTGGAAGAAACACAAGCTGGAATCAAGATTGCCGGGAGAAATATCAATAACCCCAGATATGCAGATGACATCACCCTTATGGCAGAAAGTGAAGAGGAACTCAAAAGCCTCTTGATGAAAGTGAAAGAAGAGAGTGACAAAGTTGGCTTAAAGCTCAATATTCAGAAAACTAAAATCATGGCAGCTGGTCCCATCACTTCATGGGTAAAAATGGGGAAACAGTGGAAACTGTGTCAGACGTTATTTTTTTGGGCTCCAAAATCACTGCAGATGGTGACTGCAGCCATGAAATTAAAAGACGTTTACTCCTTGGAAGGAAAGTTATGACCAACCTAGATAGCATATTAAAAAGCAGAGACATTACTTTGCCAACAAAAGTCCATCTAGTCAAGGCTATGGTTTTTCCAGTGGTCATGCATGGATATGAGCGTTGGACTGTGAAGAAAGCTGATCACCGAAGAATTGATGCTTTTGAACTGTGGTGTTGGAGAAGACTCTTGAGAGTCCCTTGGACTGCACAGAGGTCCAACCAGTCCATCCTAAAGGAGATCTGTCCTGGGTGTTCATTGGAAGGACTGATGCTAAAGCTGAAACTCCAATACTCTGGCCACCTCATGTGAAGAGTTGACTCGTTGGAAAATACCCTAATGCTGGGAGAGATTGGGGGCAGGAGGAGAAGGGGACGACAGAGGATGAGATGGCTGGATGGCATCACCAACTCAATGCACATGAGTTTGAGTGAACTCCAGGAGTTGGTGATAGACAGGGAGGCCTGGCGTGCTGCGATTCCTGGGGTCGCAAAGAGTCAGACACAACTGAGTGACTGAACTGAACTGAAGCTTCCTGATGGGAGCAACAGGCAATGGGAAAAACTGCATCTTGCTCTGATGGGCAGGGTCTTGCTCAGTAAAGCTTTAATCCAATTATTTGCTGATGGGGTTGCACTCCATCCTTGGTAGTTGTTTGGCCTGAGGCAACCCTGCCCTGGGGTCTATGGGCTATGATAGGGTTTATGCTGAACTCTAAGAGGGTTACACTAAGAGTGACCTTTGTTGCCTGATGCTGCCAGTGTGCCTGTCCCTGTGGTGAGACCCTGCCAACCCATGCCTCCACAGGAGACCCTCCAACACTAGCAAGTAGTTTTGGTTCAGTAACCTAGTGGTCACTGCTCCTTTCCTTTGGGACTTGGTGCACAGAAAACGTTTGTACCCTCTAAGACTGGAGTTTCTGTTTCCCCAGTCCTGTGGAAGTCCTATAATCAAATACCATTGGCCTTGAAGGCCAGATTCCCTAGGGATTCCCAGTTCCTTTGTCATATTTGATTTTTTTCATGATTGCACCCCCTCTGCTGTCTCGCTGTGGCTTGTCTTTGGATGTGGGGTATCTTGTTTTGGTGGGTTCCAGTGTTCTCTTGTCAATGGTTGTTCAAAAGCTAGTTGCAATTTTGGTGTTCTCACAGGAGGACATGAGCGTACATCCTTCTACTCTGCTGTCTTGAACCAGAACCTATATGTGAGCTTCACGGTAGCCACAAAGCAAAACTCTCTAATATGCACATAAAAGATAACGTGAAAGGAATGTATGCATGACACTAAAGAAACTCATGAAATCACAAGGCAAGAGAGCAGCACAGAAACAAACCAGAAAAACGCCAGAAAACAATTAACAAAATGTCAGTAAGTGCATATCTATCAGTAGTTACAACACCTATCGATAATTACTTTAAATATAAGCAGGCTAAATTCTCTAATCAAAAGACATAGAGTGGCTGGGTGGATTAAAAAAACAAACATATGCTGCCTGTTAGATTTAATTCAGATGTTAGGACACACTCTGACTAAAAGTGAAGGGAAAGTCGCTCAGTCGTGTCCGACTCTTTGCAACCCCATGGACTGTAGCCTACCAGGCTTCTCAGTCCATGGGATTTTCCAGGCAAGAGTACTGGAGTGGGTTGCCATTTCCTTCTTCAGGGGATCTTCCTGACCCAGGGCTCGAACCCGGGTCTCCCGCATTGCAGGCAGATGCTTTACCCACTGAGCCACCAGGGAAGCCTGACTGAAAGTGCAGGGATAGAAAAAGATGTTCCATGCAAATGGAAACCAAAAGAAAGACTGGGTAACTATACTTATATCAGACAAAACAAACATTAAAATAAAGACTGTAGTAAAAGACAAAGAGGGGCATTACATAAAGATAAAGGGGTCAATCCAACCACAGGATATAACATTTGAAAATATTTATGTACTCAACATAGCACCTAAATATATAAAGCAAATATTAATAGATGTAATGGGAGAAACTGACAGTAATAAAAAATGTGATACACTTTAATACCCCATTTACATTAATGGACAGATCATTCAGACAGAAGATCAATAAGGAAACACTGGTCTTAAAAGACACACTAGGCCAGGTTAATTTAATATATATAGAACACTCCAGCCAAAACCAAGATATTATACATTCTTCTTATGTGTACATGCAACACTCTCCAGGACAAATCCTATTTAACAACAACAAAAAAATCCCAATAAATTTAAGAAAAAGAGACATTAAAAAAAATGCGTTGAGACAAATGAAAAGGGAAAAACACAACTTATCAAATCTACAGGATGCAGCAAATGAGCTTTAAGAGGAAACCTGACAGTGAGGCAGGCCCACTTCAAGAGACAAGGCAGATCTCAAATACGTCATTTACCTTTACAACCAAAGGACTAGAAAAAGAAGGGATGCCTAGAGTTAGCAAAGGAAGGATATAATGAAGATCAGAGTAGAAAGACATGAAAGAAAGACTAAAAAGACAACAGAAAAGATCAATGAAACTAAGGGCTGGTTCCTTGAAAAGATAAACAAAATAGACAGATCTTTAGCTAGACTCACCAGGAAAAAAAAAAATAGGAAAGACTCAAATAAATAAAATCAGAAATGAAAGAGAAGTTACAACTGATACCACAGAAATACATAGGCTCATAAAAAATACTAAGAGCAATTATAGGTCAACAAATTGGACAACCTAGAAGAATTGTATAAATTCCTACAAACACAATCCTCCAAGACTGAATCATGAAAAAATAGAAAATCTGAATAGACAGATTACTAATAATAATGAGATTGAATCAGTAATCAAAAACTGCCCATCCCCCAATAAAAGTCCAGGACCATGGTTTCATTGGTGAATTCTACCAAATATTTAAATAAGATTTAATACCTATCCTTCTCAAACTCTTCCAAAAAACTGAAGAGGAAGGAATGCTTCCAAACTCATTTTACAAGGCCATCATGGCCTTGATACCAACCAGACAAGAATATCAAAAGAGAAGTACAGGCCAATATCACTGATGTACATAGATACAGAAATCTTCAACAAAATAATAACAAACCAAACCCAACAATTTATTCGAGGAATGCAAGGATGGTTCACCACGCACAAATCAAGTAACACGATATACATGAACAAAATGAAGGATAAAAATCAAGATTATAGCAACAATTGCAGAAAAAGCATTTGACAAAATTCAACATTCATTTATGACAAAAACTCTCAACAAAGTGGGTAGAGATGGAAACACCTCAACATATTAAAGGCTATATATGACAAACCCACTGTTAACATCATATTCAACGGTGAAAGCAGAAAGCTTTTCCTCTAAGATCAGGAATAAGACAAGGATGTCCACTCTTGTCACTTTTATTCAACATGGTATTGGAAGTCCTAGCCAGAGCAATAAGGCAAGATGCAGAAATAAATGGCATCCAAAATGGAAAGGAAGAAGTAAAATTTTCACTATTTGTAGACAATATATAAAATGCTAATAACCATATCAAAAAAACTCTAAGAACTAATAAATTCAGAAAAGTTGCAGAGTACAAACTAATACAAAAATCTGCTGTATTTCTACACACTAACAATGAACTGTTAAAAAAGAAGTTGAGAAAACAATCCCATGTACAACAGTATAAAAAAAAAAATAAAATACCCATGAGCAAATTTAACCAAGGAGGTGAAAGACCTGTATATCGAAAACTGTAAGACACTGATGAAAGAAACTGAAAACACAAATTAATGGGAAGATGTTTTGTACTCATGGTTTGGATGAATTAATATTGTTAAAATGTCCATATTAGCCAAAGCAATCTACAGATTCAATGTAATCCCCATCAAAATCCCAACGGCACATTTCACAGAAATAGAACAATCTTAAAATTTATATGGAACCACAAAAGACCCCAAATAGCCAAAACAGTCTTGAGGAAGACGAATAAAGCTGAAGACACTGCACTCATTGATTTCAAACTCAATATGATTTGGCATAAAAGCAGACGTTGGAACAATGTTAAGAAAAATAGCCCAGAAACAAATCCCATGCATACATGTTCAATTAATTTATGACAAAGGAGGTTAAGATTATACAATGGACACTCTTTAATAAATGGTGCGAGGAAAACTGGAAAGCCACATGCCAAAGAATGAAACTAGACTACCATCTTATACCATACACAAAAATTAACTCAAGAGACTAGAGACTTAAATATAAGACTTGAAACCACTGAACTCCTAGAAGAAAATAGAGGCAGTAAGCTTGAAGATATTAGTTTTGGTGATTATTTTGTATCTGATTCCAAAAGCAAAGCCAACAAAAGCAAAAACAAACAAATGGGATTACATCAAACTAAAGCTTCTGTACAGCAAACACCACCATCAACAAAATGAAAAGACAACCCCCTAAGTGAGAGAACATCTTGGCAAATCGTGTTATCTGATAAAAGATTAATATCCAAAATACATAAAGAACTCATACAACTCAATAACAAAAAGCCAAAAATCTGATTATGGAATGGACAGAGGACCTAAATAGACATTTATAGATGGCCAGCAGACACAAGAAAAGATGCTCAACATCCCTAATCATCAGGGAAGTAAAAATCAAAACCACAATGAAATATCCCTTCATTCCAGTAACAGTGGCTCTTATTAAAAAGACAGGCGATAACAAGGGTTGGTAAGGATGTTGAGAAAAGGACACCCTTGTGCACTGTTAGTGTAATTAATGTTTAGCTCAGTGCTATGGAAAATAGTATAGAAGTTTCCCCTCAAATTAAAAATAGAACCAATCTGTGATTCATCTAGCCATTCTACTTCTGGTTATTTATCTGAAGAAAATGAAAACATTAATTTGAAAAAATATATGCACCCCTACATTCACTGAAGCATCAGTTACAATAGCCAAGAAATGGAAACAACGTGTTTGCTGATAACTGAATAGTAGTCCATGTATGTATCTATATGCACACACACTTTGGGCTTCCCTAGTGTCTCAGACTCTAAAGAATCTGCGCACGATGCTGGAGACCTGGGCTCAATCCCTGGGTTGGGAAGATCCCCTGGAGAAGGGAATGGCTGCCCACTCTCACTGGGAGAATTCCACGAACAGAGGAGGCTGGTGGGCTACAGTCCATGGGGTCACAAAGAGTTGGACATGACCGAGCAACACACACACACAACAGAATACTGCTCAGCCATAAAAAGTATGAAATATTGCCATTTGTGACAACACAGATGGAACTTGAGGGTATTATGCTAAGTAAAATAAGTCAGACAGAGAAAGGCAAATACCATACGATTTTACTTACACGTTCAGGCTAAAAACAAACACACACAATATGAAATTCACAGGTACGAGGATTATCATGGTGGTTGCCAGGAGGGTTGGGAGGGTAAGCAGTCGGTTAAGGGGGTCAAGAGGTATAAACTTCCTATCAATAATGTTTTATAATATATTGATGTATGATAAATGATGTAGACAGACTTATCATGGATGTCATTTTGCAGTGTGTATAAATACTGAAGCATTATGATGTACACCTGAAACTAATATAATGGTATATGTCAATAAAAAAGTGAAGGATTTTTGGAAAGTGGGACATGACACTAAAGTTCATTTATAATGTGTGAAACTTTGATTAAAACATAAAAACTTTATTAATTAAACTTCATTAGTTAAATCACCATGATATATACTTAAAATATCTTAGTTTCGTCAATTATAAATCAACAAAGCAAACATTTTAAATAAATAACAAAACAGGAGAAATGTGAGAAAACCTACCAAAAACTCTGGAAAATAATGAGCTGGGAACTAATACTACCCTAATTTTCACTGCATACCATTCTCTAGTATTTGAATTTTTTGGACTGGTACATTTTTTAAATGGATAAACTTTACTTTTTAGAGCAGTTTTTGGTTCATGGCAAAATTGAACAGAAAGTATGGAATGTTGCCATATAGTCCAACTCCCCATATATGTACAACTTCCCCACTATCAGCATCCAGCATCACAGTGGTGTATTAGTTACAAATGATAAACCTACACTGGCACATTATCAATACCCAAAGCCCATAGTTTATATTAGGGTTTACCCTTGTACATTTTATGGGTTTGGACAAATATGTAACAACATGTATCTACCAATGTAGTATCATACAGAACAGTTTCACTGCCTGAAAATTCCTGTGCTCTGCTTATTCAGTACTTTCTCTCCACTAACCCCTGAAAACGAGTAATGTTTTCACTGTCCCCTTAGGTTTTACTTTTCCAGAATGTCATATTGTTGGAATCACACAGTATAGTCTTTTCAGACTGCATATTACTAAGTGAAAGAAGCCATTTAAGTTTCCTCCAAGTATTTTCATGGCTTGATAGATCATTTCTTTTTAGTGCTGAATAATATTTCAGTGTCTGGAGGTAACAGTTTACTTATCCATTTACTTACTGGAGGACATCTTAGTGGCCTTCCAAGTTTGGGCAATTATGCATGAAGCTGATATATAAACATCTATATTCAGTCTTTTTGTGTGGATTTAAGTTCCAATTCATTTGGGCAAATACCAGGGAGCACAATTGTTGGTTTGTACTATAAGAATACATTCAGTTCAGTTCAGTCGCTCAGTCGTGTCCAACTCTTTGCCACCCCATGAATCGCAGCATGAGAGGCCTCCCTGTCTATCACCAACTCCCGGAGTTCACTCAGACTCACGTCCATCAAGTCAGTGATGCCATCCAGCCATCTCATCCTCTGTCATCCCCTTCTTCTCCTGCCCCCAATCCCTCCCAGCATCAGAGTCTTTTCCAGTGAGTCAACTCTTCGCATGAGGTGGCCAAAGTACTGGAGTTTCAGCTTCAGCATCATTCCTTTCAAAGAAATCCCAGGGCTGATCTCCTTCAGAATGGACTGGTTGGATCTCCTTGCAGTCCAAGGGACTCTCAAGAGTCTTCTCCAACACCACAGTTCAAAAGCATGAATTCTTCAGCGCTCATCTTTCTTCCCAGTCCAACGCTCACATCCATACATGACCACTGGAAAAACCATAGCCTTGACTAGATGGACTTTTGTTGGCAAAGTAATGTCTCTGCTTTTTAATATGCTATCTAGGTTGCTCATAACTTTTCTTCCAAGGAGTAAGCATCTCTTAATTTCATGGCTGCAGTCACCATTTGCAGTGATTTTGGAGCCCAGAAAAATAACGTCAGACACAGTTTCCACTGTTTCCCCATCTATTTCTCATGAAGTGAGGGACCAGATACCATGATCTTCGCTTTCTGAATGTTGAGCTTTAAGTCAACTTTTTCACTCTCCTCTTTCACTTTCATCAAGAGGCTTTTGAGTTCCTCTTCACTTTCTGCCATAAGGGTGGTGTCATCTGCATATCTGAGGTTATTGACATTTCTCCTGGCAATCTTGATTCCAGCTTGTGTTTCTTCCAGCCCAGCGTTTCTCATGATGTACTTGGCATGTAAGTTAAATAAGCAGGGCGACAATATACAGCCTTGACGTACTCCTTTTCCTATTTGGAACCAATCTGTTGTTCCATATCCAGTTCTAACTGTTGCTTCCTAGCCTGCATACAAGTTTCTCAAGAGGCAGGTTAGGTGGTCTGGTATTCCCATCTCTTTCAGAATTTTCCACAGTTTCTTGTGATCCACACAGTCAAAGGCTTTGGCATAGTCAATAAAGCAGAAATAGATGTTTTTCTGGAACTCTCTTGCTTTTTCCATGATCCAGCGGATGCTGGCAATTTGATGTCTGGTTCCTCTGCCTTTTCTAAAACCAGCTTGAACATCAGGAAGTTCACGGTTCACGTATTGCTGAAGCCTGGCTTGGAGAATTACTTTACTAGCATGTGAGATGAGTGCAATTGTGCAGTAGTTTGAGCATTCTTTGGCATTGTCTTTCTTTAGGATTGGAATGAAAACTGACCTTTTCCAGTCCTGCGGCCACTGCTGAGTTTTCCAAACTTGCTGGCATACTGAGTGCAGCACTTTCACAGCATCATCTTTCACGATTTGAACTAGCTCAACTGGAATTCCATCACCTCTACTAGCTTTGTTCGTAGTGATGCTTTCTAAGGCCCACTTGACTTCACATTCCAGGATGTCTGGCTCTAGGTGAGTGATCACACCATCGTGATTATCTTGGTCGTGAAGATCTTTCTTGTACAGTTCTTCTGTGTATTCTTGCCACCTCTTCTTAATATCTAATGGAATGGAATGGGTGAATTTAACTCAGATGACCATTATATCTACTACTGTAGGCAGGAATCCCTTAGAAGAAATGGAGTCACCATCATGTTCAACAAAAGAATCTGAAATGCAGTACTTGGATGCAGTCTCAAAAACAACAGAATGATCTCTGTTCATTTCCAAGGCAAACCATTCAATATCATGGTAATCCAAGCCTATGCCCCAACGAGTAACGCTGAAGAAGCTGAAGTTGAAGGTTCTATGAAGACCCACAAGACCTTTAAGAACTAACACCTAAAAAAGATGTCCTTTTCATTATAGGGGACTGGAATGCAAAAGTAGGAAGTCAAGAAACACCTGGAGTAACAGGCAAATTTGGCCTTGGAATATGGAATGAAGCAGGGCAAAGATTAATAGAGTTTTGCCAAGAAAATGCACTGGTCATAGCAAACACCCTCTTCCAACAACACAAGAGAAGACTCTACAGATGCACATCAGCAGATTGTCAACACCCAAATCAGATTGATTATATTCTTTGCAGCCAAAGATGGAGAAGCTCTATACAGTCAACAAAAACAAGACCAGGAGCTGACTGTGGCTCAGATCATGAACTCCTTATTGCCAAATTCAGACTTAAGTCGAAGAAAGTAGGGAAAACCACTAGACCATTCAGGTATGACCTAAATCAAATCCCTTATGTTTATACAGTGGAAGTGAGAAATAGATTCAAGGGCCTAGATCTGATAGATAGAGTGCCTGATGAACTATGGACTGAGGTTCGTGACATTGTGCAGGAGACAGAGATCAAGACCATCCCCATGGAAAAGAAATGCAAAAAAGCAAAATGGCTGTCTGGGGAGGCCTTACAAATAGCTGTGAAAAGAAGAGAAGCAAAAAGCCAAGGAGAAAAGGAAAGATATAAGCATCTGAATGCAGAGTTGCAAAGAACAGCAAGAAGAGATAAGAAAGCCTTCCTCAGCGATCAATGCAAAGAAATAGAGGAAAACAACAGAATGGGAAAGACTAGAGATCTCTTCTAGAAAATTAGAGATACCAAGGGAACATTTCATGCAAAGAAGAATACATTAGTTTTATAAAAAACTGCCAAACTGTTTTCCAAATTTGCTGTACCATTTTGCTTTCCCACCAGTAATTAATGAGAATTCTACTATTCCACATCCTTACCAGCATTTGTTGTTGTGTTTTGGATTTTGTCTATTCTAAAATCCAAATGCAATAATAGTTCAGTGTTGTTTCAATTAGCAATTCCCTAATGGTGTATGGTGTTGAACTTCTCTTCATACCTTTATTTGCCACCTGTATGCCTTCTTTATGATGTATCTGTTTATGTCTTTTGCCCATTTTTTAATCAGGTTGCTTGTTTCCTTACTGTCGATTTTAGGAGTTATGTGCATAGTTTCAGTAACAGTCCTTTATCAGTGTCTTTCATAAATATTTTCTTCCAGTCTGTGGCTTATCTTCTCATTCTATTGTCTTTCACAGAGAAGTTTTTAGTAGTAGTGAAGTTCAGTTTAACAATTATTTCTTCCATGGATTATGTTCTTAATGTTATATCTAAAACATCATTGCCAAATTCAAAGTGGTCTAGGTTTTCTCCCATCTTCTAGGAATTTCAGTTTTGCATCCTAGGTTCAGGTCTGTGATCCACGTTTTGAGTTGATTTTTATGAAAGTTGTAAGGTCTGTGTCTAGATTCATTTCTTTGCCTGTGACTCTCCAGTTGCTCCAGCACCATTTGTTGAAAAAACTATCTTTGCTCCATTCTATTACTTTAGCTCCACTGTAAAAGATTAGTTGACTAGCGTAATTTGGGTCTATTTCTGGGCTTTCTATGGTGTTGCACTGATCTATTTGTCTATTCTTTTACCAATTCCATACTGTTTTGATTACTGCGGTTTGTAGTAAGCTTTGACGTCAAAAGTGGCAGTCCTCTGACTTTGCTCTTCTCCAATATTCAGTTGGTTATTGCATCTTCTTAAAGAGAAAGGGAATACCAGACCACTTTACCTGTCTCCTGAGAAACCTGTCTGTGGATCAAGAAGCAACAGTTAGAACCAGACATGGAACAATGGACTGGTTCAAAATTGGGAAAGGACCACATCAAGGCTGTATATCATCATGCTGCTTATTTAACTTATATGAAGAGTACATCATGTGAAATGCTGGGCTGAATGTATCACAACTGGAATCAAGATTACTGGGAGACAATGTTCACTACAGCACTATTTACAATAGCTACAAAATGGAAGCAACCTAGATGTCTATTAACAGATAAACGGGTAAAGAAATTGTGGTACATATACATAATGGTTATTACTTAGCCATAAAAAAGAACGCATTTGAGTCCGGTCTAATGAAGTGGATAAACCTAGAGCCTATTATACAGAGTGAAATAAGTCAGGAAGAGAAAGATAAATACTGTATACTAAAGCATATTTATGGAATCTAGAAAGATAGTACCAATGAATTTATTTGCAAGGCAGCAATGGAGAAACAGACATAGAGAACCAACTTATGGACACAGGGAGAGGGGAGGAGAGGATTAGACGTATGGAGAGAGTAACATGGAAATTTACATTACCATATGTAAAATAGATAGCCAATGGGAATTTGCATTATGTCTCAGGGAACTCAAACAGGGGCTCTGTATCAACTTACAGGGGTGGGATGGGGAGGGAGATGGGAGGGAGTTTCAAGAGGGAAGGGATGTATGTATACCTATGGCTGATTCATGCTGATGTTTGACAGAAAACAATAAAATTTCTGTAAAGTAATTATCCTTCAAAATAAATAAATAAAAAGATTACCTTTTAAATCTCAGATGTGCAGATGATACCACTCTAATGGCATAAAGTGAAGAAGAATTAAAGAGCCTCTTGATGAGGCTGAAAAGAACAGAGTGAAAAAGCTGGCTTAAAACTCAACATTCAAAAAACTAAGGTTGTGGTATCTGGTCCCATCACTTCATGGCAAATAGAAGGAGAAAAAGTGGAAATAGTGGCAGATTTTATTTTCTTGGGCTCCAAAATCATGGTGAACTATGACTGCAGCCATGAAATTAAGATGCTTGCTCCCTGGAAGGAAAGCTATGACAAACCTAGATAACATATTAAAAAACACAGGCATCACTTTGCTGACAAAGGTCCATATACTCAAAGCTATGGTTTTTCCAGTAGTCATGTATGGATGTGAAAGCTGGGCCATAAAGAAGGCTGAGTGCTGTAGGAACGCTTTCAAATTGTGGTGCTAGAGAAGACTTGAGAGTCGCTTGGAGAGCAAGGAAATAAAATCAGTCAACCCTAAAGGAAATCAACCCTGAATATTCATTGGAAGGACTGATGCTGAAAGCTGAAGCTCCAACACTTTGTCCATCTGATGCGAAGAGCCAACTCTGGAAAAGACTCTGATGCTGGGAACGATTGAGGGCAGGAGGAGGGGGCAGCAGAGGGTGAGACGGTTGGGAGCATTACTGACTCAATGGACATGAGTTCGAGCATATTCAAGGAGATAATGAAGGACAGGGAAGCGAGGACCATAGAGTCTCAAGCAGTCAGACATGTAAGTGACTGAACAAGAACAAATTGCCTCTCCATATAAACGTTAATCAGTTTACTGATATCTACAAAATAACTTGCTAGAATTTTGATCAGGATTGCACTGAATCTATAGATAAGGTTCTTAGGAACTGACATCTTAACAATATTGTTTTCCTTTCCATGAACATGCGATCAGTTCAGTTCACTTAGTTGTGTCTGATTCTTTGCAACCCCAAGGACTGCAGCACGCCAGGCTTTCTTGTCCATCACCAACTCCCAGAGCTTGCTCAAACTCACGTCCATCAGGTCCGTGATACATCCATTCAACCATCTTATCCTCTGCTGTCTCCTTCTCCTCCTGCCTTCAATCAGAAGGCATTAGAGTCTTTTCCAGTGAGTTAGTTCTCATCAGGTGGCCAAAGTATTGGAGTTTCAGCTTCAGCATCAGTCCTTCCAATGAATATTCAGGACTGATTTTCTTTAGGATTGGCTGGTTTGATCTCCTTTCAGTCCAAGGGACTTTCAAGAGTCTTCTCCAGTACCACAGTTCAAAAGCACAATTCTTCTGCACTCAGCTTTCTTTATGATCCAACTCTCACATCCATATATGACTACTGGAAAAACCATAGCTTTGACAAAATAGATCTTTGTTGGCAAAGTAATGTTTCTGCTTTTTAATATGCTGTCTAGGTTGGTCATAGCTTTTCTTCCAAGGAGCAAGCGTCTTTTAATTTCTTGGCATCAGTCACCATCTGCAGTGATTTTGGAGCCCAAGAAAATAAAGTCTGACACTGTTTCCATTGTTTCCCCATCTATCTGCTATGAAGTGATGGGACTGGATGCAATGATCTTAGTTTTTTGAATGCTGAGTTTTAAGCATCACTCTCCTCCTTCACTTTCATCAAGAGGTTCTTCAGTCCCTCTTCACTTTCTGCCATAAGGGTGGTGTCATCTGCATATCTGAGGTTATTGATATTTCTCCCAGCAATCTTGATTCCAGCTTGTGCTTCATCCAGCCCAGCATTTCACATTATGTACTCTACATATAAGTTAAATAAGCAGGATGACAATATACAGCCTTGACAGACTCCTTTCCCAGTCTGGAATCAGTCTGTTGTTCCAAGTCCAGTTCTAACTGTTGCTTCTTGACCTGCATACAGATTTCTCAGGAGGCAGCTCAGGTGGTCAGGTATTCCTATCTCTTTCAGAATTTTCCACAGTTTGTTGTGATCCAGCCAAAGGCTTTGGTGTAGTCAATAAAGCAGATGTTTTTCTAGACCATGGAATATATCTCCATTTATTTCTTCTTTGATATATTTTATCAGTTTTACAGTTCTCCTCATATAGATCTCTCTCATAGATGTTTTATGAGATTTGTATTTAATTTTTACAGTTTTGATGTAAATGGTAGTATGTTTTTAATTTCAAATTCCCCTTGTTCACTGCTGGTATACAGGAAAGTGGTGACTTTTGTAAAGTGACCTTGCATCCTGTGATGACTTTTGTAAAGTGACCTTGCATCCTACAATGTTGCTATTATTACTTATTAGTATTTTTTTTTGGTTGCTAATTCTTTTGGATTTTTTTCTACATAGGCAATAATGACATCTCTGAGTAAAAATTTTATTTCTTCTTTCCTAATCTGTATACTTTTTCTTGCCTAATAACATCAGCTAGGACTTCCAGTACAATGCTGAAAAGCATTGGTGAGAGAGGATGTCCTTGACTTGTTCCTGGTCTTTTTGTTGTTTCTCACAGTTCTGGAGGCTCAGAAGTTCAAAATTAAGGTGTCTGTAGGACCACGCTCTCTTAAATGCTGTCGGGAAAAACTGTTCTGTGCCCTTCTCTTACCTTCTGGTGTTCATTGATTTGCAGTTGCATAACTCCCATAGTCTCACAGTGTTCTTCCTCTGTCTTCACATCTTATAAAGATATTACTCATATCAGACTAAGGGCCCACCCTACTTTCTATGATCTCATCTTCACTGATTACATCTGCAATGACTTGATTTTCAAATGAAGTCACATTCTGTAGTGGCACTGGGAGCTTCAACACATCTTTTTGGAGGACCCAATCCAACTTATTAAAAGTCTTTACTATGTAAGTAAAACTATGCTAAGTTGCTTCAGTTATGTCTGACTCTACTGATTGCAGCCTGCCAGGCTCCTCTGTCCATGGGATTCTCTAGACAAGAATATGGGAGTGGGTTGCCATTTCCTTCTCAGAGATCTTCCCAACTGAGGGACTGAACCCACATCTCTTTTGTCTCTTTACTACTAGCACCACCTGAGAAGTCCAAGTAAAACTGACAAATTAGTAAAACAAAAACAAAAAAATCCACCAGGACAAAAACAGGCAATTAACTCTCATAAACTATATATACACACACTCACACAGATATAGCACACTACATTTAAGAATTCATGAATCTTTCCTCTAACCCTGTTCCTCCACAAGACATCCTCATGTCAATGACTGACACCAACCTGCATCCAGTTGCTAGGGACAAACCAAGGCATCATTCAGGAATCCCACTTTCCCCTCATTAACCACAACCAAGGATCAGGACTGTAACCAAAAGTAGGGTCTGGCTGCTTGTCATTCAAAAAGTCAATAAAGAGGCAAGGTTGTTGGAAAGGAAAGTTTGCTTTACTTTGGATGCCAGCAGCTAGGGTATGGGGGGTGTAGAGGGTGGACACCTGTCTAAAGGCCAACTCCGCCCCCTGAAAATCAGTGGACAAGAGCTTTCATAGGCTGAGGGAAGGGGCTACATGCAGAAACTGTACAGTCAGCTCTGACAATCACCTTGAAATTGGTCATCAGTGGTCTGATCAGTGTCACCTTGGTTGTTTTAAGTACAGTTAGTCTTCAGTTTCAGGGTTGGTTTGTTCTCACTTCTTTGAAGCCAATTCTTGGAACTGTGGCAGCTTATGTCATGGTTTCCCTGGTGGCTCAGAGGTTAAAGCCTCTGCCTGCAATGTGGGAGACCTGGGTTCGATCCCTGGGTCAGGAAGATCCCCTGGAGAAGGAAATGGCAATCCACTCCAGTATTCTTGCCTGGAGAATCCCATGGACAGAGAAGCCTGGTGGGCTACAGTCCATGGGGTCACAAAGAGTTGGACACGACTGAGCGACTTCACTTCACTTCATGTCATGGTTACAGTCTGGTCATTATGTGGTTAACTTCTACCTGGTTGGGGTTTCAGTAACCATAAGACAGCTCACAGGATTTGGCTCAGAATGTTATCTATAGTGCTTGAGAAGGAAGGAAAGGTCCTTGACTTTGTTTACGGACTAAATTATTATTACTTGGTCTCCTTGACTGCTTTCCTTTGTTTCTGCATGTTCTTACTTCTCTGATTAAACTTACTATGTAGCTAAAGTTTTTCCACGGACAAAAGGCAGAGGACGTACAAGGCAATGACCTCAGGGTCCTGCTGTTTTATGACCAGTTGATTTTTCTTCATTGGTACCTTCCATATCCCTCCAGTTATCTAGTCGCACCACCTACAAAGCTACGATGATCTCTGGTCTGACTACTGCAACCTCCAAGACAAATCTCTTTGCTTCCACTTTTGTCCCCTTACAGTAAAGTGAAACAGGTTTGTATGGGACAGTTTCAGTCTTTACTTGTTGTCTGACACCCTGTCCAGTTAGCAACCTCTTTCATTTGCAAAAGGATCCCCACCTGGATGATAAATTATATGGTCACCCTACCTTACAGTCTTTTCTTCCCACAGTAGCTAAAGTCACTTTTTAAAATATAAATTAGATCATGTCATTCCCCTGCTTAAGACCCTTCAAAGATTTCTTATTACATAAGAATAAAATCCAAATTCCTTATCGTGGTCTACAGGCCTTATATAGTCTAGCCCACCTACTTCTCATAGCTTTCCAACTCTGTCCGTCACTTACATTCTAGCCCCACTGGCCTTTTGATTCCTCCAGTTAGTCATGCGCCTTCTTATTTCCAATCTTTGCTGTTGCTACACCCTTTGCTGTTACTTTATTCCCCAAGATCTTCTCCTAACAAATCTGTCATTTTGTTCTCAGATCAAATATTAACTCTTCAGAGAGGTCTTCTTTGAAGACACAATCTAACGTTCCCAAACCCACCCAAGTTGTTCTCTATTATACTGTTCACTTATTTCTTAGTTTATTGCTATTTCCCCAGAACATAGGTACACTTTCACCTTGTTCACCTTTGGTACCCAGGGACAGAGCATGTGCTCAACAAGTATTTAATGAGAGAATGAATCACTACCTACAACCAAAAAATAAAATTAAAACCATGACAACTCACAGAATCTAGCTATCAAACCAGCAAATACTGAAAAACCAAAAATGCCTTACTTTTCTTTCTAACACTCTGTGTATCATCTGATAGGACACCTATGTGATTGGTTACTCTTTGTCTCCCTCTGACTAAAATGAAACCTCCACAAAAACAGGGCCTTGGTTTTGTATTTTTAGCTGCATTCTTAGCAACTGTATGCCAACAAGAGTATCTGGCATATAGTAAGTGTTGCATAATTATTTACATATTTGGTAAATTGATAGTATCTAGGGGTAAGTAAGTAGTAGAGAAAGGGGTACCGTGAAAATATAATTGGTGTACAATTTCTGTAGGAAATTTGACAATATATATCAAAAGTCCTGGAAGAGGGCATACCTTTAGACTTAGCAATCTCACTTCTAAGAGGAACTTATCCTAAACAAACAAATGAACAAAGGCACAGAGATTATTTATGAGGAAATTTCTGACTTGTTTTATAGCAGAGAAAATTTAGAAATGGCAACATAATACCCATTTATAGGAAAAGGTACATGTAATTATAAATCTGTATAATGAAATACATTATAAATATTGGTGAAAATGTATATTTGTTGATGTAGAAAAGTGTATTAAGACAAAAAGGCAAACCAAAGAAAGAAGTATAGCGAGATTTCATTTTTGCAAAAACACAGTGGGAGACACATTTGTGTATGAGCGCACACTGGCACTCACAAAGAAAAGTTTAGGCAGGCATACTTCAAAATGTTAGCATTGGTTATCTTTGTATGGTGAGATTAATGGCAATTAAAATTTCCTTTTGTATACATTTCTCAATCTTTGTAATTAGGCGAACCAAAATTAGCTGAACATGTTCTGCTTTTATAAGTGTGTGTGTAGGGGGAAGAGGGGGAAGCAATAAATATAAAAAACACAGACACATTTCATCAACTTACTGAAGTCTAAAGCCCAGGTTAAGACCAGAAGTTCAGAAACATCAACTTCAGCATAGGAGGTGGCTTTCTGATTTCCTGAATTCAAGCAAGTTGTTTCCCCTCAGTCAATATTTGCAAAAAAGAAAAAAAAAATCACAAAACTTGTTTCTTTTATTTCATTGCTTGCCAAGCTTGAGAAAACAGCATAAAGTGTAGCAAAAGCTATCATTTATGTTGGGCACTATCCTTGCACTTTTTCATTAAAAACCTTCTAATGGTCCTGCCAGGTAGGTATTAATGTTCTCAAATGCAGAAGCTGAAAGAGACAACAGAACTTGCCAAAGCTCCCAGAGCTGTTGGGCGGATTGGGAAGTAGAGTTGGGGGCGTTCTTGATTTAAACAGAGGTTTCTCTGACCTCAGGGCCTTGAGGAAAACCTGGACAAAGGTGCTTGAGAGTCTCTTAATGCCTCTGATATTTTGTGCGGTTATCCTACCACCCTTATAACTTGCAAGAAGGATAAAAGGAGAACCAGCCAGGAGTTCTGAGAAAGCTGGAGTAAATATCTGGAGAAGTGAGATTTACATTGGGTGCTACTCTGGAACATACCTTTCACTTCTCTTCAGTTCTAAACGGCTCCCACTCAAAATGCTTGATTGAGTGGTCACAGAGGAGGAGGGGAAGTGTGTGAGCACCCCTATGTGTGTGCAAGGAGGGTTAGAGCACATATCACAGACTTGGCTAAGGATGACATCTGTACACTTGAAGGAGGAAGCTGGCTCAGGATGATGGGAGGTGGACACCACTTGGGTGGAAAAAGCGAAGTTGGTAGGAAGTACAAAGTTAAAGGGGGGGCTGAGAGAAGGAGGAGGAGGGAAGAGGAAAAACTAGGAGAGGCAGTTGAGGGTTATTCTGCAGTACTTTTTTCTTCCACCTTGTTTCTTTCTACATTCTTTCCCTTGATTATCTCAATCATAATTAGACCTTCAGTGCTTCTTTCTATTTAGATAACTACCAAATCTTTTCAATCCTGACTGTTCTCCAGAGTTCAAGTCCTCTGAGGCCCAAACTGAATGCAGCTTTTCTGCCACCTTAAGCCTGCTTCTGTTATATTCACAGTCACCATCAAACGACCGTCTGAACTGCTCTCTCCCCCATTCCGTCAACCTTCTTTCATCCAGCAGATATATCTAGTATGTCCCCCACACTGTACTAGGGACATCCAGTCACTTTTACCTTGAAAATCTCTTGTCTAAAAAAAAAAAGAAAAGAAAATCTCTTGTCTGTCCATCTCTTCGAAATTATTTACTGAAAGTTATAGAGAATTCCTCTTGCTTGAACCATGGCAACACAGCAGTATAGGTTAATTGGTTTTGCATGCCATTCATTCTTATAGTGACCTCCTAGATTTAACACTATACCTGAGACACAGAAGTGGCTCACAGTGGAGGCTTAGGGACTCAAGACGCTGGGAAGGGGATTGGAGGAGCAGAAGCTGGACTTGCCTTGATTAAGTATTTACACAGGAAGAAAGGCGTTTACAAATAACATCAGCTTGACAATTCTGTTATTTCTGGGGTGTGGCTTTAAGAGGCTAGGAAGATTGTTGGAAGTCTGATGTTGAGAGTCTCCTGATACCGAAAAAGCCCCGCCCACCTCCCATCCTTTGAGTATTCTATAGCTACTTGTTGATTCTATCACCTTCTATGACAGAAGGCAGGAATGTTGTGTTCATCGTATCCCCAGCTCTTAGTACACCTGGCCCATAGTAGGGGCTCAATAAATATCTGTGGAGGATTCTAGAAAGGCAGGGACCATAGATGTTTTATTCACCACTTTAGGCAGAAGGACAAAGACTAATGAGCCCGAGGGGTAAAGAAATCGTGGATGTTTCCCTCCCTATTCCTTTAGACCTTGGTAAATGTTTGCGAAGCGCCATAAACCGCCCTCCCGCACAACTCCAAAATCCGGCCCCTCGCTCGACTGCCAGGCCCTGGAGCTTGGCCACCGTCGGGCCCAGGCCCCAGCTTCCCTCCCTCCCCGCCCGGGCTCCTGTTACCTCCCTGCACACATCTGTACACACCACAGGCTAAACAATTACGCGCTCCCGCACGCCCGCCTCGAGGTCCGGGTCTCCCCAGGGGACCCCGTGTGTCCCCGGCCCCCGCCCAAGGCTCGGGGCAGCCCGCGGCCTGGCCTGAGGACCGCCGCCGCCTGTGGGCTCCAGCGGCCCCCGCACCTGGCGCGCCAGGACCTCGTCCATGTGCCCGGCGGCCACTCTCCAGCCCCAGCCGCTCTCGGGCTTGAGCGCGGAGCCCGGGAGGCCCAGCGTCTCGACCCGGGGCCCGCCGCGCTCCTCGGGGCGAGTAACAGCGGGAAGGCGGGAAGCGGCTGCAGCTGCGAGGCGCCCGGGGGCGGGCGGCGGAGCCGCGGTGGGTCGAGGGCTGTGCGAGCGGCGAGGGCTCCGGCCGCAGCGGGGCTCGGCGAGCGGCGGCTCGCTCACTCACCACAGTCCGGCGGGGCAGCGCGCCGGGGGTCCGGGACAGGGCCCGGCGGAGCCTCCGCGCCCGGCCCGAGCGGGTCCCCCCGGAGCTCTCGGAGCCGCTGTCGTCCGAGATCACAATGAAGTCCTCCATGGCTGCGGGACCGGCCGAGACAGCGCGCGGGCGACCAGCGACCCTGGCGGCAGCGACTTCGGTTCCTGCTGCTGAGGTGGGGGCCGACGACAGCCAGAGCCAGCCCGCCGGCCCCGCCCCTTCCCACCCCGCCGGCCCCGCCCCCTGCCCTCCGGGGGCCCGCCCCCTGGCGGCGGGCGGCCGAGTCAGGGCCGCCGTCACGGTACTTGGCAGTGGCGCTGGTCTTCCCTTCCGGGGGAGAAAACAGAGAAGGGGGAAAGATCAAGTCGCAGCCGGCTTGGGCTGGTGTTGGGGCCGGTCGTGCGGGACGCTGAGGCTGTGAGGGCTTTCCCCGCTGCTTCCAACTGACTCCAGTGTGAAGTGAGGTGTGAATAGGCTTTTCTAACCACTATTAAGGGCTTCAACGGACCCACCCGGAGAAGCCCTTTGAGTATGGGACCCAGGCTTGGACTGGCGGAGTGCGGTTAGGTGGAGGGGATTGACTGAAGGTGGGTGAGCTGGCCTTCGGTTGAGTAGGGGGAGAAAGGCCCCCTTCTTTGTGCACACATGCAGGCCCCTCTGTAGGATCGCTTCCCTGTCGCTGTTGTTTTGATAAGTGAGGCAGAATAAGTTGTACCAATTTCCGGGTTTCACCAACAATCTATGTCACTCAGGAATTTAAACTGAAATTTAGAGATTTGTTCAGTTGATAGCAGGATCAGAGATTGGGAAAAAATGCACAAAGAGAAGCAGCGAAGGAACAGACAGTTGTGAATAGTTAGATGTAATGAAGAGCAAAAAAGAACCCAGTGGATGGAGAAGTGGTCAGTAGTTGGTATAGGATAGGAATTGTGTTACAATAAATGTGGAGTATTGACCCAATCTTGCTGCTCAGGCTCTAGCAATTTGGCAACATGTTATTAACAGATCCAAAGGAAAATGAGTTTATCAAAAAGGGGATTGGTTCCTAAAGGAATGGCTATCAGGTGCTATCTAAGCACCTTCTAGAGCAGCGATTCTCAAACCTTAGTGAGGATCAGAATCACCCGCGAGGCTTGTTAAAACAGACGCCTGGACCCCACCCCAGACTTTCTGACTTAGTAGGTATGAGGTGGGGCCACCCAAGTTCATTTTTAACTCGACCCCAGGTGATGTCAGTGCTGCTCTTGTGGGGGCCACTGCATCGAAAACCCACAGGTCGGTGGCCAACAGATTTCAGATGTTCTGGTGGTATATTTGAAATCATCCTTGTGAAGGGATTCATTAAGTTTTTTTATCTTCACCAAATGCTATTAAACATTTAGTTTAACTTCTTTTCTGGGTTTCTGTGACTCACACCTCTGTTGCGACTTCTTTTCATTCTCCTTAGCTGATTTACTTAGTAAGTCCTCTAAGTTACTCCTTAAATCATAGAGTTCCTCATGACCTTTGCATACTCTGCCTACACAATCTCAACCATTTCCAATGCTTTAATGATACTTTTTATGGTGGTGAATCCCATATGTTTATCTTCAGCCCAGCCCTGTCTTCAAAGTTCCGGATGTATATATCCAAATGTCTATTGAGCCTCACGGGCATCTCAAGTTGAGTATGTCCAAAAGTGAACTCAAAAATACCTGTCCCCTACCCTGTGAACTCCGGGAGTTGGTGATGGACAGGGAGGCCTGGTGTGCTGCAATTCATGGGGTCGCAAAGTCAGATACGACTGAGCGACTGAACTGAACTGAACTAAACTGAACCCTGCTCTCCAGAAATAAAGCCTGTTTCTTCTGTATGTTCCCTCCTTCAGTGACTGGAGGTACCACCAGCCAGTAATTGCTCAAGTCAGAAATCTGAGCTTTATGCTCTCAACAAATCCTATCTCTTTTACCCCCTAAATAATTCTTGCACTCACTTACATCTTTAGGTTTCTCACCTTAGCTCTTGCTCCAGCTAAGTAGGGATGAGGAGAAGGGAGAAAGAATGTTCTCTGCAAGACTGTCTATGAAGAGTTGTCTGCTCATTTTCTTCTGGTTTTTGCTACTTTAGTAACAGTTCTCCCAAAGTGTCAGGAGTCCAGATGCCAGCTCTCTTACTTGGACTGGGAACATCCTTGCTTTCTGGGGCCTCCCCTTGCACTCTCTAATGTAGCAGGGGTCAGTCTCAACTCTTTCTCCTGGGATATCCCCATCAGTCCCTGCCAGGGGTAGTCTAACATATAGCCTTTTGTTGTTGGGAGATCCTTGTCTAGAGGAGCTTTGTGAGGAGTGATAGCAAGGGACTGAAGTCTCGGCCATCTTCTGTGCTCTCCAGTTGACTCATGCATGGAGAATTTACATGGGTAACTCAAGGAGGAAAGGAATGCAGGCAACTCCCATCTTGGTGCCCTTCTGTCAGCATCAACTAGCTCTCCCCACCCTTCCTTCACCACAAAAGTTATCAGGGGCTTGTTGAGGCAATAGTTCAGTGACTTTGAGACAGGGTCTCATCTTGGGGAGTAGAGAGAGTAGTTTATCGCATTTTAAACTGTGGGAAGGGATTGGAGAACAAGATGAATGGCTTGCATCTTCTTTAGCTAGGGAAAAGCAAATGGATGGTTGCTATCTACAATAAGTGATGCTCATTCATAGATATATGGAACTAACTGGAAAAAATTCAAATATCTACCTCTTGCAGAATATATGATAACGTGATAAATATTAGTAGCTGACTTTCAAGCATATAAATAGTGATAAGACTTTAGGGGTACAGCAGTTTTATGATTGTATGTATTTTTCTCATCAGCCATCCTGCCTGAAACTCAAGAAATATAGAATCCCTGGGAATGTAATGTGAGAACACTTGCAAAGTTCCTTGTCCTTAGCTGGCAAGCTAAATGGATGAATACTAGCCCTGAGATTGCCTTTCTTAAAACCATAAGTAGTGTCACTTATGTTTTCTTGGCCATCCTGGATCTTTCGTGAAGTAGGCTGTTTACTCAAGACTTCCAAATTTATGATGATGTCTTTTTCAGAAATTAGTATGTATGTGTATTTTTCTTTTTCTTCTGGGTGACTTATTTTTTCCAGGTTTAATGAGATACAATTGGCATATAACATTGTGTAAGTTTTAAATGTGTGATGTTTTGATGTATGTCTATGTTGAGAAGTGTTCGCCACAATAAGGTTAGTTAACACATCTTTTCCCAGGTAGCACTAGTGATAAAGAACCCACTTGCAGGAGATGTAAGAGATTTGGGTTCAACCTCTGGGTCAGGAAGATTCCCTGGAGGAGGGCATGGCAAATCCACTCCATGCCCCACTCCATGTATTCTTGCTTGAAGAAACCCGTGGAGAGGGGAGGCTGGCAGTCTATGGTCCATTGAGTCACAGAGAGTCAGGGACAACTGACTCTTTTTTAAACACATAGCACAGCACATCTTTTACATTACATAATAACCATTTTGTTTTTGTTGTTATGGTGAGAACAGTAAAGAAATGTTCAAGTATATTATACAGTATTGCTATCTGTAGTCATCATGCTATGCATTAGATCCCTGGAACTTATTCATCTTATAATTGAAAGCTTGTAATTTTAACCAACATCTTCCCCAGCCCCCAGACACCAGCAGCCCCCATTCTACTCCATTTTCTGTAAGTTTGCTGTTTTTAGATTTCACGTGTAAGTGAGATCACAGAGTATTTATCTTCCTCTGTACAACTATTTCGCTTAGCATAGTGCCCTCAAGATCTATCCATATGGTCCCAAATGGTAGAATTTTCTTCTTTTTTTTATGGCTGAACAACATTTGTGTGTCTGTTTTGCAAGGTGACACTTCTTCATGACTTATTCCCCTCAATCATACATAAATTGGAAGGATAATGCAGCCATTTATTCCTCAAGTGTATACCCTAATGAATGAGTTCCCACTAGGTGCCAGGCACGTTGTTAGGGGTTGGGAATGCAACAGTGAGCAAGACAGCCCTGGCCTCAATCTCCACAGTGTTTTGTTGTTGGTCAGTCACTCGGCTGTGTCCAGATCTTTGGAACCCCGTGGACTGCAGCACACCAGGTGTCCCTGGCCTTCACCATCTCTTGGAGCTTGCTCAAGCTCATGTGCGTTACATTAGTGATACCATCCAACCATCTCATTCTCTGCCTCCCCTTTTCCTCCTGCCTTCAATCTTTCCCAGCTCAAGGTCTTTTCTGAGTCAACTCTTCACATCAAGTAGCCAAAGTATTGGAGCTTCAGTTTCAGCATCAGTCCTTCCAATGAATATTTAGAACTAATTTCCTGTAGGATTCACTGGTTTGATCTCCTTGCAGTCCAAAGAACTCTCAAGAGTCTTCTCCAACACCACAGTTCAAAAGCATCAGTTCTTTGGTGCTCAGCCTTCTTTATGGTCCAAGTCTCACACCCATACATGACTATTGGAACAACCATAGCTTTGACTAGACAGACCTTTGTTGGCTTTTTAATACATTGTCTAGGTTTGTCATAGCTTTTATTCCAAGGAGCAAGCATTGCCACAGAGTTTAGCAATGAAGAAAAAGTATCTCTTGTCTATGAATGAAGAAAAGAAATCCTGATCCCTTACTTTCTTTTTCTGAAATAATTTTTAATTAAAAATTTATAGTACATGAAAAAAATAATATGTAAAAATGCAAATCAAAACCACAGTGAGATACCATTTCACACCCATTACAGTGGCTTATTATTTTAGAAAAGAAGTGAGGATGGGAAACAAGTTTTGGCAAGGATGTGGAGAAATTGGAACCCTCAATCATGGGAATGTAAAATGGTGCAGCTGCTGTGGAGGACAGTTTGGCAGTTCCTCAAAAAGGTAGAATTACCATATGAACCAGCAATTCTAGATATTTTCCCAAAAGCATTGAAAGCAGAAACTCAAACAGATACTTATCCACCAATCTTCATAGTATTATTCATAATAGCCAAAGGTAGAAATCAAGTATTCATCAACAGATAAATGGATAAACAAAATGTGGTATATCCACATAATGGAATTCTACTCAGCCTTAAAAAGAGTGGAAAATATGACATAAGCTACACCATGGATGAAAATTGAGAAACCTATGCTAAATATAATAAGCCTGTCAAAAGGGACAAATATTTTACGATTCTACTAATACGAGTTACCTTTAATAGGTAAATTCATAGAGACAGAAAAATATTGGTTATCAGAGGTAGGGGGAAGGAAAATGGGGAGTTATTTAATGGGGGCAGAGTTTCTATTTGGAATGATGAAAAAGTTCTAGAAATGAAGAGTGGTGAAGTTTGTGTAATATTGTGACCTTACTATACTACTGAATTGTGCATTTAAAAATGGCTATAATGTGAATTTTATGTGTATTTTAATCACAACATGTAAATACTTTTCCTTTTACTAGAAAATTAAACATTATAGACAAGGTTAGAGCCCTCTTTGACCACTTCCTTCATCCTGATTCTAGTCACCCCTGTTCACTGCTTCTGTGCTTACTTAGCTAGAGTTTCTTTTTTTTTTTTTTAATATTTAGCTGTATTCATATGTACTTACCAAAATGCTATGTATTTTCAGCTTTATCCAAAAAACATATCTGCTTTAGTATGGAGATGTGAATCCATGGTTTGCAGTGAAAATGTTCTAAGCAGCAAGGCTACCTGGCTTATTAATGGAGACTTCTTTTTTTTTGATGGATATACATCTTTAAAAGGTTTTTTTTTTTTTCAGTTTTCTTTTTTGTTGTTGTTGTGGCAGGGTTAGTGCCTGCAGACCCACTTTTGTTTATGCTAAAGCTGGCCAGCTCAGGTTTCACTCTTGCCCTAGGGAACACTCTGTTCTCCTTGCTGAATTCCAGGTATAGACTCCCAGTTTCGGGTCACTGCTCTTTTTTGCACAGGGCTGCTTTAGTAGGCAGTCTCTCAGTGCCTACTTTATTTAAATCATTTTCTTTTCCTTTTCCCATTTCTATTACAGCTTCTAGTTTGCAGAAATATCAAATAGATGTCAGAATTTATATTAAAAAATTTTTATCTTCTGTGTTCAGAGATGATGCATCCTCATTCTGAGAAAATTAAGGCAATTCAGAATGGTTGCAAAGCAGAATGTATATGCATTTTGATAATCTTTCCAGACATTTCTTAATGTAATTACCCACAGGTGCCAACACATAATTTTACATAAGTAGGATCATACTATGTACATTGTATTGCAGTTTGCTTTTTTAAATTAAAAAAGGAAATCTGTATAGTTTTCTGTGTCAGTGAATAGATATACAAACCCATTTTTGACTCACAACAATACTTTTAAAAATAGAATGGGATTTGGTCTTATTCTATAGAAAAGCTCAAAGAATCAAACATTCTCCCAACCTTGAATGCTTACAGGGAACAGTTTGTTAAATTAAAAGAAACACATCTATGAGATTAAAAAATTCATGCTACAAAAAGTTCCCTTTTCTGGGGGGTGGCTTCCCTTGTGGTTCAGCTGCTAAAGAGTCTGCCTGCAACATGGGAAACCTGTGTTTGATCCCTGGGTTGGGAAGATCTCCTGGAGAAGGAAAACGCTAACCACTCTAGTATTCTGGCCTGGAGAATTCCATGGACTATCCAGTCCATGGGGTCACAAAGGGTCGGACACTACTGAGCAACTTTCACTTTCAAAAAGTTATAAAGTAAAAAGTGAATGTTGAGAGCCACGCTCCCCTTCTTAGTTCGTTTACCCAAGGCTAAAATGCCTTTCTTAGTTTCTTGTGAATCCTTCAAAACATACAAAATTATTTACATATACTTATTTCTGTCTCTTTTTTTGTCTTTAACACAAAAGATCATAGTATACAGTTACTTACTTTGCTTTTATCATTTAATACATTATGGGGTTAGTTCCCTAACAGGAAGGTATAAAATATAATATAGTGTAATATAATATGCATGCATGCTACATCACTTCAGTTGTGTCCAACTCTTTGCAACCCTGTGAACTATAGCCTGCCAGGCTTCTCTGTCCATGGGATTCTCCAGGCAAGAATACTGGAGTGGGTTGCCATGCCTTCCTCCAGACCTTTCTGACCCAGGGATCAAACCTGCATCTCTTACGTCTCCTATAATTGCAGGTGGGTTCTTTACCACTGGTGCCACCTAGGAAGCCTATAATATAATGTAATATAATATAATGTAATATATAATAAATATATTTCTGGGCTGCTAAAAAAGTCAGTTGTTAGAATCTGCCACAATTTATTTAATCAGTTTCCTATCATGGTAATTTTGACTGTTGCTAGAGTTTTCCTTGTTTGTTTATTGTAGGTTTTGATTTTACTGTTACAAATAATATTACAAGAATACCTATGTACTTATGTTACCGAGTCCAAGCTTGTTTCGCTGGCCACACGACAGGCCAATGACTTGGAGACGAGGTGTTGAGGCAAAGTATGTGACTTTTTTGCATTCACAATGAAAAGCAAGTCAAAGAAACAATTACAACATAGAGTCAGAATTAATTCTTCTCTTCAACATTTTTCTTAAGAAGTCTTGCCAGCATATCCACAGAGAGAATCCTAAGCAGTGAGGACTGGGTTAAATGATGTATGTGTCTTACATTTTGAATGAAATTACCAAATTTGTTTCCTAAAATTCCACAAGCACTGGTTATCAAAAGTTTTAGTTGTTGCCAATCAAATACATTAAAGTTAGTATCTTGTTCTGATGTGCATTTACTATATTATGAATGAAGTTGGGATACTTTAAAAATGTTCATTGGCCATTTGTAGTTTTTTCCTTGAAACGTTTATTCACTGTGGTTTTCTCCTGGGCTGTTCATCTTTTTCAATAGTTATCAGTAGAAGATGGTGGAGGACTAGGACGGGGAGACCACTTTCTCCCCCACAAATTCATCGAAAGAGCATTTAAATGCTGAGCAAATTCCACAAAACAACTTCTGAATGCTGGCAGAGGACATCAGGCACCCAGAAAGTCAGCCCATTGTCTTTGAAAGGAGTTAGGACAAAATATAAAAGATATAGAGAGACAAAAGAATTAGGGACAGAGACCTGTCCTGGGGAGGGAGTCTTAAAAGAGAAGTTTCCAAACACCAGGAAGCTCTCTTCACCGGCAGGTCTGTGGGGAGTTTTGGAATCTCAGAGGGCAACATAGCTGGGAGGAAACATAAATAAATAAAACCCACAGATAATGTGCCTAATGGCAACTCCCAGGGGAGAAGTAGCCCAGATGCTCGCATCCACCACCAGCAAGCGGGGGCTGAACAGGGAGGTGCGGGCTGCATTGCTTAGGATAAGGACCAGGCCTGAATGCCCTGAGGGCAATCTGAGGGAGCTAACATGAGACAGCAACCCAAACTGTGGGATAACCAGACAGAGAGAGAAAAAAAAAAAAAAAGGAAAGAGAGAGAGAACTTTTCCACGAAAATCTCTAACCTAAGGCACTGCTGGCGGCTCACAGAACAAAGGACTGAGCAAATACCAGAGGAAAGCTAGCCGGCTGCGGACTGGCCCATCCCCCGCTGGAGGCAGGGAGGCAGGCGGGAGGCAGCCAGAGCTGGAAAGGGGCAATCTCGCCCCAGAGACGGCATTCTCTACCAAACTGCGAGCAGGCTCCCAGTTGCTAACCAAGACTTCCTGGGATTCTGGACTGTTGACATCCGCCAGGAGGGTCGCAGCCAGAGATCAGCGCCCCAGAGGAGACACACGGCACACCTGAGATGGCGCTCCCGCTGCGCACCCAGGAAACTGAGTGGCTGCAACGGGAGAGGTGATAAGACTCACTGGCCCACCTAGGGAGAGTGCACTCGCCAACCTGCTCTGACCTGGGAAGGGCACAAAACGCAGGCCCAACCGAGTCTGTGCCTTTGTGGAGTACCCAAGAACCTGAACCTGAGCAGCTTAGACCTGGGAGGTGCACACAACCCAGGGCCCGCTTTAGGCAGATCCCCTGCAGAGCAACATGGAGCCTGAGCAGTGTAAACTGGGAAAGCACACACACGGTGAGCAGGGGCACACCCAGTGTGGCCCAGACACTGGGAGCACTCCCCACACACGCCAGTGATATTTGTTTGCAGTGTTCCTTCCTCCCCACAGCACGACTGAACAAGTGAGCCTAAATAAGTGACCACCTTTGCCCCCTTGTGTCAGGGTGGAAATTAAGCACTGAAGAGACTTGCAAACAGAAGAAGCCAAAATAAACAGAGGGAACCGCTTTGGAAGTGACAGGTGCAACAGATTAAAACCCTATAGTTAGCACCAACTACATTGGAAGGGGCCTATAGGTCTTGAGAAGTATAAGCTGGAACAAGGGACTATCTGAAACTGAACTGACCCCACACTGCCTGCAACAGCTCCAGAGAAATTCCTAGATAGATTTTTACTATTATCATGTTTTAAATTAAAAAAAATTTTTTTTTAATTTTAAGTCCTCTATTACTCCTTTAATTTTCACTGTTTATGACCAACCTAAATAGCATATTCAAAAGCAGAGACATTACTTTGCTGACTAAGGTCCATCTAGTCAAGGCTATGGTTTTTCCTGTGGTCATGTATGGATGTGAGAGTTGGACTGTGAAGATGGCTGAGCGCTGAAGAATTGATGCTTTTGAGCTGTGGTGTTGGAGAAGACTCTTGAGAGTCCCTTGGACTGCAAGCAGATTCAACCAGTCCATTCTGAAGGAGATCAACCCTGGGATTTCTTTGGAAGGAATGATGCTAAAGCTGAAACTCCAGTACTTTGGCCACCTCATGTGAAGAGTTGACTCATTGGAAAAGACTTTGATGCTGGGAGGGATTGGGGGCAGGAGAAGAAGGGGATGACCGAGGATGAGATGGCTGGATGGCATCACTGACTCGATGGACGTGAGTCTGAGTGAACTCTGGGAGTTGGTGATGGAGAGGGAGGCCTGGCATGCTGCAATTCATGGGGTCGCAAAGAGTTGGACACAACTGAGCGACTGAACTGAACCTACTATTACCTTGCAAAAAAAGACCCTATTTTTTGAAGCAAACTTCATATATATTTTTTATTTTTTTGATTCTGTTTTGTTTTTTTAATATTGTATTTTTGAGAGTCTACTGTCTACTCTAGATTTTTAATCTTTGCTTTTTGGTATTTGTTATCAATTTTGTACCTTTAATAATCCAATCTTCAATACCCATCTTTACTTAGGAGTGTGGTTACTGGCTTGATTAGTCTCTCCCCCTTTTGACTTTCCTTTTTCTCCTCCAGGTCACCTCTATCTCCTCCCTCCCCCTTCTCTTCTCCAAACGCTGTGAATATCTTTGTGTGTTCCAGGCTGTAGAGAACACTTAGGGAACCGATTACTGGCTAGATCTGTCTCTCTCCTTTTGATCCCCCCTTTTATCCTCCTGGCCCCCTCTGTCTCCTTCCTCCCGCTTCTCTTCCCTGTGTATCTACGTGAACATCTCTGAGGGATCCAGACTGTGGAGAGCACATAGGGAAGTGATTACTGGCTAGCTTGCTCTCTTCTCTTTTGATTCCCCCTCTCTCCTCCTGGTCACTTCTATCTCCCTCCTCCCTCTTCTCTTCTCCATGCAACTCTGTGCACCTCTCTGGGTGTCCCTCACTGTGGAGAAACTTTTTATCATTAACCTAGATGTTTTATCATCAGTGCAGTATGGATGGAGAAGTGTTGAGGCTACTGTAAGAGTAAGACTGAAAACCAGAGGCAGGAGGCTTAAGTCCAAAACCTGAGAACACCAGAGAACTCCTGACTCCAGAGAACATTAATTGGTAAGAGTGCATCCAAAAGCCTCCATACCTACACTGAAACCAGGTACCACCCAAGAGGCAACAAGTTCCAGAGCAAGACATGCCACGCAAATTCTCTAGCAATGCAGGAACATAGCCCTGAGCTTCAATATACAGGCTGCCCAAAGTCACACCAAACCCATAGACATCTCAAAACTCACTACTGGACACTTCATTGCACTCCAGGGCGAAGAAATCCAGCTCCACCCACCAGAACACTGACGCAAGCTTCCCTAACCAGGAAACCTTGATAAGCCACTCGTCCAACCCCACTCATGGGGAGGAACCTCCACAGTGAACAGGAACCACAAACTGCCAGAATATAGAAAGGCCACCCCAAACACAGCGATCTAAACAAGACGAAAATGCAGAGAAATACTCAGCAGCTAGAGGAACGTGATAAATGCCCACCAAACCAAACAAAAGAGGAGGAAAAAGGGAGTCTACCTGAAAAAGAATTTAGAATAATGATAGTAAAAATGATCCAAAATCTTGAAAACAAAATGGAGTTACAGATAAATAGCCTGGAGACAAGGATTGAGAAGATGCAAGAAATGTTTAACAAGGACCTAGAAGAAATTTTTAAAAAGCCAATGAATAATGCAATAACTGAGATAAAAAACATTCTGGAGGGAACCAACAGTAGGATAATGGAGGCAGAAGATAGGATAAGTGAGGTAGAAGATAGAAGGGTAGAAATAAATGAAGCAGAGAGGAAAAAAGAAAAAAAGAACTGAAAGAAATGAGGACAACCTCAGAGACCTCTGGGACAATGTTAATGCCCCAACATTTGAATCATAGGAGTCCCAGAAGAAGACAAAAAGAAAGGCCATGAGAAAATACTGGAGAATATAATAGTTGAAAACTTTCCTAAAATGGGGAAGGAAATAATCACCTAAGTCCAAGAAACCCAGAGAATCCCAAACAGGATAAACCCAAGGTAAAATACCCCAAGACACATGTTAATCAAATTAACGTAAATCAAACACAAAGAACAAATATTCAAAACAGCAAGGGAAAAACAACAAATAACACACAATGGGATTCCCATAAGGATAACAGCTGATCTTTCAATAGAAACTCTTCAAGCCAGAAGGGAATGGCAGGACATACTTAATGTGATGAAAGAGAAAAACCTAAAACCAGATTATTGTACCCAGCAAGGATCTCATTCAGATATGAAAGAGAAATCAAAAGCTTTACAGACAAGCAAGAGCTGAGAGAATTTAGCATCACCAAACCAGCTCTTCAACAAATGCTAAAGGATCTTCTCTAGACAGGAAACAAAGAAAGGGTGTAAACTCTAACTCAAAACAACAACGTAAATGGCAATGGGATCATACTTATCAGTAATTACCTTAAATGTAAATGGGTTGGATGCCCCAATCAAAAGACAAAGACTGGCTGAATGGATACAAAAATAAGACCCCTATATATGCTGTCTACAAGAGACCCACCTCAAAACAAGGGACACATACAGACTGAAAGTGAAGGGCTGGAAAAAGATATTTCACACAAGTGGAGACCAAAAGAAAGCAGGAGTAGCAGTACTCATATCAGATAAAATAGACTTTGAAATAAAGGCTGTGAAAAGAGACAAAGAAGGACACTACATAATGATCAAAGGATCAACCCAAGAAAATATAACAATTATAAATATATATGCACCCAACATAGGAGCACTGCAATATGTAAGGCAAAAGCTAACAAGTATGAAAGGGGAAATTAACAGTAACGCAATAATAGTGGGAGACTTTAATACCCCACTCACACCTATTGATAGATCAACTAAACAGAAAACTAACAAGGAAACACAAACTTTAAATGATCCAATAGACCAGTTAGACCTAATTGATATCTATAGGACATTTCACCCCAAAACAATGAATTTCACCTTTTTCTCAAGTGCACATGGAACCTTCTCTAGGATAGATCACATCCTGGGCCATAAATCTAACCTTGATAAATCAAAAAAATTGAAATCATTCCAAGCGTCTTTTCTGACCACAATGCAGTAAGATTAGATGTCAATTACATGAAAAAAAAACTATTAAAAATTCCAACATATGGAGGCTAAACAACACGCTTCTGAATAACCAACAAATCACAGAAGAAATAAAAAAAGAAATCAAAATATGCATAGAAACAAATGAAAACACAACAACTCAAAACCTATGGGACACTGTAAAAGCAGTGCTAAGGGGAACGTTCATAGCAATACAGGCTTACCTCAAGAAACAAGAAAAGTCAAATAAATAACCTAACTCTACACCTAAAGCAACTAGAAAAGGAAGAAATTAAGAACCCCACGGTTAGTGGAAGGAAAGAAATCTTAAAAATTAGGGCAGAAATAAATGCAAAAGAAACAAAAGAGACCATAGCAAAAATCAGCAAAGCTAAAAGCTGGTTCTTTGAGAAGATAAATAAAATTGATGAACCATTAGCCAAACTCATCAAGAAACAAAGGGAGAAGAATCAAATCAACAAAATTAGAAATGAAAATGGAGAAATCTCAACAGACAGCACAGAAATACAAAGGATCATAAGAGACTACTATCAGCAACTATATGCCAATAAAATGGACAACTTGGAAGAAATGGATAAATTCTTAGAAAAGTATAACTTTCAAGAACTGAACCAAGAAGAAGTAGAAAATCTTAACAGACCCATCACAAGCACAGAAATCAAAGCTGTAATCAGAAATCTTGCAGCAAACAAAAGCCAGGGACCAGACTGCTTCACAGCTGAATTCTACCAAAAATTTAGAGAAGAGCTAACAGCTATCCTACTCAAACTCTTCCAGAAAATTGCAGAGGAAGGTAAACTTCCAAACTCATTCTATAAGGCCTCCATCACCCTAATACCAAAACAGGACAAAGATGCCACAAAAAAAGAAAACTACAGGCCAATATCACTAATGAACATAGATGCAAAAATCCTTAACAAAATTCTAGCAAACAGAATCCAACAACATATTAAAAAGATCATACATCATGCCCAAGTGGGCTTTATCCCAGGGATGCAAGGATTCTTTAATATCCACAAATCAATCAATGTAATACACCACATTAGCAAATTGAATGATAAAAACCGTATGATTATCTCAATAGATGCAGAGAAAGCCTTTGACAAAATTCAACATCCATTTATGATAAAAAACCCTCCAGAAAGTAGGCATAGAAGGAACATACCTCAATATAATAAAAGCCATATATGATAAACCCACAGCAAACATTACCTTCAATGGTGAAAAATTGAAAGCATTTCCCCTAAAGTCAGGAACAAGACAAGGGTGCCCACTCACCACTACTATTCAACATAGTTTTGGAAGTTCTAGCCATAGCAATCAGAGAAGAAAAAGAATAAAAGAAATCCAGATTGGAAAAGAAGTAAAACTCTCACTGTTTACAGATGAAATGATCCTCTACATAGAAAACTCTAAAGACTCCACCAGAAAATTACTAGAGCTAATCAATGAATATAGTAAAGTTTAAGGATATAAAATTAACACACAAAAATCCCTTGCATTCCCATATACTAACAAAGAAAACAGAAAGAAAAATTAAGGAAACAATTCCATTCACCATTGCAATGAAAAGAATAAAACACTTAAGAACATATCTACCTAAAGAAACAAAAGACCAATATATAGAAAACTATAAAACACTGATGAAAGAAATCAAAGAGGACACAAATAGATGGAGAAATATACGATGTTCATGGATTGGAAGAATCAATATAGTGAAAATGAGTATACTACCCAAAGCAATCTATAGATTAAATGCAATCCCTATCAACTTACCAACAGTATTTTTCACAGAACTAGAACAAATAATTTCACAATTTGTATGGAAATACAAAAAACCTTGAATAGCCAAAGCAATCTTGAGAAAGAAGAATGGAACTGGAGGAATCAAGCTGCCTGACTTCAGGCTATAGTACAAAGTTACAGTCATTAAGACAGTATGGTACTGCTACAAAGACAGAAATATAGATCAATGGAACAAAATAGAAAGCCCAGAGATAAATCCACGCATCAATGGACATCTTATCTTTGACAAAGGAGGCAAGAATATACAATGGAGAAAAGACAATCTCTTTTAACAAGTGGTGCTGGGAAAACTGGTCAACCACCTGTAAAAGAATGAATAGAACACTTTCTAACACCATACACAAAAATAAACTCAAAATGGATTAAAGATCTACACATAAGAACAGAAACTATAAAACTCCTAGAGGAAAACAAAGGCAAAACACTCTCTGACATGAATCACAGCAGGATCCTCTATGACCCACCTCTCAGAATAATGGAAATAAAAGCAAAAATAAACAAATGGGACCTAATTAAATTTAAAAACTTTTGCACAACGAAAGAAATTATAAGCAAAGTGGAAAGACAGCCTTCAGAATGGGAGAAAATCATAGCAAACGAAGCAACTGACAAATAATTAGTCTTAAAAATATATAAGCAACTCTTGCAGCTCAACTCCAGAAAAATAAATGACCCAATCAAAAAATGGGTCAAAGAACTAAACAGACATTTCTCCAAAGAAGACATGCAGATGGCTAACAAACACATGAAAAGATGCTAAACATCACTCATTATCAGAGAAATGCAAATCAGAATCACAATGAGGTACCATCTCATGCCGGTCAGAATGGCTGCTGTCCAAAAGTCTACAAACAATAAATGCTGGAGAAGATGTGGAGAAAAGGGAACCCTCTTACACTGTTGGTGGGAATGCAAACTAGTTCAGCCACTATTGGAAATAGAACTGCCATATGACCAGCAATCCCACTGCTGGGCATACACACCAAGGAAACCAGAATTGAAAGAACCCAATGTTCATCGCAGCACTGTTTATAATAGCCAGGACATGGAAGCAACCTAGATGTCCATCAGCAGATGAATAGACAAGAAAGCTGTGGTATATATACACAATGGAGTATTACTCAGCCATTAAAAAGAATACATTTGAATCAGTTCTAATGAGGGGGATGAAAGTGGAGCCTATTATACAGAGCGAAGTAAGCCAGAAAAAAAAAACACCAATACAGTATACTAATGCATATATATGGAATTTATAAAGATGGTAATGATGATCCTATATGTGAGACAGCAAAAGAGACATAGATGTAAAGAACAGACTTTTGGATTCTGTGGGAGAAGGCAAGAGTGGGATGATTTGAGAGAATAGCGTTGAAACATGTTTATTATCATATGTGAAACAGATTGCCAGTCCAGGTTTAAATCATGAGACAGGGTGTTCAGGGCTGGTGCACTGGGATGACCCAGAGGGATGGGATGGGGAGGGAGGTGGGAGGGGGTTCAGGATGGGGAACACATGTACCCTCATGGCTGATTCATGTCAATGTATGGCAAAACCACTACAATATTGTAAAGTAATTAGCCTCCAATTAAAATAAATAAATTTTTAAAAAAGAAATGCTGATAATATATATTAAAAAAATAGTTATCAGTAGAATTTGTATGAATACCTAAGGCAAAGCATTACATTATTTTATAATTTATTCAACTACCTAATGATGAACACTTAGGGCATTTACAACATTACACTGCAGTTTCAGGCATTCTTATACTGACATACTTATCTGTACCAAGTATCTCTTTAAGTTAGATTTTTAGAAATGGAATTCCTTATTTACAGCCAAAGTATTTGTCAAAATTTTCAAAACACCATTGTTTGATGGGAGAAAAGTGCACGTGGGAGAAAAGAAGAGGAATGAAACAGTTTCTCCTAAGTGTCAGGCTGCTGCTAAGTCACTTCAGTTGTGTCCGACCCTGTGCGACCCATAGATGGCAACCACCAGGCTCCCCTGTCCCTGGGATTCTCCAGGCAAGAACACTGGAGTGGGTTGCCATTTCCTTCTCCAATGCGTGAAAGTGAAAAGTAAAAGTGAAGTCACTCAGTCGTGTCCAACTCTTAGCAACCCCATGGACTGCAGCCTACCAGGCTCCTCCGTCCATGGGATTTTCCAAGCAAGATTACTGGAGTGGGTTGCCATTGCCTTCTCCGAAGTGTAAGGCTAATCAGCTCTAAATTAGGGTTGAACTATTAGTCTAATTGATGTTATTATCTTAATTGCTTTCATTAGTAAGCTTCTAAAAAAAATCCCAAATCTCCTTCTCTATTTGTGTTTCTCTATTTACAGACCTCTTGGGAGTCTATAAATCCTATGGAGAAAAAAAGAAAAAGCTATAACAGTTTTGTAATTTTAAATTGAATAATAGTGTTTAAAAATTGTTAGCACATTCTGAATCATTTTATGGCCAGGCAGTTTTTATGTTGGCTTTAAATTTCTGTTTACAATTGTCTGAGTTGGTACAATTGTCTGAGTTTACAATTGTCTGAGTTTGATATTGTCTGATTTCCATGTTTTAATCTGATTTTAATGTTTGAAGGAACATTTAACATTGTGGTAGTTCATGAATTTAAACTGAATAGAGAGAAGTAGTGGGAGAGTTAAGTCAGTTACCTATGGCACTAGTGGACTCCTGGGGAAGCAGAGTTCAAAAGAAACTGCACAAACCAACCCATTAAATTAGAAGAATGCAGGAGACTATTTGGTGGAGGATGAATTACTTAAATCCTGTCTTTGTAGCTAACATGTTAATTAATGTTAAGTGTGGTAGAAAATATAGAGTGAAGAAACTTTCAGTTCAGTTCAATTCAGTCACTCAGTCGTGTCTGACTGTTTGCAACCCCATGAATCGCAGCAAGCCAGGCCTCCCTGTCCATTACCAACTCCTGGAGTCCACCCAAACTCATGTGCATCGAGTTGGTGATACCATCCAGCCATCTCATCCTCTTTCGTCCCCTTCTCCTCCTGCCCACAATCCCCCCCATTATCAGGGTCTTTTCCAATGAGTCAACTCTTTCACATGAGGTGTCCAAAGTATTGGAGTTTCAGCTTCAGCATCCGTCCTTCCAATGAACACCCAGGACTGATCTCCTTTAGAATGGACTGGTTGGATCTCCTTGCAGTCCAAGGGACTCTCAAGAGTCTTCTCCAACACCACAGTTCAAAAGCATCAATTCTTTGGAAACTTTACATTTCTGATTTGAGTAATAACTGGATTAGAATACCAATTTAGGCCAAATTGTATTAATGACCACAGTGCCAGCCTCAGTCTTTTAGGAGTTATGGAGATTTTTAATTTTAACTGCATTAAACTAGGTATTCTGAGATTGCTTGGGTGGGCTGCCTTGAGTTAGTAAAGAATGAAGTTATTAACACAATGTCATACAACATAATTATCTGAACAGATGTTTTCTGCATTTGTATTGACAGATACAATCAATTGGACAAAAATTGGTTTGTTCTCATTATTGATCAAATATGGATTTATTTGATTACATGAGGATATATACATATACATACATATAAAACATTAATGTTTTTCTTTTTTCCAGCATTACTTACTTGACAAAAACTCCAAGATGAAAATCTATGACTTCATTTAAGTTTTCCTTAGTCCTTGTTACCACTACATTCAGTTTTACATCCTCATTTGTAATGTTATTACTACTAGCGTTTTGGTTTCTACATTTCATTTAACATGTACCGTAAATAGTTTTCCATGTTTTAATCTGATTTTATCCTTATTTTATTTTGCCTATGCACTCTTTCTTGACAGTCATCACGTAACCTATGTCATTTGCCCAGGTATATGAGCCCACACATTTTTCTCCATAACCATTTAAACATCTAATATAGATATAGATATGTGCAAATAAATACATAAAATACATGGAAGATTGTGAGTTTATCATTTGGTTTTCCAAAAATGAGATAATAAAATCATAAGTCATATATATTTCTTAGTTATCTCCTTTCTACTTAATTTATCAGGGTAGTCCACCAGAGTAGGAGCTGTAGATTCAACTTGATTTTTTAAGATAGCAACATAGTTTCTATTAATGGATACATTAATTTACTCTTCTTCCATTGGTGGAAATGAAAGTTGTTTTCAAGTTTTTTGTCATTATAAATAATGCCACAATAGATATTCTCATAGGTTCATCCTTAGATGGTTAGAACTGGAACTATTAGATCAAATGATATGTATATTTTTTGTTTTTAATATATAAGGCCATATTACTTTAAAAAGCTGTGTGTGAATATCAAAAATATACAAGCAACTCCTGCAGCTCAATTCCAGAAAAATAAATGACCCAATCAAAAAATGGGCCAAAGAACTAAATATACATTTCTCCAAAGAAGACATACAGATGGCTAACAAACACATGAAAAGATGCTCAACATCGCTCATTATCAGAGAAATGCAAATCAAAATCACGATGAGGTACCATTTCACACCCATCAGAATGGCTGCGATCCAAAAGTCTACAAGCAATAAATGCTGGAGAAGGTGTGGAGAAAAGGGAACCCTCTTACACTGTTGGCAGGAATGCAAACTAGTACAGCCACTATGAAGAACAGGGTGGAGATTCCTTAAAAAACTGGAAATGGAACTGCCTTATGACCCAGCAATCCCACTGCTGGGCATACACACCAAGGAAACCAGAATTGAAGGAGACACATGTACCCCAATGTTCATCGCAGCACTGTTTATAATAGCCAGGACATGGAAGCAACCTAGATGTCCATCAGCAGGTAAATGGATGAGAAAGCTGTGGTACATATACACAATGGAGTATTACTCAGCCATTAAAAAGAATACATTTGAATCGGTTCTAATGAGGTGGATGAAACTGGAGCCTATTATACAGAGTGAAGGAAGCCAGAAAGAAAAACACCAATACAGTATACTAATGCATATATATGGAATTTAGAAAGACAGTAATGATAACCCTGTATGTGAGACAGCAAAAGAGACACAGATGTATAGAACAGTCTTTTGGACTCTCTGGGAGAGGGAGAGGGTGGGATGATTTGGGAGAATGGCATTGAAACATGTATAATGTCATATAAAAAATGAATCGCCAGTCCAGGTTAGATGCAGGATACAGGATGCTTGGGGCTGGTGCACTGGGATGAACCAGAGGGATGGTACGGGGAGGGAGGTAGGAGAGGGGTTCAGGATGGGGAACACATGTACACCTGTGGCAGATTCATGTTGATGTATGGCAAAACCAATACAATATTGTAAAGTAATTAGCCTCCAATTAAAATAAACAAAGTTAAATATAAATAAATAAATAAATAATTAAAAAGCTGTGTGTGGACCTTCTTTGGATCTCAATTTACACAAACTATGAAAGTCAGTATGACATTTGTAAGACAATTGGAAATTCAAACACTGACTAGATATTTCATTAAATTGAGTAATTTTTGTAATTTTTTAGATTTGATAATGGTATAGACACAAAAGGAAATATTTATGGATGAAATACTTCAGAAAATTGCTGGAGGGAGAGAAGTGAATGAAAGGATGGATGAAATAAGAGTGGTTGTGACTTGATAGTTGTTGAAGCTCGTATAATGGGAGTCTGTTACATCATGATCTTCTTTTTTATATGTTTGAAATTCTCCACAATAAGAATTTTCAAAAAATTAACAAGTCATACTATATCTAGTGAGAAAACTTATTTCCATACATTTCCCTTAAAACTGAGTGTTGCTGCTTTCTAGTTTTGAAAATCTGATGTGTGAAAAAAAGGTGTTAGTTGCTGTAATTTGCATTTCCTTTATTGTTAGTGAGGTTTATCATCTTGAGAGAGTGTAAATCTTCCTCACTGGCAGTTAGCATCTAGGCCATGGTGTTCCCAAAGGAACTTACATAATACTTCCTAGAATCTAAATAAGCTGTACACAAGGCCATTCTGACATATCTGGAATGAGAGAGACAAGACCACTTTGCAACCATAGAAACAATAAAACATCCCCCCATTCTGCCTAGCCTGAGTGACAGCTGCTCTTTTACCAATGACAACTTTAGCCTTGCTTTAGTGCTATTTACTAGATAAAAATTATGAATCTATCCAGCTACTAAATTGCCCCAGTTTCTTGACAACCTTCAATCCGTAGCTGGTCTCCACTTCTTTAACTTTTCTGGAATAACCCAGCACAAGTGCAAGTTCTGTGAGAAGCCCCTTCCAATCCTCTTGTTGAGGCCTATAGTTCCTCTGGAGAACTTTCTCCTTTGAGGCAGCGAGGTAAAGAAACCTTTTCTTATTTTTAACTACGAATATGATGGTAAACAATCCACCTGCAATGTGGGAGACCTGGGTTCGATCCCTGGGTTGGAAAGATTCCCTGGAGGAGGGCACGGTGGCAGCCCACTCTAGTATTCTTGCCTGGAGAATCCCCATGGACAGAGGAGCCTGGCTGGCTATAGTCCATGGGGTCTCAGAGAGTTGGACATGACTGAGCAACTATCCACAGTGCAGCACATGTTTCTGAAGGTCTTTGGTCAGTGGTCTTTAAAACAATCTTTGCAAAGTTTATCGTCCACTTGAATTTCCTCTTCTCTGGGACATTTCCCCAGTTTAGTGGGTAATTCTGAAACTTTCCCTTTTGTTTTAGAGTCAGTCCCATTAATAACTCTAGGACCTGTATGTACTACTTCTTAGTCAGAAGGGGCAAAAGATAAGGATTCTTACTCAGGTTGGATCATTCCAGGTTTGATGGCATTAGCAATAATTTTCGGGATCTTATTAATTCATCAGTAAGGCTGCTGAGAGATGAGGTTGAAAGTAGGAGCTCAGCTAAGTTGGACTTCTCTATTTGCTGCAGACAATTCTGGTTATTTTCTTGGCCACCAATCTTATTTGGCCAGTGTTGATGGAGTGTGTGTAAAAGTGTGTATGTGTGTTTGTGTGTGTATACCACTTATTGCTTGTTGTATTAGGTACTGAAAGAAAATTTATCATCATAACTCAGAAGTCTAATGTTTCTATTAGATTTTGTTTTATATTTTTACAAGGTCTAATGTGAGATAAATAAAAATTCAGTGCTACTTTGTTCTTTGTTAATTGTTCTTGTATTGATATGAAATATTACTGTTTGTCCCTTTTAGCACTTTTCATCTTGAATTCTACCATTTGTTACATTAACGTTGTAGCATACATAACACAGTCTTTGTTTGGTATGCTGGGAAAATATTTTGATATTTAAAGCCGTGTGTTTTTATCCAGTATGTAACTGTTTTTCCATTTAGATGACTAAACCCTTAGTCATCCTTTGCCATAAGGGAGATTGTCACAATAGAATCAGAGTAAAAGAGAGGCAAATTCTTGGCTAGTGAAGTTCCTGGCTGAGGCTCAGGTGTAGCTAGCTATAGGACGTTGAGAGCCAGTCTCTTCACCTTCAGTTAGCGAAGAGAAGAGACATGTCTTGTTCTGTTTGCTCCATTAGTTCTGTTTCCTTAAGTGTTAATGTCTGTCTTTTGTGAGATGTCGTGTTTATCAGTTTTGATGTTAGAATGTTTCTCAAATGTTGTGTAATTCTTGGGTTAGGTGTTCATTTTGATTTTTGAAGTTCCCTGTTAGTCCACATGTGAGTGCTAGATCTGTGTATCTTATCTTGTTGCCAGGAATTTCAGGAGAGTTTGAATTTGCTGCCAGACGTATTAGTGAGGCAGATATGATAACCTCTACACTATGGAAACCAGCCTGGATGGTCGACATTAGTGTCCAGTCTTCTGGGACCAGGGACGACCACATTACTACCATAGGCACTGCAGCGCCCTGCCTCTGTGGCTCAGTTACTTACACTCAGAAGCAGAGGTCTCTACTGCTAGTTGCTTTGCAAAATCTGGGGAAGATTATTTTAGTAGTTGCCTCAGCAAAGTCTCATTCCTATTTCCCTGGATCCTCCATCTCTGAGGTTGAAGAACCTTCAAGTTGCTGTCCACATTTGCTTCAGTTGTTTCCTCTGAATATTTTAGGTTATAATGTTCTCTTCCAAGTAGTCATGTATGGATGTGAGAATTGGACTATAAAGAAAGCTGAGCACTAAAGAATTGATGCTTTTGATCTGTGGTGTTGGAGAAGACTTTTGAGAGTCCCTTGTACTGCAAGGAGATCCAACCAGTCCATCCTAAAGGAAATCAGTCCTGCATATTCATTGGAAGGACTGATGCTGAAGCTGAAACTCCAATACTTTGGCCACCTGATGCAAAGAGTCAACTTATTAGAAAAGACCTGTTGTTGGGAGAGATTGAAATGCAAAAGGAGAAGAGGGTGACAGAGGATGAGATGGTTGAATGGCATCAATGACTCAACGGACATGAGTTTGCACACACTCTGGGAGTTGATGATGGACAGGGAATCCTGGCATGTAGTCCATGGGGTCACAAAGAGTCAGACACTACTGAGTGACTGAACTGAACTGAATGTTCTCTTTCAACCTGATACCGTTTAGTTTTCATTTTCCAAAGATTTCCTTGTCATTCCAGCAGATTAATGTCATTATCAACATCATATCAGTCCTCAACACTTCTGGATAATGATCCACTTTAAAAATCAGTTGGATTTTCTGCTCCATATTTATTCTATACTGCTTAAACTTTTGACTATTCTAAGTCAGAAGGCCTTGCCATTTACTGCATTACCCCTCTATACTCTACAGAAATGGTGCTCACTCAGTAAATCTGACTTCTATGGTGGTTTTAAAATCTGGGTACAAATTCTTTAATCTTCCTCCTTCAAAATGTAGAGTCTTATTCCCCCTGCCCTTAAGTGTAGGTTGTACTACCTGACTTGCTGCTGATGAATAGAATGTGCCAGAAGTGATGGTATTTGACTTCCAAGACTGGGTCACAGTGTAGCTTCAACCGCTCTGTCCTGGGTTGTTTGCTCTGTGGAACCCAGCTGTGAAGGGGCCGTGCTGGGAGGGGGTCCTCTGGTCCTGGATGGGGGTCCTCCAGGCCTGGAAGGGGGTGCTCCCGTCCTGTACACTATGCAGAGGAATATAGCCTGCCTGGCGTCCTGACTGTAGTCTCGTGGGAGGCTGAGCCATAACCATAGCTCAGCAGCTCCTGGGCCTTCCTTTCAGAAATCGTATCCCATTGCATATATATACTACATTGCGCTTATCTGTTCACTCACTGATGGACACCTGAGTGTGTGCTGCTGTGAACATGGGTGTGCAAATATCTCTTGGGAACTCTGCTTTCCATTCTTCTGGATATATACCCAGAAGTGGGATTGCTGTGTCATGTAGCACACTAGTTTTACTTTTTTGAGGAACTGCTATAGTGTTTTCCATAATGGCAATATCATTGTACATTCCCAACAACAGTGAACAAGGATTCCAGTTTAAGCAGTTTATCAAATTTTTCTTTTATGGATTGTCGCTTTTGTGTGATATCTAAGGACTTTTCGACTAACCCAAGGTCATGAGGGTTTTCTCCTGGTTTCTTCTAAAAATTTTATAGTTTTGGCTCTTACATTTAGATCTTTAATTCATTTTGAGCTATTTTTTAATGAATGTTGTGAAGTGAGGACCTAAATTCATCTTTTTTGCTTGTTAATATTCAATTGTTCCAGCAGCACTTGTTGAAACTAATATTCTTTCCCCATTAAGTTATTCTGGCACCTTTTTGAAAATCAGCTGACCGTAAATGTTAAGAGTTTATTTTTGGACTCTCAATTCTGTTCCATTGATTTATATATCCATTAAAACATTTTTATTTGGCTGTTCCAGGTCTTTCTTGCTACCTACCAGTTTTCTATAGTTGTGGCGAGCGAGGCTACTCTCTAGTTGTGGCGTGTGGGCTTCTCATTGCAGTGGCTTTTTTTTGTGGAGCATGGGCCTCTAGGGTGAGGACTTTAGAAGCTGTGGCTCGCAGGCTTAGTTACATATAGATTCCATGTGGAATCTTCTTGGACCAGGTATTAAAGCCATGTCCCCTGCATTGACAGATTGTTGTCAATCACTGAGCCACCAGGGAAGTCTCATATATTTATATTTATACCAGTACACTCTCTTGATTTCTGTAGATTTATAATTTATTTTGAAATTGATAATTTTCAAAATTGTTTGAAGCAATTCTGTTCTGGGTCTTTTGAATTTGTATATGAGTTTTAGGATCAGATTGTCAATTTCTGCAAAAAAAAGGCAGCTGGGATTTTGGTTCGCTTGCACTGAATCTATTGATCAATTTGGGGAAGAATTGCCATTTAAGAAGAGTAAGTCTTCTAATCCATGAGTATGAAATGTCTCTCCTTTTATTTTAATCTTTTAAAATTTCTCTTAGCAATATTTTATAGTTTTTTCTTCCAGCTTCATTGAGATATAAGTGATATACAGCATTGTATAAGTTTAAGGTGTCCAACATAATGATTTGACTTAAATATAGTATATGGGTCTTATGCTTTTTTGTTAAATCTAGTCCTAAGCATTTAATCTTCTTGATATTATTGCGAATGGAAATCTTTTCTTTTTTTATTAGCACTGTTGTTGTTGTTTAGTTGCTAAGTCATGTCTGACTTGTTTGCCACCCCATGGACTGTAGCCTACCTATCTCCTCCATCCATGGAATTTCCCAGGCAAGAATACTGGAGTGGGTGGCCATTTCCTACTCCAGGGGATATTCTTGACTCAGGGATGGAACCTGCGTCTTCTGCAGTGTCAGGCAGATTCTTTACCACTTGAACCACCTGGGAAGCCTATGTTGATACAAAAGATAAGACAAATGGTTTTCAGGTGAAACCTCATTACACATTTTTGCCCTTCTACTTAAGAGATTTTACAGTTTGGTTAGTCTCTCTTATCTTCCATATCACTATCTATGAAATGGGGTTAAAATGTATTTTAGTTGTCCTGGATCCCAGCTCTCAGAGCCTCAGGAGACTCTGCCCTTTGAGGGGTATTCCTCTCAGAGGGTCACTATGGCCAACAAGAAGGGGCGCTGGAAGTGGGCCATTGTTAGCGGCGTCAGTACGGTCCTAGTGTTTGCCGTTGCAATGATCCTGGGCTTCTCACTGCAGAAGTGCATCGTCCTGCCAGGCTATGAACAGGATGGGACCTGCTGCTCTGATGCAGACATGCTGGGCTGCCTGCTAAGTTTGGGTCAGCTCAGCCAAAGGGACGGCCTGCTGGTCACCTGGTACCACGCTGCCAACAGCAAAGAGCAGATGAAGGCTGCCCTCAGCAGCAGCGTCATGGTCCTGGAATCAGATGTCACAACAGAAGGGTGTGACACAGTCGACCAGACAGGGGTCCCCATCATGGTGCACCCCCCAGCCATCTACAGTGACAACACCTGAGAGCAGCGGCTGGAGGCTGTGCTGGCCTCTTCCAAGAAGGGCATCAAACTAGACTTTGAGAGCATCAAGGCTGTGGGCCCCGCCCTGGACCTCCTGCGGTGGCTGACAGAGGAGGGGAAAGTTTGAAGGCCTGTGTGGATCAATGCCAACATCCTGAGGGGTCCCAACAGGGTCAAACCAATAGAGGTCAACTGAGACCAATAGAGGCCACACAGTTCCTGGCCTTGGTCCAGGGGAAGTATCTTGAGACAACCCTGTCTCCAGGCTGGACTACCATCTACCTGCCCTTGTTTCCAAATGGGACATACACCCAGACCACGGTGGAGAAGATGCAGGAGCTGGTGGGAGCAGTGCCACAGAAGGTGACCTTCTCCATGTGGCTTGTCATGGCTAGGGCTGCCCGGCCCCGCCTCAGCTGGCTGCTGGGCCAGTCTGACAGGTACAGCCTGACAATGCAGCAGTCTGCCTTGGACCCCGCGACAGTGGATCGCCTCCTCTATATCTGGGACAACACCGCCACGCACCAAGTCTGCTATGACTTCTTTGAGCCTCTCCTGTCTCAATTCAAGCAGCTTGCCGTACCTCACGGAAGCAAAGGTACTGCACCAGGGGCAGCCTGATCCCTGCTCTCCAAAACCCTGGAGACGAGGGTCTGAGAGTGGAGTGACTGGTTCCTGACATCCAGGGCTATGGAAGCACAGCAACAGTACGGCTCCCAGACTGAGAGGGCATGATCCTGCTGGACGTGGGCCTTCAGGAGCCTGCAGCTGGGCATCCCGTGCCCATCGTCCATGCCCCAGATGGCCATGCCCTGATGCTTGAGTCCTGCCTGCAGCAGCTGGCCATACGCCCTGGACGCTGGGGCCTGCATTTGCACATAACAGAGCTCACCACCCTGCAGCCATCCCTGGCCACGCTGGCCACCCTGTGCGCCCTTGGCCACCTGTCTAGGCATGTGGGGGTTGGGGCCACAGCCTCCCGCAGGAGTTTCATGGTCCCTGGCTCCGTGGCTGGCAGGGAGTTGCTTACAGCTGTGGCCGAGGTGTTCCCCCATGTGACAGTGGTACCAGGCTGGCCCAAGGAAGTGCTGGGCAGTGGCCATGGGGAACAGCTGCTCACAGATATGCTGGAGCTGTGCCAGGGCCTCTGGCAACCAGTGTCCTTCCAGCTGCAGGTTGGGCCTCTGGGCCAGAGTCCCGCTGGAGTCATGGTCCGGCTGCTGGCAGCCTCCCCCTGGGCCACGGTCACAGTGGAACACAGCCCTGGCCAAGGCCACTATGCATCTATGTGGGCAGTGCTGCTGGCAGCCAGGGCCGTGGGGAAGACCCGAGTCTACTACAGGCTACCCCAGAGCTACTGCCAAGACTTGCAGGCAGATATTGGCAGACATTGAGCACCCAGGGGTACTCGCCTGGTGGACCCTGGCTTCCCACGGGGGAGGCAGGAAGGAATAAATGCCTCTGCTTCCTCAAAAAAAAAAAAAAAAAAAAATATATATATATATATATATAACTGATAGTAACTGATAGTTCCCCTCCACTGATACAGGATCCTCTAGAATGACCCTTTGAAGGAGAGTGCTCTGGTCTTTTCCCCAGGATAGTAAAATCAACTCCTTTAAATCTTTTTTTTTTTTTTTTGGTTGTGCAGTGTGGCATGTGGAATCTTAGTTCCCTGACCTGGGATCGAACTCACATTTCATGCAGTGTAAGTGTGGAGTCTTAACCACTCAGCTGCCAGGGAAGTCCTTAAAATTGGCTTCTTTTAATTAACAGGTTCTCTATCACTTCATTTCTTTTACAGTTTATCCTTTGAAAACCCATGACCCATGGAAAATAATATTCCCATGACTCAGAGAGAGTCTCCAAAACTGGAATTTGCTGATTCCAAACTTTTGATACAACTGGGCATGCTCCTCTGTCTTATATACTTCCTGCACATTGGCAGTTGTATCTAGAGGCTCGATCAGATTTACTTTTAATGTCCTTGGCAAACTGTAGATGTTGTATGCTTTCATCAGAGGCTTGTAATGTCTGACTGTCCCTTTATTTCTGTTCTCTTTATTTCTTGCAGCTGTTGGTGCTCATTGCCGAGGATATTAATTTGTGATTGCAAAATAGTGCTATTGTGATTCTATTACTTCTTTTTAATTTATTTGTTGAAATGTTTTTGTAAAGAGATATTTACCTTTATATGGTTACTTAGTGATTCATTTCTTTTCAAAAGTTTGGACAAATGTTTGATTTTTACCTTTGTCTACCAGTTCTCAAAATAAGAAATTTTCTATCCTTAACCTCAAAATGTGGTTAGTTTAAAAAAAAATATTATTGTGACTTTATGTCCTTAAACATGTTTGATATGGTTCACTGTATTCTAACTACAATCTATCTATATAATTCTAATTCTTATTGAAGCATAAATTAAGCTCCAGATAATATTCCTTAGGAAGTGCTCATGCAAATAATATTCCCTGACTTCTTGCTTATTACTAATAAAGTTGATTTGTGTCCTTTACACTTGAAATTTAGTTTTGCGGGATATAAAAATCCTTCACTTGAATTTTCTATTTTGTGTATCTTAAATGTTTTCCTCCTTTTTTATCTGCACAGATATGTGTCATAAAGTGTGGCTTTCAAAGAGACTGATGATTTTTAACTTATTTTCTTTGAAGAAACCAGCTTTCTGCCTAGATGCCCAGAGACTTTTTCCAGTAATTTATTATAGTATATGCCTTGATATTGGTTGTTCTGGGTTCAGATTTTCAGGTTCAGTTCAGTTCATTTCAGTCACTCAGTCATGTCTGACTCTTTGCAACACCACGAACCGCAGCACACCAGGCCTCCCTGTCCATCACCAACTCCCAGAGTCCACCCAAACCCATGTCCATTGAATTGGTGATGCCATCCAACCATCTCATCCTCTGTCATACCCTTCTCCTCCTGCCCTCAATCTTTCCCAGCGTCAGGGTCTTTTCCAATGAGTCAGCTCTTCGCATCAAGTGGCCAAAGCACTGGAGTTTCAGCTTCAACATCAGTCCCTCCAATGAACACCCAGGACTGATCTCCTTTAGGATGGACTGGTTGGATCTCCTTGCAGTCCAAGAGACTCTCAAGAGTCTTCTCCAACACCACAGTTCAAAAGCATCAATTCTTCCGCACTCAGCTTTCTTTATAGTCCAACTCTCACATCCATACACGACCACTGGAAAAACCATAGCCTTGACTAGACTGACCTTTGTTGACAAAGTGATGTCTCTGCTTTTTAATATGCTATCTAGGTTGGTCATAACTTTCCTTCCAAGGAGTGTCTTTTAATTTCATGGCTGCAGTCACCATCTGCAGTGATTTTGGAGTCCAGAAAAATAAAGTCAGCCACTGTTTCCCCATCTATTTCCCATGAAGTGATGGGACCAGATGCCATGATCTTAGTTTTCTGAATGTTAAGCTTTAAGCCAACTTTTTCACTCTCCTCTTTCACTTTCATCAAGAGGCTCTTTAGTTCTTCACTTTCTGCCATAACGGTGGTGTCATCTGCACATCTGAGGTTATTGATATTTCTACTGACAATCTTGATTCCAGCTTGTGCTTCCACCAGCCCAGCATTTCTCATGATGTACCCTGCATATAAATTAAATAAGCAGGATGACAATATACAGCCTTGACGTACTCCTTTTCCTATTTGGAACCAGTCTGTTGTTCCATGTCCAGTTCTAACTGTTGTTTCCTGACCTGCATACAGATTTCTCAAGAGGCAGGTCAGGTGGTCTGGTATTTCCATCTCTTTCAGAATTTTCCACAGTTTACTGTGATCCACACAGTTATATGATGTATTCTTTCAGTATGTAGCTTGAAATGGTTTTTTATTTCGGGCAGGCTTTCTTGAATTAGTTTTGGGTATTTGTTGTATTGTTTTACTTTGGTTTTCTTCAGGTTCTCTTATTATCTTCTTAGTATTCCAGTCCACTTACCCCTTTCTCTCTTGTTTCTCAGCCACCCAGAGCTCAAGCCTATGTGCTTATCCTTCTAACTGTGTCCATATCAGGTTTGACCCATGGAGTACTTTGTTTCCTGAAGCGCAGGTGCTTTGGTCAGCATTGAGGGTATGGATGAGTTAGTTTGGTGAAATTGCTTTTTCCAGGTAAGCTATTCTGCTAGTACTTTCCTTTTTGGATAGTTTTATTTCATCCTGGGTGAAATTGTGCCCTCCCCTTATTCTTTATACATGGGAAATTCTCTTTCTATCCTGTATTATAGCCTCATTGGTCTGTGAGGACCCTCAGTTTTAGCAATCATAGGCAGATGCTAGCCTCAATATTCGGAGAAAGCAATGGTACCCCACTCTAGTACTCTTGCCTGGAAAATCCCACGGACAGAGGAGCCTGGTGGGCTGCAGTCCATGGGGTCACTAAGAGTCAGACACGACTGAGCGACTTCACTTGCACTTTTCACTTTCATGCATTGGAGAAGGCAATGGCAACCCACTCCAATGTTCTTGCCTGGAGAATCCCAGGAATGGGGGAGCCTGGTGGGCTGCCATCTATGGGGTCACACTGAGTCGGACACGACTGAAGCGACTTAGCAGCAGCAGCAGCAGCTTCAATATTAGAGGATCATTTTATTGACACTGCATAAGTAGAGATAGGTAACTAAAACCCCCACTTCCATAGTGAGAATCATATCTTTCATCTTCAGCCATCAGAACTTCTTGAATGTCATATGTTTTTAATCTCTGCACATTGCTACTTCACCAGTATTAGCATAAATGAATTTGCCTCCTTAAGACATGTTGGTTTATATCATGACAAGCACTGCCAGGTAACAAGGGAGCAAAAGGTTTGAAAGGAACGCAGCAAGTCACAAGGAAAATTCTTTGTAAAAATATTTTACAGTTTAGTAAATTAAAATTTTTCCATAAAAACTACTTATTTTTTGCACTGGGTCTTAGTTGCAGTACATAGGATCTTTAATCTTTTTGTGATATGTGGGATTTTTTTTGCTTTATTGTGGTATGTGGGATCTTTATTTTTTAATATTTATTTATTTTTAGTTGATTGATGATTGCTTTACAATATTGGTTTGATTTCTGTCATACACTGATATGAATTAACCATAGATATACTTATGTCCCCTCCCTCTTGAATCTCCCTCCCACCTCCTGCCCATTCCTACCCCTCTAAGTTATTAGAGAGCCCCTGAGTCATACAGCAAATTCCCATCGGCTATGTATTTACATATGTTGGTGTATATACATCCATGCTGCTTTCTCCATTTATTTCGCCCTCTCCCTCTTCTCCCCCACCCTTGTCTGTAAGTCTGTTCTCTATATCTGTGTCTCCAATGCTGCTCTGCAAACAGATTCGTCAGTACCATCCTTGTAGATTCCATATATATGTGTTAATATACAATATTTGTTTTTCTCTTTGACTTACTTCACTCTGTATAATAGGCTCTAGGTTCATCCACGTCGTTAGAACTGACTCAGATATGTTCCTTTTTATGGCTGAGCAGTATTCCATTGTATTCTTCCTTATCCATTCATCTGGCAGTGGACATCTAGGTTGCTTCCGTGTCCTAGCTATAGTAAACAGTGCTGCAGTGAACACCGGGGCACATGTGTCTTTTTCAGTTTTGGTTTCTTCAGAGTACACGCCCAGGAGTGGGATTACTGGGTCATATGATGGTTTTATTCCTAGTTTTTTAAGGACTCTCCATACTGTCTTCCATAGTGGCCGTATCAATGTACATTCCGATGTGGGATCTTTAGCTGTGGCATGCAATTATGGAGTCTGGAATCTAGTTCCCTGACCAGGGACCAAACCTGGGGCCCCTGCATTGCAGATGTGAGTCTTAGCCACTGGACTGCCAGGGAAGTTCCCCAATTTTTTCATTATAAACAAAAAATTTTAATACAGAAATTAGGTGAAAGAAAGAAGAGTAACCTTTGGTGTCATTACCTAGAGACTAGCTGTAGTAACATGCATTTCTTGTTTTTTTTTTGTTTTTTTTTAATATATAAAATGTGTTAGTCTCTCAGTCATGTCCAGCTCTTCGCAAACCCATGGCTCCTCTGCCCATGAAATTCTCCAGGCAAGAATGCTGGAGTGGGTAGCCACTCCATTCTCCAGGGGATCTTCCCAACCCAGGGATCAAACCCGGGTCCCCTGTGTTGCAGGCAGACTTTGTACCATCTGAGCACCAAGGGGCTAAAATGTATTTGTCATGAATTACCAAAATAATTATGCTTTTCTTTTAATAACTCTCTCCCAAAATACAAAACAGAACTTGAAAATGGAAAAATGGAGAAGAGTATTCATATTACAACAGAAATTCCCTCAGACTTGTTTTCAAATGTGATTCTATTGTTTTTGGAAATATCATACCCTTAAACAATTTCAAATTATGCCCAAAAGAATAAGAGAAGGTAAAAAAGTTGACATTCTCCTATTTAGAATGAACTACTGTTGGAATACAGCTAACCCATTGTTTCACTTCCCAGGTGGCACAGTGGTAAAGAATCTGCCTGCAGTACAGGAGATGCAAGAGATGTGAGTTTGATCCCTGAGTCAGGAAGATCCCCTAGAGTACAAAATGACAACCCACTCCAGTATTCTTGCCTGAAAAATTCCCATAGGGTTGCAAAGAGTCAGACACGACAGAGCCCACACATACATATAACCTATTGTTTACAGATGAACTCATGGCTGTGGGTTTTTATGTTGAAAAGAAGAAAGAACTCAAATGAATAACTTAATCTTCTATTTTAAATAACTGGAATAAGAGTAAACTAAACCCAAAGCAAACAGAAGGAAGGAAATATTAACGAGCAGAGTAGAAGTAAATGAAATAGTAGAAAAACAGTAGAGTAAATCAAGGAACACCAAAAATTTTCAGCAAAATTGGCTATTAGCTAGACTGACCAAATGTAAAACAGGGAAGATCCAAGTTATTAAAATGAGGAATAAGAGGAGGGACATTAGCACCAACATTATAAATGAAAAGAATTATAAGGGACTGCTATGAACAACTATATGCCAAAAAGTTAGATTATGTAGATAAAATGGACAAATTCCTAGAAATACACAAATTACCAAAATTGACTTGAAGAAATAAAAAACCTGAATAGATCTGTGACAACAAAAGATATTGAATTAGCAATCAAAACCTTTTCACAAAGAGATGCCAAGGACCATATAGCTTCACTGGTGATTTCTACCAAACATTCGAAGAAGAGTTAAAATCAATTCTTCATAAATTACTCCAAAAAATGGAAACAGAGGGATATCTCCCAGCTCTTTCCAAGAGGCTATTATTACCCTGTTGCCAAAATCAGAGACAAACGGCACTAGAAAATTATAGACTAATACTAGATACAAAAGTCCTCAGCAAAATACTAGCAAACTAAATACAGTAGCATGTAGAAAGATTGTACACCATGACTAAATAGGATTTACCTGAGGAATGCAAGGTTTGTTCCACATAGGAAAATCAATCAATGTGTATTAATACATAGTAATAGAATCAGGGAGAAAATCCACATGATTATATCAATAACTTCAGTTAAAGCTTTTGATAAAATTCAATACCCTTTTAAGATAAAGACAATAAACTAGGAATAGAAGGTAATTTTCCTAACCCATAAATAATATCAGACTGTATGGTGAAAGATGGAGAGCTTTTCCTCTAAGATCAAGAACAGAATAAGGATGTTTGTTCTATTCTACACTGCACTGGAAATTTTAGCCAGAGCAATAAGGCAAGAATGTAATAAAAAAAAAAATCCAGATTGGAAAGGAAAAAAAAAATTATTTGTGTGCATGTGTGCTAAGTTGCTTCCAACTCTTTGTAACCCTATGGATGAAGTCCACCAGGCTTCACTGTCCATGGTTTCTCTAGGCAAGAATACTGGAGTGGGCTGCTACGCTCTCCTCCACAGGATATTCTCCACCCAGGGATCAAACCCAAATTTCTTTTTTCTTTTTTTAAATTTTATTTTTTTACTTTACAATACTGTATTGGTTTTGCCATACATTGACATGAATCCACCACAGGTGTACATGAGTTCCCAACCCCGAACCCCCCCTCCCACCACTGTCCCCATATCATCTCTCTGGGTCATCCCAGTGCACCAGCCCCAAGCATCCTTTATCCTGTATCGAACCTAGACTAGCGATTCGTTTCTTACATGATAGTATACATGTTTCAATGCCATTCTCCCAAATCACATATCCCTTAACGCTGCTACAATGGCAAGAGGGGTCTTTACCACTAGCACCACTTGCAGATGATGCAACCTTTTATATAGGAAATCCTAAAAAAAAAAAAAAAAAAAAAAGGCATCAAGTAATTCAGCAAAGGTTGCAGGATACTAAGATATCAAAATCAGTTCTATTTCTATATGCAAGCAATGAACAACCCCAAAATGAAAACAATTCTATTTACCAGTAGCATCAAAAATAATAAAATACTTGGGAATAAATAAAAAAATAAAAGAAGTATAAGACTTGTACACTGGAAACTATAAAACATTTTTAAAAGAAATTAACATACCAAATAAAAGGAAAGACACCTTGTATCCATAGATTTGTAAGACTTCATATTTTTAAGATGGCAGTGCTCTTCAAATTGATCTATATAGATTCAATGCAACCCCTATCAAAATCCTAACTACCTCTCTCTTTTTTTTTGGCAACAATTGACGAGTGGATTTTAAAATTTATATGGAAATGCAAGGGACCCATTATAGCCAAAACAATATTGAAAAAGAAAGAACACAAAAAAATATTTCAAATTTATGATACATGAATTTTATCTCAATAAAAAAAATACAAAGGTAAATGTTAGCTACTGTTAAGAGTACCATTGTGGTGAGTATTGTCCAGCCATCTAGATTCATTATATAACCCTGTTCATGTGACACAAGGATGCATTCCTGCTGCTCTGTGACCTGTTCCTCCTTCATACAATTAAGAACTCAGTGGTGATTATCCTTTATGCAGTTTCTTTTTATTATGTTATCATCCTTTGGATAAATCATTGAACTCCTAGGTTGAGAGGTAGTCACACTTTGTAGAGGACCAAACAAAGAGTCAGACATGGCTGAGCAACTGACACTTTCACTTTACACAAACCACCTTGTAGAAAGTTTATTTCAGTGTATGCTTTTAGCACCAGATCATGCCATATTTGTGCAAGTTTCTTTTAATTATCTACTTCACCTACTACATGTAAAATGTAATTTAATTTGCATACAACCCTTCAGGAATATATCAAACATGGATGCATTACTTTTTCTAAATAGTTCGGCATAATACCATTTTGTATATGGTTTTTCCCTAGGTTAAGAGACAAAAATAAAATTCTCATAGAAGTAGAATAAATGAATATCTATTTCAACCTTGATGAATAGCATAAATAGGAGATAGTCTAAGTTCTCATTAGAATAGTAATAGGTAAATAAGTTATAGTACATCCTGTGAGGACACCAAAAGAATGAGGAAGAATTATATGTATTGAAGTATAAGGTCTGCAAAACATACAGCTAAAGAAGAGCAAATAGCAAGTCAGTGTATGTGATGTGTTCTAATATAGACCAAACAATACTGAAACTAAGTATATAGGAAAAGTTCTTAAAGAATATACATCAAACAATACATTAGGAAAATGAAGTAGAATGGAGGATGAAAGGTAAGTATAAATATCTTATTTTCGTGTGAATTTTATACAGTAAGCATGTCTTCATGTGTTACTTTAGGTAACAGAAGTAATATTTGCTCTTTGTAGAATATTTTGATATGCTGATAGATATAAAAGTGAAAGTCATTCAGTCATGTCCAACTCTTTGTGACCCCATGGACTATACAATCCATAGAATTCTCCAGGCCAGAATGCTGGAGTGGGTAGCCCTTCCCTTCTCCAGAGCATCTTCCCAACCCAGAGTCTCCCATATTGCAGGTGGATTCTTTACCAGCTGAGTCACAAGGGAAGCCCAAGAATAGTGGAGTGGGTAGCCTATCCCTTCTCTAGCAGATCTTCCTGACCCAGGGTCTCCTGCATTGCAGGCAGATTCTTTACCAACTGAGCTATGAGGGAAGCCTGATAGATATAAACAGAAGAATAATAAACTATAGGTCCATAAGTCAGAATCATTAAACATTCTAATATGTTTTGATATAGTCTTTCTATATATGTATTTTATCATATAGTAGATACAATTTTGATTTTTTTTTTTTTTTTTTACTTAACAGCATACTATTAGTTGGAGAAGGCAATGGCACCTCACTCCAGTACTCTTGCTTGGAAAATCCCATGGACGGAGGAGCCTGGTAGGCTGCAGTCCATGGGGTCGCTAAGAGTTGGACATGACTGAGTGACTTCACTTTCACTTTTCACTTTCATGCATTGGAGAAGGAAATGGCAACCCACCCCAGTGTTCTTGCCTGGAGAATCCGAGGGACAGGGGAGCCTGGTGGGCTGCCGTCTCTGAGGTCGCACAGAGTCGGACACGACTGAAGTGACTTAGCAGCAGCAGCAGCATACTATTAATATTTTCCTACTTTAATCTTAATCATGGTCAAAATATTGAAAATCGAAAGCTAAAGAAATATTATCTCAGGGGAAAATTGTATATTTTAAAAATGTGCCAAAGAAGTACAATTTTGGTTAAAAAAAAAAAAGTCTATTTATGAGACTGTATGGTTTAGTGGAAAGAATCATGGCTCTGGAGGCAGATAGAACTTTGTTCAGAATGCTGACTCTACTACAAGGTGTGACCTTAATTAAATAACCAACCCATTTATGTAGTGACATTAAAATTTATGCCTTATCAAGGCACGAATTGAAGAGATCGAAGAAGACCTAAATAAATGTAGAAACATATTGTATTCATGGATCGGAAGACTCAATATTGCTAATTCTCCCTAAACTGACTTATTAGAGATTTAATGCGATTCCCATCCAAATCCCAGAAGGCTTCTGTGATAGACTGAATGTTTTTGTTCCCCTCCCCCTCGAAATTCCTAAGCTGAAACCTGATCCCTAAAGTGATGGTATTTGGAGTGGAGCCTTTGGAAGGTGATTGGGTCATGAGGCAGGGCTGTCATGAATGGGATTACTGTTCTTATAAAAGAGACTCTGGAGAGAAGCCTTGCCCCATTTACCGAATGAAGACTCAGCAAGAAGACAGCTTGTCTAGCAACCAGGAAGCAGACTCTTATCAGACACCAAATCTGCTGGTACTTTGATTTTGAACTTCCTGCCTCCACCACTGTAGGAAATAAATGTCTCTTATTTATAAACCAATCAGTCTGTGGTACTCTGTTACCGCAGCCTGAACAGACTAATACAGAGTCTTTGTATATAGCGTATTCTGATGTTGTATGGAAAGGAACTTGTAAGCCAAAACAATTTTGAGAAAGAACAGAATTGAAGGACTTTTACTAACTGATTTTAAGACAGACTGTAAAGCTATAGTGAGTAAGACAGCAGAAGATCGGTGAAAGGATATACATATAGACAAATGAAATATATACACTGTATATATACATACATATATATGTATACATATATATATACACAGTATATAAATATACTGTCATGCTGCTGCTGCTGCTGCTGCTGCTAAGTCTCTTCAGACGTGTCCCACTCTGTGCGACCCCATAGATGGCAGCCCACCAGGCTCCGCGGTCCCTGGGATTCTCCAGGCAAGAACACTGGGGTGGGTTGCCGTTTCCTTCTCCAATGTGTGAAAGTGAAGTCACTCAGTCGTGTCCAACTTTACGCAACCCTATAGACTGCAGCCTACCAGGTTCCTCCATCCATGGGATTTTCCAGGCAAGAGTACTGGAGTGGGTTGCCATTGCCTTCTCCAATATACTGTCATAAATAGTGTCAACTCATTTTTGTCAAATGTGAAATGGCAATTTTTAACAAATAGTGCTGGAATACCCAAATGCAAAAAAGTAAATGTTTATCTATACTTCATGTTGCATACACACCCCTCCCCCCAGCCCTAGCCCCAGCTGAAACTCCAGTTGGCTGGTAGACCTAAGTATAAAACATAACATTATAAAGCTTTTAGAAGAAAACATAAGAGAAAAAATTTTCCTATTGGCTTTAGGCAAGTACTTCTTAGATCTAACACTATAAGCATGATGCATAAAGAAAAAGTTGGCTTGTTGAATCTAGTGAAAAGTAAAAACTTTTGCTTTACGAAGGACTCTGTTAAGAGAGTAGAAAGCCAGCTCCCTATTGGAGCACATTACAAGAAAAAAGCGCTTGTATTTAAGATATATGAGACACTCTCAAAACTTAGCAACATTTACCCAAACATTTAAAAAAATGGGCAAAAGATTTGAACAGACTTCACCATAAGGAATATAGTTGGATCTAAGGATGGCAAACAAGCAACTGAAAACATCCTTAATAACTGAAACCATAATGAAATAGTATTGCATACCCATTAGAATGATGAGCATGGAGAGTAACCAGAGTCCTGGCGGGGCTGCAAAATGGTATTGCCACTTTGGTAAACAGCTTGGTAGTTTCTTAAACAAAGTAAACATATATTGACCATATGACTTAGCAATTCCATTTCTAAGGCTTTATCCCAGAGAAGTAAAAATTTATGTTTATACGAAGATTTGTATACGTATGCGTATGTGTTTATAGCAGTATAACTCATAAAAGAATGGAAACCACTCAAATGTCGGTCTGTAGGTAAATGGACAAACAAATTGTGGAGTGCTACTGAGCAACTGAGAAACGAACTATTAATGCACGCAACAACAGGGATGCAGTTCAGACTTGTTATTGTAACTGGAAGAATCCTGTCTCAAAAGGTTATAGAATATTCCATTTATATGACAGTCTGGAAAAAAAAAAAATGTAGAACCAGAGACCAGAGCAGTGACTGCCAGGAGTTAGGGTTGGGAATTTGAACACAAAGGGTAAAGGGAATTCTTTTTCAAGTTGGAATTATTTTATGTCCTGTCTGTTAGTGGTTACAATATTGCACACATGTTTAAAATCTCATAGAACATGACATGGGAAAAAACCATTTTACTTTTTTGTGATAAAAAAAAAACCACCCGTGCCTTGCTAGGTTGTCTTTGGCATTCATAAAGTATAATCCATCTGATTCATAAAGGATTCTCATCAAATAGTAACAGCTATTACTGTTTTGCCAGGAGAGTCAGCATAGGCTTGTAAGTTACCTGGCCTGTGTTGAGATCCTGCTCTGCCACCTACTGGCCTGTGACCTCACTGCACCTCAGTGATCCCTGTAAAATGGGGCTGTGATTGTAATTAATACCTATCCTTAAGGCAATGGCACCCCACTCCAGTACTCTTGCCTGGAAAATTCCATGGACGGAGGAGCCTGGTAGGCTACAGTCTATGGGGTTGCGAAGAGTCGGACGCCACTGAGCGACTTCCCTTTCACTTTTCACTTTCAGGCATTGGAGAAGAAAATGGCAACCCACTCCAGTGTTCTTGCCTGGAGAATCCCAGGGATGGGGGAATCTGGTGGGCTTGCGTCTCTGGGGTTGCACAGAGTCGGACACGACTGATGCGACTTAGCAGCAGCAGCAGCAGTAAAGGGTTGTTAATGGAGAAGGCAATGGTACCCCACTCCAATACTCTTGCCTGGAAAATCTCATGGAGGGAGGAGCCTGGTAGGCTGCAGCCCATGGAGTCTCTAAGAGTTGGACATGACTGAGCGACTTCACTTTCACTTTTCACTTTCATGCATTGGAGAAGGAAATGGCAACCCACTCCAGTGTTCTTGCCTGGAGAATCCCAGGGACAGGGGACCCTGGTGGGCTGCCGTCTCTGGGGTCGCACAGAGTCGGACACGACTGAAGCAACTTAGCAGAAAGGGTTGTTAAGCAGAAAATAAGTCAATATAGACAAATACTTAATGAATTATTAGTTTCTCTCTACTGATTTCTGAAGGACATAAGCTGGGAAACTATAGTGGGACCCCCTGAACTTCTTGTGGGTTGGCACTCCACAGTCTTCTGAGGTCATTTCCCTTTGCTGGTAGAGATAGCAAATATGACTGCAGTCAGAAAGCGGGCACTGTGAAGCCATTTGAGTATCCTGATGATTCCTGGTGGCAGCACCTGGCGTAGGGAAAAGGCCCTGGCAGAGAGACTCCTTCCTTTGGTCAGGGGAGTGTTCTGTCTCGTCACAACAGAAATTTGACGGACGTTAAAGCCTTCGGCGGGTCACAGCTCTCGGACAGTGTTACAGCTCAGTTTTATTTAGAAAATAAAGGAAAATACATCCTCAAGGCATGAGGGCATGCTGACCCAAAAGACCAAAGTTGGGGGGGGGGGGAGAGAGAGAGAGGGAGAGAGATGCCCCGGCCCTTTGGCTCCTCTTTTTATATGTTTTTTCCTCCCCCTGGGCCTGCTATATGTAAACTGGGCTAGCCAGGAGTGACGTTTGTTCTACCTGAGGTCCTCACTCCGGTCCTCAGACCCTCCTTTGTTCTATTTCCCGGGCTTTTCCTTTCTTTGTCTTTTACCCACCGCTATTCTGGACTCCTTTTTCCTATTCTACAAACTATGGAAAATTCTGAAAGAGATGGGAATACCAGACCACCTGACCTGCCTCTTGAGAAATCTGTATGCAGGTCAGGAAGCAACAGTTAGAACTGGGCATGAAACAACAGACTGGTTCCAAATAGGAAAAGGAGTGCGTCAAGGCTGTATATTGTCACTCTGCTTATTTAACTTCTATGCAGAGAACATCATGAGAAACGCTGGGCTGGAAGAAGCACAAGCTGGAATCAAGATTGCCGGGAGAAATATCAATAACCTCAGATATGCAGATGACATCACCCTTATGGCAGAAAGTGAAGAGGAACTAAAAATCCTCTTGATGAAAGTGAAAGAGGAGACTGAAAAAGTTGGCTGAAAGCTTAACATTCAGAAAACTAAGATCATGGCATCTGGTCCCATCACTTCATGGGAAATAGATGGGGAAACAGTGGAGACTGTGTCAGACTTTACTTTTGGGGCTCCAAAATCACTGCAGATGGTGACTGCAGCCATGAAATTAAAAGATGTTTACTCCTTGGAAGGAAAGTTATGACCAACCTAGATAGCATATTGAAAAGCAGAGACATTACTTTGCCAACAAAGGTCCGTCTAATTAAGGCTATGGTTTTTCCAGTAATCATGTATGGATGTGAGAGTTGGACTGTGAAGAAAGCTGAGCACTGAAGAATTGATGCTTTAAACTGTGGTGTTGGAGAAGACTCTTGAGAGTCCCTTGGACTGCAAGGAGATCCAACCAGTCCATTCTGAAGGAGATCAGTCCTGGCTGTTCTTTGGAAGGAATGATGCTAAAGCTGAAACTCCAGTACTTTGGCCATCTCGTGCAAAAGTTGACTCATTGGAAAAGACTCTGATGCTGGGAGGGATTGGGGGCAGGAGGAAAAGGAGACAACAGAGGATGAGGTGGCTGGATGGCATCACCGACTCGATGGACATGAGTTTGAGTGTACTCCAGGAGTTGGTGATGGACAGGGAGGCCTGGTGTGCTGCGATTCATGGGGTCACGAAGAGTCGGACACAAAGAGTCGGACACAAAGAGTTGGACACGACTAAGCGACTGAATGAACACTTGGCATACTTAGCTAGTTCTGTTCTCTTGAATCTGATAGGCATCTTAAGTGTTTGAATTTCCTGAGCATCTTTTTCAGCAGCAGAAAATTAAGGACTTCCTGCTTCCCTAGCCTGAGGGAGGCCTCTCTTCAGAGAATGGTGGTGTAGAGTTACTGGGAGCTGATTGGCTGGCTGCAACATCAGCCCATTGAGGACCTCTTTGAAATTCTGTCCCAGGTCTTTGAGAGAATGGTTTAATTAGTGCCTCTAGCCTTTCCTTAGGAGCAACTTTGTTGGGTTTGCTACTGCTTGAATATATCAGAATTAAGTGGCGTGGGTAGGGAAGGGTAGGGACGAAAGTGGAGTTCTTAAAATTGAATTTTAACTTTAAAATTAACAAAGATTTGCACATAAAAATCTAAATTTATATGTTATATACATTTTGCAAATAGAGCATTTAATAAAAGTGACTGAATTCTAGGAGTTTGAAAATTATGTTTCTCAGGGAGATTTTGTGGTTTTGCATTTTAAAAAATCTCAGAAATAAAGTTTAAAAAGTATATAATTTTGTCTTTCATGTTGTAACCAAGATCTCTGTGAGATATAAGAAATGTGAGGGTGAAAGAGAAGAGTGAAAAAGCTGGCTTAAAGCTCAACATTCAAAAAAAGAAGATCATGGCATCTGGCCCCATCATTTCATGGCAAACAGATGGGGAAAAAGTGAAAACAGTGACAGATTTTATTTTCTTGGGTTCCAAAATCACTGCAGACGGTGACTGCAGCCTCAATATTAAGATGCTTACTCCAGGGAAGGAAAACTGTTAGGGGAAGCACACTGATTGAAACCGCCCACCCTGGCCAGGCACCACAGTAACTATTTGCATGAGCTGTTTTTGTGACAGGAGATCCTGATAAGGGATACGGAACTGATAAGCCACCACCAACCGGAAGAGTCCGGGAAAGGTCTAAAGGAGACACCACGTGTCCGTCCACTTCCCAGAATCCCTCTCGCTAGCATCCATCTTGGCTGAGTGATGCGTCCGCCACCAGGAAAGACTCTGAATTAGAATGATTGGCCATAGACCACCTGGAAATTAATCCTATCACCATAAAACCCGAGACTGCGAGCCATGTGGCAGAACAGTGCTCCTGGGTTCCTTTACCCTACTGCTTTCCACCCGGGTGCCCTTTCCTAATAAAATCTCTTGCTTTGTCAGCACTTATGTCTCCTCTGACAATTCATTTCTGAGTGTTAGACAAGAGCCCAGTTTCGGGCCCTGGAAGGGGTCTGCCTTCCTGCCACAAAACTATGATAAACCCAGACTGCTGCTGCTGTTGCTAAGTCGCTTCAGTCATGTCCGACTCTGTGCGGCCCCATAGACGGCAGCCCACTAGGCTCCTCTGTCCCTGGGACCCACCATTTCCTTCTCCAATGCATGAAAGTGAAAAGTGAAAGTGAAGTCACTCAGTAGTGCCCGACTCTTAGCGACCCCATGGACTACAGCCTACCAGGCTCCTCCATCCAGGCAAGAGTACTGGAGAGGGGTGCCATTGCCTTCTCCGATAAACCTAGACAGCACGCTAAAAAGCAGAGATGTCACTTTCATGACAAAGGTACCTTTGGTCAAAGCTATGGTTTTTCTATTAGTCATGTACGAATGTGAGAATTGGACCATAAAGAAGGCTGGGTGCTGAAGAATTGATGCTTTCAAACTGTGGTACAGGAGAAGACTTGAGAGTCCCTTGGACAGCAAGGAGATCAAACCAGTTAATCCTAAAGGAAATCAACCCTGAATATTCATTGGAGGGACTGATGCTGAAGCTGAAGCTCCAATACTTTGGCCACCTGATGCGAAGAGCCAACTCACTGGCAAAGTCCCTGATGCTGGGAAAAGTTGAGGGCAGGAGAAGGAGGGGGTGACAGATGGCTGGAAGGCATCACTGACTCAACGGACATGAGTTTGAGCAAACTTCGGGAGATAGTGAAGAACAGGGAAGCCTGATGTATTGCAGTCCAGTTCAATTCAGTTCAGTTCAGTCGCTCGGTTGTGTTGCAGTCCATGGGGTCACAAAGAGTCAGATGTAACTTAGCAACTGCTCAACAACAACACAGTACATGGGCTACAGCAAGCCTGAAAAATCATTAGTTATTTGTATGTTATTAGTATTTCTATGTATGTATGTATGTATGTTATTAGTATTTGTATATGTCATATTAGTATTTGTATGTTATTGTACAGTAATTAGTATTTGTATGTATACCTGGCCTCATTCTATAAAGGATTTGTAGTGGCTTATGACAAACATTGAGAAAAGTAGTAAAATATAAATAAGAAATCCAGTATTAGGAAAAGACAAATGTGAATTAGAATAGAAAGTCAAAATTGGGGCAAGCAGAGAAATTGAAGAGAAATATGCAAAGAGAAATGTGCAAAGAGTAAGGACTTCGCAGGTGGCACGGTGGTAAAGAATCTACCTGCAATGTAGGAGACAAGGGCTTGATCCCTGAGTTGGGAAGATCCCCTGGAGGAGGACATGACAGCCCACTCCAGAATTGTTGTTGTTCATTAGCTTAGTCCTGTCCCACTCTTTACCACCTCATGGACTGCAGCACGCTAGGCTTCCCTGTCCCATCTCCTGGAGCCTGCTCAAACTTATGTGCATTGAGTTGGTGATGCCATCCAACCATCTCATCCTCTGTCGTCCACTTCTCCTCCTTACCTTCACTCTTTCCCAGCATCAGGGTCTTTTCTAATACTCCAGTATTCTTGCCAGGAAAATCCCATGGACAGAGGAGCCTGGTGGGTTGCCGTCTATGGGGCCGCACAGAGTCGGACACGACTGAAGCGACTTAGCAACAGTTGCAAAGTGTTGGATACGATGGAAGAGACTTAGCAAATTTGCTTAACCAAACTTCCTCAGCAAAGTGAGGAGGGGGATAAGCTAATTTTGTTACTAAAAAGAAGAACACACATACCAATTCCTTAGAGAAAGCAAAACTTTTGTTACCTCTTACCTCCAAAAGAAATGGCTCATGTAGGAGGCTATTACATATGAATATAATTTTTAAAAGTGTTTTGGCATAAAAAAGAAGACAAAACCCAAACGTGTGTTACATTTTGGGGTATATCAGGACTTTTTCTGTGTTCGTATTGACATATAAAATATATATTAGTTTACTTAATCTTCATGAAAATCTTTTGAAGGATAGACAAAGCAAGCATGACATGATATAAGCAAAGTACTCAATACAGTTGTTAGCAATATTGTAGGCAAAATGTAATACTTACTGGTTGTTAATAGATCATTTTCACTTATTAGGCATGCCTTCTGTGCCTGATACTGTAGTAAGTACTTTATATAAGCTGCTGCCCAGTTGTCACAACAGATTTCTCTCCAACTGGATCATTACCATCATTTTATGGCTTCAGCGAGAGTGAGTAACTCAAGGTTACTCAGTGACAGTGTTCAGATCCAGATTTTTCTAAAGGTCTATATGCCTTCTGTGGCAACAGGCTACTCTGTCTCCACAAGTCTTGCCATCTCATTTTACAGACTTACATTTTAGATGGCTCTGAGAAGGTGACTGTTGGCCGAGCTTAGCAAGAGATGGAACCAGGCCTTTCAGGGAACGGCCTCCTCCCACCTTGCCTGAAGAGCGTTGCAAACCAGCTTGCTACCACTTTGTGTTGGCAGGGTATTGCTCTCAGATGCCTGGAGAGCCCTCGTTCTCAAGGTTTCTGTGAAAGGCCAGTGAGAATAGTATTTGCAAGTATCCATCATGCTAATGGCTGCCTGTGGCTCCACTTCTGGGTCTATCCCTTTGGAACTGTGACCAAATGCAAAGGGTTTGTTCCAGGTATTATTTGTCCTATTAACATACCTTTCCTATCAGTATGGGTCCTTTTATTTTCTCCTCTAGATGTGTGAAAAGCAAATGTAGAAACTTCACACTTACTACTTAAATAAGAGATTCATTACTTTTAACCAAAAGAGCAACTGTAGCAATGGGAAAATTAACACACACATCCAAGAAGAAGGCCCAGCCTGTGGCCTCCTTGTCTGACTATCAAGGTCATGCTCCATCACCTTCTTTCCTTGGCTACACGTGGGCTGGCTGCCCAGCCCTAGAGACCAGCTAAGAGAGAGGGTTTCCCACTTAGTGACTCAGACACAGAATTCCACGGTTTGGCTAGTTCTCTAGTTTTTCCAGTCACGTCTGGCCATTTATTCACTGATCAGTCCAGGCATATCCTTCAGTTAGTTTCTCTTCTACATACCAGTGAGTTGGGAGGATGATGAGATTAGCAAGGGGCCAGACTGGAGTTGGCTTGGAAAAGCTGAGGCTGGCTGTGCTGATGCTGTGCAGCTGTGTTGACTGGCATTGCAAACGGGGCTGAGAAGTAGTTACGCTTAGAATATCATCCAGAGAACAGAGTGTTCTCATGCGACCTGATCTTTTTCTGTTGTTTTTGTTCCTAATCTTTTGCCAATTCCCATAGTATCTTTGTAGCTTTAGATCATGGAAAGACGAACTTGTTTATCACACCAAATATTAAATTGTGAGATGTATGTGTGTGCCTTGTGGGTTGTTTCCCTCACCCTAAGCTGTGTGGCATTAAGGGTGTGCGGCAGAGGTCCTGGCAGGGAGCCTCAAGTGGGTGAACGGGAGGCTGCAGGAGAGCAGCCTGGCCCGAGGCAGTGAACATCCAACAAGCCAGAAGCAGTTAGTTCCAAGGAGCAGGACTGGCCCAAAGCAGGTTGAATTCTCTGCATTAGAAGACCGGAGTAGGGAGTACTGAAGAGGAATCAGGAGCTGGCCAGTTCTGGAGTCTCCATAGGAGTGTGTGTGTGCACGTGTGTGAATGTATGCGTGCATGCACGTGTGTGTGCAAGGAATAAGCCGAGCTGTTTGGGGTATGATGCATCAGTGGGCTCAGTTTAGAATGACTAAATGGGATATCCCATCAGATCTTTTCTGTTCAAAAATGTTTGTTTTCTACTCTCAAAAAGTTCTAGTCACAAAAGGGACCATGAGATGTTGGCCTTCATTGGAAGGAGGAAAGCACACAGGTGGAATTAAGAGGTAAACCTGTCTTTGAAGGCGTGGAGGGTGTACCTGTGGAGGTGCAGCGCAGCCTCAGAAGTCCCACGTGTGGGTAACACAGCACCTCCTTTCCTCCTCCGACTGCTGCTCTGCAAATCAGGCGACTTTGCACTTGAGCAGAACGAGGTCTGAGTCCCGGCCCCAGCAGGGGCTGATCTGAGCCGCGCTCCTCATCCATGAAGCGGGGACCATCAGTCCCTTCTCCTTGGGTTGTTAGGAGAATGAGAGGAGGGAAAGGGTTTGTGAAGCACCTGGCACAGCACCTGGCCCATGGAGATGCTTCATACAGCCCTGCCCTGTGAGGAGGAGCAGCTTCTAACGAGAACACGGGCCACCTGGCTGCCAGAGAGAGGCCGTCAGTCTGTCAGCTTTCTCGGCTCTGAACGCCGGCGCTGCACAAGCCAGTTCATCCTTCCAGGAGTAGGTGCTGGGCAGGAAGGAGGCTCATCCATCACACCCTGGGCCTGGTGGGAGGTCCAGAGGAGAAATGTTAGGTCTGCTTCCTGCGGCATCCGTTGGGGCTCATGATGGATGTGTGTGCCTGTGAACACGTGGAGCAGAAGTGCCGACTGCGTGTGTGACAGTGAAGGAAGAGCAGGGGAGGGTAAAGCTCTGTTAGCTGAGGTTTCTGGAAGGGATTGGATGAGGAGGAGGTGGACACAGTGCAAGTCTTCACTATGGGGATGTGAATATTGGGCAGAGGATGTGGGAGATGGGGTGCTGTGCGCTGGAGGTGGTGGCAGGGTCCTGGGATGTAGGATAGGTCAAGTGGAATATGAGAGGGGCTTGGGGAGAAAGGGGAGGGAGGGTGGATAACATCGTTTTGGACTGGTTGGCAGAGTGGCCTGGTGAGTAGGGCAAAGTCTTATAGCCCTGGGTTGAAATCCTAGTTCTGGAAGAATTTGGCCAAATTGCTTGACCATCATTATTTTTCTTATGTTTAAAATGTACATAATTAATAGTGCAACTTGTGATGGCTGAGTCGACAAATATGTCAAGGACCTGGCACATTGTGGATATTCAATAAACAGCAAGTATTATTGCTGTGTAGGTGCTATATAAACCTCTTGGGGCTCCCCTGGTGGCTCAGACAGGAAAGAATCCACCTGCAATGCAGGAGACCTAGGTTCAACTCCTGGGTTGGGAAGATCCCCTGGAGAATGGAATGGCAACCCACTCCGGTATTCTTGACTGGGGAATCCCATGGACAGAGGAGCCTGGTGGGCTACAGTCCATCAGGTTGCAAAGAGTCGGACATGACTGAGTGACTATCGCTTCACTTAAACCTCTTAGTTTATGAGGTTTTCATTGTCCCCTGGGCTAATCACATTGTGTACAAAAGGGAGGGTTAAAGATTTGTTAATATGATAGAGTAGCCTACAAAAATATGTGGGAATTGGACAAAAGAATATCTGAAACTTATTTTTTAGTACTCATTTGTGGGTGTAAGACCCGTTGTTAGCATTTAAGGACACTAACTTGAAAAATACTCAATGATTACAAATTTAGTAAATTGATGTGTTTAAAATTTTGCTCAGATGGAGCCATAAGCTATTGAACTTAACAGCATCCATCACTTCAGTCTTTCACCCTGTGGGAAAAGCAGGCAGAGTGTGAAAAATGCCCGTCTGACCGGCAGTGTATAGCAAAAAAGTCACCAGGTAGAATCTACCTGGCTGGAGTGTCACCAAGTCCCTCTTCTGGTCTTTAGTTATCCTTGGGAGGTGTTGCCTCTGGAGCCACCTTGGGTTTGCTAAGAACAAGTTGCTAAACTTTGTTTCCCGTTCCCTTCTTGAGAAAGTTACTGGGATACGGGACAGGCAGTGGTGTGGGTACAGCACAGAATCTGTCAGAACATCTCCTGGAGGACCAAAGGCGATCTGGCAGGCACAGACTGATCTGTCCCTGGTCATCACTGTATCTAGAATGTGGATTAAAGTCAACTTGGAGGAAAGTTTCTCTCTGAAATGAGATCTCACCATGGAGTTCTGATGGATGGTGACCAGGCCTGTGAAGATTTACTGGACATTTCTAATGCATTGCATCTCTGCAATGGCAGCTAAGGTGCTGTGATCAACACAGAGCAGAGGGAGGCCCCCTTGTTCTCTGTGTAGAAAGGAATCTTTGTCAGGTTGACCAAACGTCAGAGCTTCCTCTGAGTGCTGAGCCTGGTACAAGAGAGAAGGGACTATCAGACAGCTGTACCTTGGACCTATTTTTCAGATGAAAACCGAGGTGCAGGGAGGGGAGGGAAGGCGCCCAGGGTTGCCAGGTCGGCATGCTGGTTTGAAGTTTCTGCTTTCTGCTGCTATGCCCTGCATGTGGGCCCGTGGTCCCAGCAGTTGAGGGTCAGCGCAGGCTAGGTGTGCCTGCACAGCCACTCCGATGTGATGGCGTCGGAGCCTTCGAGAACTCATCATCCACAATGGCGTCCGTCTGGAGCTTTGTGCAAAGTTGTCATAATGCTGAGACCAGAGAAGAGAAGGTTTGGCTTAGTGAACTGAGATGACACATGAAGGGCAAAAGGATCCATTCACTGAGTACCCAACCCTGTGCCTGGCCTGGGTGCTGAGGGTACAGATGTGAAGATCAGCCAGTCTCTGCCCCCAGGCACCCACAGCCTGGTGTGGAGATGGTGACAATATAGTGTGAGTGGTTTCATAGAAGAACTTTCCCCAGATCTGGTCTTCCTAGACCGTGTCCTTCTCAGCATTTACATGCCTTTTTTTTTTTAATAGCAACTTTATTAAGCATATACCATGTGAGGCTAAATAATGACCCCCAAATACATCTGGATTCAAATTCCTGGAGCTTGTGAATGTGTTACCCTGCCTGGTAAATTGACTTTGAATACATGATTAAACTAATAATTTGGCGATAGCGAGATTATCCGATATTATTCAGGTGGGTCCAGTAGGGTCCTCATAAGAGGAAAGCAAGAAGGTGAGAGAGAGAAAAAGGAAACGTGATGCGGAAATAGGAGTTTAAGTGACTTGGAAGATGCAGTAAGGGGCTAAGAGCCAGGGAATACTGTCGGACTCCAGAAGCTAGAAAGAGCAAGGAGACAGATTCCTCCCTGGGCTTCCAGAAGGAACACAGTCCTGCTAACACCTTGATTTTAGCTTTTGAATTCCAGACTATCAAATGATATACTGGTGTTGTTTAAAGCCACCTGATGGTGGTGGCTTGTCACAGTGGTGATAGGAAATTAACGTATGTGCTACACAATTCATTGGATGTTCATATATTCACAGACTTATACAACCATTACCACAATCAACTTGAGGACATTTTATCACTCTCTCTCTTAAAAAGTTTATCCCCATGAGTGGTCACTCCTTTTTACTACTTATAGTCAGTCATGTGACTTAGGGGTAAGTTTCCTTACTTGCACAAACCTCAGTTGACTCATCTGTAAATGGGATACTTCATAATTCCCAAGGTGGTTATAAGAGTTCAGTGAGACATTGTGTATAAGCCTTTGGCAAAGTGCCTGCAGAGTCAGCCTTCAGTAGGTTATTTTACTATTTTTATAAGTGCCCATGAGGAGGCTGTTGTAGAAGCGCAAGGGAGAGATGAAGGAGGGCCTTAATGAGGCCAGTGACGCAAGAGTGGAGGGTATGGGATCTGGTTTCTCGCAGATGCCCCAAGCTCTGTGTTCTCCCTTCCTTGGAGAACAGTTTTACCTTTCTGCTAGCATTTTAATTCCATTAAAACTGGTCCCTGTGTGATCACTAGAGGGCGATAGAACAAAGGCCGCATATAGAAGATGGCAATGGCCCTGATCTGCGCATTCAGCCTGTATTCCTGTTCTGAAGCCTAATTATGTTGTATATGCGTTGGACTGTCTCCTCCCTCCCTCCTTGCTCTGTGTATGTGCTGACATTTTCTTCCCCAAACACTTCACATCTCAGGGCACCCCTGAGTTCCTGTTCCATCTGTGCCCTGGAATTAGTCATGGCTAAAGCCTCTTACTTTCTGACAGCTGTGTTTATTTCTCAAGGGCACAAGCGGCTGCAGAGCATGGGGGCCTGCACCCCACAGCTCAGCCGAGCCTAGGATGAACCACAGTTGCTCCTTTGCCAGTTCAGGGCTTGGGGTCTCTTTCATCTTGCGTTTGTCTTCCGCCCCTCAGGGAATATCAGTTTCACCCAAATCGCTTGGATTGAGATGGTGATGGTGGGCTGTGGTGGCTGTGATCCCCCAAAAGATTCAGATGAGGTCCCTAGAGAGAGGAAGAATGGATATTTATGCAAAATGCGCAGCTCCCAAGGATGGAATCCCAGCTCCAGCATCTACAAGCTGTGTGACCATGGCTGGGTCTCGTCACTTGTCAGTCTGAGTCTCGGTGTTTCCATTTACTGGGTGGGAGTAATGGCCCAGCATGGCAGGCTTGAACCAGTGTGAAAGCACACTGCAAAAGCGCCAGGAGGCACGAGCGTGTGTCCCTGAAACTCGGTGTGGCTGGCGATCTGATCTGAAGTCTCTGATCCAGCAAATCAATTTCTATATATTTAATTAAAGGAAATGAAAAAGCTAACACAAAAAAGTACCTGTAGCCCCGTGTGCATCGCAGCTTTATTTACACTAACCAGGATGGGAAACACCTAAGTGTTCACTGATGGATGAATGGATAAAGAAATGCGGTGTATATATACACTATGTATACCATATAATTCAGCCGCAGAAAAGAATGAAATCTTGTCATTTGCCACAGCATGGATGGACCTTGACGGCACTGTGTGTGTGTGTGTGTGTGTGTGTGTGTGTGCATGCACATGTGTATGCTTAGTCATGTATGACTCTTTTTCAACCCCATGTACTGCAGCCCACCAGGCTTCCCTGTCCATGGGATTTCACAGGCAAGAATGCTCGAGTGGCCAGCTCCTTCTCCAGGGCATCTTCTTGACATATGGATCGAACCTGCGTCTCTTACGTCTCCTGCATTGGCAGGTGGGTCCTTTGCCACTTGAGAGCATTATGCTAAATGAAATAAGTCAGGCAGAGAAAGACAATACTATATGATCTCACTTATATTTGGAATCTAGAAAGTAAACCCCAAACCAAGCTCATAGATACAGAGAATAGATTGGTGGCTGCCAGAGGTAGAGGGTGGGGGAGTGGGTAAGATGGTTGAAGGGGGTCAAATATATAAACTTTCAGTTATGAAATAAGTCCTGGGATGTAATATACAGAATGGTGAAAGAAAGTGAAGTGAAAGTGAGTCACTCAGTTGTGTCTGACTCTCTGTGACTCCATGGACTATACAGTCCATTGAATTCTACAGGCCAGAATACTGGAGTGAGTAGCCATTCCCTTCTCCAGGGAATTCTCCCAACCCAGGGATCAAACCCAGGTCTCCCACATTGCAGGCAGATTTCTTGCTAGCTGAGGCATCAGGGAAGCCCAAGAGTACTGGAGTGGGTAGTCTATCCCTTCTCCAATGGATCTTCCAAACCCAGGAATCGAACCGGGATCTCCTGCATTGCTGGTGGATTCTTCACCAGCTGAACTACCAGGGAAGCCCGCAGAATGATGACTATAGTTAACAAGAGTGCATGGCATATTTGAGTACCCATCACAAGAAAAAATTGTAACTATATATGGTGGCACATGTTAATAAGACTTATCGTAGGGATTATTTTGCAGTGTATGCAAATATTGAATCATTATGTTGTTCACCTTAAATCAATATAATGTTGTACATCAATTATACCCAAATAAATGAAATCCAAAGTCTCTGATTTTTTACCTGATCAGTTCCAGGGCACCTGTCCACAGGTAGCCAAAGTCCCCTGGGTTCAAGTCCTCAATCAGCCCCGTACTAGCTATATTTTTCTCCTTGATGAGGTGAAGGTCATCATTCCTGCCTGCCAGCGTTATTGGGAGAAGTGATGAGGTGATGTGTAGACAGTGCCTGGCACATGCTGCTACTGCTAAGTCACTTCAGTCGTGTCTGACTGTGTGTGACCCCACAGATGGCAGCCCACCAGGCTCCCTTGTCCCTAGGATTCTCCAGGCAGGAGTACTGGAGTGGGGTGCCATTTCCTTCTCCAATGCATGAAAGTGAAAAGTGAAAGTGAAGTTGCTCAGTCATGTCCGACCCTCAGCGACCCCATGGACTGCAGCCTACCAGGCTCCTCTGTCCATGGGATTTTCCAGGCAGGAGTACTGGAGTGGGGTGCCATTGCCTTCTGATTGCCTGGCACATATTGTTCTATAACTAATGATAGATGCCTTCTCAGTACAGTTATTACTCCACAGCACACTAGGAGTCCAGGTGCATCTCTGGCAGTGCAGACCACATGCTCTGAGAACAAACAACCATCCTTCTGGATAAAGGGTGCCTTTGGCCAACAGCCAGGAGCCCTGGGAGGCTTTGTAGCCTGGCCCTTCCTGCTTTCCTTTCAACTTGGGCTGGGTACAGCCTCACAGAGGTTCATGTTTCTCTCTTAATTACCCCTCAGGCTCTCCTCTCAGCCTGTCTTTCATTTCCACCACAGCCAGACAATTTGAACAGAATCTCATCTGGAGTGTGTTAACTCTTCTCCCCCGTTGCTGGCAGAGATGAGTATCAGCTCTGCATTAGGACAAGTTGTAAGTAAACATACATTTGCTCTAATGTGGCCCCTCCTCCCATTTGATAGCCTTATCTTAGATTTACATGGCTTCAAATCAGGGAACACAAGAGTGTTTGGAAAAGACCTTTGTAGTTGTTTAGTTGCTAAGCGCTAAGTCGAGTCTGACTCTTTATGACTCCATGGACTGCACCATGCCAAGCTCCACTGTCTTCCACTGTCTCCTGGAGTTTGTTCAAATTCATATCCATTGAGTTGGTGATGGTATCTAACTATCTCATCCTTGTCCTTTTGCTTTCAATCTCTCCCAGCATCAGGGTCTTTTCCAATGAGTTGACTTTTTTGCATCAGGTAGCCAAAGTATTGGACCTTCAGCTCCAGCAACAGTCCTTCCAATGAATATTCAGGGTTGATTTCCTTTAGGATTGACTGCTTGGATCTCCTTGCTGTCCAAGGGAGTCTTGTGAGTCTTCTCCAACACCACAATTCAAAAGACCTTAGAAAGCATTTAATCCACTCTGCCTGTTTTACAGCAGGACAAATGGAAGATAAGTTGCTCGTGTTCACATAGATAACTTGAGGATACAAATGGAGATGGAAATTAGGTCGTCTGAATCTTAGTTCAAAACTCTACAAAAACTCAGTACCTCAATCTTTCACTTATTCCTTCAAAAATATGTATTGAGCAACTAATACCTTATGCCTAGTCCTTTTGTGGACACTGGAGAAAGAAAGGTAAATAAGAAATGATCTGCTCTCTAAGTGCTTATGACCTGTTTATCTATTTGTCTGTTGGTCATCTATCCATCAATGCATCTATTTATTCATTCATCCATCCATCTCCTTTTTTTCCCTATCCATCTTTCATTCATCCCTTCATCTTCATCCTTTTGTACATTTGTTCTGTCCATTCATTTTACCACTAATCTTACCATCAATGTGTTGGCACATCTATTTATCTGTTCCTTTATCCTCCTACCCATCTATCATCTGTTCCTGTTTCTATCAGTCTATTTCTCTTTTGGTACACACATTGGTCTCATCACCATTCACAATTTCTTGTATTATATGGCTCTAGGTTTTTGGCTTGAGCTCAGGACTTAGATAAGTGAGAAGCATTTGTATTCAGTCTTTGTGTGGACATATACTTTCTTGTCTCTTGATTAAACACCTAGGAGTAGAATGGCTAGATCATACAGTAGACATTGGTTTAATTTATAAGAAATTGCTAAAAACTTTTTCAATTAATTTTTACTCTTTTACATTACTACCAGTTCCTACACACCTTTCCCAACTTTTTGCATAGTCATACTTTTAAATTTTATCCACTGGGCTTCTGGTTCAAGATGGCAGAGGAGAAGGACATTCACTCATCTCCTGCGAAAGCACCAAAATCGCAACCAGCTGTTGAACAACTATCAACAGGAGAATGCTGGAACTCACCAGAAAAGGATACCCCACATCCAAAGACAAAAAAGCAGCCTCAGTGAGATGGTGGGAGGTTCTCAATTATGATAAATTCAAATCCTATAACCAAGGGGTGGGCAACCACAAACTAGAGAACAATAATACCAAAGAAGTTCGCCCACTGTTGTGAAGGTTCTGAACCCTACATGAGGCTCTCCAGCCTGGATTACAAACTGGGAATCCCTGGGTAATCTGACCTTGAAGGCTAGCAGGATTTGATTATAGGACTTCCACAGAACTGGGGGAAACAGACTCCACTCTTGGAGGGTACAAACAAAATCTTGTGCATGCCAAGACCTAGGGGGAAAGGAGCATGACCCCACAGGAGACTAAACCAGACCTATGTGCTAGTTTTAGAGGGTGAATTGTGGAGGCTTGGGTTGGCAGAGGCTTACCACAGGGATGGGAGCACTGGCAGCAGCAGTCCTGGAAGGTCCCCCTTGGTGTAAGTCCTCTGGGAGGTGATCATTAACCCTACTGTAGAGTCAATAGACCCCAGGGCTGTTTCACCTCAGGCAAACAACTAACAGGGAGGGAGGGCAACCCCACCCATCAGCATATAATTGTATTAAAGCTTTACTGAACAAGATCCTGCCCAACAGAGCAAGACCCAGTTTTTCCCACTCTGTCTCTCCCATCAGGAAGCTTACACAAGCCTCTTAGCCTCACCCACCAGAAGGCAGACAGAAGAAGCAAGAAGAATCACAGTCCCACAGCAGCTAAAACAAAAACCACATTGCAGGAAGTTAATCAGGGTGATAAAAAATAAAAAGTTACATCCCAGTTGAAGGGATAATATAAAACCCCAGAAAAACAAATAAATGAAGTGAAGACATGCAACCTTTCAGGAAAAGAATTCAGAATAACGATAGTAAGGATGATCCAGGATCTCAGAACAGAATGGAGAAGATGCAAGAAAGGCTTACCAAAGACCTAGAGGAAGTAAAGAACAAACAAACAGAGATGAACAATACACTAGAAGGAATCAATACCAGAATAACTGAGGCAGAGGGACAGATAAGTGACCTGGAGGACAGAATGGTGGAAATCACTGCTATAGAACAGAATATAAAAAAAAAAGAATGAAAAAAATGAAGACAGCCTAGGAGATCTCTGCTGCTGCTAAGTTGCTTCAGTTGTATCTGATTCTGTGCGACCCCATAGACAGCAGCCCACCAGGCTCCGCCGTCCCTGGGATTCTCCAGGCAAGGGTACTGGAGTGGGTTGCCATTGCCTTCTCCATAGGAGATCTCTGGGGCTATTTCCATCTCCAGTGCCTGAAACTGAAAAGTGAAAGTGAAGTCGCTCAGTCATGTCCAACTCTTAGTGACCCCATGGACTGCAGCCTACCAGGCTCTCCCATCCATGGGATTTCCCAGGCAAGGGTATTGGAGTGGGTTGCCATTGCCTTCTCCATGGGAGATCTCTGGGACAACATTAAACACACCAATATTTGCATTATAAGGATCCCAGAAAAAGAAGAGAGAGAGAAAGGACCTGAGAAAATATTTGAAGAGATAATGGCTGAAAACTTCCCTGATATGGGAAAGTAAATAGTTCAGCCAAGTCCAGGAAGCACAGAGTCCCAGGCAGGCTAAACTCAAGGAAGAACACACCAAGATACATAGTAATCAAGCTGACAAAAATTAAAGACAGAGATGAAATATTAAAAGCAACAAGGGAAAAATTATGATATACAAGGGATCTCCCATCAGGCTATTGGTTAATTTCTCAACAGAAACTCTACAAGCCAGAAAGATATGGCATGACATATTTAAGTGATGAAAGGAAAGAACCTACCACCAAGAATACTCTACCCAGCAAGATTCTCAGATTTCTCTTTTTTAAAATTAATTTATTTTAATTGGAGGCTAATTACTTTACAATATTGTGGTGGTTTTTGCCATACACCGACACAAATCAGCCATGGGTGTACATGTGTTCCCCCATCCCAAATCCCCCTCACACCTCCCTCCCCATCCCATCCCTCAGGGCCATCCCAGTGCACCAGCTTTGAGTGCCCTGTTTCATGCATTGAACCTGGACTGGTCATCTATTTCACATATGGTAATATACTTATTTCAATTCTATTCTCTCAAATCATCCCACTCTTACCTTCTCCCGTAGAGGCAAAAAGTCTGTTCTTTATGTCTCTTTTGCTGTCTTGCATATAGGGTTGTCATTACCATCTTTCAAAATTCCATATATATATATGCATTAATATACTGTATTGGTGTTTTTCTTTCTGACTTACTTCACTCTGTATAATAGGCTCCAGTTTCTTCCACCTCATTAGAACTGACTCAAATGTGTTCTTTTTAATAGCTGAGTAATATTTCATTGTGTATATGTACCACAACTTTTTTATTGATTCATCTGCCAATGGACATCTAGGTTGCTTCCATGTCCTAGCTGTCATAAACAGTGCTGCAATGAACATTGGGGTACTCATGTCTCTTTCAATTCTGGTTTCCTCAGTGTGTATGCCCAGCAGTGGGATTGCTGGGTCGTATAGCAGTTCTACTTCCAGTTTTTAAAGGAATCTCCACCCTGTTCTCCATAGTGGCTGTACTAGTTTGCATTCCCACCAGCAGTGTAAGCAGGGTCCCTTTTCTCCACACTCTCTCCAGCATTTATTGTTGTAGACTTTTTGATGGCAGCCATTCTGACCAGCATGAGATGGTACCTCATTGTGGTTTTGATTTGCATTTCTCTGATAATGAGTGATGTTGAGTATTTAGCCATCATTGTGCCTTCTTTAGAGAAATGTCTATTTAGTTCTTTGGCCCATTTTTTGATTGGGTCATTTATTTTTCTGGTATTGAACTGCATGACCTGCTTGTATATTTTGGTGATTAATTCTTTGTCAGTTGTTTTGTTTGCTATGATTTTCTCCCATTCTGAAGGCTGTCTTTCACCTTACTTATAGTTTCCTTCGTTGTTCAAAAGCTTTTAAGTTTAATTAGGTCCCATTTGTTTATTGTTGCTTTTATTTCCATTACTCTGGGAGGTGGGTCATAGAGGATCTTGCTATGATTTATGTCAGTGAGTGTTATGCCTATGTTTTCCTCTAGGAGTTTTATAGTTTCTGGTCTTACATGTAGATCTTTAATCCATTTTGAGTTTATTTTTGTGTATGGTGTTAGAAAGTATTCTAGTTTCATTCTTTTACAGGTGGTTGACCAGTTTTCCAGCACTACTTGTTAAAGATTGTCTTTTCTCCATTGTATATTCTTGCCTCCTTTGTCAAAGATAAGGTGTCCAGAGGTGTGTGGATTTATCTCTGGGCTTTCTATTTAGTTCCATTGATCTATATTTCTGTCTTTGTACCAGTACCATACTGTCTTGATGACTGTAACTTTGTAGTATTGAAGTCAGGCAGCTTGATTCCTCCAGTTCCATTCTTTTTTCTCAAGATTGATTTGGCTATTCTAGGTTTTTTGTGTTTCCATACAAATTGTGAAATTATTTGTTTTAGTTCTGTGAAAAATGCCGTTGGTAACTTGATAGGGATTGCATTGAATCTATAGATTGCTTTGGGTAGTATACTCATTTTCACTATATTGAGTTTTCCAATCCATGAACATGGATTCTTTCTCCATCTATTTGCATCCTCTTTGATTTCTTTCATCAGTGTTTTATAGTTTTCTATATATAGGTCTTTTGTTTCTTTAGGTAAACTTATTCCTAAGTATTTTATTCTTTTCATTGCAACGGTGAATGGAATTGTTTCCTTAATTTCTCTTTCTGTGTTCTCATTGTTAGTGTATAGGAATGCAAGGATTTCTGTGTATTAATTTTATATCCTGCAACTTTACTATATTCATTGATTAGCTCTAGTAATTTTCTGGTGGTATCTTTAGGGTTTTCTATATAGAGGATCATGTCATCTGCAAACAGGGAGAGTTTTACTTCTTCTTTTCCAATCTGGATTTCATTTCTTTTTCTTCCCTGATTGCTGTGGCTAAAACTTCCAGAACTATGTTGAATGGTAGTTAAAATAGGTGAAGGTGGGCACCCTTGTCTTGTTCCTGACTTTAGAGGAAATGTTTTCAATTTTTGACCATTGAGGATAATGTTTGCTGTGGTTTTATCATAGATGGCTTTTATTATGTTGAGGTATGCTGGGAGAAATGTCAGTAACCTCAGATATGCAGATGACACCACCCTTATGGCAGAAAGTGAAGAGGAGCTAAAAAGCCTCTTGATGAAAATGAAAGAGGAGACTGAAAAAGTTGGCTTAAAGCTCAACATTCAGAAAATGAAGATCATGGCATCTGGTTCCATCACTTCATGGGAAATAGATGCAAAAACAGTGGAAACAGTGTCAGATTTTATTTTGGGGGGTCCAAAATCACTGCAGATGGTGACTGCAGCCATGAAATTAAAAGATGCTTACTCCTTGGAAGAAAAGTTATGACCAACCTAGATAGCATATTCAAAAGCAGAGACATTACTTTGCTGACAAAAGTCCATCTAGTCAAGGCTATGGTTTTTCCTGTGGTCATATATGGATGTGAGAGTTGAACTGTGAAGAAAGCTGAGTGCTGAAGAATTAATGCTTTTGAACTGTGGTGTTGGAGAAGACTCTTGAGAGTCCCTTGGACTGCAAGGAGATCCAACCAGTCCATTCTGAAGGAGATCAGTCCTGGGTGTTCTTTGGAAGGAATGATACTAAAGCTGAAACTCCAGTACTTTGGCCACCTCATGCAAAGAGCTGACTCATTGGAAAAGACCCTGATGCTGGGAGGGATTGGGGGTAGGAGGAGAAGGGGATGACAGAGGATGAGATGGCTTGATGGCATCACCAATTCAATGGACATGAGTTTGAGTGAACTCCAGGAGTTGGTGATGGACAGGGAGGCCTGGCGTGCTCCAATTCATGGGGTCCCAAAGAGTCAGACATGACTGAGCGAGTGAACTGAACTGAACTGAACTGAACTGATGCCTCAACATGCCTGCTTTCTATGCCTGCTTTCTGGAGAGTTTTGGTGTTTTTTTTTTTTTTTATCATAAATGGGTATTGAATTTTGTTGGAGGCTTTTTCTGCACCTATTGAGATAATCTGCTCTGATTTTTATGATTTCTTTCCTTCTGCTAACTTTGGGGTTCTTCATTTTTTCTTTTTCTAGTTGTTTTTGGTGTAAAGTTAGGTTATTTATTTGATGCTTCTCTTGTTTCTTGAGGTAAGCCTGTATTGCTATGAACCTTCCTCTTAACACTGGTTTTACTGAATCCCATCGGTTTGGGGTTGTCCTGTTTTCATTTTCATTTGTTCCTATGGATATTTTCATTTCTGCTTTGATTTCTTCTGTGATGTTGGTTATTCAGAAGCATGTTGTTTAGCTGCTGTATGTTTGTAATAGTTTTTTTTTCCCCCTGTAGTTGACATCTAATCTTACTGCACTGTGGTCAGAAAAGATGCTTGAAATGATTTCAAATTTTTTGAATCTACCAAGGCTAGATTTATGGCCCAGGATGTGATCTATCCTAGAGAATGTTCCATGTGCAGTTAAGAAAAAGGTGAAATTCATTGTTTTGGGGTGAAATGTCCTATAGATATCAATTAGGTCTAATTGGCCCATTGTATCATTTAAAGCTTGTGTTTCCTTGCTAATTTTCTGTTTGGTTGATCTATCCATAGGTGTGAGTGGGGTATTAAAGTCTCCCACTGTTATTGTGTTACTGTTAATTTCCCCTTTCATACTTGTTAGCTTTTGCCTTATGTATTGAGGTGGTCCTATGTTGAGTGCATATATATTTATACTTGTTATATTTTCTTCTTGGATTGATCCTTTGATCATTATGTAGTGTCTTTCTTTGTCTCTTTTCATGGTCTTTATTTCAAAGTCTATTTTGTCTGATATGAGTATTGCTATTCCTGCTTACTTTTGGTCTCCATTTGCATAAAATATCTTTTTCCAGCCCTTCACTTTCAGTCTGTATGTGTCCCTTGTTTTGAGGTGGGTCTCTTGTAGACAGCCTATATAGGGGTCTTGTTTTTGTATCCATTCAGCCAGTCTTTGTCTTTTGGTTGAGGCATTCAACCCATTTACATTTAAGGTAATTATTGATAAGTATGATCCCGTTGCCATTTCCTTTGTTGTTTTGGGTTAAAGTTTACACCCTTTCTGTGTTTCCTGTCTAGAGAATATCCTTTAGCATTTGTTGAAGAGCTGGGTTGGTGGTGCTGAATTCTCTCAGCTTTTGCTTGTCTGTAAAGCTTTTGATTTCTCCTTCATATCTGAATGAGATCCTTGCTGGGTACAGTAATCTTGGTTGTTGGTTTTTCTCTTTCATCACTTATAAGTATGCCCTGCCATTCCCTGCTGGCCTGAAGAGTTTCTATTAAAAGATCAGCTGTTATCCTTATGAGGATCTGCTTGTGTGTCATTTGTTTCTTTTCCCTTGCTGCTATTAATATTTGCTCTTTGTGTTTGATCTTCGTTAGTTTGATTAATATGTGTCTTGGGGTGTTTTGCCTTGGGTGTTTCCCTATTTGGGACTCTCTGGGTTTCTTGGACTTGGGTGGCTATTTCCTTTCCCATTTTAGAAAAGTTTTGAACCATTGTCTTCTCAAGTATTTTCTCATTCCCTTTCTTTTTGTCATCTTCTTTTGGAACACCTATGATTCGAATGTTGGGGCATTTAACATTGTCCCAGAGGTCTCTGAGGTTGTCCTCATTTCTTTTAATTCTTTTTTTCTTTTTTCCTCTCTGCTTCATTTATTTCCACTATTCTATCTTCCACCTCATTTATCTTCTCTTCTGCCTCAGTGATTCTACTGTTGGTTCCCTCCAGAGTGCTTTTGATCTCAGGTATTGCATTATTCATTATTGATTGACTCGTCTTTATTTCTTCTAGGTCCTTGTTAAACATTTCTTGCATCTTCTCAATCCTTGTCTCTAGTCTATTTATCTGTAACTCCATTTTGTGAGTCTGAGTGAACTCCGGGAGATGGGGAGGGACAGGGAGGCCTGGAGTGCTGTGATTCATGGGGTCGCAAAGAGTCGGACACGACTGAGCGACTGAACTGAACTTATTATCATTATTCTGAATTCTTTTTCAGGTAGACTCCCTATCTCCCCTTCTTTTGTTTGGTTTGGTGGATATTTATCAAGTTCCTTTACCTGCTGAATATTTCTTGCCTTTTCATTTTGTTCAGATTGCTGTGTTTGGGGAACCCTTTCTGTAGGCTGGATGTTCATCAGTTCAGTTCAGTTGCTCAGTCGTGTCCGACTCTTTGCAGCCCCATGAACTGCAGCACACCTGGCCTCCCTGTCCATCACCAACTCCTGGAGTTTACTCAAACTCATGTCCATCGAGTCGGTGATGCCATCCAACCATCTCATCCTCTGTCATCCCCTTCTCCTTCTGCCTTCAATCTCTCCCAGCATCAGGGTCTTTTCCAACGAGTCAGTTCTTCGCATTAGGTGGCCAAAGTATTGGAGTTTCATCTTCAGCATCAGTCCTTCCAATGAATATTCAGGACTGATTTCCTTTGGGATGAGCTGGTTGGATCTCCTTGCAGTCCAAAGGACTCTCAAGAGTCTTCTCTCACACCACAGTTCAAAAGCATCAATTCTTTGGTGCTCAGTTTTCTTTATAGTCCAACTCATCCATACATGACTATTGGAAAAACTGCAGCTTTGACCAAGTAGACCTTTGTTGGCAAAGTAATGTCTCTGCTTTTTAATATTCTTTCTAGGTTTGTCATAACTTTTCTTCCAAGGAGCAAGTGTCTTTTAATTTCATGGGCTGCGGTCACCATCTGCTGTGGTTCCTCTTTATTGTGAGTCTGCTCCCTGTGGGTGAGGTTGGAGTAGAGTCTTGTCAAGGTTTCCTAGTTGGGGGAACTTGTGTCTATGTTCTGGTAGGTGGAGCTGGGTCTCTTCTCTCTGGAGTGCAATGAAGTGTCCAGTGTTTTGTTTCATTTTTTCTATCTAGTATTCAGTGCTCCCATTTCATTTAGTTTATGTTTTCCAGTTTCTCCATCTCTTCTTTTTTTTATATTCTTTCTCAAGTCTTTATGAAACATAGTAGAAAAGCTTTTGTATACATACATATATAAATAGTATGTATATTATATATAGTTTAGAAAACATGAATTTTGGCCTAACTAAAAAATTTATGATATTTTGATTCCATTTGTTTGACTTAGTTTGAATAGAATGCTAGATTTCTAATTTAAAGAAAATAACAAGCAACAAAGGTTTACTGTATAGCACAGGAAACTATAGTTAATATCTTGTAATAACCTATAATGGAAAATAATTTGACAAATAATATATGTGTATATGTATAACTGAATCATCTTGCTGTGCACCTGAAGCATTGTAAGTCAACTATACTTCAAGAAAAAAAATATATATATATTACAAAAAAACCCCGAAAAAACCCAAAATTATCCATTGTAATAAATACAATTTTAATTTTGTTATTCACTTAATGACAAATGCTGGTGAGCTCCTTTTTATGTGCTTATTTGCTATGCATTTACATTTTGGCAAAGTGTGTGCAAATATTTTGCCCATTAAAAAATTGAATCTCTTATATTCTTATTATTGAGTGATATTTTTAAAGTGTACATATATTCTGCATTGAAGTCCTTTATCAGACATATACTTTGCAGATACTTTTTTCTCCATCTATGATTTGTCTTTTCATTCTCATAATAGTATTTTTTAAAAAGCAGAGTACATTAATTTTGGTGAACTTCGGTTTATTATTTTGTTCTTAAATGGATCTTTGCTTATGTACCATATAATAAATGTTTGCCTAGCACGAGGTTACAAAAATGTTCTATTTTTTTTCTTATATGTCTTATTGTTTCAGGTTTTACATTTAGGTCTATGATAGATTTTGGGGTAATTATTGTTTATGGTGCAAGGATCCAACATTATTTTTTTCATATGAGTATCCAGTTATTTTACCACCATTTGCTGAAAGATTGCTTTCTCCACTGTATTGCCTTTTTACTTTTGAGAGCTGATTCATTCGAAAAGACCCTGATGCTGAGAAAGATTGAGGGCAGGAGGAGAAGGGGACGGAAGAGGATGAGATGGTTGGATGGCATCACTGACTCAATGGACATGAATTTGAACAAACTCTGAGAGATAGTGAAGGACAGGGAAGCTTGGCGTGCTGCAGTCCATGGGGTCACAAAGAGTCGGACATGGCCTAATGGCCGAACAACAACAAAAAGACTATTTACATTTAATGTGCTTGTTCATGTGGTTAGGATTGAGTTTATCATCTTGTTACATTTTTTCTTATTTGTTCCATCTGTTGTTATTTAAATGGTTGTTTTAGGGTTTATAGTATATATTGTTAGCTTATCACAGTCTACCTACAAGTGACATTATAACATTCATATATAAGAATTTTGCTGTATTATAGTTTCATTTCTTCCTTCTCAGACTATATGCTATTATTGTCATATATTTTACTTATATGCATGTTATAAACCCTACCGTATATTGTTATTTTTGTTTACATAAACTAGCTTTTAAAAATATTTAAATAATAAGAAAGCAATCATACATAGCTATGTATTTATCACTCCTGGGGCTCTTCATTCCTTTGTGTGGACTTGCATTTCCATGTAGTGTCATTTCGCTTCTGCCTGAAGGACTTCCTTTAGCATTTCTTGTAGTACAGACCAGTTGGTACTAGATTATTTCAGCATTTCTTTGTCTGATAAAGTATTGCTCACTGGGTTTGGAAAGGTATTTATGGTGGATATAGAATTCTACACTGACAGGTTTTGTTTCTTTCAGTACTTTAGGAATAAGTGTCACTCTTTCCTCACCTGCGTTGTTTATGATGGTCAATCTGCTGTCATCTTTTTCTTTGTTTCTCTCTATATAATGTCTTTTTCCCCCTCTGGTTACTTTAACATTTTTCTCTTAATTACTGATTTTGTACTTTTATTATCATGTACCTTGGTTTAGTTTTCTTCATTATTTGTGCTTGGGTTTTATTGATCTTCCTGGATCTGTGAGTCTATAAATTTCATCAAATTTGAAAATTTTTTAGTAACTTTTCTGTCCTCCTTCAGGTGCTCTGTTTACACATATACAGTTGGCCTCCATATCTCCAGGTTCTGTGGGTATGGATTCAACCAACCATGGATTGAAAATACTATTCAACTGAGGTTGGTTGAACCCACAGATGATGAATCTGTGGAAGCGGAGGGTTAACTAGAAGGGAACTAAGCATCCTCCGGTGGTCCTGGAACTAATCCCCTGAAGATACTAAAGGGTGATTCTATTAGGCTCCTCAAAGTTGTCGACAGCTTACTGGTGCTCTTAAACATTTTTTTCCTCTTTCTGTTTTATTTTAGATAATAAATATTGCTGTATCCTCAAGTTTACTTTTTCTTCTGCAGTGTCTAATCTGCCATTAATCTTCTCTATTGCATTTTATGTCTTAGACATTGTAGTTTTCATTTCTAGAAGTTTAGTTTGGGTCTTTTAAAAATATCACCATATCATCCATGTCTTATCTTAACTTTTTGGGTCTATGGAGTATAGTTACAGTTATCATAGCTATTTGATGTTTTAATCAGCTTTTTCTGTCATTTCAGGGTCTGTGTAGGTTGACCAATTTTTCTCCTCATTATTGATTATCTTTTCCTGCTGATTTCTATGGTGTTAATCAGATTAGATGCCAGATATGAATTTTACCTTGCTCTTTGCAAGATATTTAAGTACTTCCATAAATATTGTAAAGCTTTGTTTGGGGATGAAGCTAAGTCACTTAGAAAAACATTGATTCTTTCAGGTCTAACTCTCAAGATTTGTTAGGTGTGATAGGAGTAGTATTTTTTCTAGGGCTAATCAGTCTCCATTACTGAGGCAAGACCTTTTTACTTACACTACCCAGGGCCCCATGAATTGTTAGGTTTTCCAATCTGACCGGTAGGATCAGGTACTCTGCTCAGCCCTCTGTGAACTCAGGAACTGTTCTCACTCTTCCTTTTAGACAATTTCTCTTTCATCTCTGGTGCTTTGCTTATACATGTGCAGCTGGTCAGTTCTCTGCCTTATTCCCAAGACAGACACTCCACAGATGTCTGGGGATTTCTTTCTAGCTTTGTCCTGTCTGTTATTCCGTCTTGTGAGCACTAGCTGCTTTTGTCTCCCCAGCTACTCAACTCTGTCTCCTCAACTCTAAGAGTCCAGCTATTCCTTCTGGTTTCCTTCTCCCTGTGCCTGGACAGTGCTCCAGGCAGTAAGCTAGGGCAGTCATAGAGCTCACCTGGACTGTTTTCTGTCTTACCTGGTTCATTACCATCATTGCCTGAGGTCCACTCTCTTGAAAACTATTGTTTCATACTTTTTCTGTTGTTCTTTTCTGTTGTTGTCAGATGGGAGGTTGAATCTGCCCCGTTGCTTCATCTGGCTGGAAGCAGAAGTGTCCATCACCTTTTTATTCTGTTATTCTTCTTTTAAAACTCACCGTAGTAGCAATTTTTCTCCGTAAAACCCAACAGCTTGACAAAGTGTATCCCATAACCCTTTGATTACTTTGCTTCTCAAAGCAGGTTCTTCTCAAAGAACTGATTGGTTGCACACATATAAGGAAACTACCGGAGATGAAAGAGAAATTGCCTAAAAGGAAGATGAGAACAGTACCTGAGTTCACAGAGGGCTGAGCAGAGTACCTGATCCTACCTGATCATCTGAGGTGTTGTCAGATCTTCCCCATTTTACAGATATGGGAACCAAGCCTCAGAGAGGTTAAGGGACTTGTCCAAAGTCATGTGGCCTATAAATGAGTAAGCCTATGTCCCCACCACACTGTGTTGCCCTTGTAGTTCCCAGAAGGGTCAACAGAGCCACATGAAATAAGGCTTGTCTTTGTTATATATTTTTTTAAGTGTTTGGTGGGAGAGATAAATAGATGGACTCAGAATAATATTTTCCAGATCACAGAGCTAATGAGCCTGGTACTTAGAGAGCATTAGGGTCTCAGTGAGTCATCTTCCAACTGCACTTAACCTTGACTCACTTCCAAGGAAGGGAGTATGTCTTCTAGTGAGATAGGAGAATTGGGCTTTTCTAAAGAGCTGTAGAATTGGGGGTCTAAACCCTCTAGAAAAAGAGAACGTTACTGACTGCTCAGTAGCAGGGTGTGTGTGGGTGAAGGGAAGGCAGGAGCACCAGATGGCCAAGCGTAGACTTGTGAAAGCTGTGGGTTGAGGGTGCTGAAGTGGGGGTTATAGGTGCAGCTGGCTCCCTATCCCTTTCCACCCATCTCCTGGCTTGCATGATTCTCGCTGCTTCTCCCCTTCTTCTGAGTGAAAAAGGTAGGGAATAAAATAATGAAACCATGAGTAGGTGAGGTGTTGGGGAGACAGCTTGCTAGGGTGGGTAGCACAAATGCCTGGAGGGTGGGGAGGGAGGTAATAGGAGCAAATGTGCATATCTGAGCTCTGAGAAACTGGGTGATGGGGGGTCAGCCTGGGTGTGCAGAGTTGCAGGTGGGGACACTGGATGGTGATAGCCCAGGGACAAATGCTCCTTGGGAAAAAGGCTATATAACCTGTTCCTGGTCATAGGGGAGACTTTGGAACATTCTCATGTTGTTTCTTTAAAGTGAGGTTCTTCTTAGAATCTTTTAAAGTATGGAATGGAGTGGAATGTGATAGTTTTCATTTATTCAGTGCCTATTGTATGCTCAGAACCCGTTTCACATGCATCATCCCATTTCATATCACATTATACTAGCTGCTATTATTTATTCCATTTCACAGATACAGAATTAGAGGGTCAAGCAGGTGGTGGCTCACTCAAGCATCCTATGCTCTGTTTTTCTTTTAATGTGAGCGACGTAGGAGCTGGAGCCTCATGGAATCGCACTCATGTTGCTGGGGTTGGGGGGACGGGTGTCTGTCCTCAGCTTGGCAGATTTGGAGAGGGATGAGAGAAGAGAACAAAGTATTGGAGACTGACATCAAACACAATATTGGCTACTCTATCTTATGCATTATGATTGTTTTGGCTATGCAATAGCAACTCCCCTTCCCCATGGGAAGCTGGAGCTTTGATTTGCATGTGAACATTCCCAATTTATTTATTTACTTTTTATTTTAAAACTGGAGTATAATTGCTTTACAATGTTGTGTTAGTTTCTGCTGTTACAGCAACATGAGTCCGCTATATGTATAAATATATCCCCTGCTTCTTAAGCTTCCCTCCCATTTCTTCCCCTGCCACCCTCGCCCCATCCCTCTAGGTCATTACAGCACTCCAGGCTGAGCTCCTTGTGCTATACAGCAGTTTCCCACCAGCTATCTATTTTGCACACCGTGGTGTATATATTTCAGCGCTACTCTCTCGATTCTTCCCAGCCTCTTCTTGCCCACACTTTGTCCACAAATCTATTCTCTACATCCCTGTCTCTATCCTGCCCTGCAAATAGGTTCATCAGTACTGTTTTTCTAGACTCCATATATAAGCCTTAATACACGATATTTGGTTTACTTTATTCTGTATGACAGTCTCTAGGTTCATCCATATCACTACAAGTGATCCAACAGTGTTCCCTTTTGTGGCTGAGTAATATTCCATTGTGTGTGTGTATATATATATATGTGTGTGTGTGTGTCTTCTTTATCCATTCATCTGTTGATGGACATTTATGTTGTTTCCATGTCTTGGCTATTGTTATTTACAATAAACTGAGATAAACACTGGGGTACATGTGTCTTTTTTTTTTTAATCTTTATTGAACTTGTTACAATATTGCTGCTGCTGTTTATGTTTTGGTATTTTGGCCATTTGGCATGTGGGCTCCTAGTTCCTGAACCATGGATCTAACTTGCACCCCCTCCATTGGAAGGGAAGTCTTAACCACTGGATGCCAAGGAAGTCCCACATGTGTCTTTGTGAATTATGGTTTTCTTAGGGTATATGCCCAGTAGTGGGATTGCTGGGTCATATGGTAGTTTTATCTTTAGTTTTTTAGGGAACCTCCATACTATTCTCCATAGTGGTATTACCAATTTACATTCCCAACAACAGTGCAGGAGGGATTCCTTTTCTCCACATCCTCTCCAGCATTTATTTTTTGTAGGTTTTTTGATGATAGCTGTTCTGATCATGTGAGGTGATACCTCGTTGTGGTTTTGATTTTGATCTGCATTTCTCTAATAATGAGCAATGTTGAGCATCTTTTCATGTCTTTGTTGGCCGTTTATATGTCTTCTTTGGATAAGTATGTCTTCCGCCTGTTAAAAAAAATTATATCTGGCTATGCTGGATCTTTGTTGAGGCATACAGGATCTTTAGTTGCAGCATGTGGATCTAGTTCTCTGACCAGGGATCAAACCCAAGCCCTTTGCACTGGGGGCTTGGAGTCTTACCTACTGGACTACCAGGGAAGTCCCTGTCCAATTTTTTTTTTTTTTAATTGAGCTACATGAGCTGCTTGTATATTTTGGAGATTAATCTTTTGTCAATTGCTTTGTTTGCAAATATTTTCTCTAATGTCCTTCTTTATCTCTTATGACCTTTTCAAAAAATTTAAAGTCTATTTTCTCTGATATTAATATAGCTACCCTTACTTTCTTTTGGTTATTTGCATGGGATATCTTTACCAATCCTTTCACTTTCAATCTATTTTGGTCTTTGGCTGTAAACTATCTTACAGATGGCATAGAGTTGGCACATGTGTTTTGATTCATTTTGCTAGTCTTTGTCTTTTGCTTGGAGAGTTTAGTCCATTTGCATTTGAAGTAATTATTTAGAAGAAGGGATTACTTGTGTCATTATGTTATTTATTTTCTATATGTGTTATCCTCTTTTAATCCCTCAATTCTGGCACTACTGTCTTCTTTTTTGTTTAGATGATTTTTGCAGTAAAATGTTTAAATTCCTTTCTAATTTTCTTTCTTTTTCTTTTTGTTATCAGTTGAGTTCAGTTTAGTCGCTCAGTTGTGTCTGACTCTTTGCGACCCCGTGAACCGCAGCATGCCAGGCCTCCCTGTCCATCACCAACTGCCGGAGTTCAACCAAACCCATGTCCATTGAGTTGCTGATGCCATCCAACCATCTCATCCTCTGTCATCCCCTTCTCCTCCTGCCCTCAGTCTTTCCCAGCATCAGGGTCTTTTCAAATGAGTCAACTCTTTGCATCAGGTGGCCAAAGTATTGAAGTTTCAGCTTCAACATCAGTCCTTCCAATGAACAACCAGGACTGATCTCCTTTAGGATGGACTGGTTGGATCGCCCTGCAGTCCAAGGGACTCTCAAGAGTCTTCTCCAACACCACAGTTCAAAAGCATCAATTCTTCTGCACTCAACTTTCTTTATACTCCAACTCTTACATCCATACATGATTACTGGAAAAACCATAGCCTTGACTACATGGACTTTCGTTGGCAAAGTAATGTCTCTGCTTTTTAATATGCTGTCTAGGTTGGTCATTACTTTCCTTCCAAGGAGTAAGCGTCTTTTAATTTCATGGCTGGAATCACCATCTGCAGTGATTTTTAGCCCCCAAAAAATAAAGTCTGACACTGTTTCCACTGTTTCCCCATCTATATGCCATAAGGTGATGAGATCAGATGCTGTGATCTTAGTTTTCTGAATGTTGAGCTTTACGCCAACTTTTTCACTCTCCTCTTTCACTTTCATCAAAAGGCTCTTTAGTTCTTCTTCACTTTCTGCCATAAGGGTGGTGTCATCTGCATATCTGAAGTTATTGATATTTCTTCTGGCAATCTTGATTCCAACTTGTGCTTCATCCAACTGAGCGTTTCTCATGATGTACTCTGCATATAACTTAAATAAGCAGGGTGACAATATACAGCCTTGATGTACTCCTTTTCCTTTTTGGAACCAGTTCTAACTGTTGCTTCCTGACCTGCATACAGGTTTCTCAAGAGGCAGGTCAGGTGGTCTGGTATTCCCATCTCTTTCAGAATTTTCCACAGTTTATTGTGATCCACACAGTAAAAGGCTTTGGCATAGTCAATAGGCAGAAATAGATGTTTTTCTGGAATTCTCTTGCTTTTTTTGATGATCCAGCGGATGTTGGCAATTTGATCTCTCATTCCTCTGCCTTTTCTAAAACCAGCTTGAACATTTGGAAGTTCACGTATTGCTGAAGCCTGGCTTGGAGAATTTTGAGCATTGCTTTACTAGCGTGTGAGATGAGTACAATTGTGCGGTAGTTTGAGCATTCTTTGGCATTGCCTTTCTTTGGAATTGGAATGAAAACTGACCTTTTCCAGTCCTGTGGCCACTGCTGAGTTTTCCAAATTTGCTGGCATATTAAGTGCAGCACTTTCACAGCATCATCTTTGAGGACTGGAATAGCTCCATTGGAATTCCATCACCTCCACTAGCTTTGTTCGTAGGGATGCTTTCTAAGGCCCACTTGACTTCACATTCCATGATGTTTGGCTGTAGGTGAGTGATCACACCATTGTGATTATCCATGTTGGGAAGATCTGTTTTTGTACGGTTCTTCTGTGTATTCTTGCCACCTCTTCTTAATATCTTCTGCTTCTGTTAGGTCCATACAATTTCTTCCCTTTATTAAGTCCATCTTTGCATGAAATGTTTCCTTGGTATCTCTAATTTTCTTGAAGAGATCTCTAGTCTTCCTCATTCCTCTATTTCTTTGCATTGATCACTGAGGAAGGCTTTCTTATCTCTCCTTGCTATTCTTTGGAACTCTGCATTCAGATGCTTATATCTTTCCTTTTCTCCTTGGCTTTTTGCTTTGCTTCTTTTCACAGCTATTTGTAAGCCCTCCTCAGACAGACATTCTGCTTTTTTGCATTTCTTTTCCATGGGGATGGTCTTGATCCCTGTCTCCTGTACAGTGTCACGAACCGCAGTCCATAGTTCATCAGGCACTCTATTTATCAGATCTAGTTCCTTAAATATATTTCTCACCCCCACTGTATAATCAAAAGGGATTTGATTTAGGTCATATCTGATTGGTCTAGTAGTTTTCCCCACTTTCTTCAATTTAAGTCTGAATTTGGCAATAAGGAGTTTATGATCTGACCCATAGTCAGCTCCCAGTCTTGTTTTTACTGAATGTATAGAGCTTCTCCATCTTTGGCTGCAAAGAATATAATCAATATGATTTTGGTTTTGGTCATCTGGTGATGTCCATGTGTAGAGTCTTCTCTTGTGTTGTTGGAAGAGGGTGTTTGCTATGACCAGTGTAGTCTCTTGGCAAAACTCTATTAGCCTTTGCCCTGCTTCATTCTGTACTCCAAGGCCAAATTTGCCTGTTACCCCAGGTGTTTCTTGACTTCCTACTTTTGCATTCCAGTCCCCTATAATGAAAAGGACATCTTTTTGGGGTATTAGTTCTAAAAGGTCTTGTAGGTCTTCATAGAACTGTTCAACTTCAGCTTCTTCAGCGTTATTAGTCGGGGCATAGACTTGGATTACCATGATATTGAATGCCTTGCCTTGGAAACGAACAGAGATCATTCTGTCATTTTTAAGACTGCATCCAAGTAATACATTTCGGACTCTTTTGTTGACTATGATGGCTATTTCATCTCTTCTAAGGGATTCTTGCCCAGAGTAGTAGATATAATGGTCATCTGAGTTAAATTCACTCATTCCAGTCCATTTTAGTTCTCTGATTCCTAGAATGTCGACGTTCACCCTTGCCATCTCTTGTTTGACCACTTCCAGTTTGCCTTGATTCATGGATCTAACATTCCAGGTTCCTATGCAATATTACTCATTACAGCATCAGGCCTTGCTTCTATCACCAGTCACATCTACAACTGGGTGTTGTTTTTACTTTGGCTCCATCCCTTCATTCTTTCTTGAGTTATTTCTCCACTGATCTCCAGTAGCATATTGGGCACCTACCGACCTGGGGAGTTCATCTTTCAGTGTCCTATCTTTTTGCCTTTCATACTGTTTATGGGGTTCTCAAGGCAAGAATACTGAAGTGGTTTGCCATTCCTTTCTCCAGTGGACCACATTCTGTCAGACCTCTCCACCATAACCCACCCATCATGGGTGGCCCCACACGGCATGGCTTAGTTTCATTGAGTTAGACAAGGCTGTGGTCTGTGTGATCAGATTGGCTAGTTTTCTGTGAGTGTGGTTTCAGTGTGTCTGCCCTCTGATGCCCTCTCTCAGCTCCTACCATCTTACTTGGGTTTCTTTTACCTTGGACATGGGGCATGTCTCCACGGCTGCTCCAGGAAAGCGCAGCCGCTGCTCCTGACCTTGGACGTGGGGTAGCTCCTCTCTGCCACTCCTGAGTCGCACAGCCGCTGCTCCTGCACTGTTCTATAGCTATTTTCTTTGTGAGTACTGTGGGAATTACATTTAAAATCCTAAAATTATAACACATTAATTGGAATTTATACCAATTTATCCTCAGTAACATATAAAAAACTTCTCCTTTAGTGTTAATAGCTTTGTCCTCATCCCCTTTAGTTGTTGATTTTACAAAATTACATCATTATACATTATATGCCCCAAAACATAAACTTATAATTCTTTTGAGTACATTACACTCTTAAATTATGTAGAAACTAAATGTGGAGTTACAAAAACATTACAATTCTAGCTTTTAGATTTATAACTTTTAAAAGTGTACTAGTCTCAAATCATGTAGAAAAGAAAATATAGAGTTGCAAACTGTTGTTACAATAATAGCTCTTATAGTTGCCCATGTCTTTTCCTTTATTGATATCTTTATTTCTTCATATGGTTTTGTGTTATTTCTTATTGTTCTTTCCTTTCATCCTATAGGATTTCCTTGAAAATTTCCTGCAGAGAAGGTCTAGTGGCAGCAGATTCTTTCAGCTTTTGGTTATCTAAGGGTGTTTTAATTTCTCCACCATTTTCAAGGACTGTTTTGATGGATGTAGGATTCTTTGTTCACAGTTTTTTGTTTAGCACTTTGAACATATTGACAACAGTGCAACAGTGCAATTTATAGTCTTCTGGACTATAAATTTCTGATGAGAAATCTGCTTATAATCTTATTGATGGTTCCTTGTATGCACTGATTGCTTTTCTCCTGAAGCTTCCATAGTTTTGTTTTTTTTTGTTAAAAATTTTTTTAATGAAATGCTGATTTACAGTGTTTCAGGTGTACAGCAAAGTGATACATACATATATATATATATGTGGTGGCATGGTGAAGTCGCTCAGTCGTGTCCGACTCTTTGCGGACCCCTTGGACTGTAGCCTACCAGGCTCCTCAGTCCATGGGATTTTCCAGGCAAGAACACTGGAGTGGGTTGCCATTTCCTTCTCCAGGGGATCTTCCTGACCCAGGGATCAAACCTGGGTCTTCGGCATTGTAGGCAGACGCTTTACCGTCTATTTTCAGATTCTTTCCATTATAGGTTTTTGCAAGATATTGAATTGGTCCTTGTTGTTTATCTATTTAATATATAGTAGTGTGTACTTGTTAATCCTTAATTCCTAATTTATCTCTCCCCCCTCTCTATTTGCTTTTATCCATTCTGAAAGTGTGAAAGTTTGATTTTAATGTGTCTCAGCATGGGTCTCTTGGAGTTCATCTTACTTGAAGTTTGTTGAGCTCCTTGGATGTTTATCTTTCAGTGAATTTAGGAAGTTTTCAATCATTTGTTTATCCAATACGTTCTCTGCCCCTTTAACTCCTTCTCACCCCTCTGGGATGCCATCCTCCTCCCTGCCACTTGCTGGTACGCTTGATAGTGGCCCACAGTTTCCTCAGGCTCTGTTCACTTTTCTTCAGTCAATTTTTTTCACTGTAACAGTGAAAATAATCTTATCTTTAGGGGCTTCCCTGATGTCTCAGACAGTAAAGAATCCACCTGCAATGTGGGAGCCCTGGATTCTATCCCTCGGTTGAGAGGATCCCCTGGAGAAGGAAATGGCAACTCACTCCAGTGTTCTTGCCTGGAGAATCCCCATGGACAGAGGAGCCTGGCGGGCTACAGTCTGTGGGGTTGCACAGAGTCAGACACGACTGAGTGACTAAGCACAGCACACACACACGCACACGCACACACACACACAGACAATCTTATCTAAGTCTTTCTTTGAATCCCTGTAGTGAAATTTCCATTTCAGTTCGAAATGTTAGTTTCACAATTTCTTGTTGGTTTCTTTTTTAGGTTTTCTATATTGATGTTTCCATTTTGTTCATATATTGTTTTCCTCTTGACTTTCTCCATATCTTCCTTTAATTCTTCAAACATTTTAAAGATAGTTATTAAAAGTCTTTTTCTAGTATATCTGTCATCAGATTTTTTTAGGGGCAGTTTCTGTTGATACATCTATTTTTCTTTGAATAGGCCATATTTTTTGGTTTCTTTGCATGGCTTGTGATTTTTTATTCTTGAATCTAATAAAATGGTAATTCTAGAAATCAGATTCTCCCCCTTTCTCAGGATTTGCTGGGTTTTGTTATTGTTTTTATTCATTACTTTTGGTTTTCATTGTTGTCAGCTCTCTCTGTGCAGACAATCAGCCTGAAGTATGAATAAGATCTTCTCAGGTCTTTTCTGAGCTTTTCCCTGAGCACGGCATTTATTTTCCAAGTTTCCCTGTATACGCAGTTGTTTTTTGAGTGTCTTAGTCTTTAATGTCTGGCTCTTAAAAAGCGAAACGGAGGAAAACGAAAAGAGGGGCTGGCCTTTTAAAGTCCCTGAAAGTCACTTCAGCCAGAGGAAGACGGGCTTGCAACAAGATGAGGTGGAGGAGGAGGGGGGTATAATGCCTGCCTTCCTTTTTGTCTGCATCTCTGTGATCAGAAGTAGATACCAGCAATCGCAGCACAGATTCCCAGTATTTAGAGGATAGGGTCCTTTCTGCTCACCTGACCTCAGCAAGCTATGTGCAGGTTGTTCGAAGAACGCATGGCACGGCTATATGGCATGGAGCTGGAGGTGGAGACGCATAGCTGGTACTGTGCTAAGAGCTGAAATTGAAATTGACTGCAATTTTACTGTCCAAGCCTTCTCCTGGAAATTGCAAGCCTTCGCTTATCTCCAGAGTTCCAAAACAGTTAACATCAGACAGATTCTTCTAGTGCAACTGTTGTCTATGTGGGAAGACAGATTCCTAGTTCTTTCTAATCTGCATCTTCCAGAACTCTCCTTAAACATTCTTACAATAATAGCAACGTCAACTTTTTTTAAGAGAGGGGAAATCTTTAGTTCCCAATAATACCTAGGTGTATATATATATATACACACACACCTGGAACTGTAATACTGTCAGTTTTATAATTAAAATTCTAAGCTGCTAAAATCAACCTCCGTACCCTTTCCTTAGTTTGCTTTCCTAGGTTGTCTGACCATTGTCATGAGTCTGCCTTGCCCGGGAGACGCAAACCTCCCCCACCCTGTGATGATCTTTTGGTGTGTCAGCTTGGCTAGGCTACAGTCCCCAGTTAGTCAATCAGACATTAATCTAGATATTTCCTGTGAAGGTGTTTTATAGATGAGCTCCACAGTTAGTTGACTTTAAATAAAGGAGATAATTTTACATAATCTGGGTGGGCCTGAGTCCATCAGTTGGAAGAACTTTAAGGCTGTACAGGGTCGACACGACTGAAACGACTTTGCACACACACATGTGACTTCCCTGAGAGAACAATTCTGCCTTTGGAAATTACCTTCAGCCAGTGCCTGAGAGTTCCAGCCTACCCACTCTGACAGCCTGCTCTATGGATTTCAGAGTTGCTTAGTAACCCCCACAGTGGTGTAAACCAATTCCTTGAAATCAGTCTTTCACTAGTTTGCTCCTCTGGTTGAACTGATACACAACTATATGTCGAGGATTTGCCAGAAGTAAGCAGCTCCTTCCTGTTTCCTTTTTGCAACAACAGCTTCTCCAAAGCTCCCACCAAAATAAGACTTGTATTTCAAGCCCCCTCCTTCCTTATCTGCTCTTCTTTCATTGTAGCATGTTTGCCTCAGCTCCTGAAAATTCCCTCTACACATCCTGGCATCAGCACAGAATTAATACAGAAATAGAAAGAATTATATTTATAACAGTTTCCGATGCTAAGAATCAGAGTGAAGAATTTAAAGTCAGTAAAACCAGAGTTCTAATCAATATCAGCCATGTGACCTGGAGCAGGACATTTTACCTCTCTGTTCTTCATGTCCTTATCCGGCACTGGGAGATATAGTCTCAGTGCATGTAGGGAAAAAAGTGCTAGCAAAATTGTTGCTGGCCAAAATCTTGGCTTTCTCTGCCCACTGGCACCGAATAAAAACTACAGAGACAGAGTTCAGAGGAAATAGAAAGGTTGCTTTAATTCTCAGCAAGCAGAGAGGGGAACACAGTAGGCTCACACCCCAAGAACTGTGCCTCCCGCCCCCATGAGAAGTCTAGGGGCTTATATAAGATGAGGGCTCATAGTCAGGAGTCAGTGATGAGGAACAAAGGTGTTAGGATCTTGATTTCTTCCTTTTTCACTGTTTCAAAGACAGTCATAGATAGGCTGGCATCAATAACCCAGTAATTGAGTCTGGCAGTTCGGTGGCCCTGCAGCCTTCTTTCTGATATGTAACTAAAAGGGGAAACGTGTTGTAAGGGTAAACTCCAGATCCAGGATGTATTTAGTGTACAGTCAAAAGAAAATAGGTGTGAATTATAGCTCCTGCAGAGTTAGGGGGCAGAAAAGGAAACTTAGTTACAGACATGCAGAGTTAGGAGCAGCACCGTCTGCCAGCAACTCAGGAGACACAAAAGACACGAGTTTGATTCCTGGGCCAGGAAGATCCCCTGGGGAAGGAAAAGGCAACCCACTCCAGTATTCTCACCTGGGAAATCCCATGGACAGAAAAGTCTGGCAGGCTATAGTCCATGGGGTCACAAAGAGTCGAACATGACTGAGCCACCGAGCAAAGTAAAAAGAGCTAGGAGTGTTCAGGCCTGCTCACTGTTCTCTTTATCTTCTTCTCAGGAAAGGGAAAGAAAAAACTTCATTCCTCTTTTTTCCCTTTTCACTGCAATAATATGAAGAAGATTCCTGAAAACGAAAGGTAAGGTAGGAAAACTAGATACCAAATAATCTCCCACCCCAAGATCTTAGTAATGTCATCAGTATTCTTTTCAGTCTGAAAAGCTTTGGGGTCTCCAAGAATTTCTAGCTTTAAAGGGGTAGAGAAGTGAATGGGGAAAGAAAAGGGCCATATTTCCTAAGGCTCCTCTCAGAATATTGTGCATTATATGTGGACTTGGTATTTGAGACCTCATGGCACTCTCCCATGCTGCTGGTAGAAATGTAGATGTTAGAACTTCAGGTGTTTTGACAATACTTATTCAAATAAAAAGTGCATATGTGCACAATGAAATTTGTATGGGGATGTTCACAGCAGTATTGTCCTAAAAGCAAACTCATGGACATGAAATGTCCACCAAAGTGATCAGTTGAATAAACTATTATATAATAACCTATATTAAAGACTATATCCATTAAAAGAATGAGACATATGCATGTACTTATGATTTCTTAGGGAAATAGATGAGGAAACAGTGGAAACAGTGGCAGACTTTATTTTTTGGGGCTCCAAAATCACTGCAGATGGTGATTGCAGCCATGAAATTAAAAGACGCTTACTCCTTGGAAGGAAAGTTATGACCAACCTAGATAGCGTATTCAAAAGCAGAGACATTACTTTGCCGACTAAGGTCCGTCTAGTCAAGGCTATGGTTTTTCCTGTGGTCATGTATGGATGTGAGAGTTGGACTGTGAAGAAAGTTGAGCACTGAGGAATTGATGCTTTTGAACTGTGGTGTTGGAGAAGACAGGACAGGGAGGCCTGGCGTGCTGTGATTCATGGGGTCACAAAGAGTCGGACAGGACTGAGTGACTGAACTGAACTGAACTGATGATTTCTTATATGTGTTTACAATACAAAGCAAGTAATGTAAGGAATGTCTACCTTTCCCAAGGCAATCAATTTACACTTAAACTGCTGTGTGGATCACAACAAACTGTGGGAAATTCTTAAAGAGATGGCAATACCAGACCACCTTACCTGCCTCCTGAGTAATCTGTATGCAGGTCAAGAAGCAACAGTTAGAAGGAGATATGGAACAATCGACTGGCTTAAAATTGGGCAAGGAGTATATCAAGGCTGTATATTGTCACCCTGATTATTTAACTAATATGCAGAGTACATCATGTGAAATGCCAGGCAGGATGAATCACAAGCTGGAATCAAGATTGCTGGGAGAAATATCAACAACCTCAGATACATAGATAATACCATCCTAATGGCAGAAAGCAAAGAGGAACTAAAGAGCCTCTTGATGAGGGTGAAAGTGGAGAGCAAAAAAGCTGGCTTAAAACTCAACATTCAAAAAACTAAAACCATAGCAGCCAGTCTTATTACTTCATGGCAAATACAAGGGGATACAGTGGAAAGAGTGACAGATTTTATTTTCTTGGGCTCCAAAATCACTGTGGATGGTGACTGCCGTGAAATTAAAAGATGCTTGCTCCTTGGAAGAAAAGCTATGACAAATTTAGACAGCATATGAAAAAGCAGAGACATCACTTTGCTGACAAAGATCTGTATAGTCAAAGCTATGATTTTTCCAATAGTCACGTATGGATGTGACAGCTGGACCATAAAGAAGACTGAGTGCCAAAGAACTGATGCTTTCAAACCATGGTGCTGGTGAAGATTCTTGAGAGTCCCTTGGACAGCAAGGAGATCAAACTAGTCAATCCTAAAGGAAGTCAACCTTGAATAATCTTTGGAAGGACTGACTAATGCTGAAGCTGAAGCTGAAGCTCCAATACTTTGGCCACTTGATGCAAAGAGCTGACTCACTGGAAAAGACCCTGATGCTGGGAAAGATTGAGGGCAGGAGGAGAAGGGGTGACAGAGGACGAGATGGTTGGATGGCATCACCGACTTGATGGATAAGAGTTTGAGCATGCTCCGGGAGTTGGTGTTGGACAGGGAAGCCTGGTGTGCTGTGGTTCATGAGATCACAAAGAATCAGACGTGACTGAGTGACCAAACAACAACTGTAACAGAGCAGAATGAGCACAGCCCTTAGCAGGCAGCCATATCTGTGCCTCATTACTCTGCAAACTGTAACTAGGCCACAGGTCTCGCTCAGCCATTCATTGGTCAGTGCCTTAGTGGGTCCCCCTCCCCTACAAGCAACCAACTGTCAATGAGTGACCATTAGGGAAGTGATTCAGCCAAAGGTCAGTAGTCATCAGGTGGAGAGTGAGGTAAGAGGTAGATTCAGGCCTTCTCCTGGAGGGCCCAGGGAACAGACTGGGGACTATGTCCTGCAGAGCTCTGAGCCCTGACTAAGGCCCTCAACTAGCCTTGACCCAGGTCTTGAGGCAGCGGTGAATCTCTCCCCCTTCCCTGTCTCTGTGACCTAATAGCAGTGACTGCTTGGGTTGCAGTCTGTGAGACCTGGTCTCTCCCATTTGGGTGGTCTGAGGAGACTGAGGGCCAGTTTGATTCGGTCCCTGGCTCCCTCAGAGATGACAGCTGGGCAAAGTGTGGAAACCTGACCCTGCAGGAGCTGCCAACTGAGATCTGCCTCCTCTTGGTCAGGACTGAGACCTTGGAGAGTGAAAGTTGTTCCTTGGGACCTTGCTCTTTCTTGTCAAGACGGAGAATAACATTGTTTGGTCGGAGATTATAGGAACATTGTTACCTGATCATGACCTGACTTCAAGAGCAAAGGCTCTGGCACCAAGAAGTTAGCAACAACTTACCACGCCCCTCACTCACCTTTTGCTTTTAAAGGGGCTTGCTGAAAGCTTTTAGTAACTTCAGGGTTCTTAGGGCATGAGCCACCCATCTCCTTGTATGAACCTATAATAAGCTTTTGCTTTTAAAGGGGCTTGCTGAAAGCTTTTAGTAACTTCAGGGTTCTTAGGGCATGAAGAACCCACCCATCTCCTTGTATGAACCTATAATAAACTTTTGCTTTTAAAGGGGCTTGCTGAAAGCTTTTAGTAACTTCGGGGTTCTTAGGGCATGAGCCACCCGTCTCCTTGTATGAACCTATAATAAGCCTTTCTCTGTTCCAGACTCTTAATGTTTTAGTATTGATTGGCCTCGCTCTGCCGTTGCATACATGGACTTGTGATTTGGTACCAAAGCCACCTTTGGAAGGCCTCACAAGAAATTTTACCGTATTTTTTTGTAAGGGGAATTTGGGTACATCAGAGAGAAGTAATCTCACTCTCCCACTTTATTCTCTCATTTTTTTCTACATTTATTATCAAATGCACGTGTTACCTTTTTAAAAAGTCTTGTATTTATGGAAATTTTCAGCCAATTTTTCACCACCGAAACACAGCCCCCAGCTCACTGGCCCTTCTCAAGCGACTTGTCTGGCGCTGGCAACTCACCACCTCTTTCTTCAGTAAGAAAATGCTGGACATGTGGTTTGAGGTATGGGCGTGAGGTGTGGGGACCAGTCCAAGGGGCATGAAAAGGCATTTACTCTTCACTCTGTGTATGTTATGTATTTTTGCATATATACGAATGCGCATATAGAACAGCCTTCTAAACACAAGGAATTTGTCTCAAAATCATCCCAACAGCCTTCGGCAGCCTCCTTTCCCCGCAGCAAGTGAAAGAGAGAGTCACTCAGTAGTATCCGTATAGCTTATGGAATTCTCCAGGCCAGAATAGTGGAGTAGGTAGCTGGTTCCTCCTCCAGGAGATCTTTCCAACCCAGGAATCGAACCCGGGTCTCCCACATTAGCGGGCGGATTCTTTACCAGCTGAGCCACCAGGGAAACCCCAAACCTCTGTCCTATTTTCCCAGAGAAGTTCACCAGCTCCTCCTGCAGTAGGAAGTAGAGAGCCTTCGGCTCTAAGTGAGTGGGCTGAAAGGTGGGAGTAACCCAGCAAAAATGTGTTTTTAACTGACAGCGAACTGAGGTTTAGAATTGCGTTATTTCTTTGATTAAACAGGGATACAAATATATCTATCAAACAGTAGGTAAGGAAACCTCCTAATGGTTAATGGAAGGGAAATAGGCTACAGTCCATGGGATTTTCCAGGCAAGAGTACTGGAGTGGGTTAGCATTTCCTTCTCCAGGGGATCTTCCCGACCCCGGGATCGAACCCGGGTCTCTTGCATTGTAAGCAGACACTTTACGCACTGAGCCACCAGGGAATCCCCCTAATGGTTAATAGTGAAGGAAATTTCAAGCGGAACCGCGACCACTGGAAAAAGTAAAGGCGGGAGCGCGCTGCATGCTGGGACTTGTAGTCTCTTCCGGGAGTGGTCCCCAGTGCGGGTGCGCGGAAGCGCGGGTGGTCTCTCCCGCGCATGCGTGCGGCGGCGGCGGCAGGGCTGATTGCCGCTAAGAATATTACTGAGCCGGCGTCCGGAATTCGTCATGGCGATTCCCCAGGCGTCCATGGGACCCTCAGCGCTGGGCCAGAGCGGTCCCGGCTCGATGGCTCCCTGGTGCTCAGTGTCAAGCGGCCCGACGCGCTACGTGCTCGGGATGCAGGAGCTGTTCCGCGGCCACAGTAAGACGCGCGAGTTCCCGGCGCACAGCGCCAAGGTGCACTCCGTGGCCTGGAGCTGCGACGGACGTCGCCTGGCCTCGGGGTCCTTCGACAAGACGGCCAGCGTCTTCTTGCTGGAGAAAGACCGGTTGGTGAGCCGCCGGGACCCGGCCCAGGCTAGGGAGAGAGGGGGTGTGGTGAGGCGAGGTTGAAGAATGGCGTGAGTGAGAGAGGGTGAGGAGAAGGGAGGAGGGAGAAGGGGTGTGGAGGTGAGGGGCGTGTGTGATGCGCGAAAGAGAAGTGTGGGGGGTGAGGCGGCGGGAACGGACTGATGAGAGGTGAGGATGGGGGTGATTGAGAGGAGGGCTGGTGGTTGGGGTCGGGGGACGGTGTATAGGGAGTGTAATAGTAAGGAGGCGTGAAGATGAGCGGGGGGTGAAGGGGAGTGTGGAGAATAAAGGCCGGTGGTGAGGATGGCGGGGAGACTTGTGTGGTGGTTTGGAGCGGCTGGGACAGTGGTGATGGGCTCCTGTGATGATGAGGAGAGTCATTCTCAAAATGACAGGGCCTCTGTGGAATTGAGTAAGCGGGTTGGGACCCTTGGTGGAAGAGTACGGGTAGAAAACCACAAAGGAGGAAGGCCAGGGAGGGATAAAGAGAAAGGGCATTGGTGTGGACCCAGTCCTTAGAACTGTTCACACAGTGGGGAGGAAGGGAGGGTAGAGTATTGGGAAGGGTTTAGGGGAAGTGACTTAGAAGGACTGGACTCTTTACTCATCCAAAATTATGTTGGTAGCCAGATACCTCGTTTTGAATAAGGTTAAGAAGTTACATGGGTAGGCGGGTACATATGGGTGAAGTGGTATCTGGATTTTGTTCTTTCAGGTCAAAGAAAACAATTATAGGGGACATGGGGATAGCGTGGACCAGCTCTGTTGGCATCCAAGTAACCCTGATCTCTTTGTCACTGCATCTGGAGACAAAACCATTCGCATCTGGGATGTGAGGACTACGAAATGCATTGCCACTGTGAACACTAAAGGTAACTGTTCAGAAGATGAGCTACTGATAGTCATTCATTTTAAATATCTTCTCTGTGCCTGGCCCTCTTGGTATGGGACATCCTGGTCTGAATAAGACAGTCGCCAGCTCCAAGGACCTGAGAGTTTAGTGCAGGGAGAGACATATGTATTGAAAAAACTAACATAATATAACATGGTCATCCTGTAATGGATAGGTTTACAAGGTGGATACTGAGAATGGAAACACTTAAGTATGCCTGGGGAAGATAGGGAAGGCTTCACAGAATTTGAGCAAACCCTTAAGATAGCCATATAGATTTAGTGGTCACCTTGTAGTGGGTAGGCAGCTCTAGCAGGGAACAGCATGTACTAAGGGGTGGAGAATTTAGGAAACTGCTGATAGGGTAGAATGACTGATCTTGGAATAAATGACTTTGACAATTGGGGAGAAAATGACCTGGAAGTTGTGTAGTACATTTATAGACTGTTCTTCCTCAGATATTGCCTTATAAACCTTGAGGCCATTTATTAAGTTATATTGGCTAAGATGTTATTGATTATAAGATGCATCAATATTTTATGTTTCATTAGAAAAGAAAATAAAGTTTTACTAGATAGTCATGATACACCAAAAATTTTGAAATACATCCTGATGCATTCTAAAATACATTACAGGTAATAAGGTATGAAAAATTATGCATCTTAGAATCAATAAAGTTGATGAAATTTGTGGGCTACTGGACTTTGTTGGCGAGACTTGTACCTGGAGGTGGAATGATATGGTTTCCCCAACTAGACAACTGGTGATATGTGAGTGAGTTAAGTATGTAGATGAACATTAAAAACTGGTTGTATATATATTTTAATGCCTACTAGAAGAAAAGAACTAGCTTATAGTATTTATTGCCAAAGTGAAGCTATTTAAAAAATTTGGAGGGGTCAGTTTTAATAAAAGTCTTGAAGGAAGAAGTATAGCTATTAAATGGGTAGTTCAAAAATTGTGGAAATGGCATGTGAATGACTGGGGTTTGGGAAGTACAGGTATAAGAGAGAATCAGAGGCTCTGGTGTCAAGTACACATTTAGACCTTGGCTCTGTTACTTCATAGTTTTGATACTTTGGCCCATCTCTCTTTCAGTTTTTCGTCTGTAAAATGGGGAGGAAAAATGGCCCTTAGAGACATGTGACCACTAAAGGGGGAAATGTGTAGATGAGTGTGCTGGACTTGTGGTTGGTCCTACTGATGAGGACCTTAGTGAATGAACTCTGGCGATAGCTCTAGTCTTTCTTTGATAACAAGATAAACTTCTGGAGGATTGTGGGCTAACAGTATCTTGCTGATCGTATCTGGGTTCCCAGGGGAGAACATTAATATCTGCTGGAGTCCTGACGGGCAGACCATCGCTGTAGGCAACAAGGATGATGTGGTGACGTTCATTGATGCCAAGACACACCGCTCCAAAGCAGAGGAGCAGTTCAAGTTTGAGGTCAATGAAATCTCCTGGAACAATGACAATAACATGTTCTTCCTGACAAATGGCAACGGTTGTATCAACATACTCAGGTGAGGGGGTTCTAAGTTTAAGGGACTGTCATGTCTTTGCACTGAGTGCTGTAGTGGATCCCGAGATGAATTAGATGTGAGTCTATCCTGAGGGAGCCAGAAGGACAAACAATTGACTGTTGAACAACATGGGATTTAAACTACCCAGGTCCCCTTACATGTGGATTTTTTCAGTAGTAAATACTGTAGTACCACATGATCTGAGATTGGTTGAATCTGGGATGCAGAGCCACAGAGGAACCGTGGATACAGAGGACCAGTTGTAAGTTATACATGAGTTTTTAACTGTGTGTGTTCAACCCCTGTCACATCACCCCCTGACTTTGTTCAGAGATTGACTGTAGTAATAAGGAATTCTAACCTCTTGAGCACCTTTGAGCTAGGTACCTTATATTTTACTGAGTCTGGAGAGAAATCCTAGGGAGCTGATGATGGTGTGCTTCCCATTTCACAGATGAAGATAAGGGATCTCAGAGGGGTTAAGTGACTAGTGAGCACTTGAACTGGATGTACCTTGAAGTATAGCTAATTTGTACTTTCAAAGTCTCAGTTTAAATATCACTTTCCCTCTTCATCCCCAAGGTTAGAAGCTTATTTTATGTACTTACATTGGAAGCATTTCTCATTCTCCATTATAAATGCATGTTTATTTCTTTGTGTCTTCTAGTAGACTAAATTCTGTGAATTAGGAGCTGTATTTAACTTGTTTACTGTTGAATCCCTAGTGCCTAGCCCAGTACCTGCTATACATAGTCAGGATCTTAGTAAATATTCTCTAAATGAATGAAGTTGTGGAATTGAAGTTGAGGTCTATCTGATTCTGTTCTTCCTGCTGTCTTGGGTGGACACTGCAAGGCAGAGTGTGCTAGGCTCTGTGTTAGAGAGACTGGGAGTTTGCTGTAGAATCCCAAGGATTGACTGTGGGACTTGGGAGTTGATGGAGGCAGCTTCTGAGCTTGACCTTGAAAGATTAATAGAATTTTAAGAATCAGCAGAAGCGAACTGCACCATGGACAAAACAAGTATGAATGAACATGGCTTATTTGGAAAGTAGTCAGTAGATCAGAATTGCTGGGAGTGGTGGCAGATAAAGTGTCTGAAGAGAGGTCCTGAAACAGGAAGATAAAGTTGAAGTATAATTTGGTACCAGATTATTCGGCTCTGAAATTCTGTGCTTAGTAACTTGAATTTTACTCTGTAGGCAGTGTTTGGTTTTTTTTTTAAGCTTTTGTATTAGAAAATAAAACAGATGTAGAAAACCACAAAATGCAAGTATATAGCTTCAGTTCAGTTCAGTCGCTCAGTCGTGTCCAACTCTTTGCGACCCCATGAGTCGCAGCTCGCCAGGCCTCCCTGTCCATCACCGACTCCTGGAGTTCACTCAGACTTGCGTTCATCGAGTCAGTGATGCCATCCAGCCATCTCATCCTCGGTCGTCCCCTTCTTCTCCTGCCCCTAATCCCTCCCAGCATCAAAGTCTTTTCCAATGAGTCAACTCTTCGCATGAGGTGGCCAAAGTACTGGAATTTCAGCTTTAGCATCATTCCTTCCAAAGAAATCCCAGGGTTGCTCTCCTTCAGAATGGACTGGTTGGATCTCCTTGCAGTCCAAGGGACTCTCAAGAGTCTTCTCCAACACCACAGATCAAAAGCATCATTTCTTCAGCGCTCAGCCTTCTTCACAGTCCAACTCTCACATCCATACATGACTACTGGAAAAACCATAGCCGTGACTAGACGGACTTTAGTTGGCAAAGTAATGTCTCTGCTTTTCAATATGCTATCTAGGTTGGTCATAACTTTTCTTCCAAGGAGTAAGCGTCTTTTAATTTCATGGCTGCAATCACCATCTGCAGTGATTTTGGAGCCCCCCAAAATAAAGTCTGACACTGTTTCCCCATCTATTTCCCATGAAGTGATGGGACCGGATGCCATGATCTTCGTTTTCTGAATGTTGAGCTTTAAGCCAACTTTTTCACTCTCCTCTTTCACTTTCATCAAGAGGCTTTTTAGTTCCTCCTCACTTTCTGCCATAAGGGTGGTGTCATCTGCATATCTGAGGTTATTGATATTTCTCCCGGCAATCTTGATTCCAGCTTGTGTTTCTTCCAGTCCAGTGTTTCTCATGATGTACTCTGCATATAAGTTAAATAAGGAGGGTGACAATATACAGCCTTGACGTACTCCTTTTCCTGTTTGGAACCAGTCTGTTGTTCCATGTCCAGTTCTAACTGTTGCTTCCTGGCCTGCATACAGATTTCTCAAGAGGCAGGTTAGGTGGTCTGGTATTCCCGTCTCTTTCAGAATTTTCCACAGTTTCTTGTGATCCACACAATCAAAGGCTTTGGCATAGTCAATAAAGCAGAAATAGATGTTTTTCTGGAACTCTCTTGCTCTTTCCATGATCCAGCAGATGTTGGCAATTTGATGTCTGGCTCCTCTGCCTTTTCTAAATCCAGCTTGAACATCAGGAAGTTCACGGTTCACATATTGCTGAAGCCTGGCTTGGAGAATTTTGAGCATGACTTTACTAGCGTGTGAAATGAGTGCAGTTGTGTGGTAGTTTGAGCATTCTTTGGCATTGCCTTTCTTTGGGATTGGAATGAAAACTGACCTTTTCCAGTCCTGTGGCCACTGCTGAGTATATAGCTTAATGAACTATTATATGCATAACACCTGTGTAATCCCACCAAATCAAGAAATATTACTTTGCTTGCCATCTCAAAAGTCTTTCCATGGGCTTTGTCCTAATCAAAAACTCCCTCCTTGAAAAGCACTGTCTTGATTTTTACATTATTTCTTTATAGTTTTGCTACTAAATGTGAATTTCTGGATAGTCTAATTTTGCCCTTTTAAAAAAGTGTGATATGCCTTTTAAGTCAGTTAAACTATGGAGTCTCCTTCTTTCCCTTTGTCCTACTAGAACTTAACTGTTAAAAAAACAGACTGTTAACCTGGGGAGCTTGTCCTAGACTGGATTTTGCTGATTCCGATAGTTTGCTTATTTAAGAGTCACTTTGTCTTATCAGTTTGGTTACCCAGTACATTTAGAGAAGAAATGATAAATGCTTGATAATGAATTAGTTCTCTACCGATTCCAAAGATGATCTGCTACTTTTTTTTTAAAGGAGGATTGTTATGGACCTATGTATTTAAGCATAGTAGATATGTTTCAATCTGTCATAATCATTATCCTTATTGAAGCTGAATTTATCTTTGGCACACAGAATCCTCTTCAAGTTGGTTCCTGAGTCATGTTTTGTAACACAATCCTCATAGTCTTTAGTTTCTTGCTGTCTGGTATAACAAGATATGCCTAGTTCATCCTGTGTATTTCCTGTCTCAAATCTTTAATTAGAAAATTCCCAGAGAATCCCTGGATTCTTTCACTAGAAAATATTAAAACTCAGGACGTCCATATTGTTGAGTTGATCATTTCTAGACCTTTCCAGTGGAGAAGGCAATGGCAACCCACTCCACTACTCTTGCCTGGAAAATCCCCTGGAAGCAGGAGCCTGGTAGGCTGCAGTCCATGGGGTCGCTAAGAGTCGGGCACGACTGAGCGACTTCACTTTCGCTTTTCACTTTCATGCATTGGAGAAGGAAATGACAACCCATTCCAGTGTTCTTACCTGGAGAATCCCAGGGACAGGGGAGCCTGGTGGGCTGCCGTCTCTGGGGTCGCACAGAGTCGGACACGACTGAAGCGACTTAGCAGCAGCAGACCTTTCCAGTAGACAGAGCTAGGAAGTATATGTATGTACTTAAAGACAAAATAATTTGTAAATTCATACATATAGCTTCCAGTTAAAATCTCTTTGCTTGCAAGCTAAGTATTCTGATTCTCAGAAGTGCAGGGGATTATAGAATTTGAGTTTCCCATGGTTACTTACTACCTTCATTCCCTGTTACACACACAGATATTTAACAGTAGTGCTACCACCACCAGTGTGATTACTTAAAATTATAAGTTTTGCTTTTATAATATGTCTTCCTCCATTAAAAAAAAGTTAATACTACATGTTGTCAGATTACACAGTTATTACATTACTTTTAAACATACATAATTTCTGCAAGAGACTATATATATTTAACGTTCACCACCAACCTTGGGCTGGTAAGTCTTCAGTCACTGATTGTCACAGCTTACTCCAGTTTTGATTCCTCAAAAAGTGTTCAAGGGGAGCAATGTTCCCTGAGTTCATACTTGTCATAACTTATATACTTAGAAAACTTAAGAGATACTTATATTGTGCTGCTTCTTTGAACACTTTATAATTGATAGCTTTGCTAGATATGAAAACTTTGATTCATATTTTCTTACTTGTTTTTTCGTTTTACTCCATTTTCTTTTGGTGTAAAGTGTTATTGTCAGAAGTCTGCTGATAATCTAATTTTTTGAAAGTCCATTATTTTCAGCTCCTTATTGCAAAATTCAAACTTAAATTGGAGAAAGTAGGGAAAACCACTAGGCCATTCAGGTATGACCCTTATGATTATACAGTGGAAGTGACAAATATATTCAAGGGATTAGATGCAATAGAGTGCCTGAAAATCTGTGGACAGAGGTTTATAACATTGTACAGGAGACAGTGACCAAAACCATCTCAAAGAAAAAGAAATGCAAGACAGCAAAATGGTTGTCTGAGGAGGCCTTCCAAATAGCTGAGAAAAGAAGAGAAGTGAAAGGCAAAGGAGAAAGGGAAAGATACCCAACTGAGTGCAAGGAGAGATTAGAAAGCCTTCTTAAGTGAACATGCAAAGAAAAAGAGGAAAATAATAGAACGGGAAAGACTAGAGAATCTTCAAGAAAATTGGAAATATGAAGGAAACAATTTCATGAAAAGATGGGCACAATAAAGGACAGAAATGGCAAGGACTAAACAGAAGCAGAAGAGATTAAGAAGAAGTGGCAAGAATACCCAGAAGAACTGCACAATAAAGACCTTAATGACCTGGATAACTATGATGATGTGGTCACTCACCTAGAGTAAGACATCCTAGAGTGTGAAGTCAGGTAGGCCTTAGGAAGCATTACAATGAACAAAGCTAGTATAGGTGATGGAATTCCAGCTGAACTATTTCAAATCCTAAAAGATGATGCTGTTAAACTGCTGCACTCAATATGTCAGCAAATTTGGAAAACTCAGCAGTGGCTACAGGACTGGAAAAGGTCAGTTTTCATTTCAATCCCAAAGAAGGGCAATACCAAAGAATGTTTAAAACTATCACACAGTTGCACTCGTTTCACATGCCAGCAAAGTCATGCTCAAAATCCTTCAGGCTAGGGTTCAACAGTATGTGAACCGAGAATTTTTTGATATCTGCGCTGAATATAGAAAAGGCAGAAGAACCAGAGATAAAATTGCTGTCATCTGTTGAATTATAGGAAAAGCAAGAGAATTCCAGAAAAACGTCTACTTCTGCTTCATTGACTATGCCAAAGCCTTTGACTGTGTAGATCACAACAAACTGTGGAAAATTCTTAAAGAGATGGGAATACCAGAACACCTTACCTGCCTCCGTCTAGTCAAAGCTGTGGTTTTTCCAGTAGTCAAGTATGGATGTGAGAGGTGGACTATAAAGAAAGCTGAGTGCCAAAGAGTCGATGCTTTTGAACTGTGGTGTTGGAGAAGACTCGTAAGAGTCCCTTGGACTGCAAGGAGATCGAACCAGTCAATCCTAAAGAAAATCAGTCCTGAATATTCATTGGAGAGACTGATGCTGAAGCTGAAACTCCAGTACTTTGGCTGCCTGATGCAAACAACAGACTCATTGGGAAAGACCCTGATGCTGGGAAAGATTGAAGACAAGAGGAGAAGGGGACGACAGAGGATGAGTTTGTTGGATGGCATCACCGACTCATTGGACATGAGTTTGAGCAAGCTCTGGGAGTTGGTGATAGACAGGGAGGCCTGATGTGCTGCAGTCCACAGGGTCGCAAAGAGTTGGACACAACTGAGTGACTGAATTGAACTTACCTGCCTCCTGAGAACCTGTATGCAAGTCAAGAAGCAACAGTTAGAACCGGATATGGAACAAAGGAGTGGCTCTAAATTGGAAAAGGAGTATATCAGGTCTATATATTGTCACTCTGCTTAATTTATATGCTGAGTACCTCATGTGAAATGCTGTGCTGGATGAATCACAAGCTGGAATCAAGATTGCTGGGAGAAATATCAACAACCTTAGGTTTGCAGATGATACCATCCTAATGGCAGAGAGTGAAGAGGAACCAAAGAGCCTCTTGATGAAGGTGAAAGAGGAGAGAAAAAGCTGGCTTAAAACTCAGCATTAAAAAATCTAAGATTATGGTATCCTTCCCATCACTTCGTGGCAAATAGATGGAGAAAGATGGAAACAGTGACAGATTTTCTTTTCTCGGGTTCTCAAATCACTGTGGATGGTGACCGTGACCATGAAATTAGAAGACGCTTGCGCCTTGGAAGAAAAGCTATGACAGACCAAGACAGTGTGTTAAAAAGCAGAGATAGAGGGATGGTATGGGGAGGGAGGTGGGAGGGGGGTTCAGGGAGGGAAACACGTGTGCACCTGTGGCAGATTCATGTTGATGTATGGCAAAACCAATACAATATTGTAATCAGCCTCCAATTAAAATAAATTTATATTTAAAAAAAAGCAGAGATATCACTTTGCCAACAAAGGTCCATATAGTCAAAGCTATGGTTTTTCCAGCAGTCATATATGGATGGGTGAGTTGGACCATAAAGAAGGCTGAGGGCTGAAGAGTTGATTCTTTTGAACTGTGGTGCTGGGAGGAGACTCTTGGACAGCAAAGAGATCAAACTAGTCAAAAGGAAATCAACCCTGAATATTCTTTGGAAGGACCAATGCTGAAGCTGAAGCTCCAATACTTTGGTCATCTGATGGGAAGAGCTGACTCATTGGAAAAGCCCTGATGCTGGGAAAGATTAAGGGCAGGAGGAGAAGGGGACAACAGAGGATAAGATGGTTGGATGGCATCACCAACTCAGTGGACAGGAGTTTAAGCAAATACCAGGAGATAGTGAAGGACAGGGAAGCCTGATGTGCTGCAGTCCATGGGGTTGCAAAGAGTTGGACACTGCTTAGCTACTGAACAACAACACATGTCTCTGTGTTGGTTAGTCTGGGTTCATATTCTTAAGTATATGGTGTGTTGTTTCAGTATATTTTTGAAATCTCTTTATTTCAGGAAAGCCTTGATTTACAGTCTTTGATGCTTATTCTGTTGTCTTTGGTTTTCTTCTTCAGCATCTCCTGTTTCTATCTTAGTACCAGGGTCATGTCCCCCAGTTTGATTGATGTCTGTTTTGTTTTTCAGCTACCCAGAGCTGAAGCCTGTGCAGTCCATCAACGCCCATCCTTCCAACTGTATCTGTATCAAGTTTGACCCCATGGGGAAGTACTTTGCAACAGGAAGTGCAGATGCTTTGGTCAGCCTTTGGGATGTAGATGAGTTAGTGTGTGTTCGATGCTTTTCGAGGTAAGCAACTCTACCAGCACTTTGCTTGTTGGATAAGTTAGTTTTATTTCATTTTGAGTGAAGTTGGCCCTCCCCTTTGGATTATTCTGTCTCCTTGTCTGGTCTGCTCTGCTATAGGCTGGATTGGCCTGTGAGGACCCTCAGTTTTAGCCATGATGGGAAAATGCTGGCATCAGCCTCAGAAGATCACTTCATTGACATTGCTGAAGTAGAGACAGGTAACTAAACCCTCACCATCTTAACGAGACTCCTCTGTCATTCATCCCTGGCCGTGAGAACTCCTATCCTGTGTTTTCATCTCTGTTCCTTACTACTTTGCCAGTATTAGCATAAATGCATTTGCCTTCTTAAGGCAAGTGTGTTTATTATGACTATTACCAGGTAATGAGGGAGCAAAGATTTAGGAAAGAGAGGGGCAGGTCTGAAAGAAAGTGATTAAAGAAAACAGTTTGCTTTTTATTCACTTTTAATTTTTCCATTATAATAATATTTTTTCAAAATTTTTAAAATATAGAAAGGAAGAATGAATGAATGGATGGACAGATGGATGGATGAGTGATCTCACCATTTAAATACTGCCTCTTTTAGCAATATGGTATATTTCTTTTTGTCTTTTGCCTGTATGTTGACTTACATATTTTACAATTTAAGAAATTATCAAAGCGCGTGTGATTTGTTTTAAAAAGCAACAAGACAGAACTTGAAAATAGAAAAATGAGTATTTCTTCAAGTTTATTTTTAATATAACTTTATTGCTGTTGGAAATACATGATACTTCAGTAAAAGAATTCAAACTATATAGAAAACTTCAAAGAAAGTATGTATGTGTGTGTAGAAACAATATTATAAAAACAGCTTTATCGAAAAATTCACATACCATCTAAATTGACCAATTTAAAGTGTATAATTCTGTGTATCCTGCATTTTTAAATCAACACCACACTGTGAACACTTTACTACATTAATCCAGCTTTAAAAAGTGGCTTTGGAAAAACCATGTTTAATTTCAACAAACAAGCAGGATAAAAATTTTGGAAAAAGAATTTTATTTGCAAGGCAAGTGTGGTTGAGTAGAAAGATCTGTGGCTTCGGACAGACTGACTTTCTGTGTTGACTCTGTTCTTTCTCTCCCTTTTTTTTTTTCGCTGCTGCTTCTTTGAGGTGTAACTTAACTGTTCAGTTACCCGTTTCTTTATAAAATCGGGTTTAAAACCATTACTTGTGTTGATGGATAAAGTTGTCATACTTTATTAATGCATCTGATTCACAAGACATGCTCAACAAAGAGCTGACATTGCAGTTTTTTTAGGAAGTGTAGGCTAGGGCTCAGAGCATGGGCTGTTAGGTTCAGATCCTGCTCCGCCACCCGACTGCCTTGTGACCCCTCTGTACCTCAGTGTTCTCTGTAAAACGGGGTAGAATTGTTTGTATCCTATAGGACTATTATGCAGATTAAATGAGTTAACATAGGTAAGTACTTAATGAGTGTGGTCTACTGTTAACATACTGATTGATATCCCTATATTGATTTTTATAGGAGACAAGCTGTGGGAGGTTCAGTGTGAGTCCCCGACCTTCACCGTGGCTTGGCACCCCAAAAGGCCTCTGCTGGCGTTTGCCTGTGATGACAAAGATGGCAAATATGACAGCAGTCGGGAAGCTGGAACTGTGAAGCTGTTTGGGCTTCCCAATGATTCCTGATAGGAGGACCCAGCGTATGGCAGAGGCTTCCGTTGTATAGTTAGTTGGGTCTGTTCTCTGGGGGTTGGCGGGCAGCTAAAGTATTTATGAATCGGTATAAATTGTATCAGTGTTTTGTTCCGCTGCCCATTCCGGTCATTCCCTGCCCCTTGCAGTGATGACACCAGCATACCTTGTCCCCTGGGCACTTCCTGTCTTCCTACTGTTGGGCGCGTGGTGGGATTTGTTGGGCTTGGTTCTGCTTGGACAGTATGTAGTTTGGAGAGGTAGGCGAGGAAGGGTGAGACGGGGTTGGAGATTTTTTATAATAAAAAAGAAGTACATATTAATAATTTTGAGAATTGAACATTTAATAAAACTGACTTTTTAATTATGGGACTTCTGGGACTTTAAAAATTATGGTAATATTATCCTGATTATTTTCTTATGTCATTATAGGGAGGTGTTGTAGCACTGTATTTTAAAAAAGTTTCAGATGGGATTTAAAGGTTGTAATCCTGTCATTTAATGTCATAAGCAAGAACTCGATGGTTTGTGGTGTGAACTGCATGGACAGTGACACTGATAACATGTTGAGTCATCACTCGTTCATGTCTACGTGTACCTGGCCTTATTCTGCAAAGATTTGTAGGCCACAGATTTATGATAAACATTGAGGAAAAATAGTAAAATATATAATTTTTATATGTTAAAAATATAAGTAAGAAGTATAAGTATGATATAAGCTATAAATTAGAATGGGAAGTCAAGACTGAGGGGAATTAAAATAGAAACCTGCAGAGAATAAGAACCTAATTGAATGATTGAACTAAAATTTGGCTCTGTACTCCCCGGTGGCAAAGTGAAGAAGGGGCTAAGTCAGCTAATTCTTATTAAAATAAGCACATGCCAGCTCCCTCAGGGAAGGCACAGCTTTTAATAGCTCTTATCACCAGAAGAAATGGCTCATGTAGGGGGTTGTTATCTGTGAGCAGCATCTTGATTTCATTGTGTTTTAATGGATTTCAGCTTAAAAAAGAAACACCAAATCAAATATACCTCAGAAAGTGATGTTTGTGGAAAAATTTGGAAAAGCCGGTAAGCAAAAAGAAAACTCATATTTCTAACCCCAGGAGATAACCATTTTTCTGCTAATAAGCATTTTTATATATACGCTTCTAGGAGTTTTCTTGTATTCATGTTTTTTATGTAAAAACATGTTTAGAAAAATCTTGAGGGGTAGACAAATCAAGTATGAGCAGATAAAAGCATACAAGGTGCTCAGCTCCATGTTTGGCTGTATATAAATCACCAAGTCTTAATAGGCATTTTTAATTATCAGACATACCCTGTGTGTCTGGTATTGTAATGACCACTTCACTCAATTTTTGCAACAACCTTCAGAGGTTGGGTGTTACCACCATTTCACTACCTCAGGGAGTTCAGCTCAGGGTTACTTATTAAGTGACAGTATTCAGATCTAGGTTTGCTTACAGGCCCATATGCCTTCTGTTGCAATGGCTATTCTGGTTCCATTTGCGCTTCCCATTTGACAGATGAATAAACCTTGGCTCTGAGCTGTTAAGTCTTGGTGCAGGTTAGCAGGTGATCAGTTGAGCTCCATCTGCAGGCTCGGTAGTATTTCCTGCAGCCTGGAACAGCCTCTGCCTCCACCTTCCCTGGAGAATGGTTTCTTTAGTTGCAAACCAACTAGCCACCTCATTGTGTAAGAAGTTCAGATTTGCTGCATTGATGACCCCATTGCTAAATTGACTAGAATTACAAGTCAGATTGAGATTATGGTGTCTCTTGCTGAGATCCTGGATTTTCTGTGGCATGAGAGCCAGGGAAGGATGGAACTTACCAAGTGTTAAGCTTGTGTGAGTTGTACATGTGTGCCTTGAGGATTGTTCCCTCCACCGTAGTGTGTGGAGGGGGAGGGTTGTGCAAGGAGCTGTGTGTTGGGGAGTGGTGGGAGCGGGAAGGTTCCCGGCAGAGTGTTGGGAGGCTAGAGCAGGGTTAGATCCAAGGAGCAGGCAGGCAGGAGCAGGCTGTGCTCTCCAGTCAGGAGACTGATGTGGAGGGCCAGAGGCTGGGTCACAAGAGGCCATTTCTGGGAGTTCCCAGAGAGGGTGCGGGGGTGGGGGTGGTGTGTGTGTGAGCTTGGTGTGTGTGTGTGTAGCTGGTTAGGGTGTGGTGTGTGGGTGAGCTCAGTGTGTGTGTGTGTGTAGCTGGTTGAGGTGTGATGTGTGGGTGAGCTCTGTGTGTGTGTGTAGCTGGTTGGGGTGTGGTGTGTGTGTGTGTATCTGGTTGGGGTGTGATGTGTGGGTGAACTCTGTGTGTGTGTGTGCACGCGCACATGTGTGTATGTAGCTGGTTGGGGTGTGATGTGTGGGTGAGCTCAGTTGAGAAAGACCAGGAATGACTTCCTAGCTGTTTCCCTTACACACTTAAGCTGTTTACTGTCAGAGGTATGTTTTCTATTCTTGGAGAGTTCTAGTCACAAAAGGGACCATGAGATGTTGGCCTTCATTGGAAGGAGAAAGGCACACAGGTGGAATGAAGAGGTAAACCTGTCTTTGAAGGCGTGGAGGGTGTACCTGTGGAGGTGCAGCGCACCCTCAGAAGTCCCACGTGTGGGTAACACAGCACCTCCTTTCCTCCTCCGACTGCTGGTCTGCAAATCAGGCGACTTCACACTTGAGCAGAACGAGGTCTGAGTCCCGGCCCCAGCAGGGGCTGATCTGAGCCGCGCTCCTCATCCATGAAGCGGGGACCATCAGTCCCTTCTCCTTGGGTTGTTAGGAGAATGAGAGGACGTAAAGGGTTTGTGAAGCGCCTAGCACAGCACCTGGCCCATGGAGATGCTTCATACAGCCCTGCCCTGTGAGGAGGAGCAGCTTCTAACGAGAACACGGGCCACCTGGCTGCCAGAGAGAGGCCGTCAGTCTGTCAGCTTTCTCGGCTCTGAACACCGGCGCTGCACAAGCCAGTTCATCCTTCCAGGAGTAGGTGCTGGGCAGGAAGGAGGCTCATCCATCACACCCTGGGCCTGGTGGGAGGTCCAGAGGAGAAGTGTTAGGTCTGCCTCCTGCGGCATCCGTTGGGGCTCATGATGGATGTGTGTGCCTGTGAACACGTGGAGCAGAAGCGCCGACTGCGTGTGTGACAGTGAAGGAAGAGCAGGGGAGGGTAAAGCTCTGTTAGCTGAGGTTTCTGGAAGGGATTGGATGAGGAGGAGGTGGACACAGTGCAAGTCTTCACTATGGGGATGTGAATATCGGGCAGAGGATGTGGGAGATGGGGTGCTGTGCGCTGGAGGTGGTGGCAGGGTCCTGGGATGTAGGGTGGGTTGGTGGGATGTGAGATGAGCTTGGGCTTCCCTGGTAGCTCAGTTGGTAAAGAATCCACCTGCAGTGCAGGAGACCCTGCTTTGATTTCTAGGTCAGGAAGATCCGCTGGAGAAGGGATAGGCTCCCACTCCAGTATTCTTGGGCTTCCCTGGTGGCTCAGCTGGTAAAGAATCTGCCTGCAGTGAGGGAGACCTGGGTTCAGTCTGTGGGTTGGGAAGATCCCCTGGAGAAGGGAAAGGCTACCCACTTCAGTATTCTGGCCTGGAGAATTCCATGGACTGTATAGTCCTTGGGGTCCCAAAGAATTGGACACGACTGAGCGACTTTCCCTTTCCCTTTAGTGGGGAGAGAGGGAGAGTGGATAACTACAGTTTGGACTGGTTGGTAGTGTGGCCTGGTGAGTAGGGCAGAGTCTGATGGGTGTTGGGGGAAGTTCTTGTTCTGTTACCACTAACTGGGAGACTGGTGAAATTGCTTCACCTCTGTAGCTGCAGTTTGCATACATTTGTATATCCGTAATGGCTGTACAGCTTCTAAGAGTTAAATGAATTTGCCTGTGTCAAATGCCTGGCACACTGCAGATGTTTAGTAAGTAGCTACTGTTGCTCTGTAGGTATTAATACCACATCTGTATAAACCCTTGTACCATACAGAGCTTTCTTGCCTCCTAAGCTCATCACATTTTGTACAAAAAAAGGTGGGGGTTGGATGGGCAGGGATTTGGAGAAAATGAATATTTAACACACCTTAAAATAAACACTTTTGAACTAAGGCCCTTTGTTGACGTTTAGGGACACTGAAATGAGACGTGCAAATTTACTAGCAGTGCACATGTTTGAAATTGTTGCTGACATGGAACCGCAAGCTGTTGAACTTCACGAGGCATCCAGCATCTTGTCTCTCATCCCTTAGGAGCAGCAGGCAGAGTGTGAAAGCATGCTCGCCCGACCGGCAGTGTCACAGCACAGAGGCATCGGCTGGAGCTCACCTTAGCTGGAGTGGCAGGAACATCCCTGGGGTCCCTCTGCATTTGCCAGGAACAAGTTGCTAAACTGTTTCCCGTTCCCTTCTTGAGAGAGTTACTGGGATACAGGACAGGCAGTGGTGTGGGTACAGCACAGAATCTGTTAGAACATCTCCTGGAGGACCAAAGGAGATCTGGGCAGGGCACAGGCCGATTTGTCCCTGGTCATCACTGTACCTAGAGTGGGGATTAAAGTCAACTTGGAGGAAAGTTTCTCTCTGAAATGAGCTCTCACCGTGGAGTTCTGGTGGATGGTGACCAGGCCTGTGAAGATTTATTGGACATTTCTGATGCATTGCATCTCTGCAATGGCAGCTGAGGTGCTGTGATCAACACAGAGCAGAGGGAGGCCCCCTTGTTCTCTGTGTAGAAAGGAATCTTCATTGGTTGACCAAATGTCAGAGCTTCCTCTGAGTGCTGAGCCTGGTACAAGAGAGAAGGGACTATCAGACAGCTGTACCTTGGACCTATTTTTCAGATGAAAACCGAGGTGCAGGGAAGTGAGGGAGCTCGCCCAGGGTCACTGGGTTGGCATGCTAGTTTGAAGTTTCTGCTTTCCACTGCTGTGCCCTGAGTGTCGGCCCGTGGTCCCAGCAGTTGAGGGTCAGCGCAGGCTAAGTGTGCCTGCATAGCCACTCTGACGTGATGGTGTGAGAGCCTTCGAGGACTCATCATCCACACTGGGGTCCGTCCGGAGCTTTGTGCAAAGTTGTCATGATGCTGAGACCAGAGAAAAGGTTTGGCTTAGTGAGCTGAGATGACACACGAAGGGCAAAAGGATTCACTGAGTACCCAACCCTGTGCCAGGCCTGGGCTGGGTGCTGCTGAGAGTACAGCCTATTACAACACATTCCTAGCTCCTGTGCTCAGAGTTTTTAATTCCCTTACAAGGGATCAGGGTCCTAGGGTTTCTAGGAGATTCCTAGGGGATGCTACTGCTGATGCGTTTCAAGCTGGCAGGTATCTGTATGTGGGGCCCGACCCAGGGTGCTGCTGGGTGTAAGCTTTAGACCTTCCACATGTAGCTGGCCATGTGGCCTTGGCCAAGTTCTCTAACCTGTGTGAGCTTGTTTCCTCATCTGTAAATGTGATCCCACCCAACTTCAAGGTGGCTGTAAGAATGCAGTCAGACAATGTGTGTGAGCGCTTAGCATGGTGCCTATGGTCAGCGTTCAGTAGGTGGTGGTTATTGTTTTTATTAACACCAATGAGGAGGCTGCTGTAGAAGCACAAGGGAGAGCTGAAGGAGGGGCTGGACCAGGCCACTGGTTGAGGGGTGGAGAGGAGGGGATCTAGGTTCTTTGAGAGGCTCCAAGCCCTGTGGGTTATGACTTAATTGCTAAGTCAGGACTGACTCTTGCAACCTGGTTGACTGTAACCAACCAGGCTTCTCTGTCTATGGTATTTCTCAGGTGAGAGGAGTGGGTTGCCGTTTCCTTCTCTAGGGGATTTTCTCGACCCAGAGATCAAACAAACCGAGGTCTCCTGCATTGCAGGTGGATTCTTCACCACTGACTGAACTGGGAAGCCCTGAGCTAGGATTTGGCTCTAGGTTAAAACCTGCCTGCTAGTCCCTGTCTGGCCACTAGAGGGCAGTGGAGCCAAGGCTGCAAAAGGAAGGCAGCGAGCCAGGAAGGCTGGCATGGATCTGTGCATTCAGCCTTTATTCCTATCCTGAAGCCTAATTGTGTATTTGCATTGCACTGTCTCCTCTCTCCTTGCTCTGAGCACTTGCTGACGTTTTTGAAAAACACTTCGCATTGCAGGGCACCTCTCATTGCCTGTTCATTTTGTGGCCCAGGATTAGCCATGGCTGAAGCAGCCCCCTTTCTGGCAGCTGTGTTTATTTCTCAAGGGCGAAGGCAGAGCAGAACATGGGGGCCTGCGCCCTGCAGCTCAGCAGAGCCTAGTTTGAACTGCAGTTGCTCTTCTGCCAGTTCAGAACTTGGGGCCTGTTCCATCTTGCTTTCCTCCCCCGCTCCCCAGCCCTTGCCTGCACCCTTTGATCCCGTGGGTGGAGAAATGAAGGGAATTCCAAATCTTTAATCCATTTTTGAAGGCTGGTAAACAGCACTGGTTGAATCATTTCAGAGAAGTGCGGGTGCTCTTTCAAGGTCACAGAAGATAGTGAGGAAAGGAAAAATACTGGAAGCACGTTTCTAATGTTTGATGGTGTATCTTGTACCAGGCCCTGTCCGGCGATGAATTGCTTTATTCCTTGAGAATGGCAGAAGGTACCAATGACAGCAGCCTGGCCCTGTGCTGGTTCTCGTGCATCAGTTCTTTCAACCCTCATAACTGCCCACAGGGTGTTCATTCTGAAGAAGCTGAGACTTGGAGAGGTTACAGAAGGATACATAGGGCCAAAGATCAGTGCTGGTGGAAACTGAAACCAGTGTATCTCACTCCAAAACCCAAACTCTATTTTGTTAGCAGTATTGCTAAGTAACTTTAGTCGTGTCCGACTCTTTGCAACTCCATGGGCTGTAGCCTTCCAGGCTCCTCTGTCCATAGGATTCTCCAGGCAAGAATACTGGAGTGGGTTACCATTTCCTGCTCCAGTCAGCAGTATTGGACCTGGCCAATTCTGCTTTTAACCCAGCTCCTTGTAGAAGTGAGGTATATAGATCTTAGGAAGGAGAAGGTTAGGCTTACGACAGAACAGCTTATGACCCCACATGACCTGCTGCTGCTGCTGCTAAGTCGTTTCAGTCATGTCCAACTCTGTGCGACCCCTTAGATGGCAGCCCAGCAGGCTCCCCCGTCCCTGGGATTCTCCAGGCAAGAACACTGGAGTGGGTTGCCATTTCCTTCTCCAATGCATGAAAATGAAAAGTGAAAGTGAAGTTGCTTAGTCATGTCCGACTCTTTGCGACCACATGGACTGCAGCCTACAAGCTCCTCCGTCCATGGGATTTTCCAGGCAAGAGTAATGGAGTGGCCACATGACCTAGTGGACTAGTTAAGAACATGGTATGAAACCAGATTGCCTGAGTTTAGATCCTGACTCTGCTGCTTTCTATGTCTGTGACCTTGCTTGGGTAAATTCTTTGACATCTGAGTATTTGTAAAATGGGAAGAATAATAATAGCCCCCTTACTAGCTTGCTCTGAGGGTTAAATGAATTAATACATATAAGTGCTTAGACTGGGCTTCCCTGGTGGCTCAGATGGTGAAGCCACCAGATGCAATGCAGGAGACTTGGGTTCGATCCCTGGGTTGAGAAAGTCCCCTGGAGAAGGGAACGGCTAACCATTCCAGTATTCTTGCCAGGAGAATTCCATGGACAGAGGAGCCTGGTGGGCTGCAGTCCATGGGGTTGCAAAGAGTTGGACAGAATTGAATGCCTAACACGTGTGCACGTGGACACACACACACACGTGCTTAGATTATTGCCTGGTACTAAGCAAAAGCTCAGTAAATGTTAGCTCTTATTCTCATCATTTTTAGCCATCATGTCATAGTCACCTCTGTATTCTCACTGCCTGGCATATAGGGGTTGGCAAATGTTTATTGAGTGAAATGAGCCCTTGGATTCAGAAAAATATTTTCTGCCCTGGAGAATGCCAGGTGCTGGCTTGATACATAAATGACTCCATTTTGAACCCTGTTCTCAGGCCTTTTCAGTGGAATAGGAGAAGTCAGACAGTCTGCCTTATTTCACAAGGCAGAAATATTCCATGGATGCTCTGATGGGGGTGAGAACACGTTTGGAGTGGGGCTGGGGCTGGGGGCCAGTTTCAGAGGAGACAGGCTTTGAATTAGGCCTTGAAAGACGGTGGAGGAGAAGGACGATCGGGTGGACTGGGCCAGAGAATTCAGATTTCTTGAACCCAGTATCCTTCCAACTTCGACAAAAGACCATTGAATCAAGTTGGAGTTTTATTCATCCAACAACTATTCATCTGGGATGGTTGAAATCAGGCACAGTGATGGCTTTTAGCCAGTCTCTGGTGCCCTCACATGACCTGGGCCTAATGGGTGAGCAGGAAACAAGTGGTGAAAATTCAGTTTCATGATGGACCAGTATTGACTCGGAGCCCCTTAGGTGCACGTGAAAGGCGCAGCTCTGACTGCTTTACGCAGAAAGGAAATTCTCATTGGACAGTCTTGGTCATGTGCATTCACTGTGACCAGGGAGGTCGTCTGTCCACCCTGCACAGGATGGGGAGAGTGCAGGGCATATCAGTGTTGCCTAAGTCACATGGTTGTGGTGGTGATGGTGGGCTGTGGGGGATGTGATTCCCCAAAGAAAATTCAGACGGGGTCACCAGAGGGAGGAAGAATCAATGTTTACATGAAATATACAGATGACCACTATGACTGCCACGTGGGAACAGAGTAATCCACCAGCTAAGAGTCCTGGCTGGGCACTCCAGTTCCCAGAGAATACCGCTTCCACCATTAACAACCTGGGTGACCATGGCTGGGTCACTTCACCTGCCGGTCTGTGACTCAGTGTCCCCATCTACAAATTGGGGGTGACGGTCCAGCGCTGTGGGCTTGAACCAGTGTGAGAGCATGGGGCAGAGGCACCAGCACGTGTTGCCGCAGCTTGGTGCGGCGTGAAGTCTGAAGTCTCTGATCCAGCAAATCAACTTCCGGGTATTTAATCAGAGGAAATGAAATGGAAATGCTAACTCAAAAAGGTGTCTGTACCCCATGTTCACTGCAGCATTGTTTACAATAATCAGGATATGGAAGCAGTCTAAATGTCCCCTGATGGATGAATGGGTAAAGAAATGTATGTATGTACACAGACACACACTATATATGCAATGAAATTAAGCCACAGTGAAGAATGAAATTTTGGCATTTGCCACAGCACGGATGAAACTTGAGGGCATTATGCTAAATGAAATAAGGTAGAGAAACACAAATATCGTTTGGTCTCACTTACACGTGGAATCAAAAAAATAAACCCCAAACCAAGCTCGTAGATACAGAGAACGGATTGGTGGTTATCAGAGGTGGGTGAAGTGGGCCAGATGGTTGAAGAGGGTCCAAGGTATAAACTTTCAGTTATAAAATAAATAAGCTCTGAAATGTGATGCACACCATGGTGACTGTAGTTAATACTGTGTTATATATTTGAATGTTTCTAACAGGGTAGATCTTAAAAGGTCATCACAAGGAAAAAAAAATCGTAACTGTTTGGTGACAGATGTTAACTAGACTTATTGTGAAGATCATTTTGCAACGTATACGAATATTGAATCGTGGCACACCTTAAGTCAATGTAATATTATATGCCAATTATGCTGTCGTTCAGTTGCTAAGTCATGTCTGACTCTTTGTGACCCCATGTATTGCAGCACACCAGGCTTCCCTGTCCTTCACCATGTCCCAAAGTTTGTTCAGATTGATGTCCATTGAGTTGGTGATGCCATCCCACCATCTCATCTTCTCCCACTCCCTTCTCCTCCAGCCTTCAATCCTCCCCAGCATCAGGGGCTTTTCTAGTGAGTCGGCTGTTCGCATCAGGTGGCCAAAGTATTGGACCTTTGGCATCAGTCCTTCCAATGAATATTCGGGACTGATTTCCTTTAGGATTGACTGGCTTGATCTCCTTGCTGTTCAAGGGGCTCTCAAGAGTCTTCTTCCACACCACAGTTCAAAGGCATCAGTTTTTCAGCCTTCTTTATGGTACAATTCTCACAACCATACATGACTACTGGAAAAACCATAGTTTTGACTATACAGCTCTTTGTCAGCAAAGTGATGTCTCTGCTTTTTAATATGCTGTCTAGGTTTGTCATAGCTTTCCTTCCAAAAGGCAAGTGTCTTTTAATTTCATGGCTGAAGTCACTATCCACAGTGATTTTGGAGCTCAAGAAAATAAAATCTGTCACTGCTTCTATTTTTGCCCCTTCTATTTGCTATGAAGTGATGAGACCAGATGCCATGATCTTAGTTTTTTGAACATTGAGTTTTAAGCCAGGCTTTTCACTCTCCTCTTTCACCATTGTCAAGAGACACTTTAGTTCCTCTTCTCTTTCTACCATTAGAATGGTATTATCTGCATATCTGAGGTTGTTGATATTTCTCCTGGCAATCTTGATTCCAGCTTGTGATTCATCCAGCCTGGCATTTTGTATGATGTACTATACTACTTTGCTGACAAAGGTCCGCCTAGTCAAAGCTGTGGTTTTTCCAGTAATCATGTATGGATGTGAGAGTTGGACTATAAAGAAAGCTGAGAACTGATGCTTTTGAACTGTGGTGTTGGAGAAGACTCTTGAGACTCTCTTGGACTGCAAGGAGATCAAACCAGTCCATCCTAAAGGAAATCAGTCCTGAATATTCATTGGAAGGACTGATGCTGAGGCTGAAACTACAATGGTTTGGCCACCTGATCTGAAGAACTGACTCACTGGAAAAGACCCTGATGATGGGAAAGATTGAAGGCAGGAGAAGAGGATAACAGAGGATGAGAGTTGGATGGTATCACCGACTGGATGGTGAGGAAGCTCTGAGGAAGCTTCTTCCTCTCTGAGGAAGCTCTGAGAGTTGGTGATGGGCAGGGAAGTCTGGCGTGCTGCAGTCCATGGGGTCACGAAGAGTCGGACATGACTAAGTAACTGAACTGAACTGAATTCTACATATAAGTTTAATAAGCAGGGTGACAATATACAGCACTGTACTTCTTTCCCATTTTGAAACCAGTCAATTGTTCCATGTCCATTCCCAACTGATGCTTCCTCTCCTGCATACGGGTTTCTCAGGAGACAGGCAAGATGGTCTGGTACTCCCATCTCTTAAAGAATTTTTTGCAGTTTGTTGTGATCCACAAAATCAAAGGCTTTCACATAGTCAATGAAGCCAAAGTAGTTGCTTTTCTGGAATTCGCTTGCTTTCTCTATGTTCTAATGAATGTTGGCAATTTGATCTCTGGTGAAAGTAAAGTCCAATGCTGTAAAGAGCAATACTGCATAGGAACCTGGAATGTTAGGCCCATCAATCAAGGTAAATTGGACATGGTCAAGCAGGAGACGGCAGGAGTGAACATTGACATCTTAGGAATCAGTGAACTGAAATGGACTGGAATGAATGAATTTAATTCAGATGACCTTTATATATACTATTGTGGTCAAGAATCCCTTAGAAGAAATGGAGTAGCCCTCATAGTCAACAGAAAAGCCCGAAATGCAGTGCTTGGGTGCAATCTCAAAAATGACAGAATGATCTCGGTTCATTTCCAAGGCAAACCATTCAGTATCACAGTAATCCAAGTCTATGCTCCAACCACTGATGCCAAAAAGCTGAAGTTGACTTGTTCTATGAAGACCTACAAGTCCTTCTAGAATTAACACCAAAAATGATGTCCTTTTCACCATAGGGGATTGGAATGCAAAAATAGGAGGTCAGGAGATTACTAGAGTAACAGGCAAGTTTGGCCTTGAAGTACGAAATGAAGCAGGACAAAGGCTAACAGAGTTTTGTTAAGAGAACACATTGGTCATGGCAAACACCCTTTTCCAAGAACACGAGATGACTCTACACGTGGACATCACCAGATGGTCAACACTGAACTCAGATTGATTATATTATTTGCAGCTGAAGATGGAGAAGCTGTATACAGTCAGCAAAAATAAGACTGGGAGCTGACTGTGGCTCAGACCGTGAGTTATTTATTGCCAAATTCAGACTTAAATTGAAGAAAGTATGGAAAACCACAAGACCATTCAGGTATGACCTAAATCAAATCCCTTATGATCATACAGTGGAGGTGACAAATGGATTCAAGGGCTTAGATCTGGTAGACAGAGTGCCCGAAGAACCTGTGGACAGAGGTTTATAACATTGTACAGAAGGCAGTGACCAAAACCATCCCAAAGAAAAAGAAATTCAAGAAGGCAAAGTGGTTGTCTGAGGAGGCTTTACAAGTAGCTGAGAAGAAGTGAAAAGCAAGGGAGAAAGGGAAAGATGCATCCAACTGCATGCAGAGTTTTGAGAATAGCAAGGAGAGATAAGAAGGCTTTCAATGAACAATGTGAAGAAATACAGGAAAACAACAGAATGGGAAAGACCAGATATCTCTTCTAGAATCTTGGAGACATCAAGGGAACGTTTCATGCAAGGGTGGGCATAAAATGGTATGGACCTAACAGAGGCAGAAGATATTAAGAAGAGGTGGCAGAAATACACAGAACTATACAAAAAAGGTCTTAAGAACTGGGATAAGCAGGATGGTGTGGTCACTCACCTAAAGCCAGATATCCTGGAGTATAAAGTCAAGTGGGCCTTAAGAAGCATTACTACAAACAAAACTAGTGGAGGTGATGGAATTACAAGCTGAGCTATTTCAAATCGCAAATAGATGTTGCTGTTAAAGTGCTGCACTTAATATGTCAGCAAACTGGAAAACTCTGCAGTGGCCATGGGACTGCAGAAGGTCAGTTTTCATTCCATTCCCAAAGAAGGGCAATGCCAAACTGTTCAAACTACCACACGATTGGGCTCATATCACTTTTTAGTAAGGTTCTGCTCAAAATCCTTCAAGCTAGACTTCGTCAGTATGTGAACTGAGAACTTCCAGATGTACAAATTGGGTTTTAAAAAGGCAGAAAAACCAGTGTCAAATATACCTAAATTTTGACTATGCCAAAGCCTTTGACTACATGGATCACAATAAACTGTGGAAAATTCTGAAAGAGATGGGAATACCAGACCACCTGACCTGCCTCTTGAGAAACCTATATGCAGGTCAGGAAGCAACAGTTAGAACTGGACATGGAACAAGAGACTGGTTCCAAATAGGAAAAGGAGTATGTCAAGGCTGTATATTGTCACCCTGCTGATTTAACTTAGCCTCTTGATGAAAGTGAAAGAGGAGAGTGAAAAAGTTGGCTTAAGGCTTAACACTCAGAAAACAAAGATCATGGCATCTGATCCCATCACTTCATGGGAAATAGATGGGGAAACAGTGGAAACAGTGTCAGACTTTATTTTGGGGGCCTCCAAAATCACTGCAGATGATGATTGCAGCCATGAAATTAAAAGACGTTTACTCCTTGGAAGGAAAGTAATGACCAACCTAGATAGCATATTCAAAAGCAGAGACATTACTTTGCCAACAAAGGTCTGTCTAGTCAAGGCTATGATTTTTCCAGTAGTCATGTATGGATGTGAGAGTTGGACTGTGAAGAAAGCTGAGCACTGAAGAATTGATGCTTTTGAACTGTGGTGTTGGAGAAGACTCTTGAGAGTCCCTTGGACTGCAGGGCGATCCAACCAGTCCATCCTAAATATCAGTCCTGAGTGTTCATTGGAAGGACTGATGTTGAAGCTGAAACCCCAATACGTTGGCCACCTGATGCGAAGAGCTGACTCATTTGAAAAGCCCCTGATACTGGGAAAGATTGGGGGCAGGAGGAGAAGGGGACGACAGAGGATGAGATGGCTGGATGGCATCACTGACTCAGGGAGCAGGAGGAGAAGGGGACGACAGAGGATGAGATGGCTGGATGGCATCACTGACTCAGTGGACATGAGTTTGGGTGAACTTCAGGAGTTGGTGATGGACAAGGAGGCCTGGTGTGCTGCGGTTCATGGGGTCTCAAAGAGTGGAACACAACTGAGTGACTGAACTGAACTGAACTGAAAAAGTAAATGAAATCTGAAGTCTCTGAATTATTACTTGACCAGTTCCAGGGCACCTGTCCACAGGTAGCCAAAGCCGCTGGGTTCAAGTTCTCAATCAGCCCCTTACTAGGTACATTTTTCTCCTCAATGAATTGAAGGTCATCATTCCTGCCTGCCAGCATTATTGGGAGAAGTGATGAGGTGACGTGTAGACAGTGCCTGGCACATATTGTTCTATAACTAATGATAGACGCCTTCTCAGTACAATTATTACTCCAGAGCACACTAGGAGTCCAGGTGCGTCTCTGGCAGTGCAGACCACGTGCTCTGAGAACAAACAACTATCCTTCTGGATAAAGGGTGCCTTTGGCCAGCAGCCAAGAGCCCTGGGAGGCTTTGTACAGGAGGCTTTGTAGCCTGGCCCTTCCCGCCTTCCTTTCAACTTGGGCTGGGTACAGCCTCACAGAGGTTCATGTTTCTCTCTTAATTACCCCTCAGGCTCTCCTCTCAGCCTGTCTTTCATTTCCACCACAGGCTTTCAGCCAGACAATTTGAACAGAATCTCATCTGGAGTGTGTTAACTCCTCCCCCATTGCTGGCAGAGATCGAGTATCAGCTCTGCATTAGGACAAGTTGTAAGTAAACACACATTTGTTCTAATGTGGTCCCTCCTCCCATTTGATAGCCTTATCTTAGATTTGCATGGGTTCAAATCAGGGAACACAAGAGTGTTTGGAGAAGACCTTAGACGTAATTTAACCCAGTCTACCCATTTTACAGGAGAGTTAAATTGAAGATATTTTGTTAAGTTGTTCATGTGCACAAAGATAACTTGAGGCTATGAATGGAGCTGAAAATGAGGTCCTCTGACTCTCAGTCTGAAACACTTACCACAATAACCTGGTCCTTAATCATTCATCCTCTCCTTCAATAATATATATTGAATATCTATTACTGTAATTCTAGACCCTATGTACTGAGCATGTGAAAATAAGTTGAGTAAGAAGAAATGTTTGCCCTTGAACTGATTATGATCTCTTCATCAGTCTGCTCTTCCCACCCATCCATGAATACATCTTCTTATTTCTTTATCTGTTCATCCAGTTATCAATGCGTCTATAAAACCCCAAGTCTGGTGCTGGGGGCCAAGATAAGTAAAAATTTTGCTCTTTAGGTTTTCACCTGTTGTGGAGGAAGGCACACAGAAAGCTGCCCCTAAGGTATGTATGCAGGGCTCTGTACACAAAAGGAGACTTTCTCTTCTGCCTCCTATTTTTGAGAAGGCTTCATTCTGAGGGTGAAAACAGAGCTGTGCTTTGTATAGAAGTCTCCAGTAGGAGAGATAGGAAAGGACCTTCTAGGCTGAGAGAACAACAGGGGAAAGGCATGAGGATGTCTGGTGGGTTCAGGAGGAAGAGGAGTTCCATTGCACTTGATTGAGCTGATGGTTATTAGTGAGCAGCATGTGTGCTAAATCGCTTCAGTCATGTCCGACTCTTCAGGACCCTATGGACAGGGTCCTCTGTCCATGGGATTCTCCAGGAAAGAATACTGGAGTGGGTTGCCATGTCCTCCTTCCCGATCCAGGATAGAACCCGCTTCTCTAATGTCTCCTGTGTTGGCAGGCAGGTTCTTTACCACCTGGGAAGAGGATGTCCAAAGTTCTTTTAAAAGGACCTTGGATACAATAGCTGGAGCTAGAATGTCACCCTTTGGGCATTTGGAAACCGTTGCAGAGTTGTTGTTGTTTTTAGCAGGAAGTGATTTTGGCCAGTGTACATTTTAGGAAGATCACTCGGGGCAATTGGGCCAGAAGTAGGAGCCTAGAAGTACAGCAATGTTTAAAACCTGTCCCAACAGCCCTAACATCATGGCCTAAATCAAGGTATTGATGGTGGACATGGGACCTACGGGTGGGGTTTGAGCAACAAATGGAGGAACAAAGAACTTGATGGTGACTTATCGTATGTAGACCTTCAGAGAGGGCGGTGAATCAGAGAAGACTTTGAGATGTCTGACTGAGTGCCAGGTGACAATGCCACTTTCTGAGTTCAAGATCATAGGAGGAAGGGGATTTTGAGAAAATAATGTATTCAGTTTTAGACATGTAGGGTACGGTTAGTTTAAGATCTCATAGGCGTCACATGAGAGGTGGGGCTGGGGGTGGGCATGGAGCAGTCCCGAGTGTGGAGTGTCGGTTGCACACAGAGCAGCCGACGTAAAGCCAGAAGAGAGGCTGGGCCTTAGACCTGCTCACTGGAGGGGACAGGGCTGCCGACTGCAGCTAACTGTCCCAGAGAGTGAGGAGGGGAGGATTCAGACTGCAGATTTTGGTGATTGTATCAAGGCTACTCACATTCTTAACCCTAGGGAGAGCTGGGGGAACTGGAGGTATTTGGAAACTATCTCTGCTGTCTTTGCAACCCTTCCAAAGTGTAAAATGGTTTCAAAATAAAAGTTAAGAAAAAGACCTAAAGTGGATTGTACCAGATGCATCATAATATAAGCAATACCTTTTGTTTTAGGCATGAAAATGAATATTTATTTAGAATGGAAAAAGCAATAGTTACATCACAAAATTCAGAAAATAACGTAATATTTGTATTAATTGCCTGTCTGGCATATCTGTGTAATATCGCAGACTCACTTCTGGCTTCTGTTCATCAAACCCTGTTTTTCTAGAACTGCCTAAGTACCTCATTCGGAGGACAGAGGTTCATAGACTAGATTCTGGTCACATTTTAGCAATATCTTTATTATTATTATTTATTTATTTATTTGTTTTTTTATTGAAGGATAATTGCTTCTTTGTTGTTTTCTGTCAAACCTCAACATGAATCAGCCATAGGTATACATATATCCCCTCCCTTTTGAACCTCCCTCCGGTCTCCCATCCCATCCCACCCCTCTAGGTTGATACAGAGCCCCTGTTTGAGTTTCCTGAGCCATACGGCAAATTCCCATTGGCTGTCTATCTTATATAAGGTAATGTAAGTGTCCATGATACTCTTTCCATACATCTCACCCTCTCCCCATGTCCCTAAGTCTGATCTCTATGTCTGTTTCTCTGTTGCTGCCCTGTAAATAAATTCTTCAGTACCATTTTTTTAGATTACATATATATGCATCGGAATATGATATTTGTCTTTCTCTTTCTGGCTCACTTCACTCTGTATGATAGGTTCTAGGTTCATCCACCTTTTAAAAATGGCTTTTTTGATGTTCATATCGACATATAATAAAGTACACATATTTAGAGTCTGTTGGTTTGTAGGTTTTGGATATATAGTCTGTCATAAGATCCATCCCCACAGTCAGAGCAGTGAACATACTCACCTCTTAGAACCATTTCTTCATGTCTCTTTATCTCCTTTCTCCCTGCCTCCAAACCAGGTGATCACTGATTTATTCTGTGTCACCATAGATTAGACTGCACTTTCTAGAGTTTCATGTAAATAGAATCATACAGCATATACTCTTTTTGTCTTACTTCATTCAAAAAGCATTCTTATTTTGGGATTCATCCATGATACTGCTTGTATAAATAGTTATTTTCCTTTTTGTTGCTAAATAGTATTTCATGATGAATATACCATGAGTTGTTTATCCATTTCCTGTAGATGGCCATCTGCATCATTTCCAGTTTTTGGCTATTAGCAGCAAAGTTGCTAGGAACGTTTATATATAAGTCTTTGTATGGGTATATATTTCTTTTTCTCTTGGAAAAAACCCCTAGAGGCAGAATGACTGAATCATATGTAAATGTATGTTCAAGTATATGTTTAACTTCATCAGCTTTGGAGTTCTGGTTCCTCCATATTCCCACCGACAGCTGCTATGGTCAGCCTTCAATTTCAGCCCCTCTACAGGGTGTGTAGTGGTACCTTATTGTGGTTTTAATGAGCATCCCTTTAATGACTAATGATGTAGAGCATCTTGGCCTGGCGTGTGCAGTTCATGGAGTCACAAAGCATTGTATGCGACTTAGTGACCGAAAAACATCTTTGCAAGTGCTTTTTTTGCCATCTTCATATCGTCTTTGGTTAAAAGTCTGTTCAGATGTCCTCCCTATGTTTTAAAATATTGGATTGTTTGTTTTCTTGATGTTGAGTTTTGAGAGTTCTTTATTCTGGATGTGTCCTTCATCAGAAATATGTTTCACAAATGTTTTTTACTTGTTGTTTGTTAGTTTTATTTTCTTAAAAGTGTCTTTCAAAGAGCAGAAGTGTTTACTTATGATGAAGTCCAGCTTGTCAGTTTGTTCTTTTACAAGTCATGCTTTTGGTGTCAGCTCTAAGAAGTCTTTGATATGCTGTCAACCCAAGGCCACAAAGTTTCTTTTCCTAAGTTTTCTTCTGGTAGTTTTGTAGTTTCAGCCTTTACATTTCAATTTTTAGTACATTTTTGAGTTAGCTTTTATAGATATGACAAGTATGGATCCAAAGGGTTTTTTTTGTTGTTGTTGTTGTTTGTTTGGTTTTGCGTATGACTTTCCAGTTGTCCCAGAACCACTTGTCGAGAAGGCTATCTTTTTCTCCTCTTCATTTCCTTTACACTTTTGTCAAAACCTGTATATGTGTGGGACAATTTCTCAGTCTTCTGTTCTGATCCGTATGGTTACTCTGATGCTGATACTACGCTGTCCTGATTAATATGCTTGCATGCTAAGTTGCTTCAGTCATGTCTGACTCTGTGACCCGATGGACTGTACCCCATCAGGCTCCTCTGTCCATGGGATTTCCCAGGCAAGAATGGAGTGGGTTGCCACTCCATTCTCCAGGGGATCTTCCTGACCCAGGGATTGAGCTTGTGTCTCTTAGGTCTCCTGCATTGGCAGACAGGTTCTTTACCATTAGCACCACCTGGGAAACCTCCTGATTAATATAGTTTTATAATAATTCTTGAAATCAGGTGGTCTTAGCCCTTCACCTTTGTTCTTCTTTCTTCAGAGTTGTATATGTGGATTTCCTTTGCATTTCCATATGAAGTTTAGAATCAGGTAGCCTGTTTATACAAAAAGCTTTCTGACATTTTGATTTAGCTTGTGTAGAATATATGGATCAATTTGGGGAGTACTGACATGTTAATAATATTAAATATTCTGACCCAACAACAAAGTGTATTTTTAGGTCAGTTGTGTCTGATTGTTTGCAACCCCTGGGAAACCCCATGTACTGTAGCCCATCAGTCTCCTCTGTCCATGCGATTCTCCAGGCAAGAATACTGGCGTGGGTTGCCAGTTCCTTTTCCAGGGGATCATCCCGACTCTGGGATGGAATCAGGGTCTCCTGCATTACAGGAGGATGCTTTACCCACTGAGACACCAGGGAAGCCCACTTTTAGGTTTACTGTTTTACTTTAAATATATCGCCCCACAATCTTTCTCCTTGCCTGCGTTATTCCTGATGAGAAGGCTGTGTTATTCTTGTCTTTGTTCTTCCATATGCGACATGCTTTTCCCCTCCTCTGTTAGATTTTGTCTTGTTTACTGGTTTTGAGCAATTTTATTATGTATCTTGGTGTAGTTTTCTTGCTGTTTCTTATTCTTGGCATTTGTTGAGCTTCTTGAATCTGTGAGCTTATCTTCTCATCAAATTTAGAACATTTTGGATGTCATTAACTATTTTTCTGTCTACCTCCTTCTTCAGAAACTCCAGCTGCATATACATTAGGGCCTTTTCAGTTGTTCTATAGTTTACTGGTACTCTTTTAATTCTCAAAATTCATTTCTTTTTCTGTGTGTTTAATTTTAGGCAGTTGCTATTTCAAGTTCACTAATATTTGCTTCTGCAATAACTAATTTGCTATTAATTCCACCAGTATATTTTTAAGCTTAGACATTGTAGTTTTTATGTCTAAAAATTGGGGTCTCTTTAAAAAATATATCTTACATGGCTCCAGTTAACTTTTAAAAATATGGAATATTTTAAATATATAGTATATTATAATGTGGTATTATATTAAAATATATTCTAATGTGATATATTAGTTGTTTAAATGTCCTTCTTTGCTGATTTTAACAGCTGTGTCAATTCTAGATTGGTTTTAATTGATTTTTCTTCTTTTTATGGGTCATATTTTCCCACCTCTTTTCATGACTATTAACCCTCTTGCTGGATGCCAAACACTGTGAATTTTACCCTGTTGGTTTCTGGCTATTTTAATCTATTTTAATAATAAAAAAAAATCCTTCAACTTTACTTTGGAAAGCAGCTAAATTGCTAGTTTCTTTTGTGTGCCTTGCTTTCCAGATTTGCTTCATGGGACTAGAGCATGGAGAGTGAAGGGCTAATCATTCCTCACTGTAGAGGCAAGCTGTACAGTCTGGCTGGTAGGAACAGCCCTATTTCCAGTCCCATGACCCCGTGTGCGGCCGGGGCTGTGCCTCTCATCCTCTGGACGTTCTTTCCCTGGCCTCACGTAGTTTCCTCACATGCTTGCAGGCACTGCTCTGCGCTCTGCTAAACGTTGCAGAGGCCTCGAGCATTCTCTTTCTGGTGCTCTCTCTCCTCGCGGGTACTCTGCACTGGGTACTGAAGACACCCCAGTCTCTCTCAACTCTCAGCTTGATCTTTCAGCTCAAGCTGTTTGCCAGCCTTTGCCTTCCTTCCCATTCCTCACGCTGCAGCCTGGACTCTCTCTCCAGGCCGTGAGGTAGGGCTCCCTCCGTTTTGTTTTCTGTCTCTTGTGGGAGTCATTATCCTCTGTTGCCTTACGCCCTTACTGTCTTGAAAACTGTTGTTCCATGTTTTTGGTGGTTTTATTTTTCAGTTGTGTCAGATGAGAGAGTAAATCTGCTCCATTACCTCATCTGGCTGGAAGCAGAAGTGTCCATTACGTTTTTATTCTATTATGTTCCTTTCAAAACCCTCCTCTGAAGCAATCTTCCTTTGTCACAGCAAAAGCGTGAGCAGGCTGTGTGCTCCTCATCCTGCGATAGCTCTGAGCCTCAAAGCGAGCCGTGAGGTGGGTGTCAGGTCATCCCCATTTCATGGAGAAGGGAGCCGAGCCTCGGAGAAAGAGGTGGAGAGACTTGTCCAAAGCCACCCAGTCTATGAAAGATTAAGCCACATTCCTCCTCAGTGCTGCCCTTGTAGCTCCCAGGAGGTATTGTTATGGTTTTTAAAGTATTTTGGGGGAAGAGGAGAAAAAAAAAGGTGGGATCCAGGTCACAGGGCTAATGAGCTGGGAGCAGGAGAGGGTCAGGGCTTCTGTGAGTGGTTTTCCTACTGCACCTCTCCTTGACCCACCTCAGAGAAGGGGACTGTGTCTCCCAGCTAACGCACCCTGCCAGACAGGGTGACTGAGAGGGATGGGGGAAGAAGGGAGCGTCAGAGGGCCGGAGGGTGTGTGTGGAGAGTGTGGCACCAGGGGGCGGGGGTGCGTTCCAGCCAGTGCCCAGGGCCTCCTGCCTTGTGTGACCGTCCCTGCTCCCGCCTTTCTCTGCGTGGGAAATAAAGGTAGAGGAGTAAAATAATGAAGACGCGAGTAGGTGAGGTGTTAGGGAGACAGCTTGTCAGGGTGGGCAGCACAGATGATTGGAGGGTGGGGATGGAGGTGGTGGGAGGCAAACGTGGAATCGGAGCTCTGAGAAACGGGGGGAGCGCGGTCAGCGTGGGTGTGCAGAGGGCCGCGTGGGGACAGCAGAGGGTGACATCCCGGGGGCAGGTGCTTCTTGGGGAACAAAAAGTGATGTGGTCTTTTCCTGGCCCTGGGGAAGACTTTGGAATGTTCTTGGGCAATTTATTTTTAGTGAGATTCCCTTTGGACAATTTTTTTTAAAGTGTGGAATGGCGCATAATAGTTACCATTTGTTAAGTGCCTACTGTATGCTCAGAATCTGTTTCACATGCATTGACTCAGTTCACACCATGCACTATTACTTTCCGAGTTGAGGACTGTCACTAACCCCATCTGACAGGTGAGGAATCTGAGTCTCAGGGATGTGGTGGCTACCTGAGCACTTTCTGATTCGATCTCTTTATTTTAAATGAGAGAGATGAGCGACATAAAGAGGGAATCAGAACCCGCTCACACAGAAGTCACCCAAGGGTTTTTGTTTTATTTTTTTTTCAAGGTCTGCCCTTCAGTTTGGCAAACTTGGAGTAAGGTAGGGGTGGGAGGTTGGGAAAGAAATTAGGTGTTACAGACACACTACCAAAGAAGAAACTTCATGTACATTGTCTCAACAAATGGACTCCTATTATCTTGTCTACCCAAGCAGGTGCTGTAAATCTAGCACCTTTCCTGGCCTAGGGTAGGTATTTGGTGCTAGCTGTGCCAGGCACATATCCCGTCTCCCTGGCAATACTTCTTGTGCCGGGCATGAGCATGTGACCCAAACTAGGGCAATCACTCCTTTTCTTGGGATTTAAAAAAACTGGAGCTGACAACTCTGTTTATCTTCTTAGCATAATGTCTGACTATAATCTGAAAGACACATTCTTCAGCCCAAGACACTGAAAGAATTAACAGATATGCAGATAGAAACAAAGGAAAACAGGAGGTTCTAATGACATCTCTCCCTTTCTCCCTTCCCAAAGCTATGGGACTATAGAAACACTGCCTACCCCTACAGCTTGACTCCAGAGGGGAACACTTGGCCTGGTCTAGGCCACTCAGCACATCCATTCCTCCATGAAAGAAACTGCCAGAGATGGGTGGTACCAAGCTGTCTCAGTGAGAATTAACTTAGGACCTTAACTTAACTTCCCTGGTGGCTCAGACGGTAAAGCATCTGCCTACAATGTGGGAGATCCAGGTTCAGTCCCTGGGTTGGGAAGATCTCCTGAAGAAGGAAATGGCAACCCACTCCAGTATTCTGGCCTGGAAAATCCCATAGATGGAGGAGCCTGGTAGGCTACAGTCCTTGGGGTCACAAAGAGTTGGACACGACTGAGTGACTTCACTTTAACTGAACGTTGAGGCACAGTTTTTCTGTTTGTTAATATTGTGAGTTACGTTGATTGGCTTTTTAAACATTAAACCCACCTTGAATTCCTGGCATAAAATCCACTTGGTCATAATATATTATCCATTTAGTATATTAGATTCAAATTGCTAAAGTTTGTTTAGGCTTTAAAAACAAATTGTGCTCATTGAGAGTTATCAGTCTGTAGTTTCCTCATAATGTCTTTTTTTGGTTTTGCTGTCTGGTAATGCTTGCTTCATGGAATGAATTGGAAAACATTGCTCTTCTTCAATTTTTTGGAAAAGTTCATATAGAACTGGCATTTTTTTTACCCTGTAAATGTTTGATAACATTCACAAATGAATCCCTGTGGACCTTGAGTAGTGGGAAGGTTTTAACTACAATTCCAGTTTTTAAAATATATGGGAAGCTATCCTCTTAACTGTTTCTTCTTGAGTTTTTGTGTTTATGTCCTTCAGTTAATTTGTTTGTTTCACGTAAGTTTTCAGGTTTATTGTCATAAAATTATTCTCCTATCCTTTCTATACCTGTAGAATCTATAATAATCTCACCTCTCTGTTTTGTAAGTTTGGTAATTTTATTTATTTTTTCCCACTTCATCTGGCTAGAAGTTATCAATTTTATTGATCTCAAACAACTAGTGTTTTCTTTTATTTTTTCTCTTCTTTTTCCATTTTGTAGTTCCACTCTTTGTTGTTTCATTTCTTCTGCTTATTTTTGGGTTTAATTTCTCTTCTTATTCTAGTTTTATACTAGGGGAAGTTGAACTCACTAATTCAAAATCTCTATTATTTCCTAACAAAGGCATTTAGTGGCTTAGCAAAATAGTGGTTTAGCAGCCTTGCACAGATTTTGATATGTTGTATTTTCATTTTCATCCAGTTCAAAATACTCTCTAGTGTCTTTCTGATTTCTTCTTTGCTCCATGGGTTACCTAGAAATGGAATATTTAGTTTCCAAATATTTGGGGTCTTTTTCCCCCAGAGATCTTTTGACAACTGGTTTTTAATTTAATTCTATTTTGGTGAGAAAACACACTTTTTATAGCTTGCTTCCTTTTAAATTCATTAAGACTTGCATTATGGCCCAGCATGTGGTCTGTCTTGGTAAACGTTCCATGTGCACTCAAGAAGATGTGTATTCTGTGGCTTTTGGATGGCCTCTTCTGTAAATGTTTAATCAGGTCAAGTTGTTAAGTGTTGCTCAAGTCCTCTATGTTCTTGCTGACTTTTAGTCTCACTGTTCCATCAATTATTGATGGATTTGCAGTTTCTGACTAAGACTGTACATTTGTTTATTTCTCCTTGCAGTGCTATCAGTTTTCATTTTATGTATTTAAAACCTCTGGTATTAGGTGCATAACTGTTTGAGGTGGTTATGTTCTTTTGATTAATTGGCCCCTTTACTTTAAATGGTCTTTTTCTCTTGTAATATCCTTTGCTAGGAAATCTACTTTGCCTAATATTAATATAGCCACTTCAGGTATCTTTTGACCTGTGTTAGCATACTGTATCTTTTCTATCTTTTTACTCTTAACCTATTGGTGTCTTCATATTTAAAGTGTGTTATTTGTAGATAACATGTAGTCTAGACTGCCTTTTTATAAACTGTAATCTGATAATCCCTGCATTTTAATTTTAGACCACTTACACTTTAGTGTGATTATTAACATGGTTACATGTGAGTTCATCATCTTGCTATTTGCTTTCTGTTTTTCATCTGTTCTTTTATCATTTTTTGCCCCTGACTTCTTTTGGATAAATTTTAAAATAATTCACAAATGTGAATGAATGAATTATATAATTCACATTACTGGGCTATTCAGTTCAGTTCAGTTCAGTCGCTCAGTCGTGTCTGACTCTTTGCAACCCCATGAATCACAGCACGCCAGGCCTCCCTGTCTATCACCATCTCCCGGAGTTCACTCAGACTCATGTCCATCGAGTCAGTGATGCCATCCAGCCATCTCATCCTCTGTCGTCCCCTTCTCCTCCTGCCCACAATCCCTCCCAGCATCAGAGTCTTTTCCAATGAGTCAACTGTTCACATGAGGTGGCCAAAGTACTGGAGTTTCAGCTTTAGCATCATTCCTGCCAAAGAAATCCCAGGGTTGATCTCCTTCAGAATGGACTGGTTGGATCTCCTTGCAGTCCAAGGGACTCTCAAGAGTCTTCTCCAACACCACAGTTCAAAAGCATCAATTCTTCGGTGCTCAGCCATCTTCACAGTCCAACTCTCATATCCATACATGACCACTGGAAAAACCATAGCCTTGACTAGACGGACCTTAGTCGGAAAACGATTGGCTATACTTTTTGTTGTATTACTTTAGTGATTATTTCAGTGTGTATAATATACCTCTTTACCTTTTCATGGTCTATCTTCAGGCACTGTTACACCACTTCATGTATAGTATAAAAAGTTTACACTAGTGTTCTTCCACTTTTCCTTTCATATTCTTTATGCTATTAATGTCATGTATCTTACTTTTGCTTATGTTTAGACTCCAGAATATATTATTATTACTGTTTAAATAGTAAAATATCTATTAAGGATATTTAAAAAAATCAGAAAAAAATATTTTGTACTTACCCATATAGTTATCATTTCTGTTGCTCTTCATTCCTTTGTGTAGATTCAGATTTCCATCTGGTATTATTTCTCTCTGCCTAAAAGTCTTCCTTTATCTTTCCTGTAGTGTGGGTCTGCCAGGATGAATTCCTTCATAATGCGTCTTCATTTTTGCAAAATACTTTCGCTGGGTGTAGACTTTGTTGACAAGATCCCTGAGTGCTTTAATGAGGTTGCTCTGCTGTCTTCTTAGTTGCCATAATTTTGATTAGAAATCTGTGTCATCTTATCTTTGTTCCTCGCAATATGGTGTGCCTTTTATCTCTAGTTGCCTTAAATAGTTCTCTTATTTACTGGTTTTGATCAATTTTATTATAATGTACAATGGTACAATTTTCTTCAGAAGTAGGGTGTGTGTTTGTGTGTGTATGAGCTCTTTGAACTTCTTGAATCTGTGGCTTTACAGGTTTTACCAAATTTGGAAAAAATTGGTTGTTGTTTCTTCAAAATTACTTTTGTTTCCTCACATCCTCCAGTCCTTTGGTAACTTAAATTATATGTGTGTTAGTCTTCTGGACTTATTCAGATTATCTATTTCTGTTTGAGTGAGTTAATATAGATTGTGTCTTTCAAGAAATTGCTGCATTGCATATGAATTATCAATTTTGTCGGCACAGATTTGTTGATACTCTTAATGTTTTCCCCCTTTTCTTTCTGTGTTTTATTTTGAAGAGTTCCTATTGCAATATCTTCAAGTTTACTAGTCTTTATTTCTGCAATATTTTATTTGCTCTTAATCCTATCCTGTGTGTTTTAAAATAGCTTTTAAAATATTTCTTTGAATTAGTGTCAGTTAATGGTCAGATTTGATTTATTAATTATTCTCCTCTGTATGGTTTGTGTTTTCCTACTTCTTTGCATTTCTAGTAATCTTTCATTAGATCCTAGATGTTTTGACTTTTACCTGGTGGGTGCTGGATATTTTTGTGTACCTATACATCTTCTTTTATTTTGAATAACAAAATTAAAAAGATTTTATTGAAAAATACAAAGTATCTGAATACATCTAATGTGTGTGGAGACTCATGACAATACTTTGCAAGTAAGCAACTTTATTCTGTGGGTTGAACTTAAGCACTTGCCTTCCAAGTCTTTTGTTCATAGTATTACACATTTTTTTTCTACTAATTTGTTTGCTTGTTCAACATCCCAATGTTATTTTCAGCAAAATTTCCTCGTTCTTGAAGAGAGGTATCAATTCCAAATGCTAGGATGCATGTTTGTACCTGAGCTTTCTATTGTGTCATAAAAGCCTCTGCACTGCTGTTTGTTCTTGGCATTTTGTCACATGCCTTCAATAGACATTACAAAGTTTTATGGGAAACGCAGATTCACCTCTGTGCCTTCAAGGTCCTTGGCCTCTTTCCTGCCGTGTCTCGTGTTTCAGAAGAAGAAACCAACTTGGGCAAATCATCATCATCTGTCATGATTTCTGTACTGTGTATATCCACCCAAACAACCAGCCAGATATTTTATCTTTTATAGCAAAATTGCCTTACAGCCAATTAGTTATGTGGCAAGAGTATTTTCAGCAAAAATGCATGTGACAAAGATATTTACAGCAGAGAAGATTATGATAAAAATTCTGGGCATGTGATAAATTCAGTCAGACTCTCTCCATTCTCTTCATCTTTACCTTCTGGGCTCTTTGGAGGTAGGCTGGGCCTGCTCGTCACTTCCTTGCATAACCTCTCTTTTATATCATCTATTTTCTTATTTCTCTGTGCTGAATCCTAGGGGATTTTTTCAGATCTGTTTGCCAGTTTATTAATTCTCTCTTCCTCTTGTTCAGTCTGCTCTTTAGCCTATCCATTGAGGTAGTAATTTCAACAATGGTATTTTTCATTTTTTAGTGTCAATCTTTATTCAATCTGCCATGTCATTTTTATAGCCTGTTTACTAGTTTATTTTTAAATTTTCCTATTTATTTGTTTAAATATTTCGTGTATAATCTTCTTAATCTTTGATCTGGAATGTAGTGAAGTTACTTAGGAACAAGTTGATTTTTTGATCTTTTCGGTTCTTGCTTTTGTGATTTGTTAGGAAGGTCTAACAAGTTCTAACAATGCCCTAAGCATTGTTAGGGCAGTGCTTAATCTAGGATGAGTTATTCTCCATAAGTAAAGGAAGACGCTTATGACTGCTGTACGTAATGCTCTGTGAAATTTTAGGCAAGAGGCATTGTTTTCAGCCTTATATGAGTGCCAGGTTCTATTAGTTCCCACACTTTTAGATAGTTCTTTACATAGCCTCAGGTATTTTTCTTGTGGGTATGAGTTGATCATTACTCTGAAGCAGGGAAAAGTCTAACAGAGGTTTGACAAGAGAACATGCTGGTTATAGCAAACACCATTTTCTAGCAACCCAAGAGATGATTCTGTACATGGGCATCACCAGATAGTCAGTAATGAAATCAGATAACGTTCTTTGCAGCCGAAGATGGAGAAGCTCTATACAGTCAGTAAAAATGAGACCTGAAGCTGACTATGGCTCAGATCATGAGCTCCTTATTGCCAAATTCAGACTTAAATTGAATAAAGTAGGGAAAACCTCTAGGCCATTCAGGTATGACCTAAATCCAATCCCTCATGATTTTATAGTGGAAGTGATGTGTAGATTCAAGAGATTAGATCTGATGGAGTACCTGTGGATGGAGGTTTGTAACATTGTATAGGAGGCAGTGACCAAAACCATCCCAAAGAAAAAGAAATGCAAAAAGGCAAAGTGGTTGTCTGAGGAGGCTTTACAAATAGCTGGGGAAAGAAGAGAAGCAAAAGGCAAGGGAGAGAGGGAAAGATATACCCAACTGAATGCAGAATTGCAGAGAATAGCAAGGAGAGATAAGAAGGCCTTCTTCAAAGAACAATGCAAAGAAAAACAGGAAAACCATCGAATGGGAAAGACTAGAGATCTCTTCAAGAAAATTAGAGATCTCAAGGGAACATCTCATGCAAGGATGAGCATGATAAAGGACAGACATGATAAGGCCCTAACAGAGGCAGAAGAGATTAAGAAGAGGTGGCAAGAATACACAGAACTAGAAAAGCCTTAATGACCTGGATAACCACGATGGTGTGGTCACTCACCTAGAACCAGTGGGCCTCAGGAAGCATTAGAATGAACAAAGCTAGTGGAAGTGACAGAATTCCAGCGGAGCTATTTCAAATCGTAAAAGGTGATGCTGTTAAAGTGGACCTGTGCACTTCAAGCCTGTGTTGTTCAAAGGTCAGTTGTTCTAATATGCTTAGACTGCCATAACAAAATACCACAGACGGGGTGATTTAAACAACAGAAGTTTATTTTCTCATGGTTCTGGAAGCTGGAAGTCCAAGATCAAGGTGCTAGAAAATTTAGTTTTTGATAAAGACTCTGTTCTTGACTTGTATATAGTCACCTTATCACTATGTCCTCACATACCTTCTCCTCTGCGTGTGATACCAGTTGCATTGCATCAAGGCTCTACTTTGTGACCTTATTTAAGCCTTAATTATTTCCTTTAAAAGCCCATTTCCGTATACAATCACATTGGAAGTTAGGACTTCACATACAAATTTTGGGTGGGACACAGTTCAGTCCATAACAAAGTTTTTTGTTCATTTTTAAAGTGGGTTGTTGTTGACGTATTTTCTTTATATATTCTGGATATTAATGGATTATAATGTATATGATTTACAAACATTTCCTCTCGATCCATAGGTTGCTTTTCAATCTGTTGATTGTGTCTTTTGATGCATGGAAGTTTTAACTTTGGCTGTCACTCATTTTACCTGTTTTTATTTTTGTTGCCTGTGCTTTAGGTAATGTATCCAAGAAATCAGACAAATCCAGTGTCATTAAGATTTCCCTCTATGTTTTCTTCCAAGAGTTTCTTCATTTTTCTTTTTTTTTTTACACATAGCTATCCAACTTTACCAACATTTAAAAAAAATGACTTTCCACATTGAATGATACTGGCTCCCTCGTCAAAAATTATTTGACCATATGTATGAGGATTTATTCTGGGCACTCTATTCTATTCCATTGGTCTATATGTCTGTATTCATGACAGTACCACAGTGATTCCCTGGTGGTTCAGATGGTAAAGCATCTGCCTCCAATGTGGGAGACCCGGGTCTGATCCCTGGGTGGGGAAGATCCCCTCAAGAAGGAAATGGCACCCCACTCCAGTACTCTTGCCTGGAAAATCCCATGGACAGAGGAGTCTGGTAGGCTACAGTCCATGGAGTTGCAAAGAGTCGGACACGACTGAATGACTTCACACACACACACACACACACACACACGCCAGTACCACACTATTTTAATTCATTTATATTTGTAGTAAGTTTTGAAATCAGAAAGTGTGAATTCTCCACCTTTGTTTTTCTTTTCCAAGATTGTTTTGAATATTTGGAGCTCCCTGAGAGTCTATATGGATTTTAGGACAGATTTTTCTACTTCTATAAAAAAGGCTTTGGGATTTTGATAGAGAAACATTGACTCTGCAGATCACCATTGGTAGTACTCTTAACGATATTATCTTCTAACCCATGAGCATGGCTTGTCTTTACATTTATTTGTGTCTCCTTTTGTTTTTTGAGCAACAGTTAATAGTTTTTAGTGTACCAGTCTTTTGCCTTCTTGGTTAAATTTATTCCTACCTATTTTATTCTTGATGCGATTATAAATGGAATTGTTTTCTAAATTTAGGAATTTGAGAGTAGCTTAGCTGGGTGGTTCTGGTTCAGAGCCTCTCATGAGGTTGCTGTAAACCTGTTGGTTGAAGCCAATCATCTCAAGACTTGAATAATGCTGAAGAATCCACATTTAAGCTCATTGCATGGTCTGGGTGCCTTGGATCCTTGCTTCATTGCCCCATCTGTAGCCTACCAAGTGTCCTCATGGCATGGCAATTAGCTTTGACCAAAACAGGGTACCTTAGAGCCACAGAGTACTAGAGTGTAACCTTTTATAACCTACCTGTGGCAGTGACTTATGTCCCTTCTGCAATGTAGTGCTGGACACCATAATAAACACCAACCCTGGCATAATATGAAAGGGGACTTCATTAGTGCCCCCTAATTAGGGTGCGGAGGAAGTGATCATTGTGATCTGTCTTGGAGGCTGGCTGCTTCATCATCTAATATTCAATCTGTATCCAAACTTCTCCGTACAGCCTATTATTAAAAACTTTTTATTTGGTGTTCGGGTATAGCCAGTTAACAATGTTGTGATCGTTTCAGGTGAACACTGAGGGGACGCAACCATACATGTACATATATCCATTCTCCCCCAAGCTGCCATCCCATCCAGGCTGCCACATAACATTGAGAAGAGTTCTGAGTGCTATACAATAGGCCCTTGTTGGTTATTCATCTTAAATATAGCAGTGTGTGCATGTCCATCCCAAGCTCCCTAAATATCTCTTCCCCTTGGCAACCATAGGTTCATTTCTAAGTCTATGAATCTCTTTCTGTTTTGTAAGTTCATTTATATAATTTCTTTTTAGATTCCGCATATAAGGGATGTCATACAATATTTATCCTTCTCGGACTTAACTTCATTCAGTATGACAATCTCCAGGTCCACCCATGTTGCTGTGAATGGAATTATTTCATTCTTTTAAATTACAGCCTATTTTAAAAAAACTAGTATCCATGGTATTTGGTTGTCATATACATTTATATGTCATCTAGTTTTTAAAAATCTAGAACGTTGACTTTCTGAAGAGGCCAGGCCAGTTGTCTGTCTTGCAAAATATCCCATAGTCTAGTTGATTATTCTTACTTGACTTCTTCCTCCCTCTCCTGAATTCCCTGTGGACTGAAAGCTCAGTCTCAAGGTTTATTAGATTCATGTTAAATATAATGGCAAGAAGACTTGATAGTATAAGCTGTGTACCTCTTTTGAAAGTCCTATTATTATAAGAATCTCAGAAAGTTCTTCCATTAGTGGGACTAAGTTTCCTCATTTGATTCCATCTCTGTCTCAAACAGACTTTCCCCCAGTCCTCTGTTGTGAGTGCCACCTTCACACCTTTGTCTGAGGCACTTGGTGCCTTCACTTCATGAGCTTTTCTAGAGATTTATGGTGCTAACTGAACGCATTCCCCCACAATTGAGGAGAAGCTGTTTCTTCTGGACTGCTAAGACAGTTATCATCAATATCATCAATCCACTTTCTTTCCAGCATCCATGATTTTGTGGCCATTATTTCCTTTCCTGTTCTCTTAGTCATCATGAATAAATGCTCCTTAAAGCCTTATTTGTCAACCTGCCAAAGACCAGAAATTTATCTCTGCTCAAGCTCATAAGCTTAGGATTCTGTCACTTTAACTAAAGCTCTAACCAGTGAAACTACTCTTTCCCTTTGCAGACGAAGAACATGAGGTCCAGAGAGGGTTTTGCATGTACCCAGACTCTCACAGCTCGTGGTTGGGGTGATGTCAGGATTGGACCTCAAATCTCCCTGATTCCACAGCTGCTGTTGTTTCCCAGGCCCTTGTATGTGCTTCAGACCCAATCTTACTGCTTCTAACAATTAGACATTTTAGTAAATCAAAAGTTAATAAAACAGTTCAGTTCAGTCGCTCAGTCATGTCTGACTCTTTGCGACCCCATGAATCGCAGCACGCCAGGCCTCCCTGTCCATCACCATCTCCCGGAGTTCACTCAGAGTCGCGTCCATTGAGTCAGTGATTCCATCCGGCCATCTCATCCTCTGTTGTCCCCTTCTCCTTCTGCCTCCAATCCCTCCCAGCATCAGAGTCTTTTCCAGTGAGTCAACTCTTCGCATGAGGTGGCCAAAGTACTGGAGTTTCAGCTTTAGCATCATTCCTTCCAAAGAAATCCCAGGGTTGATCTCCTTCAGAATGGACTGGTTGGATCTCCTTGCAGTCCAAGGGACTCTCAAGTCTTCTCCAACATGACAGTTCAAAAGCATCAATTCTTCGGCACTCAGCCATCTTCACAGTCCAACTCTCACATCCATACATGACCACAGGAAAAACCATAGCCTTGACTAGGTGGACCTTAGTCGGCAAAGTAATGTCTCTGCTTTTGAATATACTATCTAGGTTGCTCGTAACTTTTCTTCCAAGGAGTAAGTGTCTTTTAATTTCATGGCTGCAGTCACCATCTGCAGTGATCTTGGAGCCAAAAAAAATAAAGTCTGACACTGTTTCCACTGTTTCCCCATCTATTTCCCATGAAGTGATGAGACCAGATGCCACGATCTTCGTTTTCTGAATGTTGAGCTTTAAGCCAACTTTTTCACTCTCCACTTTCACTTTCATCAAGAGGCTTTTTAGTTCCTCCTCACTTTCTGCCATAAGGGTGGTGTCATCTGCATATCTAAGGTTATTGATATTTCTCCCGGCAATCTTGATTCCAGCTTGTGTTTCTTCCAGTCCAGCATTTCTCATGATGTACTCTGCATATAAGTTAAATAAGCAGGGTAACAATATACAGCCTTGACGTACTCCATGGAGAACTGAATCTTGATGGCTAAACATTTATACAAAAGTCTGACAAAAATCAGAAGTCAGTGTATTTTGTTTGGCATGGGTAGGAGGTGAATAGTCCTTTATACTGACTGGAAGGCTAGTGTCTACATCTGAGGCCTCCCCTTTCCTAGAATGACACAGTAAGTAAGCCGTGGAGAATCATAGTGATGTGTCTTAGTATCCAAAAATTTAGTCTGGGAGGTTTTTATGGGCTGAATTGTGATATCCTTAAATTCATGTGTTGAAGCCCTAAACCCTAGTGCCTCAGGATGGAGACAGGGCCTTTAAAGAGGTAATTAAAGGGAAACAAGGTCATATGAGTGGCCCTGACCTAATGTGGCTGGTATTGTTTTAATAAAAGGCAGTGAGGATGTGGACAGTGGGAAATACCAGAAATGTGCAGAAACACAGGGAAGACGCTCACTGAGCAAACCGTGAGGCTGCCATCTACAAGCCACGGAGAGAGGCTCAGAGGAAACCGAACCCACTGGCATGTGATCTTGAACTTCTAGCTTCTAGAACTGAGAGGAAATGAATTCCTATTGTTTGAGCCACACAGTCTGTGGTCTAACCCAGAGGGACAGTTGTTGACTTCTTACCTTCCTCATTTCATAACAGAAATATTGGTTTTGTATTAGTCTGGGTCAACACTATCTTCTATAGCAAATATGCCCCCCTCCAATATAAAATGGGTCATATAAAATCAGTTTATTTTTGTTCAGAATAGATATTTCTGATGGGTGCACATTTCTCCTTCAACTGCTGATGCAGGGACTTAGGTTCCTGCCATTGAGTGGCTCCACCATCCAGCTTCAAAGCCTGACCGCCGAGATGCTTGCCTGCAGCAGGCCACAGGAAAGCATGGAGGCCATGGGGGACAATGCAGGGAAGGGCTTTGTGGGCAGTCCTGAAGTGATGTGCACCACTTCTACTCACATTCCTCTGGCCTGAACTCGGTCACTGGGCCGCACGGAGCTGTCTGGGACCTGCAGCTTAGCCATGGGGCCAGGAGGAAGAAGACGAGGCTTGGGGAAACCCAACGAGTTTTGGCCACCAGTATAAGTCGCAGAGAATTACCGTTCCCTCATTGTATTATTCCAATCAGATAGGGTACTCCAAATAACTTCTTTAGGCCTCAGTTTCAACTATGACTGCCTGGCTCAAAGATTTTCAGGAAGCTGCCTCTTTTTCTACAGCTCCTCAGAAAGGCTGTATAGAACCAAAGCAAGCCAAAACCTTACGCTGACTCTCATTGCATTCTTGTGTCAGGGTAGCATTTTCTGGATTCATTGACCAAGATCATGAAGGCTGAGGGAAGAACCCTGAATGGAAGTTCTTCCAGGCTCCATTTGAGAGACACGAGACAGAGGAAGTGACGTCTTGTGGTTGCATACAGCAGAGTTCAGATTTGACACCAGGTCTGGTTGGCTCAGAGTTTTAGGGCAGAGTGTAGTTGCAGTGACTTTTGCTTTCAATAAGTAGGACCATTGTTATAGGTTACTCTATCCTCAGTTAATAGGAATTCATGGTTGAGTCTCAATTCTGTCTGTAAATATCTCTTATTGTTTCTTATCTCTTATCAAAGCTTCGTGGTCTTGGGTGGGTTTCTTTGTCTTTTGGAGCCTTTCAGCATCTGTGTTATGGGATTGTTAGTAGCTAGTTCATGGAACTTTCTTGTGGGCTATAGAAGTTGGTTCTTGGGATGGGCTTTCTACAGTGCTCCTAGGATATAGAATAGGGGACCTGGTGGCATGTCTGTTGATCTGAGGCTGGAGTTAGACATACATGCCGTGTATACATAGGAACTATGGGGACGGCAAGGACTAGAGGACGCATGACAGGTGCCATTGGAAGAGACAAGGAGCAGCTGCAATTCATCCCCAGCTGTCTCCACATGTAGAAACCAGACCTCAGGGTATAAAGCATCGATTTCCCAAGAGAGGCCAAAACCCTCAATTTGTTTATGAACTCTCTCAACTATTAAATGTTGGCATCTTATTAAAACAGAAATCCTGTGAACCAAACAACAAGTTCTTAAACAGCAAGCAAGAGAAGATTTTTGTCATGGAGCTCGCAGAATGTGCCAGGCTCTGTGCAGGCTTGGCAGGAGACAAGGCAAGTTGGCCTGACCTCCCCAGGGGGGCCATAAGCCAGCGGTGAGAGAGCCTACATGAGAGGGTGGCACTCTAATAGGATTTGGTGTAATGGGATTTGACCTGCATTATCTTTGAACTCCTTAGGCCTGGGTCTGCAGAATGTTCTTTGTAGCTGAAATTGAAACAATAAAGCAATTTATGGCACTCAGAGATGTCTTGGGAAACATTTCCAGGGCTTTAGTGTTTCCTGAGGATTTTCACTATCTCACTTGATCCATTCTATTAAATGAGCAGTAATACATCTTCCCTGGTGGGGCAACCAGGGCTTATAGAAAATAAGGGTCTGAGAGTCACATGAGCTGGCCTGGGACCCCAGCCACAAGGTGGCTCAGGTAGAGATGGGGATGGCGAATGATGGGTTTGAACACTGGGTGTTTGTGCTGAGCTGGTTGGATCTTCTCTCAACCCTGTGAGATCAGCCTCATTGTTTCCACTTTAGAGCAGTGACTGAGGCTCAGAGGGCTGAGGTGACTCGTCTAGAGACACAAGCCAGGACACTCATCAAAGACACCAAAGAGTGTCCGTGAGCTCCTTGAAGTCACCTGAGAAATGTTTCCTGTTTGCGCTTTTGTCTAAGAGAAAAGATTAAAATCTTCAACAGATTCTTGAAGGGATCAGTGATTCCAAAATGATAAAAAGTCACTAAGTTAAGCCAAGGTCTTTCTGACTCCACGGCCTAGACCCTGAGATCCCTCCGTGGGATCCTGGTTAAAAGAAAGTTCTTTCAACCAACTGATATAATCTCTGGGTCTGGGTCCCAGCTCTACCACTTACTAGCTGCAAAGACCTCATTTCCTCATCTGTAAAATTTGGATTCATTTATTCAATAAATATTTTATCAGACTTCCGTACTGACTCATACTGTTGTGGGCCCGGAGGACACTGCAGTGAACAGTTCCTGCTGTCCTTGATCTTATGTTGCAGTGAGGCGATAAAGACAGTGAACAGGAGGATTGTTAGGTGGTGCTAAGTGTTAATGGAAACAAGAGTAGTGGGGTAAGGGTATCAGGTGTGCTGCTGGGTGAGACTGAGCACTGTCATATAGTGAGGGCAGGGAAGCTCCTCTGATGACCGTCTAAGCAGAGACCTGAATGAAGAGAGTGTCATGGGGCTACTGAGGGGACAGCCTCCCATGCAGAGGGGGAAAAGAGTAATTTGCCACATGTGAGGGAAGATGAAGAACTGTTTGTGGCTCACAGGATAAACGCTGGAATTCTTATACTGGCATTAAAACCTTTCCTCAGTCAGGTCCCAAATTATTTTCTGATCCTCTTCTAAGTTTCCTTCCTCATCCCTCATGGGTTTGCTTGTTTTTGTTTTTTAAATTAATTTTGATTGGAGGATAATTACAACATTGTGATGGTTTTTGCCATACATCTACATGAATTGGCTGCAGGTATACATGTGTCCCTCCCATCCTGACCCCCCTACTCCCACCCCACCCCATCCCTCTGGGTTGTCTCAGAGCACTGGCTTGGGGTGCCCTCCTTCATGCTTTGAACTTGCACTGGTCTTCTATCTTACTTATGTACATGTTTCAATACTATTCTTTCAAACCATCCCACCCTCGCCTCTCCCACTAAGTACAGAATTCTAATCTTTACGTCTGTGTCTCTTTTGCTGCCCTGCAAGTAGGATCATCAAGACCATCTCTCTAGAGCCAGACGTCCTAGAATGTGAACTCAAGTGGGCCGTAGGAAGCATCACTACAAACAAAGCTAGTGGAGGCGATGGAATTCCAGTGGAGCTATTTCAAATCTTGAAAGATGATGCTGTGAAAGTGCTGCACTCAATATGCCAGCAAATTTGGAAAACTCAGCAGTGGCCACAGGACTGGAAAAGGTCAGTTTTCATTCCAATCCCAAAGAAAGGCAATGCCAAAGAATGCTCAAAACTACTGCACAACTGCACTCATCTCACATGCTAGTAAAGTCATGCTCAAAATTCGCCAAGCCAGGCTTCAGCAATACATGAACTGTGAACTTCCTGATGTTCAAGCTGGTTTTAGAAAAGGCAAAGGAACCAGAGATCAAATTGCCAACATCTGCTGGATCATGGAAAAAGCAAGAGAGTTCTAGAAAGACATCTATTTCTGCTTTATTGACTATGCCAAAGCCTTTGACTGTGTGGATCACAATAAACTATGGAAAATTCTGAAAGAGATGGGAATACCAGACCACCTGACCTGCCTCTTGAGAAACCTCTATGCAGGTCAGGAAGCAACAGTTAGAACTGGACATGGAACAACAGACTGGTTCCAAATAGGAAAAGGAGTACCTCAAGGCTGTATACTGTCACCCTGATTATTTGACTTATATGCAGAGTACATCATGAGAAATGCTGGGCTGGAAGAATCACAAGCTGGAATCAAGATTGCTGGGAGAAATATCAATAACCTCAGGCATGTAGATGACACCACCCTTATGGCAGAAAGTGAAGAACTAAAAATTCTCTTCATGGAAGTGAAAGAGGAGAGTGAAAAAGTTGGCCTAAAGCTCAATATTCAGAAAACGAAGATCATGGCATCCAGTCCCATCACTTCATGGGAAATAGATGGAGAAACAGACTTTATTTTTGGGGGCTCCAAGATCACTGCAGGTGATGACTGCAGCCATGAAGTTAAAAGACGCTTACTCCTTGGAAGGAAAGTAATGACCAATCTAGATAGAGCATTGAAAAGCAGAGACATTACTTTGCTGACAAAGGTTCGTCTAGTCAAGGCTATGGTTTTTCCTGTGGTCATGTATGGATGTGAGAGTTGGACTGTGAAGAAAACTGAGTGCTGAAGAATTGATGCTTTTGACCTGTGGTGTTGGAGAAGACTCTTGAGAGTCCCTTGGACTGCAAGGAGATCCAACCAGTCCATTCTGAAGGAGATCAGCCCTGGGATTTGTTTGGAAGGAATGATGCTAAAGCTGAAGCTCCAGTACTTTGGCTACCTCATGAGAAGAGCTGACTCTTTGGAAAAGACTCTGATGCTGGGAGGGATTGTGGGCAGGAGGAGAAGGGGATGACAGAGGATGAGATGGCTGGATGACATCACCGACTCAGACTCACGTGTTCACTCAGACTCACGTGTTCACTCAGACTCACATCCATCGAGTCAGTGATCTCCTTCAGAATGGACTGGTTGGATCTCCTTGCAGTCCAAGGGACTCTCAAGAGTCTTCTCCAACACCACAGTTCAAAAGCATCAATTCTTCAGCACTCAGCTTTCTTCACAGTCCAACTCTCACATCCATACATGACCACAGGAAAAACCATAGCCTTGACTAGATGAACCTTTGTCAGCAAAGTAGTGTCTCTGCTTTTCAATGTGCTATCTAGGTTGTTCATGACTTTCCTTCCAAGGAGTAAGCGTCTTTTAATTTCATGGCTGCAGTCATCACCTGCAGTGATCTTGGAGCCCCCCAAAATAAAGTCTGACACCATTTCCGCTGTTTCTCCATCTATTTCCCATGAAGTGATGGGACTGGATGCCATGATCTTCGTTTTCTGAATGTTGAGCTTTAAGGCAACTTTTTCACTCTCCTCTTTCACTTTCATCAAGAGGCTTTTTAGCTCCTCTTCACTTTCTGCCATGAGGATTTGTGTATTAACATGCAGTATTTGTCTTTCTCTTCTGACCTACTTTACTATGTGTAATAGGCTCCAGGTTTATCCACCTCATTAGAACTGACTTAAATGCGTTCCTTTTTATAGCTGAGTAATATTTCATTGTATATATGTACCACAACCTCCTTATGCATTCGTCTGCCAATGGACACCTAGGTTGCTTCCATGTCCTACCTATTATAAATAGTGCTTCAGTGAACATTGGGGTATACGCGTCTGTTCAGTTCTGGGTTCCTTGGGGTATATGCCCGGTAGTGGGATTGGTGGGTCATATGGCAGTTTTATTCCTAGTTTTTTAAAGGAATCTCCACACTGTTCTCCATGGTGGCCGTGCCAGTTGTGTTACCACTAACAGTGTAAGACACCCCCTCCAGCATTTATTGTTTGCAGACTTTTTGATGATGGCCATTCTGACCAGTGTGAGATGATACCTCACTGTAGTTTTGATTTGCATTTCTTTAATAGTGAGGGATGTTGAGCATTTTTTCATGTGTTTATTAGCCACCTGTTTGTCTTCTTTGGAGAAATGTCTGTTTGGGTGTTTTGCCTACTTTTTGATTGGGTTGTTCGTTTTTCTGGTATTAAGCTACATGAGCTGCTTGTGTGTTTTGGAGATTAATTGTTTGTCAGTTATTTCATTTGCTATTATTTTCTCCCATTCTGAGGGCTGTCCTTTCACCTTGCTTATAGTTTCCTTCGCTGTGCAATGCTTTTAAGTTTAATTAGGTCCCACTTGTTTATTTTTGTTTTTATTTCCATTACTCTAGGAGGTGCATGGATTTATCTCTGGACTTTCTATTTTGTTCTATTGATCTATATATATATATATATTTATAAATATATATATATATTTCTGTCCTTGTGCCAATACCATACTGTCTTGATGACTGTAGCTTTGTAGTATAGTCTGAAGTCTGAAAGGTTGATTCCTCCAGCTCCTTCTTTCTCAAAATTGCTTTGGCTGCTTGGAATCTTTTGTGTTTCCATACAAATTGTGACCTTTTTTTGCTCTATTAATAGTTCTGTGAAAAATACCATTGATAGTTTGATAGGGAATTGCACTGAATCTGTAGATGGCTTTGGGTAGTATAGTCATTTTCATAATATTGATTCTTTCAGTCCAAGAACATGGTATATCTCTCCATCTGTTCATGTCATCTTTGATTTCTTTCATCAGTGTCTTAGTTTTCTGCATATAGGTCTTCTGTCTCTTTAGGTAGGTGTATTCATAGGTATTTTATTCTTTTTGTTGTAATGGTGAATGGGATTGTCCCCTTAATATCTCTTTCTGATAGAAAGCCCAGAGATAAACCCACATATCTATGGGCACTTTATCTTTGACAAAGGAAGCAGAAATATACAATAGAGAAAAGACAGTCTCTTCAATAAGTGATGCTGAGAAAACTGCACATGTGAAAAAATGAAATTAGAACACATCCTAACACTGTTCACAAAAATAAACTCAAATTGAATTAAAGACCTAAATGTAAGACCAGAAACTGTAAAACTCTTAGAGGAAAACATAGGCAGAACACTCTTCGACCTAAATCACAGCAAGATCCTCTATGACTCACCTCCTAGAGTAATGGAAATAAAAACAAAAATAAACAAGTGGGACCTAATTAAAAGCGTTGCACAGCAAAGGAAACTATAAGCAAGGTGAAAGGACAGCCCTCAGAATGGGAAAAAATAATAGCAAATGAAATAACTGACAAACAATTAATCTCCAAAATACACAAGCAGCTCATGTAGCTTAATACCAGAAAGACGAACAACCCAATCAAAAAGTAGGCAAAACACCCAGACATTTCTCCAAAGAAGACAAACAGGTGGCTAATAAACACATGAAAAAATGCTCAACATCCCTCACTATTAAAGAAATGCAAATCAAAACTACAATGAGGTATCATCTCACACTGGTCAGAATGGCCATCATCAAAAAGTCTGCAAACAATAAATGCTGGAGAGTGTGTGGAGAAAAGGGAACCCTGTTGCTCTGTTGGTGGGAATGTAAATTGATACAGCTTCTATGGAGAACAATATGGAAATTCCTTTAAAAACTAGGAATAAAACTGCCATATGACCCACCAATCCCACTACTGGGCATATACCCCAAGGAAACCAGAATGAAACAGACACATGTACCCCAATGTTCATTGCAGCACTATTTACAATAAGTAGTACATGGAAGCAACCTAGATATCCATCAACAAATGAATGGATAAAGAAATTGTGGTGTATATATATATATATATATACACACACACAATGGAATGTTACTCAGCTATAAAAAGGAATGCAGTTGAGTCAATTTTAATGAGGTGGATGAACCTAGAGCCTATTATATACAGTGAAGTAAGTCAGAAAGAGAAAAACATATATCATACATTAATGCATGTACATGGCACCTAAAAAGATGGTGTTGATTAACCTGTTTGCAGAGTAACAGTGGAGACGCGGATATAAAGAACAGACTTGTGGGCACAGTGGGGAAGGAGTGGGTGGGACAAAGTGGGAGGGCAGCGCGGAAACACATGCATCAGCGTGTGGAAAACACAGCCGGCGGGCATTTGCTCTCTGACACAGGGAGCTCAGACCTGCAGCTCTGTTACTAACCAGACGCGTGGGATGTGGCGGGAGGCGGGAGGGAGGTCCAGGAGGGGAGGGGACATATGTATAACTATGGCAGATTCATGTTGATGTAGGGCAGAAACCAACACAATAGTTGTTGTAAAGCAATTATCCTCCAATTAGAAATAAAGTATACAATTCAGTGATTTTTAGTATATTCCAACAATTGTGTAGCCATCGCCACAGTCAACTTTAAGACATTTTTATCACCTCAAAAAGAAATCTCATACCTTTTATCCATCACCCACAACTCCCATCACCAATTCCCCCTCCCTCTTTCTCTGTGGATTTTCCTATTCTGGACATTTCATATAAATAGAATCTTAACTATTTATATGATAGATTAAAAAGATTTATGGCCTCAGAGATTTCAGGGTTCTCTGTATGTTAAGATACAGATTGTTCTAAGTGAAATATTTGATCTGCAAACACATTCTCTCAGGTATGAAATCTTTTCATTCTCTTAACATTGTCTTTGAGGAGAAGAAATTCTTAATTTTGATGGTGTCCAGTTTATCAACTTTTTCTTGTACTGTACTGGTCATTCTTTCACTGTTGTGTAGCAAAGATGTCTTTGCCCAACCCATGATCACAATGATTTTCTCATATGTGTTTGTGTAGGAACTTTTTCTTCTAAAGAGAGATTGGAAATCTGTTTGTCATGTGAAATATCTCAGTTTGTGTTTTTAAAATAAAATATGTCTATGGGATAGAAAAGAACCACGAACTACCAGTTTTTGTATATTAGGACCCTCCACACAGTTGAAAATCAGCTTATAACTTCCGGCTGGCCCTATATGGATCCACTCTTGGTGGATCATGTGGTACTGCAGTATTTACTACTGAAAAAAAGGCTACACTAAGTGGACTTTCACAGTTCAAATCCATGTTGTTCAGGGATCAACTGTATTTATGCAAAATTGCCTTTATTTGGCTGTTTTGATCTGTTAAAACTGGAGCTTCGTGCTTAATGGTCTTTGCCGATTGTTAAATTAAAGGCCACCAATGGAGTCACTCATGTCTGCATGTTACAGTGACACACCTTGGTCTGTCCTTTTGTTTTTAAAAAATTTTTGTCTCTCTGTCCGATTTCCTTGGGTTTGCAAGGGATTCCATGACACATGAGGAAACCAAAGCCTAATGAAGTGAAGCATCTTGAGGACACCCAGCAGGACTCCATGTAGGTGCACGCATGGGAAAGCTCACAGATCACCTGGCACTGTGCTTGCCAAAGCAGAGGGCTCCAGGAATGTCATACTTGAACTTCACAGCTTAAATATGTTCAATTATTTAAACATTGCAGCCAGTGCAACCAAACCCCTCAGATATCTTGCATGCTAAATATTAATATTGCAGAGACAACCAGCACAGCTTCTTACATGTTCGGTTACCTGGACTGAGTGCAGCCTGCCCACTCAGTCCCTCAGGCGTATCTGACTCTCTGCAATCCCATGGTCTGTAGCCTGCCAGGCACCACTGTCCATGGAATTTTCCAGGCAAGAATCCTGGAATGGGCTGCCATTTTCTCCTCCATTGTGCAGGCTTGACACTAAAGTTTCTCCTCTGTCTCTGTGTAATTATAGAGAATACTGAAATTGCAAAGCAAACTTTTAAATGCCACAAGCATTTCCACCTCGTATTCCTTGCAACTTGGGATTTTCTTGATATTTACAATTTTAAAAAGGACAGGACTTTAAAAAGTCAGTGCTGAGGCTGAAACATGATTGTATCTGTCAACCATATCAAATATCTAATTTCCTATTCTTCTTGATCCTTTGAAACAACATCATTGTTTTAAGTGATTGACCTTATAATAAGTAAATGTTACAGACTTTGCGGCAGAGGTACCAAAAATTTTATCATTTTCCTTTTCTTGGTAAAGAAAGATTGCATTTCCCGGAGTCCCTTTTGTCTGAACTGAGGCAGGGTAACTGGATACTGTCGTAAGATAGTAGGAGGAAGGATGTAAGTCACTGATTGAGAGAGATGGAAATCTGCCAAGAGACAGATTTTTGATCTGTAAAAGATCAAAATCAGTGATTGAATTTAATGTCCAAGTTTTACAGGTGAGGAACTCAAGGGCCAGAGAGAAGCAATGACTTGTCCAGGGGTACACAGACAAGGCAGGGCTAGAATCCAATGTAGAGACAGCTGTAATTTTAGCCTGTTTTTTCTTTTAGTAATGGCAGTCAAAATTTCCCATATTGAGTGCAGTGTGGAATTTCTCATATTCCAGCTATATGCTTCATACAGCACTCACTCTTATTCCTCATCTTACATAGTCTATCACTCAGACCTGAATGATTAGCTATGACATATGACATATGACAGACCTATGACCCTGTCAGGACCAATCAGAAGTGGTCTCTGGACTTTCGCTAGAGCTGCTGGAAAATAGTTACTCTTTGTGGGCTGTTGAACCAAAAAGATATGCATTAGTCTGCTGAGGGCCATCTTAATATGTTTAGGTTTAGAATACAAGGGAAAGCAGAACTGCAAGATGAAGCCTCATCTTGGTGATGTTGTTTGAGCACCTAGAGCCAAGCATTCCTGAAACCCACACTTTTATTCACATGAGTCAATACATTTCCTTTTTGTGTTTTTACCAGTTTTGATTGGTTTTCTGTCAATTGCTTCTGAATTATTCTGATTTATACAATTTTGTGCTTTTTTCACTAATGAACAGGAATTACTGTATTTTTCTACTTAACTGACAAGAAAATGGAGACCCAGTCCACTTGTAATCAGGTGCTTCGAGTTTCATAAGATTCAAAGCTTGTTGGCTGTCTTTTGTCTTGGGACTGCCTCCATCCCTTGCCTGGGTGTGGACATACTTTTTCCTATTTCTTGAGAGGTTGTTGAATACAATATCCACCACAGATTAGGTGCCAAAACACTGTTGATATGAAACAAAGAAAAGCCCTACCTAAAAACTGTTCAAAGTGTATGAAGTTCATGGTTCACGGAAAAAGAAATACAAATAACAAGCACACACCTGAAAGATGTCTAATGTCACTAATAATTAAGAAATAGAAATAAAAATGAGGTACCATTTTTCACCCATAAGTTTAACAAAGAGCTAAATGTCTTATACCTGGGGATGAGGAAATGAGCACTTTCATGAGGACGGCACTGGCATTATGGAGGGTAATTTGGCAATTCTGTTGAATGTGAACATAAACAAGCCACTAGGCCTCCAGCTTGAAATTTATTCCACAAGTCCACTTCAGCAAATATGCAAAGATACAGGTAAAAGGACATTCAGTACAATAATATTTGTAATGGCAACAAACTAGAAACAAATGCCCATCCAAAGGGGACTGTGTAATGAATCACAGTACATCCAAACTACAGAACAAATTCAGTGAGTGAGAAGCAGGAGGAGACCCTGGACGTGTGAGTGTGGCAGGGAGTCCCGGGCGTACATGTAGGTAGAAAGCAGAATGTACCATGTGATGCTATTTATAACAAAAATGAAATCTCACCCAAGTTCAGATGAAGTTCCATTGGAAAGCAAGATCAGGGGGTGAGGGAGCTTTCATTTGCAACTCATACACTCTTCTTTACAATTTTTTAAAAAAATTATGAACATCTAAAAAAAATGATGCAAGTGAACTTATTTACAAAACAGAAACAGACTCACAGACTTAGATAATGAATTTATGGTTACCAGCAGGGAAAGGCTGGAGGGGAGGGATAGATTGGGAGTTTGGGATTAACATGTGCACACTTCTGTATTTAAAATAGGTAACCAACAGGGACCTACTGTAAAATAACCAAAATTATGAACGCACATTACCTTACAGTTTACTCATTTGAATAATGCACAAGGTAACTCATTCAAAAGGCACAGAGAGAGGAGTACAGTTTTCCAGTTCCCATCTCCCCTGCCAGATGTAGAATGTGCTGTATTCAGAAGGAGCAGGGGGAGGGGAAGTGAGTGAGAAAGGCGGAGGGCACTGGCTGCTCCTCTGTGGCTGGGTGTGGCAGTGGATTGTCCTCCAGCTCACTCTGTTCTTGGCTTTCCAGCTGGCATGAGGTTTCCTGAGACCCCACTGAAACACAGGCAGAGAACCTCAAGGGTGTCCTGGCTGGGGGTCTTCCAGGTCTGGGTCCTGCACTCCAGCACCCCAGAGAGTGAGACATGGGGGTTCCCTGAGGCTGATCCCTTTCCTGCCAGCTCCCCTCGGGTCAGGTCTGCCTGGCAGATGCCCCAACACTTATTAGGAGACATGGGGCCCTAGGCAAATATTGATCCCCAGGCAGCTGCGGGCTGAGCTGAGGCAGCAGTTGCAGGGCAGAGTCCTGTTTACCCAGCGCTGAGCCGGGTGAGTGCTGCCTATTTGCTGAGCTGCCTTCCTGGCCTGGTTCAGATACCCAGGAGGAAGCTGGGCACAGAGGATGTGCCAGGTGGGCAGTCAGCTGAGCCTTTGGCCACCAAGCCCTGCACGGGGCTTGGTATCAAGGCCTGATTCCTGAGCTCGTCCACAGGGTCGTGTGAGGCTGGCCTCTTTCTCTCCCCTCTCCTCTGGTTGCTCTCCAGGGGTAGGTTCTTCCTCCCCACCTCTGCCCTGGGCTGACTGCTGCTCATTCTTGGGTCATCCTGACCGCTAACAGTGGGGGCCCTGTTAGCCTTTGCCATGGCCCCACAGCTCTGGGAATCACACACTCATTTCCCCATACTTTCCTGGTTTGTCCTCTCTGCTAGAGGCCAGAACAGGGACAGCGGGCAGCTGTTTCTGTTTCCCCCGCTACCTCCTGTAGGGCCTGGCACCTATGGGTGCTCACCAGATATTTGTTAAGTGTGAGCCTGAGTGAAGCCAGGCAGAGGGAACTGCATGGGTGAAGGCAGAGAGGGGGGTGGAGGGGTTGAGAGTGGGGCATGGGAAACCAAGAGACCGGACACTGGAAAGTTACATGGGGGCCAGGACTCTGAAAGGCCTTGAGTGCTATGTCAATGAATTTGGTTTGATCCAGTCAGAAATGGGGAATTGTTGGAAGGAAAAGGCAATGTAAATAATACACCCAATGAGAAAATGGTAAAGTAAATCCTTGAGTTGAGCCATATAAATCCTGAAGCTCTTACAATGGCCTACAAAGCCCTACATTCTCTGCATCCCTGCTGGACCCCCTTTCTTAACCATTCTCCCCTCACTCACCTTTGCCACATTGGCCTTGGCATTTCTTGAACATCCAAGGTATACTCCTGCCTCAGGGCCTTTGCACTTGCTGCTGCTCCCTTGAACTAGAATGCATTTGCTTTTGATATCATCATTTACCTTCATGCTTTGTATAAAACTTAGCTTCCAAAAAAAGGAAAAACACAACACTTGGCCTCCAAGTCACCTTACAAGAGAAGCCCTCCGTGACACTATAGACGAAGGACCTCACTCCCCAGTGCCCTTGTCTTGCTTTCTCCTCCTCGTAACACTTGTGTCTGTTTGTCTGTTTATGGTCTGTCTCCTGAAGCTGAAGGATGTCAGCTTCAAGGGACCAGGAGTATCATCTCTTTTGTTCACTGCACCATCTTCTAAGCCTAGAACATGTTCAGTTCAGTTGCTCAGTCATGTCTAAGTCTTTGTGACCCCATGGACTGTAGCACACCAGGCTTCCTTGTCCATCACTAACTTCTGGAGCTTGCTCAAACTCATGTCCATCCAGTCAGTGATGCCATCCAACCATTTCATCCTCTGTTGTCCCCTTCTCCTCCTGCCTGCAATCTTTCCCAGCATCAGGCTCTTTTCCAGTGAGTCGGCTCTTCACATCAGGTGGCCAAAGTATTGGAGCTTCAGCTTCTGCATTAGTCCTTCCAATGAATATTCAGGACTGATCTCCTTTAGGATTGACTGGTTTGATCTTCTTGCTGTCCAAGGGACTCTCAAGAGTCTTCTCCAACACCACAGTTCAAAAGCATCAGTTCTTTGGTGCTCAGCCTTCTTTATGATCCAACTCTCACATCCATCCATGACTACTGGCTTTTGACAAAGATGCACCTTTGTTGGCAAAGTAATGTCTCTGCTTTTTAGTACCTTGTCTAGGTTGGGCATAGCTTTTCTTCCAAGGAGCAAGCATCTTTTAATTTCATGGCTGCAGTCACAATCCGCAGTGATTTTGGAGCCCCCCAAGATAAAATCTGTCACTGTTTCCATTGTTTCCCCATCTATTTGCCATGAAGTGATAGGACTGGATGCCATGATCTTAATTTTTTGAATGTTGAGTTTTAAGGCAGCTTTTTCACTCTCCTCTTTCACTTTCATCAAGAGGCTCTTTGGTTCCTCTTCACTTTCTGCCGTAAGCCTAGAACATGTAACTTTAGACATTATGCATGCTTGTTGAATGAATGAATGGATGTGTGACACTAAGCTCAGTCGCCCAGGTCCTGTAATGATGCTGACCGTTACTTCCTGGGGCCCAGCCATTTCCTATTTCCAAAACCTTCCCACAGCCATTGGCTCCTTTGATCAGCATGTCAGCCAAGTGGGGAACATGGGATGGGGATTATTATCTGCTTTAAAAAATGATTATCTATGGCACAAAAATATCACAGTCACATGGACAGGAACCAGAATGAAATGTCCACAGACTATGAATTTAATAAATCAATTTTTAAAATTTGATGTGCAGGGGTCGTGGCAAAGAGGAAAGAGATTTCACTGTGAGGCTGATCTTCCTTGTCTTGGACTCCCAGCTCAGCTTTGTGCTTCCCCAGGGGCCTGGGACAAATCAAATCCTTTCTCTGAGGCTTGGCTACCCTTGCTGTGAAAGGGAGATGAGATTCTCTCAAATAGGTATATTGCAGTCATTCGAACATGGACATTTCCTGGGCCACCCTGTAAACGTCTGTGCATCCTTTTTGGTAGCTGTGTAATAATATTCCACAGTCATTTGAACATGGACATTTCCTGGGCCACCCTGTAAACGTCTGTGCATCCTTTTTGGTAGCTGTGTAATGCCACTGAGTGGAGTCACAAGGCTTCGCTTCATCCGTTGACTATTGCTGTGTGTGGTGACAGTTATGCTGATCATTTAGCACTGGGTCCTGCTGAGTGCCAGGCTGAGCACTTTGATGAGCTTGTTCAATCCTTGCAGCTCAGGTAGCTGCTGTTCACTGTCCCGTTATACAGGTTAAGTGGTTTGCCCAAGGCCACCTGGCCCCAAATGGGGGAGTTGGAAATGGAAGCTAAGTCGACAAATCTGAGTTCAAACTAACTGTGCCCTACTGGGATCTTTGCTCCTATTTCTCAGATGAGGAAAACAAGGCTCAGAGAGGACAACGCCTGCCCCCAGGCAGCACAGAAGCCTGCTCTTCCAGTCCCTGCCGAGGGCTCTCCTCTAGCCCACGCTTTTGCAGCCTGGAGAAAGCACACATCTCCTCCCCCTGAACTGGGACAGCAAGTACACGGGGAGGGAGGGGCCTCCTCGTTTCTGTGCCCATCACTGGCAGAGGGCTTAAGAAGCTGGGGAAAATCACTGGTGAGCAGAGAAAACCTGCTTCTACTCTGGAAGCCACGCAGCTCTCCGTCTCCCTCCTCTTCCTTCCCCCCTCCCCCTTACCTCCCTCCACCAGCGAGCTCTGCACAAATTAATCAGCAGACATCCGAGGCTCCAGCTGGGATGAAGTGGGCTGGACTCATTAGTCCAGAATGATATTAATATCAAAAAAATGTTGAGACAAATGCAATGATGGCAGGCAGGCACCTACATCGGCCTGACTCTGAAGCTAGTGTGGGCCCAGGAACCGTGGTAAGAGGCAGAAGGGAACAGTATAGACGCAGGAGGAGAGCCAGGCCGGGTCCGCGGTACAGCCAGTGGGAAGACTGGAGCAAAGCCACAGGGTCTGTTCTCTGGTGCAGTCTGACTTGTCCCGCCTCCCCGCTCAGGGGGCCTCCCTGAACTGTGCAAAAGAGCATCCAGGGAACAGAGTGCCCTTTCTGCCACGTAACCTGGGGCGAGGCAGCTCGGCCATGGCTGAGACCCCAGCCCCATCTCCTCTCACCACTCACAGTGTGACCTTCTGCAAACGGCTGCGTCTCCTTGGGGCTCAGTCTCTCCATATGGACCAGGAGTCTCAGGAGCCCTTTCGGGGCTGCTGAGAGGATGCTAACATGGATGAGCTTGACAGGATGTGGGCTAGAGGGAAGACTGGCTCCTCTTCCTTCATCCTTCTTTGCTCAGCAGAGCTAAATACCTAGACTTTTTACCTTTAGGGATAGGGGTCTCAAACCAGCCCCTCTGAAAGCCTTAGACTAGAACTCTCTTTGTTTCCTAAGCTATTTAATTCTTTACTCACTGACTTATGCACTTCGCTCATTCCTTCACATTTACTGAGCACCTCCCATCAATCAGGCACTGGGGATAAACAGGGGAATGGGACACGATTTCCACTTGGTAGGGCCCCTAGACGAGTGGGGATGCCTGTAAAGGGTGAGAGAACGGCTCCAATGCAGGTTAAGGAGAGCTGTTGATTTCAGACTCTGCAGCCTGGATTTTCTCCAGATATTTTAAATCTACTGTCTCACACACCATCCTCATTAACACGTGGCTCATCCCTATCAGGTTTTTTTTTTTTTTTTTTTTTTAGGCCTCATCATGCAGCATGCAGGATCTTAGTTCCCCGACTAGGGATTGAACCCCCGTCCCTGAAATTCAGAGCACAGATTCTTAAATGGACCTCCAGGGAAGTTCCACGTTTCTTTCTTTCTTTCTTTTTTTTTTTTTTAATTTAGGAAATGAGGCCAGCACACCTGCGTTCTTTGGAGCTGTGGGAGTGTATCAACCAGGATAGGCTGGATTGTGCTGTGTCTGGGGGCAGCCCCGGCGGGCCGGGAGCACAGACGAGGGGTGATGCCTCCTTCCTGGTGCCCCCCGAGTGTGGTCAGGAGAGGCCGGGCAGCGGTCCCTGCAGTTTGAGGAGGCGTTGCCAGGCAACGTGGGGGCGGGACAGCAGAGACGTCATGTATTCCACAAATAGTTACTGACGATGATGTGCCAGGCACAGTGCTAAGTGAAGGGATACAGTTGTGAACAAAACAGACAAATCTCTGCCTTCGAGGAGACGACTTTCTGGTGGGCGGGGACATGGGCTGTGGAGAAACAGGAAGCAAAGCAGCAAGGGTGCTTGCTGTTGGGTCTCGGGGGTCAGGGCAGGCCTTGTTGGCAGGTTCCGTCTGAGCAGAGACTGGAGCGGGGAGGGGGCAGGTCAAAAGTGATGTAGAGGAAAATTCTGTAGGCAGGAAACTGGCCGGGATGTGGAAGAATCACTTGAGGGGCCCTGGGGATAGCCAGCCCGGGCTGCCAGGGAGGGTGGGGCTGACGCGAGCGTTGGGGAAGGGAGCGTGGGGGCGGGCCTGGCTGCCGGAAAAATACAGAAAACCCCGTTAAATGTGAATTTCAGTTAAACAATAAATGCCTTTTTAATATAAGCATGTCCCAGTCTAATTTGCCTGTCTCCGAAATTCAAATTTCAGAGGCCCTGTATTCCCGGTGTCCTGTATTTTTACTTGCTGTATTTGGCTACCTTCCCTGACTTGGCTTGACTCTGAGATGGGAACCTGCAAGAGGGTTTGGAGAGGAGGAGGGACAGTTTGCGAGCAGTTTTAAAAGGACCCCCTGGGGGCTGTGTGGTGGGCTGAGGCAGAGTCCAGAGGTGGAGACGGGATGGCACTGCTGGGGGCGAGTCTGATGGGTTTGGAAGATGGAGCTGGTCCATGTGCTGAAGGGTTGCTTAGGGGCTGGGGGAGGAAGAGAGGAGTCAAAGGCAGCCCTAGGACTTCCGGCCTGAGCAGCTGGAAGGGTTGGGGTGAAAGCAGGAGGAATGTGAGAGTGTGTGTGTGCCTGTGTGTTTGGACACGCATGAGTGTGCATACGTGTATGTGTGTGTGTGTGTTTGGACACACTGTTGAAATGCATCTTGACAACCAACATGAGACATCGAGTTAGTGGTTGGATTCACGGGCCTGGAGTTTGGGAGAAGACTCCCTTCATCTGTCACCGTTGGAGCCAGCATTCTGGTCTCTGTGCCCCTGGAGGAGGGCACTGAGGGGTACTGTAGATGGAAGCGGCCCTGCTCCTGGCATCTGCAGAGGCCTGGAGACTTGAGAGTCTGGGTGCGTTCAGGGCACCAGGAGGGTTGAGTGCTGATGGCTGAGCCAAGCTGGGGAAAACCAGGATGGCATGGTCTTGAGGGCCAGAAGCCAGGGAGGGTTGTAGGCAGTGGTCAGACCTGTGTGTTATAGGAGGCCTGTCCTGGGCAGGACAGAGCCATGAGGAGAGTGGGGTACCAGCCCTGGCAAGTAAGTGGCGAGGCCTGGCCTAGGAGTGCAGCTGGGGGCCATGGCTGGGGCCGCAGAAGGGAGGGCTGGCTTCTTGGGGCTGGAGGGACTGGGTGACGGCTGGATGTGCAGAATAGGAAGCTGGGTGTCCAGAGCCTTCGGGTACTCTCGCAGGGGTATGGGGGGCAGGGAAGGGAGCATAGAGCCTCCCCCCGCCAACACCCTACAGCCCCTGTGCTTGTTAGCAAGGAACACTCCTCAGAGGGAACATATGTGCTGTTATTTTTAGGTGATTAGCCACACCGCGTGGAGCGTTTGTTTGCCAGTCATGGGTAAACAAAAGCCATTTGTCAAAATGAGATGTTCTAGCCTCTCCTCCCCTCCGCAGGCCAGTTGCCGCTGTGAGTTCCTGTTGCATCAGCAGCGAGGCTAATTAGCTCCACGGCTCCTGAATGATAATGGCTGCATTCTCAGAGGTGTCTGCCTGCCAGGAGCCCCGAAGGCGTGCAAACATGCACGTGGACAGCCTTACTGGTCCCATTTTGGAGTTGAGGAAACCGAAGCTGAGCGTCTGCCCTCCTCTGCGCTGGGTGGGACTCAGCGATAGCGCCCATCACCGTGCAGCAGCTTAGGGAATCAGATGGACATTCCTAGTATGGAGCCCAAATCTGGCTGCTGTGAATTCCATGAAGAGGCCTGCTCGGCATCTCCTCTTCTGGGGCCTGCATGTGCTGACCTCGGGTCTCTGGGTAAAGAAGGCCTGATGCTCTAGAGGAAGGTGTATGGGCTTTGGGCCAGGAGAGGTCTGCAGCGCGGTCTCTGCTGCTAGGACTCAGAGAGTGACTTAGGGCTGGTCTCTGTGATGCAGCAGGCAGGGGGTTATTAGGGAATGCTCTGCAGATCGATGTCTTTGGAAGGGAGAGGACAGACACGGGACTGGGCCATAGGGGATGCCCACCTATGACGCTGTCTCGATAGAAGCTCAGCTTGTCCTGCAGGGAGTTCCGAGGACAGGATGGCTCTTCAGGGAGTCCTGAGTTGTGGTGAAAGGGCTGAGCCTGGGTGCCTGCGTGTTGGTCTATCATGGCATGTATGTCTCCTGGACCGGGGAATGAAGTGGGAGGGGCTGACAACCACCTGCCAACGGCTGCCCAGCAGCCAGGGTGGTAAGTCCTTTATCGGTTCAGGGAGACCTGGGCAGTGCCTGACAGCCTTCTTCTGGGAGATGCACCTCTCCGGGCATTGGAAGGGAGAGGCTAGTGGGTGAACGATTGCTCCCTCGCCGAGGCTGTGGTCTCAGGGCTGCAAGGACGCTCCTCTGCAGCCCTCTTCACTAACCCCCCGCCTTGGGTTTCATCTCTCCGGGGACTGAGACTCTGGTCACTGAGTCCTTTTCAGGCCAGCGTGGCTGCACTGGTGAGTCTACTATCCACATGGTCATGGAAGTGCCAAGAGGCGCCCAAGGGCACCACCGAGGTGTCAGCACATTCTTCCTTGTCCCCAAGGATGACCTCTTTCTGATGTCCAGGGACAGTTGCTCTGTCCAGAATGGTGACTGTTCTTGCTTGCTGGTCCCCTGACACAGGAGCCTGAAGTGCCAAGGAGGCAACTGAAATTTATAGTTTAAGGGATTCTTGCTGTGTCCACTGGCAGGAGTGTTCTTTCTTTGGAGACAAGGGTGTCTAAACCCACAGAGCCCGGAGCTGAGGGATGGAGACCACAGAATCCCTAAGCAGAGAGGGGTCCGTGGAATGATGGGGAGAAGGCCATTTTGGCTTCCACCCTTTGACTGTTAGACCCGTGCATCCTACCCACTGGGGACACAGTGCAATACAAGGTGTTTGATTTAAGGTGATCCTGCCTCCTGGAGGACGGTGCCAAAGCCTCATGAGGTATTGTCTCTGAGCTGGCTTTTCCGCTGTCTCAGCTCCACCCCGTCACACTGCTCCATCTGGCTGGAGATTTGGGGTGGTGGGCTGTGTGGTGTTACTGGTGGATCCTACGGTTGCGGGCCAGCCCATCCCACACTTCCTGGATTATAGCCCTTAAGGTGGGTTTTTCGATCTGAGGTGAGGTTATGGGAGGTCATGTGCTATTGAATCAAATGCTTCATAAGCCCTTGGGTAGAGAACCTTGGGCAGGAAAGGCGAGTCTCTACTCCTGGTCTTTCGGGGGCGGCGGGGTCAGTCCTGTATAGTCATTTGCCGCATACTGACCCAAACCAATCCAGAGGTTTGTCTTCCTCTCCAGCTAGGTGGCACAGGACCCCGATGTGGCTGGCGGCACGAGCTGGTGCTGGTGCAATAGTGGCGGTGCCAGGGGTCTTTCTACCTGCGGTGTAGCTTGCTGTGAACTCAAGTCCTGCTTGTGTTCTGCTCAAGATGCGCCCACCTTCTGAGGGGGTGGGTCTGACAGACCCGGCCCGTGTCAGGCAGTCCTGGTGTCAGGATTGCTCAGTGTCTTGTGATCGGGTGCTCTGTTTTCAGGAGCACACCACAACCTCTTTTTAAGAAGGTGTGTGATTCTTGGCTGCAAATGATCTCCTTGCTGTGAAATCCCCGAGACCGCGGTTGTGATTCTCTCCTTAGAGTCTGCCCGCGTGTCATGTGGCAGCCTTCCTATGACTAGAAAAGGAAGAAAGATAGCACTCAGTCGTGTCCAGCTCTTGCGACCCCATGGACTGTAGCCCGCCAGGCTCCTCTGTCCATGGGATTCTGCAGGCAAGAGTACTGGAGTGGGTTGCCATTTCCTTCTCCAGGGGATCTTCCCAACGCAGGAATTGAACCCAGGTTCCCAGCATTGCAGGCAGATTCTTTACCCTTTGAACCATGCGGGAAGTGTACCCTGTCACTACCTGATTCTGTGCATGTCACTGTCCTTTATGTCTGACACCACAGGGGCTGCGGGGCCACACGGCCCAAGCCATAAGGCTAACAGTAGCAGCAGCTGGAACCTTCTGTGGAGCCCTTCCTTGCTCTGGGCCGTGGTGGTTCTTCATGTCACCTGCCTGGGGAGTTGGAGCAGGAGTCCCAGCAAATGGAGTATGTCGCCTCCCGACTCATCAATCAGGTGTTTTGTTTTCTTCTTCATGATGGGAAGTGAAAGATGAAATAATTTGCCTTTACTTCGGAGACATGCGCCAGTATTTACCAGACCACTGGAGTCTCAGAAATTTTACTGATGCGGTGGGCCCCTGGGTCTTTATTAGTTTTCTCTCTTGCCTCTGGCCTCCAGCTCCCTGGTACCTCTTGGTCCTCAGTCTTATCGGCACAGTGTGGGCGGTGTACTGGATCAGTGTGACGCTTGGCAGCAGGCCGAATGGCGCTCATCTCCTTGGACCACCCAGGCAGTGCCCTGTTAAGAGTGGAGGATGCACACTGTCATCTGTGCCTTGTGAGTATGGACTCTTTTTGATTCTCTTTCTTGACTGGGATGGTTTGTTGTCAGGTTGCTAAATTGTGTCCAACTCTTTGTGACCCCTCGGACTGTAGCTCACCAGGCTCCTCTCTGCCCATGGGATTCTCCAGGCAAGAGTACAGGAGTGGGTTGCCCTTTCCTTCTCCAGGGGATCTTCCTGATCCAAGGATGGAACTCGCACCTCCTGAGTCTCCTGCATTATTAGCAGGCAGATTCTTTACCACTGAGCCCCCAGGGAAGCCTGAGGAGAATACATTCAGCAAATGAATGGCCTCATAACGTTTTCCAGAGTTCACGTTAACCTCTGCAGCGGCCGTGTCATTCCTGGTAAGGCACGTGCTACAGGGCTGCCACTTTTCACATTCCTGGTCATCTGCAGTTCCCATGGGGGCCAAACCCAGGAGTTCAAAGGAGCAAAGAATTACCATCCTGCACCCTTTGGATCTTTGAAACAGCACTAATCTTTGTCATCCCTTGGGGATGTAACACTGTTTTTGATTTACTGTTTTAGCCAGAAGCGGCAGTTTCAAAACTTTCATCCATCTTTCCGATCATGACAGCTTTAACGTCATAGGATTAGGAGGAGTGTGTGTGTGTGTGTGTGTGTGTGTGTGTGTGTACCACTCAGTCATGTCTGAATCTATGGGACCCCGTGGACAGTAACCCACCAGACTTCTCTGTGCATGGGATTATCCAGGCAAGAATACTGGAGTGGGTTCCATGCCCTCCTCCAGGGGGTCTTCCCAACCCAGGGATCGAACCCAGGTCTCCTGCACTGCAGGCAGACGCTTTAAGCATGTCAGTTCTGATTATCCATTTGGAGACCATGGGGTGGGGTGTAGCTGGAACTACTGTGAGATCGTCCTGGGCTAGAGCTCCATTCATCAATCCCCTCATCTTAGCAGGGACCATGAGGATGCTTAGCTTTACAAGTATCAATGTGAGTTTCAGTTCTGTGTCCAGCTGTTCTAGAATTGCTTGGCTAACCCCTTTCCACAGCCTTCAGTTATCTGAGTAACTCTGGGGAAGGACTGGGGTCCTTCTTCCTTTTAGCTAATGAGTTCCAGGTCCAAAAACCTGCTCAAGTATGAGACTAGGGAAGGGATTATTATTTTATATTGGGGTGACTATTGTCAGCCTCCTGACCACCCGTCCCTGATCTCTTTGGATTTTGCAGATGGAGTCGTGCCCTTGTTAGCTGCCCACCTATGTTACCCTAGGGATGCATTCCAGTAACTCCATCACTTTTTGCAGGACTTCCTGTTTGCTCCTGCACCTTGCCACGCATCACAAAATTGCGTCTTTCTGCCTTTGGATGGCTTCTGTTTTTTGTTGTTGTTGTTGTTCATATATTCCCCATTGCTGTGAACAAGTCCAGTTGTGTAACAGCATCTATCTATCTCCAGCCCCAGCCTACAAGGAAGAGCCATCATTGGACTTTCAAGTGATGGGGGCTGGGGCAGACTGCTCACCTGCACTCTCCTGACAGCCTGGCTGAGTGGGGTGTTCTCTGGATACTGGGTGTAACACTGGCCTTTGGAGGTGGGGTGGGGTTTCCACCCTTACAAAGTACATCTCCTCTGGCATGCCCACTTCTTGAGCCTTTCCATCCCCTCTTCTCCTGTGTGCCAGGCTGCTTCTCACTTCAAGTTGCGTTGCCCACTTCAAGTCTCTTGGGGTACTTGTCAGAGTATTAAATCCTGCATCCTGGAAGAATGCTCCCAAATTGATAAGCTTGCCTTGTGGCTCAGCTGGTAAAGACTCTGCCTGTGATGCGGGAGACCTGGGCTTAATCCCTGGGTTGGGAAGATCCCCTGGTGAAGGGAAAGGCTACCCACTCCAGTGTTCTGGCCTGGAGAATTCCATGGACTGTAGTCTGGGATCGCAGAGTCAGACACAACTGAGCTACTTTCACTTTCACCCTTTATCCAACTTTATGATCTGGGGCTCTTGACCAAATGCCCTCTGTCCAAATCTAGGCCCACATAGACTCTGTGCTGCTGCTCCTTTGGGGTATAACCCCCATCTTTCCACATCAGGACCAACATGCACACAGCTAGTTTCTGTTGTGACTTAAGCCTTGTTGTTGGCCCAGTGGCAACAGGAGAAATGGGGCAGATCCTGTGTCTGTATGGGCTCTGCAGTCTTCCAGTGAAGAGGCAGCGCTAGCCCCCAGCAGGAAGGGGTGGGTCCTCTGCAAGCTTAGAGGGCTCAGGAGAATCTGGAGAGTCAATCCAGAGGTCTCCATCCCAGGCGTCAGGGCGCCACTCTTTCCCAGCTGGGGCTTTGACTGTGGCAGAGCGGACCTGCCTTGGCTGGAGTCAAGCCTTCTTTGGAGCATGGGATGAGTTTTCATTTCTCTGCCCTACCATGGAGGGAGATGACAGCTTCTCTAAATGCCAACCGCAGGGCCTCTGGCTTTCCCATTTAGCTTTTAATTGCTGATTAACCACACTCTACCCTTTGTTATGTTTTTCCAGATCAGTTGGGTTTAACAATAGCCACCCAATTCAATTGTCCTGCTAGTTACTGTTCCCACCGTATTTCTCAAATGTATCACACCAGTTAATGAATTCTCTTTTCCAGGCTGCCATCCTAATTTATCACCTATGCTGGGGGCTATCTGTTGGGGGTGGGGGTGGGGATTGCCAGCTGGTTGGTTAGCAGGTATTTCAGCTCCAAGCTCTCATCCCAGTGTCTGCTTTCCTGACCCACTTTCGGTACCAGCTGTATGTAACAGGTTGGGCTCTCAAGAAGCAGATTCTGTGACAGAATTCAGTGTGTAGGATATTTATTAAGAATTATTCTTAGAATCAACACCTGTGGAGGGAAAGGGAAAGAAGCAGGATGGGGCAGAGAGGGAAGTTGCGTTGCCCTGCTCTGACAGTCGAAGCCTCAGCTGACCCTGGGGTGAGTTCTGTAAGTGGCATATCCTTAGTACGTTAAGAGGTGTCTTGAGTTGGGGCAAATGGGCCTGGCCTTTATACCCCCATTTTGATCAGTCACAGGATGTGTGAAGTCCTGAGAACAGGAAGTCACCTTAGGTAAGAAGGCCCCCTTCTTGTGAGGCAATCCCTGAAGGAGCTGATAGCTGAGGACTGTCTGATGGAGGCAATTTTCTGTAGTTGGGATAAAAAGGTTTTTATTCTTGAAAGGGTACCTGAGTGGTGTATCACATTATCCATGCAAGGAGTGTACTTATTTGTAAAAGAAAGATGAAAAAGTTCTTAGCTGGTATTTGGCTAATCAATAAGGATTCCATAAGCTATTGTATACTTGATAGGTAGTTATTTGAGGATATTTACAAGTGATAGAGCATTCTTTGGCATTGCCTTTCTTTGGGATTGGAATGAAAACAGACCTTTTCCAGTCCTGTGGCCACTGTTGAGTTTTCCAAAGTTGCTGGTATATTGAGTGCAGCACTTTCACAGCATCATCTTTGAGGATTTGAAATAACTCAACTGGAATTTCATCACCTCCACTAGCTTTGTTTGTAGTGATGCTTCCCAAGGCCCACTTGACTTTGCATTCCAGGATGTCTGGCTCTAGGTGAGTGATCACACTATCGTGATTATCTGGGTCGTGAAGCTCTTTTTTGTACAGTTCTTCTGTGTATTCTTGCCACCTCTTCTTAATATCTTCTGCTACTGTTAGGTTCAGACCATTTCTGTTCTTTATTGAGCCCATCTTTGCATGAAATGTTCCCTTGGTATCTCAAATTTTCTTGAAGAGTTCTCTAGTCTTTCCCATTCTGTTGTTTTCCTCTATATCTTTGCATTGATTGCTGAGGAAGGCTTTCTTATCTCTCCTTGCTATTCTTTGGAACTCTGCATTCAGATGCTTATATCTTTCCTTTTCTCCTTTGCTTTTCACAGCTATTTGTAAGGCCTCCTCAGACAGCCATTTTGCTTTTTTTGCATTTCTTTTCCATGGGGATGGTCTTGATCCCTGTCTCCAGTACAATGTCATGAACATCCATCCATAGTTCATCAGGCACTCTGTCTATCAGATCTAGGCCCTTAAATCTATTTCTCACTTCCACTGTATAATCATAAGGGATTTGATTTAGGTCGTACCTGAATGGTCTAGTGGTTTTCCCTACTTTCTTCAACTTAAGTCTGAATTTGGCAATAAGGAGTTCATGATCTGAGCCACAGTCAGCTCCTGGTCTTGTTTTTGCTGACTATATAGAGCTTCTCCATCTTTGGCTGCAAAGAATATGATCAGTCTGATTTCGGTGTTGACCATCTGGTGATGTCCGTGTGTAAAGTCTTCTCTTGTGTTGTTGGAAGAGGGTGTTTGCTATGACCAGTGTGTTCTCTTGGCAAAACTCTATTAGCCTTTGCCCTGCTTCATTCCGTACTCCAAGGCCAAATATGCCTGTTACTCCCATTGTTTCTTGACTTCCTACTTTTGCATTCCAGTCCCCTATAATGAAAAGGACATCTTTTTTGGGTGTTAGTTCTAAAAGGTCTTATAGGTCTTTGTAGAACCATTCAACGCACAATTGCACTCCTCTCACATACTAGTAAAGTAATGCTCAAAATTCTCCAGGCCAGGCTTCAGCAATACGTGAACTGTGAAATTCCAGATGTTCAAGCTGGTTTTAGAAAAGGCAGAGGATCCAGAGATCAGATTGCCAACATCTGCTGGATCATCGAAAAAGCAAGAGAGTTCCAGAAAAACATCTATTTCTGCTTTATTGACTATGCCAAAGCCTTTAACTGTGTGGATCACAATAAACTGTGGAAAATTCTGAAAGAGATGGGAATACCAGACCACCTGACCTGCCTCTTGAGAAACCTCTATGCAGATCAGGAAGCAACCATTAGAACTGGACATGGAACAACAGACTGGTTCCAAATAGGAAAAGGAGTACCTCAAGGCTGTATACTGTCACCCTGCTTATTTAACTTATATGCAGAGTACATTATGAGAAATGCTGGACTGGAAGAAACACAAGCTGGAATCAAGGTTGCCGGCAGAAATATCAATAACCTCAGATATGCAGATGACACCACGCTTATGGCAGAAAGTGAAGAGGAACTAAAAAGCTTCTTGATGAAAGTGAAAGAGGAGAGTGAAAAAGTTGGCTTAAAGCTCAACATTGGAAGTTGAGTTCTTTGGAAGTTCAGTTTGTTTCAGTCGCTCAGTCGTGTCTGACTCTTTGCGACCCCATGAATCGCAGCACGCCAGGCCTCCCTGTCCATCACCAACTTCCAGAGTTCACCCAAACTCATGTCCATTGAGTCAGTGATGCCATCCAGCCATCTCATCCTCTGTTGTCCCCTTCTCCTCCTGCCCCCAATCCCTCCCAGCATCAGAGTCCTTTCCAATGAGTCAACTCTTCACATGAGGTGGCCAAAGTACTGGAGTTTCAGCTTTAGCATCATTCCTTCCAAAGAACCCAGGACTGATCTCCTTTAGAATGGACTGGTTGGATCTCCTTGCAGTCCAAGGGACTCTCAAGAGTCTTCTCCAACACCACAGTTCAAAAGCATCAATTCTTCGGCACTCAGCTTTCTTCACAGTCCAACTCTCACATCTATACATGACCATAGCCTTGACTAGACAGACCTTTGTTGGCAAAGTAATGTCTCTGCTTTTGAATATGCTATCTAGTTTGGTCATAACTTTCCTTCCAAGGAGTAAGCGTCTTTTAATTTCATGGCTGCAATCACTATCTGGAGTGATTTTGGAGCCCCCCAAAATAAAGTCTGACACTGTTTCCACTATTTCCCCATCTATTTCCCATGAAGTGATGGGACCAGATGCCATGTTCATTGGAAGGACTGCTGCTAAAGCTGAAACTCCAATACTTTGGCCACCTCATGCGAAGAGTTGACTCATTGGAAAAGACCCTGATGCTGGAGGGTGGGGGCAGGAGTAGAAGGGGACGACAGAGGATGAGATGGTTGGATGGTATCACTGACTGGATGGACATGAGTTTGGGTGAATTCTGGGAGTTGGTGATGGACAGGGAGGTCTGGCATGCTGCAGTTCATGGGGTCTCAAAGAGTTGGATATGACTGAGCAACTGAACTGAACTGAACAAGTAATAGAACTTCAACTCAAAATAATTTAAGTAATACAAGATATGTACTGTTTACATAATTAAGAAGATGGCATGGACTTCAGAAATGGATGGGTCTAGGAGCTCAAAAGATGTCATCAGGATGGGTCTTAATCTCTCGCCACGTTCACACACCTGTCTCTCCATCTCTTAAGTCCCAATCTTCTCTGCATCAGCTGGAGTCTGAGGCAGTCTGGCCTTGTGGACTGGAAGATGGCCACCAACAGCTTCAAGCCCATGTCCTGCCAGATCAGCAACAGAGGGAGCCACCGCTCACCCCTCATCCCACCCAGGGATGAGTAGTTCTGAGGTAAATCTCAGAGCTGACACTCATTGGCCAGGCCTGGGTCATGTGCCCATCCCTAGAGCTGGTGGGGGTGGGGCGTGAGGGATGCAATTAGCCCCTCTTGATGGGAAGTTGGGGAGAAGAAGTTTCCCAAAGGAAAACTGAGAAACTCTGAGCAAAATAAAAGGGAGATGCTAGTTAAAAAACAAAAGTAAACAACCCAAAGACAAGTATCCATGCTCTCTCCATCTGGAAAGACCTCTTTCATCCTATCTAGAGGAGGAAGGGCATCAGACTGGTCTTGCCTATTTGGGGGCATGTGCTGCTTTCAAGAGTGTGTCTCACATGGAAGCATCTCTATGGCTTCCTGGCCCACTGGACCTGACTCTGGGGAACGTCAGGCTGGGTCCTGGGACAGAGGCTAAATGCAGGTGGGTTGAGAGGCCACCTCCCACTCCAGTTTGTCCTTAAATCATTCCTTCTGCGTTCTTGTATCCACTCAGTACACCGTTTTCAGCCTCTGCTTTTCTTAGCCCCAGTGCTGAGCCCTGGTGGTGGCAGCTGATGGCCCCTCTCCAGTGAGAGGCTGGGGGTGCCTGAGGGCCTGGCCACATCGTGTTCATGGGACAAGGCAGCTCAGAGCTCATGGTTGAGGGGAGTCGGGCTCAGAAGCCCCCAGCCTATCTGGGGTGTGCTCTCTTTGGCTGGGCAGTGTTTTCACCCATTTGAATACATTGATGTTGGCTTAGCTGCTCAGTCGTGTCTGACTCTTGTGACCCCCATGGACTGTAGCCCGCCAGACTCCTCTGTCCATGGGATTCTCCAGGCAAGAATACTGGAGTGGGTTGCTGTTTCCTTCTCCAGGGGATCTTCCCAACCCAGGAACTGAACCCAGGTCTCCTGCATTGCAAGCAGATTCTTTACCGACTGAGCTATAAGGGAAGTCCTTTATTTACATTACCATTACTGTATTATTTCATCAAACCTACTGTGAGACTGATTGAAGATGTACCTCCATTTTATGTACCATTAAGGAAGAAAAGCTCACAAACCCAGACATGCCATCAATTGCAAGATGAACCCCAAATTCAGTGATTTTTCAAATGTGAAAACGTCATTCCTGACATTTAAAAATGGGGCTAGTTCACATTAAAATCCTGTATTCTGTTTTCTTCTGAACTGCAAACTCTGGCAATGCAGGACCCACATCTTTGCATGGCAACAGTCAGCTGGAGATAAATGGGGCTTTCTTCTTCTGTTATTTAACATTTTTTGTTTTATTTTAAATAGATAATACATTCTTAGAGTTTGGAAATCAAAACAGTACAAAACAGAATAAAAAGAAAAGTCTAAACTCCCACACTTGTTGCCATCCAGTCTGTTCTCAACCCCTCACCACAAATAAACCCTTGTATTAGATTCTTGTGTATCCTCCCAGTTTTGGTTAAGGAAAACAAACAATAAGAATAGATATTCCTTTGAGTTTCACTTACAATGGTGGTGGTTTTAGCTGCCAAGTCGTGGCTGACTCTTGCGACCCCATGGACTGTAGCCCGCCAGGCTCCTCTGCCCATGGGATTCTCCAGGCAAGAATACTGGAGTGGGTTGCCATTTTCTTCTCCAGGAGATCTTCCCGACCCAGGAATTGAACTCGGGTCTCCTGCATTGCAGGCAGATGATTTACTAACTGAGCTATTAATGATGTATCTAGCAGATATTTCCAAATCTTTAGAGAGTCACTGGCCACCCAGAGAAGTCAGTTCTCCTTTAACTGAAGTCTCCTTGCCACCCACTTTCTTCTTTACAGATCCACTGGGTCCCTGAGGCGTTGATACTGTGCAGGGGCCTTGTTGGTGCCCCCTTGTGCCCCCTTGGGCTCCAGGGCACAAGGCCTTTCTGTGTCCCTCATTTCTTTGATTATAGGAAACAGCTTTCATTTAGCCTCCATAACCTTCCCTGAGTTCCGATCGGTGGACTCAAGCAGTTGTTAATTAGGGAAGGGAGGGGATGCGAGACCAGGGAGAAACAAGCAATCAAGAGCAGCCTTGGGGCAAGGTTCTGTTTCCCCATCAACAGATACACACAACATATCTCTGAGCCATTCTGCAGATATTCAAACCCCCTCCAGGTGGGAAGGTTAATGATTAGTCATATGCTGCCCACACTCATGTAGACCTCAGACCAGCTGGACCTGAAGGCTGATGATGCAGACTCCTACTTGCCTCACCACCAACCCATCAGAGGAATGTCCACAAGCTGCTCACACCCTCTTTGAACAATTACTATAAAACTTCTCACTGTCTTTGGCAAGTTGCGGCACATGGTTTTGAGGGTGTTAGCCTGCTGTGGCCCCCTTTGCCTGGCAAAAATAAAGCTCTCCTTTTCTACTTCAACCAAACTGTCTCCAAGATTTTATTCAGCACTGATGTATGGAGAAGCTGAGCTTTTGGCATCAGCATTAGAGTGCACCCTCCTCATCTTTCCTGGCGACACTTGGTGAATGTCAGGGCGACGCAGGTGAGGAGAAAGATGGCTAGATAAATAGGAAGGAGTATGCATGAGTCTTTCTTGGTGGTCAGCCTGTGTGTGAATGCTTCCGACTGATGGTAAAGGCTCTCTGGTGAGTGGATAAGGATGCAGGGCTGCACAAGGTCAAGGAGTTCAGAATCTTGTTGGGGGTGGGGAGGGGAGACTAACAAGAAACAACACCAGAGAGGAAGGTATGATTCTGCGTAAGTTAATTAAATTCTTTGAGTTTCTGATGTGTTCTTTGAAAAATAGGGATATTTTAGCTCCCATCTTTTAGGGTTATTGTGTACCCTAATGCAATAGCACAATGCCTGTCATATAGTAAGCTCTCAATATGTATTATCTCTGTAGGGGGAGGGTTGGAAGGAATAATAAGACTGCTTGGAGGTTACAATGAGTGGGGTTTTGAAGGCTAAGTGGGAGTTCACAAGACAGAGAAGAGGAAGTAGTACTCTCTAACCAAGGAATAGTAAGGGGTCTTCTAGCTTGCCTTCAGGTATTAGCTCCATTTCAAAAAGAATGTAACTGCATCTCATACAAAAGGCGTAGCCTGCCTGAGGTTGAGAATGCAGGAATGCAGAGCTGGGGCCCAGAACCAGTTCTGTCTGACCCTGAGCCTGATGGTCAATGCTCACTTCAGCACTTGGGAGTGCTATCACTCCCTAGATTCATTCAGGTGGCAACTCAGAGTTTATAAGTTTGGCTGCTGTGGGACATGGGCAACTCTGCTTTTTGAAGGAGGGGTGATCGCCTGGTGCTCAAGAGCTCAAATCAGTGTCTTTCACCATAGCTTAGCCCTGAGCTCCTCTGTATAAGCGGCCCTCCCAGATGAGTTTTCCACATAAGTAGTAAAATGACTGCGGGAAGCTCAAAGCTCTTACTGGGCCAACTCAGCCACCGCACAGGAGAGATGGAGCCTCTTTCCTGGTGGTTTCAGGTAAAGTCCCAGGTAGGGCTCTCACTGGTCAGACTTGGGTCACACGCCATTGCCAAATCAATCACTATGCCTAGGAGCATGGGGCCCTCTCATTGGTCACACCTGGGTCATGTGACCATCCCTGAACCAATCAATTGGCTAAAAGAATGTGGCCTTCTCACAGGTCAGACCTGGTCACATGGCTACTTCTGAACCAATCAAATGGCTAGAGGGTGTGAGCCGCTCACAGATCAGACCCGGGTCACGTGACCACACCTAAAGCTCTGGCATCCGGCACTACAGGAGTTGAGAGTGTGGGAGAAGCGATTCCTCAAGGTTATATTGGGTCCCACATCTAGAAGGAGAGGAGATGACATGCAAGCCGACTAAGTGGGTGTTCCTCACAGGGCCCAGAGGAGCCCACAGAAGAGGTTTGTGGAGACAGACCTGCCCCTGGGTCTCCTTAGACCCCGGCTGAGGGAAATCCGGGCGTTAGGAAAGCCCTCATGCGCTCCTGTAGGGGAGGCAATCAGGGCCCCAGACAACAGCACACCTAGGAGTGCCATGGCCCTTGCTAGGGACTAGCCTGGTCACAGGCAGCCCCGCAGGTGGGGAGGCAGCATCCTGTTTCCTCCCCACACTTTGTGGATTACAGTTTGGAGTAAGGAGGTTTAAAGGGACTTCCCAGGTTGTGCAGTGGTAAAGAACCTGCCTGCCAATGCAGGAGACATAAAAGCTGCGTGTTCAATCCCTGGGTTGGGAAGAGCCTCTGGAGGAGGGCACGGTAACCCACTCCAGTACTCTTCCCAGGAGAATCCTATGGACGGAGAAGCCTGGAGGGGTACGGTACAAAGGGTCGCAAAGAGTAGAAGACGATTGAAGCGACTATGCACTCATGCACAAAGGAGGTTTAATGGAAAGATCTGAGCTTCTGTGATCCATGGGCCTAACCATGGAATCTGTCTGACAAATCACTCCAGGGATTCGCGGTGATTAAGCAAGAGGAGGAAAAGGGTTTTCCAAATTAGTACCAACCCCTGGAGGGACAGAAACCGGCCTAGGGGAAGCCAGAGAGGGGAGGCCAGTCCCGCAGCATCCACTCACCCTTTGTACAGAGAAACCTGTGTTTCCAGGGCAACAGCCACATCCTGATTGGACACCTCACCTTGCCAGGGAGTGCAGTTTGAAACATTCTGGCGTATAATTTATTGCGAACATTCTGTGCCCCAGGCCTTGTGTCAAGCGCTTCACATACATGACCTCCTTTTATCCGTTCTGCGTGAGGGGGTATCATTGTCCCTGTTTTAAGTAGGAGAGATCCAAGGCTCCAAGAAGTTAGGCTCCCAAGGTCACACATTGTGAGGCAGAGACATTCGTTTAATATGCAAACCCTGGTTCTTCCGAACCGGGACCACTTTGATGCGGATGCAGAACTATGTGCAGCCTCATGCCCTTAGAAGGGAGGCGGGTGGGTGTGCTGGCTGTTTCCTGCAGCCACTCAGCAGACATTCTGAGAACACTCAGATGTAAGACCCAGGAAGGGACGTTCTGGCCCCAGGATCCCCTGCCCCAGACAGGTGCCTCCTTTTGTGGCCTCTCCTGGAGCCTGGAGCTCCCTTTGTCATCTAAAGCTTGACAATTTAAGGCCCAGACGGAGGCCCCCAGGCCTGAGCGCTTCAAAGGGGAGAGTGGGAGGTTTGACAGGAGGGGTGGAAGTAGGCGGGGAGGGGCAGGGCTCAGAGCCCCAACGGCTGCAGGAGGCCGAAGGCAGCTTCATTAGTCTGTCCCCAGGAGACCTGGCAGCCAGTTATTAAATGCTCCCTAGCATGGTGAGCTTGGCAGAGGAGGGAAGAAAGCAACTGTGGAAGTTGCGGGAGGTTGTCTGCCTCTGTCCAGACCGGGGAACCCCTTCTCATTATATGAGGGCATGGCTGAGACTGGGGTTCTCCAGGCTCTAAACTTGTCACCATGGTACTGGAACTTCTTTGGCAGTAGGGTTGGTGTCCTAAGCATCCTCGGATGCAGTCATGGAGGTGGATTGACCCCAGAGCCGTCCCTAGGCCTCTCCCAGATGCACTGCCATCCTGGAGTCTCCTTGGCTGCCATGATGGCTAGGCAGGGAGCTGTGGGGTCCAGCGGACCCTCAGTCCTTGTCTTGTCTGTCTCTGAGTATCCTGACAATTCTCTTTGTAGTCTTGAAGTGTCTTCCTGCTCCCATTTGTAGAGAAATCTGTTAAGTGACTGAATTGCCTGGCCTCTCCTCTTCTCTCTTCCCAATATTCCGTTGGGCCATCGGCTTCCAGAGCCTTGAAGCTCATCTGTGCTAACTCACATTTCTCCCCCGGGCTCAGACTCACTCTGAACAGTTGCCTCCTGGACATCTCCTGGGGCTGCTTCCAGGCTCCACTGACTTTACCTCTTCTCATTTCTCCTTCAAGTCTGCTCCACCTCCGTTGTGCCACCATCTTGGAGAAGGGCTCCCACTAGAGCAGACCAGGAAATGCAGTTATTCCCAGCTCCCTCCCTTCCTGGATGCACCATGGGAAGCCACACCTAGCCTGTTCCATTCTTCATTAGCTCTTCAGTGTCTTCTCTGCGCCCTTCTCCATGGGTGTGCCCTAGTTCATCTACCCTTCCTTCTTTCCTGGAGTCTGCATGTGGGTCTCTGAACCTCTGCTTGACCCTCCTTGCTCCCTGTTCATATCTCTCTCCTGCTTAAAATTCTCCATGGCTCCCCACACCTGTGAGCTTCCCTGATGGCTCAACAGGTAAAGAACCCACCTGTAATGCAGGAGACACAGGAGACATGGGTTCAATCCATGGGGTTGGGAAGCTCCCCCGGAGGAGGACATGGCAACCCATGCCAATATTCTTTCCTGGAGAATCCCACAGACTGAGAAGACTGGCGGGCTACAGTCCAAAGTGTCACAGACAGTCAGACACGAGTGAGTGACTATGGCTTCCCTTGTAGCTCAGTTGGTAAAGAATCTGCCTGCAATGCAGGAGACCAGGTATTGATTACACATGCATGCATGCCCCCCGCCTGCGGATGACGTTTATATTCATCCTGGCATTCTAGCCTGTACATGGCCCGGCCCCTGCTGGAGCCTCTGCTCCCATACCCCTTCCCACCCTTTGCATGCTCCATGTCCCACAACGTGCCATGTTTCTAGACACTGAGTCTTTGTGTCTGCTGTTGCATCCCCCAAGAACAACTTTCCCTGCTTTCGGTTGTGATCTCAGCTTTTGACTCCTCCAGGAAATGTTCCCTGAATATGTCCCTTCTCCCTGCCTTTGGTAGGTTTAGGTGCATCTCCTGTGGGCTCTCATAGCATCCCATATGCTTCTGCATCATGATACTTAGCACTGTCCATTCAAATTGACTACAGATCCTGTCCTCTGCTCCGAGCTGGCTGTGGGAGCCTAGAAGGCCAGGGTCAGGTGTCTGGTTGGTGTTCCCAGTATCCAGCTTAGGCATATGGTAAATGCTTGACCAGAACTGCAGAAAGAAATGAGATGTTGACCAATCTCTTTAATGTAACATCAGGGTCATTTAATGTGTATATTACTTAGTAGTCATGTATGGATCTGAAAATTGGACCATAAAGAAGGCTGAGCACCAAAGAATTGATGCTTTTGAACTGTGCTGTTGGAGAAGACTCTTGAGAGTCACTTGGACTGTGGGGCAATCAAACCAGTCAATCCTAAGGGAAATCAATCCTAAATATTCATTTGAAGGACTGATGCTGAAGCTGAAGCTCCAATATTCTGGCCACCTGATGCAAAAAATTGACTTGTTGGAAAAGACCCTCAGGAGGCAGGAGGGTAAGGGGATGATAGAGGATGAGATGGTTAGATGGCATCACTGATTGGATGGACATGAGTTTGAGCAAGTGCTGGGAAATGGTGAAGGACAGGGAAGCCTGGCGCGCTGCAGTCAATAAGACTGCAAAGAGTCAGACACAACTGAGCAACTGAACAACAACAGCATCACCATTATGACAAATCACCCCAAAGTTAGTGGTTTAAACAGCACATTCATTCCTCTACAGTTCTGGAGATCAGAGATCCAATGGGAGTCAGTCTCACTGGACCAGCCTCAAACGGTGGAAAGGGCTAGAGTCCTATTGGAGGTTCTAGGGGAGAATCCATTTCCTTGGTTTTTCTAGCTTATGGGGTCTTTTCCACTTTCCTTGGCTTGTGGGCACTTTCCTCACTTTCAAGGTCTGGAATGTTGGCTTGAGTCTTTTTCATGTTGCCATTTCTCTGGTTCTCCCTTCTGGCTTCCTCTTTTTTAAGGATCCTGGTGATTACAGTGAGCCCAACTGTATTCAGTTCAGTTCAGTCGCTCAGTCGTGTCCGACTCTTTGCGACTCCATGGACTGCAGCATGCCAGGCCTTCCTGTCCATCACCAATTCCTGGAGTTTCTAAGATTATCTCCCTTTTTCAGGTCAGATGATTAGCAACCTTAAATTCATCTGCAGGATTAATTCCTCTTTGCTGTGTATAGTAACAACATATTCACAGGTTCCAAAGATTAGGATGTGCACATCTTTGCAGGGAAACCCTGTTCTGCCCAACACAATGTGGAAGAAGGGAGAAGTAGTACTGTGTGAATTTAGGGACCAGACTCTGTGAAACTCTAAGAGTTGGGGAGACCAAGAGCAAAAGAGGTGGGGTGGGGTCAGAGAGTAGGTGATTTGATGCAGGTGAGAGTGTTTCTGAGAGAGCTGGAAAGGGATTCCTGTCTGTAGTGGTCAGATCTTCAGGTAAGAAAAACCCACTCCAAACTGGCTTTAAGCACAAGGCCGATTTTTTTGACTCACGAAGCTAAAAAAGAACCAGAGGTGAGAATTCCTCTCGGTATGGCTTGGTTGGGGTCAGCGGATGTCCGTGCAACTCCATTTCTCTTCATCTCCCAAATGGGCTGTCCATCCCAGGTTGGCTTAGTCCTCAGTCCACATGAAATAACAATATGGCAGCAGCCACTCCTGCCCCATAGCTCAAGGTTCCAGAGGAGCTGCTGGGTCTCTGCTTTGCCTCCCCTGGCTCCTGAGTCTTGCCCACAACTGATCACAGGGTCATGGGAATACCTGGTGCTGGCTGGATTGGATTTGACCCAATCCTGGGTAGAGAACAGGGGAAGAGTGGGTTCCCAAAGGAAATTCTCGGAGCTATTTTACCAGATGGGCAATGCTCCCTACGCTGTCTTAGGACAGAAGGTAGCAGAGAGAGCACTGAATTAAGAGGAGACCTGGGTTCCCATTCTGGCTCTGCTGTGGGCTTGCTGTGTGCCCTTGAGCAAGTTACTTATTAACTTCTCTGGGCCTGGCTGTAAAATGAAGGGGAGAGGTGGGATGCTTTCTAAAGGACCTTCCAGCATCAACAACCCTACCACTTGGGGGCATTTCCCATCTGTTTAGTCCATCTGTTTTCTTGTGCCTCTAAATACTAGTAGTAAGAATTCTTAGAAAACCCTGTAGTTTTTCTGTGGGGGAAGTTTCGGAGAGTAGGGCTAAGTTTGGGATCTGCAGTGGGGCCAGAGAGGCTTAATCTTCCAGATAAAGTGCTGGGTTCATGTGAGAACTGGGGGCCTGAGCAGATGGTCGGGGACTGCCAGGACTTAGGGCTTATCTGCCACTGGGGCTAAACCTCACCCTGTGCCTGGTGTCAGGGCTTAGAGTGTGACCAGGTGGGGGGTCTTTGTGAGAGTTGGGTTCATATACGGCTGAAGTGGAGGCTCAGCCTGGGCTTGGTCAGCTGTAGGGGGCAGCTCCAGCTGGTGTGTGGGTGACCCAGGTGTAATATAAAGGTGGCCTTGGCCACGTGTGACCTTTCAGGCATTTATTCTCATCTAGCATATTATGTGTTTTCCTTATAATTTTGTCATAATTTCTCATCTGCCTCTTTGATCAGAATGCCAGCTTCATGAGCTCAGGCAGTGACTTTGTTCTCTGTGGACTCTCCATCTCCTAGAATAGTGCCTGGCACGTTGTCCATGTTCAGTAAACAACTGTCGAGTGCTAAATGAGTGTGGAGGGACATGCATCTAGGTGAAGCTACTGCTGTGGGCACCAGACTAGCAGTTCCACAACCGTGCTGCCCATAAGAACCTCCAGGATAACTGACGAGAACCCCAGTGCCCAGGGGGCACCCCTTACTAATTGGATCAGAATGTCTGGAGGCCTGAGCCAGGCATCAGTATTTTTTAAGGATCCCCAGGTTGTTGCACTTTCTGCAAAATTTGCCAGCTGCTCACTGCATTAGACCACGTGAAGTATGGATGTGTGTGTGCCAGGGCTGGGGTGGGGGTACACATGCCGCTTGTGGGGACGCACAAAGCAAGCCACACACAGGCAGGAGAAGGGGGACCAGCGACGAACTGCAGTGAGCTCAGGTTCTGGGTGCAGGATGGAGACTTTTGTCCGAGATCTCTATCACAGTCTCCGCACACCTGCCACGGAGGTGATTACTTTGCTATCACAGAATAGATTTTGGCTGAGAGTCAAGAAGAGCTCTCGCTTCCCAGCTAAACGATGGCAAATCAATTCGAGGTCTCGGCTGGAGCTACTGATTAGGGCTGGCAGCCAGGAGTCTCAGACTGTCAGTCACGGCAGGGCTTTGGGAGGAGGTACAGGCAGGACCCAGGGGGCAGCCTTGGGGTCAAAGAGCCCCAGATCTCTCTCGTGGGACAGGGGAAGCCTAGATAGGGCCACCGCCTAGATTTGGGAGTGCACTCTCCATTTACTCAAAGTAATAATACTGAAAGTATTAGTCATCATTTATTGAGAACTTGCTATGTGCTAGGTATTTTAATACACTTGTTGCAATTGCTGTGCAGTGCAGATACTATTATCCTTTTATATGGAGGCTCTGAGGGATAAAATAATTTGCTCAAGGTCAAATTGCTTCAATGTTACAAGCTGGGTTTGGGGCCAGAACTGAAGGGAAAAATCCAAATGTTTGCTCACAGCGATTTACCGTATGTTGGTGTGTGGTTCTGAATTCTCAGCTCCTATGACTACGTCATTCAGATTGGAGGGTCAGTGCCTAGCCCAGTGTTTGGCCATGAGGAGGCCCTTGGGAAGAGTTTGTCATGTGGATGGAGGAAGGAAGGAATGTCTGTTGACTAGAGTGTGAAGATGGGCTGAGGCATGGATCATGAAGTAGTCCACTTCCAGGATGCTCCCCGACCTCCAGTGCCCTTTCCTCCTGGTGCCCATGTCCCGTGCAGGATCCTCCCACACTGAATCAGAGCTAGTTTATGTGACCAACAGGATATTGCAGAAGTGATGGTGGGTGACCTCTGAACCTAGGTCATGGAAGATGTTGCAGCTTCTACCTTGCTCTCATGGATTACTCACTCCAGGGGAGGCCAGCTGCCACATTGTGAGGACATTCAAGAGGCCCTCAGGAGAGGCCCTCCTGAAAAGGTAGCCTCCTGCCAGCAGCCAGCACCAGCTTGCCAGCAATGTGTCTGAGCCATCTTGGCAGGGGGTCCTCCAGCCCCAGTCAAGCCTTCGGATGAGACTGCAGCCCCAGCTTCACCAGAGATCTCAGCCCGGGACCACCAAGTCAAGTCACTCCAGATTCTAGCAACTGAGAGAGAAAAGAGATGTTCATTGCTTGAAGCCACTACACAGTGACAGATAACTAATACATATTCCTAAGTCTCTTTTGAGCTGAAAAGAGCTTCCTGCAAAAGACAGTTACTCCCTTCTGCCTCCCTTCTCACTTGTGACCCTTGTCTCCCAGCTTGTCTTGTGTTACAGAGAAAAGACATGAAATACACTTGGCTTTAAATCCAGGCTTCTCAATTTACTATGGAAATTAATTCTTTTCCTTCTCATTTCCATATCTTCTCCCTCCTTTCCGGTCCTCCTCTTATTTGTCTTCATCAGTCTGCCCATGGAAGAAGTAGCATTTTGTAGTAATGGCTGTCACTTTTTAGGTACCTGCTCCATGCTGGGTACTGTGCCAGTAGACCTATAGACATTATTTTCTTTAATTCCTTCAGAGACCCTGGTGGTGTTAGTCAGGTTGAGCATTATTGTACTCAATATATATATTTTAAAGATAAAGAAACCAAGGTTCAGAGAAATTGAATCATCTACCCAAGACCAGACAGAAAGAATCAGGATTCAAAGCCAGGTTTGTCTGAAAACCAAAGCCTGTGCCTATTCCCATTATAAACCTCTACTTCTGAGCGTTGGTGTTCTCATGAGGAAAACGAGCACAAACCTGACCTCAGAGACTCCTGTCAGGATGAGCAGAGGTGATGCCTTTAAAGCAATCCACCCTGTGGATGCCATGTAGCAGGGGCTTAGTAAGTGGAAGCTTCCGCCCCCACCCCATATACTTTAAGATGCACTGCCTTGACCCTCTTGTAGACAAGGTCATGCCAAGTGCCTCTTACTATGAGAGTTAATGTGAGTCAGTGTGGCCAAGAGCTGGAGACCACGGGCCTGTCCCAGGATGGAGTGGGTGCCTGGCCCTGGAGCCCAAGGAGATGGTAATGTCAGCCCCTGGCCCCACCCATTCAGCCTGTACCCTGAGTCTGCACCACTCGGTTCCTGCCTGGAATGGGGAAGAGCCCTGCAGGAGCCTGCAGTCACAGTCGGTGCACCATGGAGAGGCCAGTGTGCAGACACAGCTCCAGCTAGAGGATCCAGCTAAGAAAACACTGTCCTTGGGGGGTATCAAATCATCTCTCAGATAAGGCAGAAAGCCCCAATTAATTACAGGCACTAAGTGAGTGCTCTGAAAGCAGAGTTTTGCAGCCAATTAGAGGGATGCTGGAGGAGGCTTCATTAACTCCCTGTCTCCTGGCAGCTCCTGGTTTAGGACCTGTCTGCTTCTCTCTGTAAGGGTCTCTCCCTCACTCTGGTGGGGGGGCAGGGCACGGGAAACGTGCAAGCAGAGTGCCCTGTACCAGAGATGGCACAGGAGGGACCCCTGAGTAGCATGGGAGGACGCATTTAGCTAAATCCTCCTCCCAGTCCAGGTTGCTTGATGTCCTGTGCTTTGCTCCCTGTGGTGAGCTAAATGGTCAAGACATCACTCCATTGGAGGGCTAGCCCAGCAATCACATGGTTTGTGCTTCTCCTGCCCTCCAGACTCCCTACTGGACTCTTCCTCAGGTGCCTCAAACCCAGAAACCCAGATCAAACTCATTATCTTCCTATTAACACTTAAGATGGAGACACAAGCATTGGCCCTTCTCCATACCCCTCACAGCCAATCCTCATGTCCTGCCAGTCTTCCCTCCTATATGGCCTTCTGGTCTACCCACTGCTCCCCACTCACTTGCCACTGCCTGAGGTCAGGTATTGCCATGTCTGATCTTGATATTGCCCCACTTCCTCCCTAGGCTCCTAGTTCATCCTCTTCACAACCCTAATGGTCTTCCTCAATCTGATCAGGTCACACTCTTCTAAGGACCCTTCAAGGACTCCCCACCACCTGCAGGAAGAGCCCAAGCTCCACTGTGTGATATCCCACCCTGGTTGGTGTCCCCAGACTCTCAGCTTTTCACCAAGAACTCAAGTTCCTGTAGACATCCCTCACCTCTTCCTAACCTCCTCCACCACCCATGTCAGGCAATGCCAGTTCATTTGCCTGCGGTGCCCTCCTCTACCAGCTTGACTCTTCCTCGTTTAAGACTCATTTCAGATGCCGCCTCTTTCTGGGATCCTTCCTCAAGTGCCTGGAGTTTGCCTGTATCGTTGCAGATATTTAGGTGGGTGATAGGTCTGTGTATCTGCCCGTTTCTTCCACTAATGAGTAGATTTCTGGATGGAAGGGCTGTTAGTTGATGTTCTTGGTACCTAGAACTACCTAGTGCTGCCTGGCAGGTGGTGGGAGCACAGTAAGTACTGTTTAACTGACTCTTTAGGACAAAACATGCAAGGCCCAGAGTCAGAGAATGCTGGCATTTCCCACCAGGGCGCTTTGGGGTGCATCTGAGGTAAAAGAGAGGAAAGGGAGGCAGAGAATAAACATCTGAATGCCTGGAGCTGTTAGTTTACTGAGGAGGGACCTGGGCCTTGGAGGGACATGGCTGGCATACTGGTGGAGTACACAGGTGGACTGCCAGGGAAGCAAGAGGCCCTCACGGACCATTTTTCTCCAACTCCCAGGCTAGAAAAGGGCCTCGGAACCTGGACCCCAGCTCTGAGAATGGCCTCAGTCTTGGAGAAGCCCCAAGAGAGCATAGCATTGGCCCCTGCCCTGCTCTGAGACACTTCCCCCACCATCCAGGGCAGAAGAAGTTTGTGGCTTGGCTCCACTGAAGCTGTGCTTAACTCCTGCTCCTCTGTGGGGAAGGGGCTGCCTCGGCCTCTGTGGGAGCAGACTCTAAGATGACCCGAGTGACCCCTGTCCCAGCGTCTGTACCCTTGTGTAGTCCTTTCCCTGCAACTGTGGTTGGATCCTGTGACTCCTAACCAATCAGTTCAATTCAGTTCAGTCACTCAGTCATGTCCGACTCTTTGCGACCCCATGGTCTGCAGCACGCCAGGCTCCCTGTCCATCACCAACTCCCAGAGCTTACTCAGACCCATGTCCATCGAGTCGGTGATGCCATCCAGCCATCTCACCCTCCGTCGTCCCCTTCTCCTCCTGCCCCCAATCCCTCCCAGCATCAGGGTCTTTTCCAGCGTCATGCAGGAGGGGACAGTGGCACTGGGTCTTGAGAAGCTAGGGAGGGGAAGGGCACCGTTCATTTTAGGCAGAGGGGACAGAATAGGCAAACAGGAAGCAGCATGAGATGTGTGGGAACCAGTGGGGGGCGGGGTGGTGGTTGGAGCACAGTTAGGTGGGGTCAGACCTAGCCGGCGGGGGTCATATCACACACGGCCATTTTGACAATGGTGATGCTGCCCTGTAAACCACTGGAGGGTGTTGGGCAGCAGAGTGACATGGCTAAGTCTGAGTTTTAGATGAGTCTTTTAGGTGGGATGGGGTGGTGGGCAAAGGGTGGACAGAAGGGAAGAGATACAGTTTAGGAGACCATGGTGTGGGGAATGAATGTCTATCCAAGCAGAGAGAAGAGGCTTAGCTTAAGGAAGGGTTATGCGGGGGAGGGGTAGCCAAAGGTGATCTAGTCCTGACCCTCAACAAGGCCTGGCATGTGTCTGTGTCCAGGAGCAATGCTGAATGGCATCCTTTCTCTGGGTCCCCAGCCTCCTGCACACAGCCTAGCAGAGGTAGAAACTCCATCAATATTGGTGAGACAACCAGAGACAGACTTAGTTGGACTATAAAAAAAGCTGAGTGCGGAATAATTGATGCTTTTGAACTGTGGTGTTGGAGAAGACTCTTGAGAGTCCCTTGGACTGCAAGGAGATCCAACCAGTCCATCCTAAAGGAGAGCAGTCCTGGCTGTTCGTTGGGAGGACTGATGTTGAAGCTGAAACTCCAATACTTTGGCCACCTGATGCGAAGAGCTGACTCATTTGAAAAGATCCTGATGCTGGGAAAGATTGAAGGCAGGAGGAGAAGGGGATGACAGAGGATGAGATGGCTGGATGACATCACTGACTCAATGGACATGGGTTTGGGTGGGCTTTGGGAGTTGGTGATGGAGGGAGGCCTGGCATGCTGCAGTTCATGGGGTTACAAAGAGTTGGGCATGACTAAGCGACTGAACTGAACTGAACTGATGTGACTTGACTCTGTGTCAGGATGCCACACCCAAGGAACTTGTGGGAAAGGGTGGCAAGAGATGAGGTGTGGGGCTTACAGTCAGGCTGAGCCAGCAGCTCCTGGGGTTGCCAGCTGGCTTTGAAGGGCAGGATGTGAATGGCCCTGAATCTCTGGAGCCAGCCCTCACTCTGGCCTCAGCTGGTTTCTGGGGGTCACTCGTTGCCAGAATGTCCTGGCCAGAAGTGAAGGTAAAAGGGAAGGTTTTCTGGGGCCTCTCCAGCTCTGTGGGTTGGCCCCTCATCTCAGCCGGTGTCGCACGTCGCCCAGGCGGTGCCGATGGACAGAAGAGGACAGACAGACCGAGAGCTACTGTACAAGGTCTTTTCTTTGTGTCGTGGTTGGTTTGGTACATCTTAGCATCTGCGTCATACAAAGGGGGAGCAACAGCCATGGCTTTTGGTCAGGTTCAGGGGGCGTGAAGGGGTGCCCCTCCCCTCCCCCAGGCACTGACACATTTAAAGGAAGCAGAGCAACAAGGACACAGCACAGAGGTGGGGAAGGGGTTCCCCCACATGGGTAGGATGGCCGTCCTCGCCCGGGCCTCCCTGGGACCCCCAGCCCCGCCCCGAGGGCCAGCAGGAGCGCCTCTTACTCTCTGCAGTGAAGATGGGGGACACAAGTGGGAGGAGAGCAGAGGTGGTGTGTGGGGGGCCTGTCCTCAGTGCCAGTCTGACCCCAGCCCCCGTGCTGGTCCCCACGTCAACGGCGTGAGGGACCCAGTCAGATGGAGCAGCGGCATGGTGGTGGCGGGCAGCCCTGCCAGCTGGGCTCAGGGGCTCCTGGGGCTGCTGCTTTGCCCCCCTTTTACTCTAGCCAGGTGCCTGTGGGGAGGCTGTTTTGCTCACCAGCTGTCTCATCTGAAAGGGACCTGAGCTGGAGTTATTCTGTCCCCTTGTCTCTCTCTGGCTCTTGCCCTCTCTCACATCTGAAAGGGTCTCTTGACCTTGCATTTGGAGGAGACTGCTTCGTAGTTAAGGACACCTTCCGGCCCTGGAACGCAGGATGTACCTGTGCCCAGCACAGGGGGCCTAGAGAAGCCCCTTCTCTGCTCTTCGATGGTCAGTTCCCAGACACACAGCAAGAAGGAGGCCTTCCCTTGGCCTCTTGTTCTGTTTTCACTCATGGGCACTGACTGCTCCTTTCTCCCAGCTAGGGGATGCCTCCCTTGTATGCCGTGCGTGCGCATGTGGATTGTGGGGTTACTCCCTCCCTGCCCCGCCTCCTGAGTGTGTGGCATGCACACTACCGCATTTGGGTGTGACGTATGCTCTGCGTCCTCCCATCAGCGGCCTCATGTCCCTCTCACCCCATGTACTTCATGGGACCATCCATTCCCGACTAGAGTGCCCCACAAACATTCTGTGCCCCGGCAGGTGTGCCCATGACATCCGCTCTGGTCACATATTAGCCTCTTTCCACAGTGAGGTCTGTGTCAAGAACGATGGTCATCGTGTTTCTCTGGACCCAGGAGTCATCCCCTGGAAGTGTATGCCCCAGCAGAAATTCTTCCCCTGTCTCCTCCTCCAGAAAGACGGCTAATCCTGCAGCTCAGAAGCAGGCTGGAGGAGTCCAGGATGTGCGCCAGCCTAAAGCCAGACAGCCTGGAAGGCACTCTCCTCTGGGAAAAGCCCTGAGCCCACTCTGGGGGTGCAGAGGGGCTGTGAAGACTTGAGAGACACCCTCTGAGGGTCTGGCGCTCCTCAGGCCTGCCTGGGATGTCCTGCATGTGTGGTTAGGTTCCCCTGTGCATCTGAAGCCCCCTGCACCTTAGTCTCCACTGCCCATCTCTCATTCTCTGTGCCTTGGTACCACCTCTGAGGTCTGTGGGCCCTTGTCAAGAGGGAGACCTCTCTGAACACTTGAGGTCCATCCCTGTGTCTAGGTGGAATCTACACACAGGGTCGGGGAGGTCTGCGGCCCCAAGATTGGACCCTGTCTGTTTCTGCCTCAGGCCCTTGGGGCCCCTGAGAATGACCATCCTGCCCAGGATAACAGACACAAACAGACAAGCAGACAACAGGGGTGCAAGGTGGCTCCCCATCACAGACACAGGCACAGACACAGGCCCCCTGGGGGGCAGGACACGGGGGCACAGCGGAGGTGGTAGGGGCGGGGGAGAAGGGCGTGTCCAGGGAACTGGAGCTGCTGAGGCCCTGCTCCCCAGAGAAGGGACAGACCAGGGGACTTTTCAGGTTCCCTAAACATATGGATTGTTTCGTCTTGTCTTTAAAGTATTGCAGTCTAACTGATATGGCTTTAACTATTGGAAACAGACAGACAAGACACATGTCTGTCTCTGAAATAAAAGCATAAATTCACTAAAATGGAAAACCTGCAGAATGCAAACTGGGGCCAATGGGGCAGGGACTTCGGGGCAGGCAAGTCGCCCCCTCCCTGGCCCCTGCTTTTGGGGTAGGCCCTAGTGGGGGCCAGCATGGCTTCTTGGGGCACTGCCTGTGTCTGTCTCAGTGGACTTCTAGGACTTCAGGCAGGAACCCCCCAAGGGCAGGAGGACTCCAGGCCAAGGACAAGGTCTCCTGTTGGATGTGGGCACCCGTGACTAGTGGTTTTGGGTCCAACAGCAGTCATCTTACCTATATTCCTTTTCCCCAAGCACACATCCAGCACACAACTGCTTTTTCAGAGCCCACACACGTGCATACAATAGTCTCAGCATATCTGACAGCTCTCTCAAACACATACTTTTACAATATCTAACACGTTCTTACCACTCCTGATGTATACACTGTTTTTGAAAACAATTGCAGATACGGGCTAACTCATGCAAGCTGTAACACACATACGAGATGGTTAGTTCGCACATATGACAATCTCAACTCATACATACCGCCTCAAACAAGCGTACGTATACAAGGCTGCCTAACACACATGGGTCTCTGACACAGGGATGATGACTAACACACACACACAAAATCTCAAGACACTAAGCATAGGGCTGGCTATATGTGTGACCTCTGGACACACAGTTGCTGATACAGTCTCCACCTGCACATTCATGCATGGCTGGACACACACCGTCCTCTCTCATGTGCTCCGTGACTCCCTCGGTCTCACACGACTGACTGAGAAGGAGGCCTTGAAACTTTGGGGTGGGGGGAGCAAATGTCCGTCTCACATCCTAGAGGAGAGATTGTTCTTGGCCAGTGAGATGAATGAACAGACACCTTCTGTCAAGTGGGAACTGGCTTTTCCCCAAAAGCTTGGGGCTTTGGCCAGGAAGGTCAACAGTGGTCTTCCTGGGGACTGTGGAGCCCTGGAAGCCCATGAACAGGACAATGTGAGGAAGAGGGGTGGGTAAGAATGGGGGCAGCGAGGCTGCGCCAGTGGGGGAGTCCCACGGCATGGGCCATCGCTGCCCAATGGCTCCAAGTGTTTTCTGGGGGCCTGGGCAGCCCCTTGGCTGGGGGGGCCCAGCCTGGCAGTGGGGCTCCAGACCTAAGTGGAGTGGGGGGAGGGACAAGGGGCTGCCCTACCCTGGGGTCCCTCCATAGATGAGTCAAAGTCCACAGAGGATCCGTGTGGAGGGACTGGCTTGGCAGGGGCTGTGCCTCTTCGGGTGGGGGTGGTGGAGGGGTGCTCCTGGACCGGGTGTCATTAGAGGGAGGCAAGAAGGAGAGCCCCAGCCTCCTGCCCAGCCCCGGGCCTGGCCACAACAGAGCAGGCCAGCCTCAGGCTAGGCCCTGATAGGCCAGACTTACCCTGACTCCCTTTCTCAGAGCCAGGCCACTCAACCCCTGCCCTGACCTGGAGGCCCACGGGGATTTAGAGGCCAAAGGTCAGCATGCTGGGCAGGGCTGGAATGTGTCGTGACTTTGGCTGGCTGGGGACAGCGGTCCTCCTGGCAGTGGGGCGCGTGAAGGAATGTATGGGCATCACCACACCGGCACAAACCTCAGGCTTCTGGAGGGGGCCTCCAGTGCCTCCCGCCTTGGGCTCAACACTTCCTGTTGGAGAGAAGCTGTCTTCTTCTTTTCAAGCAACTTGCGAGTGAGGTGATGGAGGCGGGATACCCTGGGTGAAGGGGCCATGAAGGAGTGCTGAGGGGGAGGAGCCCCTGGCCAGGGAAGTGGGGCAGAGGCCAACTGAGGTTTTCCCCTTCAGAACTGAGACTTAACAGAATAAAAAGAAAAGAAAGAACCAAAAAAAAAAAAAAAAGTAACAAGTGGATGGGGCCGGGGGTTGAGGGGGCCGGTTACTTCTTGAACATGTCCTGCAGTGGCCCGGGCAGGTATTTGAGCACCGTGTCCAGGATGCTCTCCTCCTCCTCCTCCTCCTCGTCCCCGCAGCCTGCCGGGATGGCCTTCTTGGGCCGGGTCAGGCTCCCCTCGCAGGGCTGCTCCAGGGCCGCCTTCTCCTCGGCCTCCTTCTCCTCCTTCTTCTTCAGCCCATACTGGGGAGGGGAAGGGTAGAGAGGAGCGTGAATGGGGCAAGGAGAGAGCTGAGTCTCACAGTCATGCACGTGCAGCTGGGGCAGCCCATGGGAACTTGCTAAGCCTCGGGCCTCTCATCTGTAAAATGGGCATAAGGGCATCTTCCTGGTGGGATTGGGCCTGTCTTCTGTGGGTTTTTAACAAGAGAGAGACGATGCATGGGGTTTCTTTTAAAATAAATACCTGCCCCCATAATTTCTCTGCTTTTGTTTGAAATCTTTCAAGATTTGAATACTGAAGGGTCTCCCACATGCTTGGGACCCAATTTTGGTGACAAAACTTGTCTTGAGCTGATGGGAGGCTATTTAGAGCCTTGATTTTTCTGCAGGGCAAGCAGACAAGTATTGAACTGTTTGGCACAGGGTGGCAGCTGCAAACCCACTGGAAGTGACCCATGACAGTGCTTGGGGCACTATAGTCCTTCCCCCAAACATCTAAATGCTGGATTCCAAACTTGTATGGTCTCCAGGATTTCGGGCACAAGGTCATGGACCTATAGCAGCAAACATTCGGGAGCAGGTACTGTGTGCACTATCTTAGTTAATCTCCAAAACGGTCCTTGAGGGAGGGTGTTCTGTGACATGCATTTTTCTGATGAAAAGAGTGAGGCTCAGAGGGAACTAGGTCTAAGGTGAGCCCTGGGATTCAGGGCAAGCTGAGGTTGTGGGGGACCTCTTTTACCCCCTATACTCTAGGATGGGCGGGAGGATGGTGCTGACCTTGTCTCGTATCTGCTGCCGGACCTTCTCACGCTCGGCCTCCATGCGGGCGTGCTTGGCCTTGCGCTCCTCCTCTTGCTGCCGAAGGGCCTCCTGCCGCTCCTCTTCCTTCTTCTGTGCGTCAGGGTCCTTCTCCTCCTCTCCGCCCAGCATCTTCCCCATGTCCTTGGTGGCCCCTGTCGGGAAGGATTGGGGGAGGAAGAGGCTGCGTCATGGTAGCAAGGCTGGCAGAGGGAGCCCCAGGGCACTGAGGCCCCTGGGTTGGGAGTGGGGAGCGGGTGGGGGGCGGGGAGAAGGGGGTGTAGGGCTGGGGCCTCACCTCCAAGGGCCTGCTTCATGACGAAGTCCATGCCTACAACGTGCCTTAGTGTGCCCTAGCCAGCGGCTGAATTTGCATGCAGGGCTCCAGGCAGGCCTGGCTTGGGGGCGATGCGGCTACCTGCAAAAAGAGGAGTTGGAGGTCAGATGGGTGAGGCCTATGCATAGGCAGGCTGGTGGAGTCAGACAGAGGAACGCCTTACTCTAGTTCAGCATCAGGCACCATCAGTCAGACACTAAGACCCAGTGCTTGGTACTTCAGGGAAAGGGGATGGAAAGGAACTGTTTCCTGAGCACCTGCTTCATGCAAGGTGTGAGTGCGTGAGCATGCTCAGTCCCTCAGTCCTGTCTGGTTACTCTTTGCAACCCCATGGACTGCAGCCCACCAGGCTTCTCTGTCCATGGGATTTCCCAAGCAAGCATCCTGGAGTGTGTTGTCATTTCTTTCTCCAGGGGATCTTTCTGACCCAGGGATCCAACCCATGGTTCCTATGTCTCCTGAATTGCAGGTGATTTTTTTTTAACCACTGAGCTATTGTGAAGCCCTGTGCCAGGCACATGCTGCTGCTGCTGCTAAGTCGCTTCAGTCATGTCCGACTCTGTGCGACCCCATAGACGACAGCCCACCAGGCTCCCCCATCCCTGGAACTCTCCAGGCAAGAACACTGGAGTGGGTTGCCATTTCCTTCTCCAATGCATGAAAGTGAAAAGTGAAAGTGAAGTCACTCAGTCGTGTCTGACCCTCAGCGACCCCATGGACTGCAGCCTTCCAGGCTCCTCCAACCATGGGATTTTCCAGGCAAGAGTACTGGAGTGGGGTGCCATCGCCTTCTCTGTGCCAGGCACATAGATGCTGTCAAATGACTTCTGATCCATATTTTAAAGCCCTCATCTTTTCTGTATTGTTTTAATTTGATTGAGCCCAGGAAAGCTGTAGAAAGTGCAGAATCTGGATGCAGGTGGAGCTGGATTCTAATTGCTACCCTGTTGGAGAAGACTCTTGAGAGTCCCTTGGACTGCAAGGAGATCCAACCAGGCCATTCTGAAGGAGATCAACCCTGGGATTTCTTTGGAAGGAATGATGCTAAAGCTGAAACTCCAGTACTTTGGCCACCTCATGCGAAGAGTTGACTCATTGGAAAAGACTCTGATGCTGGGAGGGATTGTGGGCAGGAGGAGAAGGGGACGACCGAGGATGAGATGGCTGGATGGCATCACTGACTCGATGGACGTGAGTCTGAGTGAACTCCAGGAGTTGGTGATGGACAGGGAGGCCTGGCATGCTGCGATTCATGGGGTCACAAAGAGTCAGACACGACTGAGCGACTGAACTGAACTGAACTGAACTCCTTATTTACTGTGTGAATTCCACGCAAGTAATCCAATCTGTTTGAGCCCCTGTTTCCTTCTCTGTAAGACAGAGATGGCAGTGCCTCCTTTCTCAGAGCTGCTGTGGAGACTGGAGAGAATTCCAGCCTGGGTTGCTGCATCAAGCCCTAGAAGGAGTGAGCTTGCACTTGGGGCCCCAGCAAATCAGAAGTGGGTGGAAAAATGAGAACAGCCAGCTTATATTGAACATATCTAGACTTCCAAAATTAGACAAATGGAGAAATAAGTTATTTTCATTGCATCATACATGTAAGTTTTCTATTTTATAGCTTAATACTGATTTTTATTTTGAATTATGCATAGGGGGTTGGAGACATGCTAATCTTCTTGGGGCTTAGGCCTTTAAAGTGCCAAGCACTGGGTGTTGTAAGCACTCAGCTTATGTTAGTCCTCCTTTCCTTCTCCCTAAATCACCAACTTTCAGTTTCTATTATGTTTCTTATTGTTATTTTTTTGCCTCAGAAGATTTTCTCCAAATAAACTCTTAATGGGAATCTCATTATGCAAAACACATAAAAATGGAACTCTTCCAGCCATGGTGGGAGTGGAGGGGTAGCCTAGAGCCTTTCTCTACCCTTGGCTTCCTTCTTATGCTGTTTTTCCTGCATCCCTGAGAATCTGAACCCAGATGCTCTAACTCTCAGACACTTTCTTTTTATTTTAATCATTCCATTTCACTGGTGCCTTTGTAGGCAAAGCCACCACAAATTCTTTCTCAGGTGTGGAGGGGACATCCATGAGCTAATCAAAGTGTCGTGCACCCTGATGGTCAACTGAAGCCAGACCTACTCCCCGAGGCCTTTTATTCTACACAGCCTTGGGGTCTTTATGCTTGGCTAGGAGGAAAAAGGGGTCCTAGGAAATGGTGGCAGAGGAGTCAGGCCGGATATTACAAACAGGTTGAGTTCAAGGTCACTGGCTGTTTTCTGATGATGGGTTTTCCTCATTTCTTTCAAAATGAGGAGACATATCAGTAGACTGAGATCTTTGCGTACAATGGTCCTGGAAGTTCATCTGAGGACTTTTACGTGAACACATCACCTGACGGCTTGTTTTGAGGAGACAAAGTCATGATGGAGTTGAAAACCATCCCCAGCGGCTTTGGTATCAGACATACCTGGTTTGAAATCCTGCCCCCACCCCCAGTCCTCACTGGCTGTGGCTCTCTGGGAGAGCTTCAGCTTGTTCCCTGCAAAATGAAGGAGTGTTAGAGGCTAACCCTGCACTGATGTTAGAAGGGGAAGGTAAGATACTGGTCAGGTGCCTGGTGTGTGGCTGGTCCTCCTTAATGCCAGCCATCACTGACTGCATGGCTATGAAGACACTCCAGAAAGGAAGAGGATTTCCAGGAAATGCAGGAGATCCCACCCTGATCCAGAATTCTGAGTTTGAAGGCGGCTCAGCTCAGTCAATCAAGATGTTTTCACTTGACTAAAAATATTGTAAAGAGACTGCATTTCTAAGAACAGGAAACGAATAATAATCAAATGATTTCAGGAACTCTTGGGTTCCTTCTCTGTGTTTACATGCAGCTCAAGGAATTGCCAGGTGGTGGTGGAGGACGCAGGAGTCTAATTTGAGATGTTTCAAATTGGTCCACAGGGCACCTGGGCTTTAGTTCCTGCCTCATCCCTAACTTGCTGATCTGGCAAGTTTCTCTCCAAAGTCAGATGATCTACTGGGCCCTTTTCCCAGCTCTTCTGCTGAAGCAGTTCTGAAACATTTGAACTGCTCCCCACCCCACTGTATCTCCAAAGCCCTCTCCTTTCTTGCTTCTGTGGCTCAGTTCTTTCTTCGCCTCCTGCTCCTTCCCTCCCTTCACTTGCTGCTGCTTTTCTTCCTCTTGTCTCTTCAAAGTGAGTTCCCCAGGACTCTGACCTCAGTCCTTATCTCTTTTTCGTCTCTAATCTTTCCCTGGGGGAACTCATCCTTTCCAGGGGCTTTCATGGGCACTAACACTGATAGCACCTAGACATCTTATCTGGGCACCAGACCAGATACCCATTCATCCAATAAGCATTAGTTGAGCCCCACCTACTGCGTGTCAGGCGGTGTGTTAGGCACTGGGTAGATAGTAGTGAACAAGACTAAGTCCCGCCCTCATGCAGATTACATTTTGGGGTGCATGTGAGTGAGTGTGTGTGCACACGCGCATGCGTGTGAAATGGGCAAATTAGTCAAGAAACACACTTGCCTCCCCCTGAATGCCCCGTGGCACCACACGCGACAGGCCGCCTCCATCACCAGACCGTCTCCGTCTCCTCTGTCTCTGCATCCACTCAGAAAACTTCCACTGCCACCGCCCAGCCCCTGCATGCAAAGCAACTCAAGGACTCGAGTCTTCTCCATGCTACACCCCTGTCACTCCGGCTGCCTCTTACTCCCAGCTTGCCAGGATCATGGAGCCCAGCTTCTTGGGCCCACCACCAAGGTCCTGCAGCTGACTCCCAGCACAGCCCTTTCAGCTGCTGAGCCATTTCTTCACCCTGGTGAGACTCCCCCTGACCAGTTTCTTAAGGCCCAACCTACTCCTCCCTCATCCCTCTCAGCAGGTGAGTTCCTTCCCACTCTGTGTGGTGTGGTGCAGCTGAAGGCTCAGGAGGTCTGGAGTCAGGCACATCTGACTCAGATCCCAGATCTGCCACTTTTGGGCTTTGTGATAGTGAGTAATCGACACGACCTCTCTGAGTCTCGGTCTTCTTTATAGAGTGAGGATTATAAAGCCCTTTTGAAAGCTTAGAAATAATCTGTGGAATGCAGTTGGCATAGGATGGAAGTTCAGTAAATGGTGGCTGTTATCATTATCAAAACAATTAATGTTTTGCCAGTGTAAGCTCCTGCATGCCCTCCCCAACTCCCAACGGGAGAAAAGTCTCGAAGCCTATCCATCTGCCTTAGCTTCAGAGTTTCTCTCTTTGCATCTTCTCCTTGATCCATTTATTACTCCCGTTGCCTCACATCTTCAGTCTCTTCTCCTTAGGTGTCTTTCATCCCTTCCTTCTCCAGCTCCTGCTCTGACGCCCATCTTTCTCTTAATCTCTGCCTCCTAGCTTCATGATCAAGTGGTTTCCCCTTGGTGTCACCACTTTTCCACCTCCCGGTCAAACTCTTTGTCTCTGTGAGGTTGGAGATGTGCAACTGCTGCCCTTGCCGCCGAAGCTGCCCTGGCCGGAGTTGCGAGTCCTCCTAACACCGGACCCAGGAGTGTCTCCATGGCGCTCCTCCTGCTCCCCCTCCATCCCTTTGCAGCATCAAGGCCAGTGAGGACCCTTCACCGCCCTTTCACTCACCCTGCTGTTTTCAACCTTCTTCTTGAATCTCCTGAGTTCCGTGACACAGCCCTCCTGTGGTCATCATCCTGCTTTTCAGATGGTCTTCCTCTATCTGTCTTTTGCTGACTCCCCTCCATGCCCCCTCACTCCCCTACTGTCTCCCTGGGAAATTTCACCTCCTCTTAATGGTTTATGCCCTTCCTCAAGCTTCTCTCTCTCCCCAGACCTGTGCATTTAACTCTCTGCTAGACAGTCTCATTTTGGATCTATCCAAAGCTCAATCTCATCCTCGCCTCTCTTCCCCCTTGCCCCCACCAACCACCTTTCCCTTGGCATGCCTTGTTCCCATGGCCTCAGTGGAAAACTCCAGAATCAGTGAAAGCTTCATTCATTCTTTCACTCACTCACACTACAAATGTTCTTTGAGCATCTTCTGTCTGCCAGGCATTGTTCTGGGTGCTGGGCTGTGGCAGGGAGCATTGCATTTGGTCTCACAGCATTCAGTCAGCTGCGGAGGTAGTTGCTAAACAAAAACCGCAAAGGGAATTGGCAAGTTATAATTGGGATGGGCTTCTGAGGGAGCAGCCCAAGGATTATAGCTTCACAGTGTTTCCTGCATCCACACATCCCCTCTCCTATGGCTACTAATGCCTTGGTTCAGGGCCTCCGTGTTCTGAATTTGCGCGTAACCTCTAACTCTGTCCCTCCCCTACCTTTCATCCATCCTCCACAAGGCTGTCCGATTAATCTTCCTAAAGGGCAGATGTGCTCATGCAAACATACCCTGCAATGGCTCCCCATGGCCTGGTTAAACCAACTAGAGTCCTTGTGCTGACCTTCAAGTCCTGCACAGTCTAGCATCTTCCTGCCTCACCACTCATTTCCCATTCCTTGCATGTGGCTCGGTATCAAACTCTTAGGCATCTGTTCAAGCTATTTCCACAGCCCTGGAACCTCTTAACCTCATCTCTGCCAGTTCAAGCCCTGGCCTCTCAACTTAGAGTGACCTTGAGCAAATGACTTCATCTTTTCTCATCTGTAAGACGGGGACAATAACACCTATGCCCAATTCATCTTGTAAGCATTAAATTAAATAATGCAAATAAAGTGATCAGCATTTGGCACATAGTAGGTTCTCAGTACATGTTAGCTGTCATCATCATCACCATCAGCAGCAGCATTAATTTTCAAAGGTTCCCTTCATACATCATTCTTGCCATAAAATTTCCCAGATATCCTTGGTGAAATGTGATAGAGTCTTCCTCTTTGGAGGCCCATGGCACGTTCTAGGGTAACCCTGCCTGCCTCCAGCTCATGCGCTCTGTCCACCTATGCGTCTTTTCCTTCCCAGCCACTCTGAAATCTTCCCAGGGCAGGGCTTGTATCTTGTGCTTTTTTTTTCCTTTCCCAGAATCTACAACCTCTCCTAGCTAATGATAGAGCCTCAGGACATGTTTGCTGGATCGAATTGAATGTTGTGTGTTAGGGAGTATGTGAGAGTGTACTCGTTCAAGGTATGCTCCTGCGTGTCTGAACTTAGGCATCATAGTGATTCTGCGTGAGCATGAGTGCAGGCCTGTGTGTAGATATGCCTGGAGGAGTGCTGAGGTCCGGCAGGTTGCCTGCAGTTGATTTTGGCCAGACCGCCAGGAGGCGCTCCTCAGCGGGTCTGCGGGAAGCTTGGTCGATCCCTGCGCGGGAAGGGCGATGGTGGTGGTGGTAGTGGGGACGGAAGGCTGGGGGAGGGGATGCAAAGGAGGGGTGGGGGAGGGATGCTGCTGCAGCACCAGGTTTCCTTGCCCTTAGCGCGCCCGGGATGCAGCACGTGCCTTCAGCTTCCGCTCCCAGACTCTCCCAACCCATCCCAGCCCGAAGGCAGCTGAGGCATCTCCTCAGGCTCGACCGTCTGAGCCTCAGGCAGTTTTTAGGACTGGGCCCCGCCATCTGACAAGCAGACTCGAGCACCTGCAGTGTTTGTCCTTGTGACTATTTATCCGTTTTTGTTTCTTTTCTTTCTTTCTTTTTTTTTCTTTAATAGCTCATGTCCGGGCCAGCAACTCAATTCAACACTCATTTGCTTTTTGCGGGGGACTCTATGCAAATGCGGTACAATGACAGGGGATGTCCCCCTAACCCCCCTCCCCACCCCCACCCCATGCTAGAAGGGAGAGCGCTAGGGGAGAGAAAGGAGCAGTGGAGGGTGGGAATGGGTATGGAACTGGCTCCTAGAGAAAAGCGGAAGAGGCAGGGGCTTCGTAATTCTCCCAGCAGAAGAGGGGAAGAGAAATCCTGGCGCCCCTCGATCGGTCCCCAGCGGAGATCAGCGTAGCCGGCTGCTCTACCTGGAGCTCGTGGTTGGCCGCTGAAAGCGCCCCTCCCCACCGCCCCCCAACACTCAGAGCTCCAACCTCAAGACCTGGCAGGGTCTCAAACTTTGCTGAGGGAGGGGGCAGAGTAGGGCCGGCGACTGTCCTAACTGACCCCAGGCAGCGGATAGGGGCAGCCTCAACCCCGGCCCCTCCTCCTCCCACGACAGAGTCCTCTCGATTCCCCACCCCCAGTCGACGTGTGGGCTCTCCTCCCCACCACCTTCGGCCTGTCCGCCCCACTCCCGCCGCCCTCTGACTCACTCGTATGCCCGAACCGTACCCCTTGGCGAGTGTGGCGGGGGGCGTCTCTCTTCCTGGCCGAAGAGGGCCCTGGCGGCCTCCAGGTTAACCACAAACCTGAAGTAGCTTAGATTGACGTGCCCCCATCCCTCCGCCAAGAGCTCGAAGTTGTTCTCTAGGTTCAGACTTGAGTCGCCCGCCGCCTTCGGGGCGGTCCTGGCTCCCCGGGAGCAGGGCAGTTTCGGGCTTCTGCCCGAGGGTCTCCGGCTGAGGGACCCACCCCTTCTTCCCAGTTGGCTGGAGCTTCACTGCCTTTCCCTCCCGCCTGCAGGCGTCCCCTCCTCGCGGGGAGCTGTCCTTTCAGCACCACCGCGAGCGCGCCCGGGGGTCCCTGCTGCGGCCGCGCAGCCTCCGTTTCCAGCGCTCGGGTAGTCGTAGGGAGCTGACCCTCCGAAAGCTGTACTCCGCAGCTTCCTGGGCTGCGCTGCGGCCTCGAGGCGAGAGCCCAGACCCTGTTGCCCACAGCCCGGCTCCGCCCTCCCGGCCCGCGGCCAGCACCGACCTGGCGGTCCTCGCAACCGTCTGAGCCACTGCAGGGCCCCGGCCGAACTCAGCGAGGCAGTTCCTTCTGCGATTCCAGCTCCCACTGCCGCCTCGTGCAACTCCGCCCGGTGAGCTGGGGCCGCGGCTACTGCCGCGGGCGGCTGCCGGAGGCGCCCTCCAATCACGCCCGTCAGCCAGGCCCTGACGTGCTACCGCTCCCCTTCCAGATGGGAAATTCAAATCTCTCTCTCTCCCCTCTCTCCCCCCTCTCTTCTTCCTCCGGCTCTCTCCCGCTCTCTCCCTCTCTCTCCGTTACTCCGTCTCTCCCTCCCTCCCTCTTCCTCCTCCCCCTCCGTTTCCCTTTCCCATTCTCCCTCCTTTCCCCTCTCCTAAAAAAAGAGAAATCTCCCCTCTCTTTCCTTCTCCACCTCCCACCTTCTCCTCCAGACACCCCCAGCAATCCTTCCCGCAGGGATTCAGGATAGAGCTGCCTATCCTGGGCGGCCAGGCTCTCCGGACGGCAAGCTTGCTCCTTCAATGTTCCAAAGGGTAGTGCGAGTCAGGAGACGGAGGGAGGGTTGTTTTTTTTTTTTTTTTGTAAAGCAGAAATCCAAGATCCACTGCTCAAGAAAGCCCACCTTGAGCCGCTTTTTTGGGGGGTGGGGGGGACGGGACGGTGGCGGCAAGAATACTGGAGTGGGTAGGAGATCTTCCTAACCCAGGGACTGAACCCGGTTCTCCTGCATTGTACCATCTGAACCACCAGGGAAGTTAGGAAAGCCCACCTTGATTCCTCCAGGCAGAACTGATCACACTTGCCTCTCGCTCAACCTCTGCTCAACCCCCAGGCACACCCTTGTTTCTCTATTTGCTTGTCTCTTGCCTGTGAGCTCCTACAGGATGACAGGACCACCGTCAGATCATCTTTGCAGCCCCTCAGCATCCTGTCCTGTTATGTGAGCACTCAGGAAACTGATGGATCATATGAGCAAGGCCTCCATAGGCAGTAAGGAACGTTCCACATGGACCCAGAGGGAGAAAACCGCTGCAAAATTGCTGTGGACCTTGGGCAAGTCACTTGCTAGGACCTTCTAGATCTGATATTCCGTGAAGAATAAGAATGAGGAATTCTTTGGCAAAGTTTATTCTGGAAGGCCATATTTTCTCTGCTTTGCCCAGGGAAGAAAAGGGGCTACCAAGAGGCAGGACCACATATGCCTCCCCCCACCCCAGCCTTTCTTTCCTCTTCTCCTCACACTCATCTTCTCACTTTATTACTCTCCCCTTATGAGCCTCTCTATTCTGCTTGCATCTTTTGGCTCTAAAATGCTTCCTTTAATCCAGCCCAATGTGTAGGAAAATGGCTTCAGAGAGGAGGGGCCATGCACCAGGCCTTTGAAAGATTTGCAGGAGTTTATGCATCAATCAGGGTTATGTCAGAGTGGAGATGACTCCTGCTTCTGTAAGGGATGGCTTCCTTCCAGGAAGGGAGCATAAGAGCAGCAGAAGGACAGATCTGGGAAAGGCAGGAGGCATGATTTTATTCCAATAAATGGGGACTATTTTTTTATTCATGTTGACAGCAGAGACTTCAAAATGCAGGACCCCACCCCCCACCCCCAATCCGGCCACACACACACACACACACACGTGAGGAATCACTGGAAGACGTACCTTCCTCACCTATGGAGTCACCTTCTAAAGCTTATCTCTGCTTTCCCCTTACAGGCTGTGAGACTGGGTGTAGGGGAGTCCCTTCCTTTATGGCTGAGTTTTCCATTCCATGCTGTGTTGGCCCATCAGCAGGCTCATTTAAAATTTTTCTTCCTTTTTCAGAGGCAGACACTAATGGAGGGGGCAGAGGGGAGGTTGTTTGATTAGAGTGACTTAGACTTGCCACTAATGCCTGGAGGGGAGTTCTGGGCAGAGAGATCTGACATCCTGTCATTTCAAGGGTCATAGTCCTCCCCTTTCCGCTCCCCTCTTTTTCCCTGTTCTCCTAGAACAGAAGCTCAGCGAGTGGATCTGGCTGGCAGCACTCTAGTTGCAATTTGGCTTTTTCCACAGTGGGCATCGCCTTTGACATGGATGTTGACTAAGCTGGGCTAAAAATCCAACTTAGCCTTCAAAAAAAAGCTAAGCTCAATTTTGGTCACAACACATTAAGATAGATTTTAGTAGGCTCAAATATGGTTAGAAAAGAAGCAGGGTAGTTAGGTGGTGAGTGTCTGGAAATCAGGTTAAATGAGGGATGGTTGAGGGATTTGAGGATGCATTTTACCTGGAGGAGAGGGTTCTTAAGTGGGATTAGCCCTTCAAGGACTGGCAAGTTTTGCTCAATTTGTAATTCCAGCACTTAGTACGCCCCTGGCAAAGCAGGAGCTAAAGAATGGTTGTTGAATGAATAAGTAACCATTGCAAGGGAAAAAAGGAGCTATCGTTTTTACCAGTGCTGATGACAGAATAGGGGCAATGGGAGAAAGGTAAAGGAAGGCCGACAGAAGCTCTAGGAGGAAGAACCTTCTACCAGCTGGAGCTGGACAACTATAGTATGGACTGCCCATGTGAGGTGCTGAGTTCCCTATCCCAGGAAGATAGCAGGTGGGTGGTAAGTGACAGCTAAAACCCTCTCTGAGCCCCGGTTTCCATGAGCCTATTAAAACTTCATGAGCTGACATGAGTCATATCTAGCTGCAGAAAATCTTACTGGCGAAAAAAAGGGCAGCTCAATCAAGTTTTGGTGGCTTTATCCTTTGAACGATTAAGACATGGTATTAGCCACTGATGCTTCCTGTCAAAAAAAGGTGATAAAAAATGAACGCTTGCTCCTGTTCATTGTTACCACTGTACCAGTGGACAACGTTTGGTGTTACCACCGAACCAGGAGACATGGTTCCCAAATACTCTTTTATAATTGCCAAAATGTTGCTAAATATTGTGAAGATTTCCTACTGATTATATTATTGCTGATCATATGACCATTGGGCCCCAACTATGTCTTAGGTGCTCACTTCGGTGCTTTGCATAAAGTACATTCTCTCCTCTAGTTCACACAGACCCCTATTTTCAAGATACAGAAGGCAAGGTCCAGGGAGATATAGTGAGTTTGGGGCAGATCCAAGACTCCAGCCCGTGACGGCATGACACTGGGCTCCAGGGGCCTTCCACCAAGCTGGGCTGCTTCTCTTCTGACACATCCCACAGCCTATGGAAATGTAACTTTTGCTCTGCCGATATATTTTTTTACATTGACATTTATCATCTTCCCTGTTCTCCAGTTTCTCGCTTGAAAAAAGAAAAACCTGCTATGAGTTCACACTCAGATTGGGGTCCTCATGTCATGTGGGTTGTCAGCATGTCCTTCATCTCCGGCATCTCTAATCCAGCCTGCTGAAGTCCCCACCCCCACCCTGAGCCTTGGCCCTTGCAGAGCCTGCTCTGTAGACAGCTTCCAAGAGTCACCTGGTAAAATTTGAATATGGCTCTGCTTAAGGTGTCTTACCCTGGCTAGTGTTGAACTTCTACTTTTATTTATGAGCCCTGTGGGCTGGGGCAGAGGCCAGGTTTGAACAGATTTTTAAAATGATCGTGTACATGTCTCGAGTGCTCACTGAGAAGCCATTGAAGGGAGCAAATGTCAGTACTTCGTGTGAGGAGTGAGGGATGGTGTGTGAGGAGTGACAGCTGTCAGAGAGTAACGTGATCAGTGAGAACGGCCCTGGTCCAAAGGTCAGCCCGCCTCTTCCCTGCAGCTGCCTCCGTCCAAACGGTGCCCTGGCCGCCATGTGGGAGATGGGGGGGGGGGCAGGGTCTTGCTGAGCTGGCCCTGACCTCCGCCAGGAGTTGAGCTGGCCAGTGCAGGGAGACATTCGAATGCTCCAGATGCTGACTCTACATCCTGCCATTCTAACTAGAGCCTGGAGGGGCAGAGCTGGTCTTGGTTTGAGGGGGTGGCTGCATGCCAGAGGCAGGACCAGAGCTATGGGGGTGGTGCACAGGGAAGGGCTCTAGGCCACCTTACTCCTCTGGTGAGTGCCTCCCCTCTTGTCCCTGATAAGGCTAGGGTGCCATCACTGTCAAGCTGTGAGGTCAGGGTCCCAGTCTCTTTCCTTCAACATGTAGTGAACCAGGACAAAGGCAAACCCGCGGATGTGCAAAGCTGCGTGTGTGTGTGTGCCCACTTCTGGACACCATGCAGGTGGAAGTGGGCAGCATCCCTGTGGGGGCATACAGGGGCTAGCAGGGCAGGTGTGGGTCTGTCTCCGTGTGAGGTGGTGTACCCCTTCTGATCTGAAGTGACTCTGGTGTGAGTGTGTGACTTTGTGTAGAGCTATAAGTGGGTTGCTGTTACAGTAGAATATGATAATGGCATGGGGTGATGGTTTGGATGTAAGGCACAGGTATTATATGTAGCTAGACTCTTAAGTTATGACCAGCCTAGACAGTATATTAAAAAGCAGAGACATTACTTTGCCAACAAAGTTCCATCTAGTCAAAGCTGTGGTCTTTCCAGTAGTCACGTATGGATGTGAGAGTTGGACTATAAAGAAAGATGAGCACTAAAGAATTGATGCTTTTGAACTGTGGTGTTGGAGAAGACTCTTGAGAGCCCCTTGGACTGCAAGGAGATCCAACCAGTCAATCCTAAAGGAAATCAGTCCTGAATATTCATTAGAAGGACTGATGCTGAAGGTGAAACTCCTATACTTTGGCCACCTGATGCAAAGAACTGACTCATTTGAAAAGACCTTGATGATGGGAAAGATTGAAGGCAGGAGGAGAAGGGGACAATAGAGGATGAGGTGGTTGGATGGCATCACTGACTCAATGGACATGAGTTTGAGTAAGCTCTGGGAGTTGGTGATGGACAGGGAGGCTTGGCGTGCTGCAGTCCATGGGGTTGCACAGAGCTGGACACAACTGAGTGACTGAACTGAGACTCTTGAGAGTCCCTTGGGCTGCAAGGAGATCCAACCAGTCTATCCTAAAGGAAACCAGTCCTGAATATTCATTGGGAGGATTGATGCTGAAGCTGAAGCTTCAATACTTTAGCCACCTGATGCGAAGAACTGACTCACTAGAAAAGACCCTGATGCTGGAAAAGATTGAAGGTGGGAGAAGAAGGGGACAACAGAGGATGAAATGGTTGGGTGGCATCACTGACTCCACGGACATGAGTTTGAGCAAGCTCCAGGAGTTGGTGATGGACAGGAAGCCTGGCGTGCTGCAGTTCATGGAGTCGCAGAGTCAGACACGACTGAGCGACTGAACAGAACTGAATGCAGGGTGTGCTGTGCACAGCCACAGAGGGTGCCCTTTATGTAGACCGTGCCAGGTGCAAAAGTTCTGGGGCATGTCACCATTTCTGTGTGATGATGGATGTCCCACGTGTTCCTGTCCATGACAGATGACACCTTGTGTGTTAGCGTCAGTGTGGAGTGGTGCCAACACTGATGGTAAGGGTGCAGGTGTAAGTGTGTCACAGCGAGTTGGCACACATGTCACTGTCCCTGTGTGGGACAGAGGGGCTTGCACATGCAGCCAGGAGTGTGTCATCACCGCCGTGCAGGCAGACAGCCTAAACATGTCACCAAGGATGAGCGATGCTTTCTTTTCCATCCCCCACTCCCACTCAGAGAAACCCTCGGTAACCCAGCCTGCCCCATCTGGGAAGCCGGAAACTTTTGGCTCCCTTCTCCATCCTCCGCTTTTGTTTCCTCAGCTGAATCTTGACCCTTTGGTGGCAAGTGGAATGTGTGTGGGAACATTCTGAGGAAACCCTCTCTATTCCAGACTCTACTCCCCAACTCAGAGCTCCTCCCCAGCCCAGCATCTGCCTACCAGCTCCTCAGAGGTCCTCCCTACCCATCCTCCCATCCCCACCCTCCCAGATCCAGGCACTCATTAGCATGTCAAGGCAGTCCTCTTTCAGCCCACACATTGTACCCTGGGATATCCCCACACAGTTGGCTCCCTCTCGTCCTGGGTTTTCCTGAAACCTTACATTTCCATGTCTGCCAAACCAGTCTGCACATCCCCCACCGTCCAGCACAGGCGCAGGGAGGATGTTTGGGGGTGAATCCTTCCTCCCTTGCCACAGGTTCTTTTTTGAGCTCTCTGCTTGACTACTACCTCCACTCCTCCAGCCTCAGCCCTTCCAGCTCTCTGGGACATGGTTGGATCTCTCTGTCCATCAGGAATTCCCCCAATGGTCCTGCATGCGTGTGTCATCCCAGAGCCAGCCAATGCACCCCGCCAAGTTTCTTCATTTGAGTCCTAGAGCTGGACTTCTCAGGCCCATCGGTAGAGCATCAACCTTTGGGCTGTGCCCTCAGGAAGTCCCCCTTCCAGAACGTCCCTCTAACCCCGTGACATTGGATCCCTTTTCCCCTTCCCCAAGTGAAAAAACTTTACTCAGAAAGATAATCTTTAGACCTTAGAATCTTGTCCTTAGGCATATGGAAACAGAATAAAAGTTCCAGAATTCTAGAATCATAAGCAAAAGGCCATTTCAGAATCACTTTTAAAATCACAGAATCTAGAATGACAGGCTGTCTAAACACTATGTCCAAGAGTGGTCACCTCCTACTCAGATCCCATGCGATGGGGGGAAGTGTTAAAAAGATTGCAGACTTTTGGGGCTCATCCCATGTGGATGGACAGCAATCTTAGAGGTGGGAGCCCAGGAATTTGCATTGGTTACCAAGACCCCAATATACCCACTAGTTTTCAATACACCCACTAGTTCCCTGGTGGCTCAGACAGTAAAGAATCCACCTGCAATGCGGGAGACCTGGGTTTGAGACCTGGGTTGGAAAGATCCCCTGGAGGAGGGCATGGCAACCCCCTCCAGTATTCTTGTCTGGAGAATCCCCATGGACAGAGGAGCCTGATGGGCTACAGCCCACGGGATCATAAAGAGTCAGACACGACTGAACGACTGAGCACGCAAACTAGTTGAAACATCCTTGGCTTGGGTCAGGAAAATCTGACTACCATATGATCCTGGGTCTTATAGAAAAAATCAAGGAATCATAGAATATTTTACAAGCTAAGATTCAACTAATCACACACTCTCACTCACAACTTTAACAATGTCTTGAATTGCAGCTTTGAAAGTGATCCTACAGTGTGATTTTGTTCACGTTCTAGGAGGAATTTTTCCTTTTCAGCCTCGCCGCTCCTTTTGGGATGGAAGGCTTCTCCCCCTGTCCCTTGCAGGGCTGCCTCCATGCTGTTGCCTACATTTGTGAAGTTAAATGCTCTTTCCATCTGGGTGCAAAGGCGGCCGACAGAACCCCTGTGTTTATGGAGCAAGTGAGCTGGAAATGACTTCTACTTTCCATTTAGGACCAGCGCACCCTGGCCCACAAAACAGATTTTGCTGCTTGATAAAATGAATCTGAGGGGCCATTATTGCTGTTTTGCTAAAGCAGTCATAGCTGAGGAACATGGACAATAATGGTTAGTAACCTCATGGAGCTTCTTCTGGTCAAGGAAATGAAAGACAGACAATGCCGAGGGGCAGCAGAATGCTGTTTTGGAGACTGACGGGAATGCATGTGGGGTGTGTGTGTGTGTGTGTGTGTGTGTGTGTTTGGGGAGGGCGGAGTGAAGGGAGGCAATTAAACATGCATGAAAAAGCATATGCATTTCAGCAGCACTGAAAAGTACTTTTCTGGCCATCTCACCCATGTATTCAACTCACAGATGAGAAATCGAAACCCCCAAAGTGGGAGGGACTTTCTAAGGCCACATGGCAAGTCACTGAAACCCCTAACTCCTGGATAAGTATCCTTTCCCAGTTGCAACTCAGCATCACATTCTTAAAGCACCTCCAGCAAGCCAAGCACTGTTCTAGGGATGTTACAGACATCAACCCTTTCAGCTCATGACAACGCTATGTGGTAGGTCTTTTCACTCAATTATTCATTTATCAAACGTGTGGAAGGCCTCTGACACCAGGCAGTTTCCTAGGCAGGCAAAGATAAGAACTTTCAGAGTTTCTCTTCTCTTGATTCTGCAACGAGAGATGCAAATATTCCTCAGAGAGATAATGCAGCACCAATTCACACGTTCAAGATCCTTTCAGATCAGAGGCTCTGATTTGAAGCACTCAGGAGTGAGCGGGGAGAGGTGCCCACCAACAGTCAACATACTAAGTGCTATCCTAGTGAAGAGCCAGCTCTGAGGAGGAGACTCAAAAACACAGCTTGCAAGCCAGATGGGACTGGAAGCCCAGAGCAGGGAAGGACAGGGAGGCTGGCTCTGGGGCTGTGGGAGTCATCTCAGAGACACCGTGGAGGGGACAGCAAGGGCTCTGCTCACACAGAGATGGGTGAAATCTCAGCAGCTCTCTGCCCTTTCTGGAGACAGTGGCTTTTCTCTGAGACTCAGTTTCCTCTCAGTGAAATGGGTTAACAATCCTGAGCTCCCAGGGCAATTGTTAGACTCAGACAAGACAGTGCCTAGGGAATCACCGCACAGTCTCAGCAACCTCCTTCCCTCCAACAGCCGAGGAAGGCGGGGATTTCTTCTGGTGTTTGGGGCAGGGTGATCATTAGACAAAGCCTCCTTTTATGAACTTCTTGGTCAGAGGACTCTGCATCATGAGTCCTCTGAGTTTGGTCAAGTTAGGGTGAGAAAGGAGAATTGGAAGCTTAGAGGAAGCTGGGTGTGGGGAGGGGGATGTTTCCTCTACATCTTTACCCCTCCTTGGGCTTCCTCTCCAGCACACATGGGGTTGGAGCATCATGTCTTCACGCGGGAACTGCCTGGTGGAAGTCCAGAGGGGGCTTAAATTCGGGCCTGAGAACATGAAGAATTTTCCACCCACAAATCTAAAAATGGCTGCTCTGTGCCACTCAACCTCCAGTTGTTTCTATCTAGCAGGAAAACAAAAAAACAAAAAACACCTTTTATTTGGCAAACAAGCAAGGGATTGGAAAGGTCTTGGGAACATGAAACCAGGGAAAAGCTGAAGGGTTTGAAGAGGAAGGAATTTTCACATCCTGAACCTCACACTGTGCTAGGTGATTCATATCTTTATCCGCGTTAATCCCCACACCGACGCCTCCCATACCTCAAATGTCACCGTGTCCACTTTATATTCAGGTGGCGATGTTCACGCTCAGAGAGGTTAAGGGCCTTGCGTGGGGTAGCACAGCAGAGAGGTGGCAGCATCAGCGGCATTGGAACTTGGTAAGTCTGTACAGGTGGCCACATTTTTAGAGGGGGACTAGGTGGGTTTCTGGCAACCAAGCTGGGATCTGCAGCTTTGGGGCAACTGGTCCCAGAGTATAGGTGACCCTGCTAGGGCCCCTGTATGGGGATCATGCCACAGGCTTGTCCTTAACGGGGCTGGGTGTTCCAAATCTGAGGTGATTATAGGTGATGGGGGCTGTAAGTCAGGGCCCTGAGGATTTCAATGAAAAAAATGCCCCCTCTGTCACACTTGGCTCACTCCTTGGCTTCACTTCTGCTCAGGCTGGCTCAACCTGGCTCTTCACACTGGCATCTCACCATTGCTTCTGCTTCTGGTCTTCCTGCATGTTGACTTTCTAACTGGCTTCCAGATCTGTAGGAGAACCATAGCTTTCTAAAACACGGCCTGATTGCATCAGTCTCCTCCTCAAAACACATGGTGGTCACAGCTTATTTTGCCACCTCGCACCCACTCCTCCCGCGCGTGCCATCAGCTCTGGAGGAGCCAGCCTATGTATCTCATCTGGAGCCACGGATGGATCACGTGACCTGGGCTAAGCCAATCAGCATCTCGTTCTCCTTGGCTCCCCAGATCAGTTCAGGGACAGTCCCAGGACCCAAGTCAGACCAGCTGGGGCTACAGAGACGCTCGATTCTGGACTTACTGCTTGAACTAAGGGACATGGACTCCCTTTCACTTTACTGAGCTCTATGAATCGGTTTCCCAAGAGCTACTGTGAGGAGCTTCAGAATGGGGACCAGCTCAGAGCCAGAAGAGTCAAGAAAAGGAGAATGGAAAAACCCTAGCCTAGTGACCTTCTTTCCCCCGTGGCTCAAGCTGTACCTAGAGCTCTCCTAGATCTTATCATCTCTATGAGCCGATAACCACCCCTTCCCTTTTTGTTCTCCTTAAAGCTGCTTTAGTTTTTTCTCTTCTTGCAAAGAAAAGGATCTTAACTGACACAAAAAGTCCTTTAATGTCTTCTGATTGCCTTCAGGAGGAAGTGCCAACCTTTTAGACTGGTCCTTCAGGCCCTCCCAGACCAGAAACGGTCTCTCCAGCTCCATGAATGCCATCTGTGCTGCTTGACCCCGGTGCCTCTGCACCTCTGCCCACGCTGGCTGCTCCCAGTGGAGGCCTGCCTGCCCTATTCCGCTTTGACTGGCATGGCTCAGCTGAAGTAGAAAGGAACCCTTCTGGAAAGTGAGCTGAGTCTGGGGTGTCCTATGTGTTCCCACACCGACCTCTGCATTGTAGCACCCTTGAGATTTTACCTTGGATGTTGATCTCCTTGTCTTTCTCCCTAGATTTTGAGCCCTTTGAGGAGGGGGGACTCACTGAGCATGAGGGCTTCATTCAGTTAGCAAATATGTACTGAGCGTCTACAACAGGCCAGGGACTCCTGTGGGTCCTAGAGATAGCACGGAGAGAAAAAAACAACTCACAAACTTCTGTCTTGTCTGATGGGGGAAGCAAACGCTGCTCCAGTAAACAAACACAGCGCTGGGTTCATTTCAGAAGGCGCTCAGTCTGTGAGGTAATAAGGGGAAGCCTGCCCCTGTCTCTGGGCTCAGAGGCTAGAGGAGAGCCAGGCTCAAAGCAGGCCCTCAGGGAGCAGTTTTCTTCATGAATGAATGTGGAACATTCCCAGACACCCGGGTGCCCCTCAGCCTTCCTTTATGAAGACTGCTCAGAACTCTGCCAGGACGTCTTTGTTAGTGATTTATTCCCCACTTCCAGCCTATGCCCCTTCTTGTGGGGATGGAGGGGTCCCAGTGACATAAACGGGCATTTTTTGTTTGTGTGGCACTCACCTGTCCCCATAGGGGTTAAACAAAGCCACCTTCTCTGTGACTTTGTGATGTGGCTCGGTCCCATGTCAGAAAGCAGGGTGCACCTCTGCCTGACTTGGGTCGAGTCTGGGCCTGGCCTTTGTCTTTCCAGTCCTCACTCTGCGTCTCCCTCTGCAGACCTGTCGCCAGCCCTTTGATCCCCTCTGTGACTCTCCTTTGGACTTTATCTGGCTCCATAAAGCCGATGAAACCTCTTCCTGCTTGTACCACTCCCGGGCTCCAAAACCTTCGGTGGCTCAATACTGCCTACATGAAGTCCAGGCCCACGAGGGCCTCCCTTGACCTGCCTCCGGCCTCCTTCGCCAGCCGCTCCCTGCTGCAGTCCCCTCCACACTCTGACGTTCACTTCGTTCCTCTATTAGTTTGTATATCCTCGGTTCTCTTCTCCTGCTGGAGTGTAAGCTGCTTGAGGGCAAGGAATGCGTCTTGCTCATTCCTGAATCCCCAGCATCAAACAGTGAACTTCCTCACTGTGAACGCTCAACGACTCCCTCCAGAGGCAGCACCTGTACATTGCATCACCTTGCCACTTGGGGTTGAAATGGCTTGTGAGCCTCAAGACCTTCATCTTAGGTGCGGGAACTTGGAGACCCAGGCTCCTTGCTGGGCCACAGACCACAAGAATAGTGCTAGCATCCTCATTTAAATCTTGTACTGCTCCCCACTGTCCCTTCTTTTTTTGCTTTTTTGCATTTCTTAGTCCATACACATGACCCCCAGAGTCCCTTCCATGCTTTGGCCCCATCACTATGGTGTTTTGTCGTTGGCATATTTTTGGTGTCATTTGCTGTGGTGACGCACATTTTGGCCTGTTTGGAATCTCTTTGACATTTTTTCTTCCCTGCTTTTAGACTTTATGAGCCGGGTGGGCATTAGACTCACAGCCAGCCAGTGAGCACTATTAGCTCTGGCCACTGTGATTGGCTCGGGGTTGGCGAGTGACACAAGTTAAGCCAATGAGAGTCAGCTCTGGGACTTTAGTAGGAACCAATGAGAAAGAAGCTTTCTATTTCTAAGGGATTTGCAAGGTTGGCAGAATGTGGGCCTGAGCAGCTGGACCTTTTTGTCACCACCCAGAGAGAGCCTGCCTGAGGGTGATGCCAACACAGAGGAGAGAAGAGCCAAGAGTAGGAAAGGAGACAAATTCCTGATGGCGGCGTTTGAGTGTCCAGATCTCGGTGTGCCTTTAAGCATCATCTGCTCGTGTACTTTTCCATTATGTGATCAGTAAATACCATCTTGCTGCTTAAGTTGTTTTGAATGAGGCTTCTACCGTTGCCACCTGTGAGAGACTTGCTGGAATCTGTGATGTTGGAGCTGTATGTCCCCTCCTTCCGAAAGCTTCTAATCAAGCAGGCTCTGACCCTGGAAGGACCTTCTATTTCATGTTCTCACATCCCAGGAAAGAAAGAGCTGCCCATCCTGGTCCCCGTTTTCCGTCTCTGTCATCAGTGCAATGGTCCCCGCGGTCATGTTGATTTCAGCGAGAGAAGGAGCTCACATTGCCAAAGCCCAAACTTTATATCCACAGATTCCAGTTCACATATCCACATCCCCTCAAAAATGCACATATTTTTGGCCAAGAGCTCTGCGATTTCACCCTTGAGTGGCATCAGCTTTCTTGGGCGGGTGCCGTCTCTTTCTGGCGATTTGTCTGCATCTCATTTGTCAATTGGAGTTGGAACATTTGCCCGTCAGAACAGCGCCTTTGGCGTCCCCACTTCCAAAAAGCAATTTGGGAGCAAGAATTTCCCTGAGGTCCTTCGCAGTCAAGGCTGATGCTGAGGCTCCCTCAGATAGTCCAGACTTCTCTTTTTCATCTCTGAGCTCTCTCCCAGAACTGTGATCAGAAAGCATCTTGCTGGTCGTTTATCTGACCTCTTTCCATCTGATGGACGTGAAAGACCTATGATTCTTGTCCCCACAGTCCTTCTCAAGGTGACTTTTGGGGTGTCTTTGGACTACATCGTTTCAAGGTCTCGCTGTCCTGGGGAAGCTTCTTGAGCCTAAGTCATTAGTTTGTAAAGGTTTTTCAAAAGTTGCCTTTCTCCTTGCAGTGCCTCTGAGGCACCTCTCTTTAGCTTATTGTTTTATCTTGTTTTCTTTCTGACTTCAGTAGTCAGGCCATGCTGAGCTGTGGCTGGGAGAAGGAGGTTCTGTGCAAGGTTGATGAGGCTCAAGGAAAGTTCTACCGTCTTGATGATGCTGCCAACTCGATATGTGGCTTCCAGGGTCACTGTGGCAGGAAGGGAGAGCTGGAACATCACAGAGGTTCCCATAGCCCCAGCTGGGAGGCAATCTTGTGGGCTCGATTCTGTTTCCTGCTCCAGATCCATGCTCCCCTTCCCTGCCCAGCCCACAAGGCTCATCCATATGGACCAATCAGCAGGCTCTCTTTGCCCTTCAGCTTCTGGTTTATTTTTTTTATGGGAGTTACTGGCAGGGACTGGAGGATGTTTAGAGCAAAATGAAAGCGGCCCTTGTCTGAAGGCCACTGCTCCTGTCAAGTGGTCCTTTCCGCATATGTACCCTCTCCAGGTTTGGCAACTACTCTCTCCTTGCCCTTCGGGCTTAGAGGTGGTGATGGCTCCCCACCAATGCTGGCCTGGGGGAATGGCACTGTCCCCGTGGGACAGGCCTATCCTGCTTATGTTTCCTCATCGGCAAAAGGGGCATTGCCACTTTCTTTAAGATGCACTGGAGAGCTGAGACCATGCATGCACAGGCTCTGGCTGGCACATGGAGTCACGCAGGGAATGGCTGTCACACCCCTGCCTTGGAGAGAGTGGCATCCAGGTCACACGGCTCCCCAGGCACCTGCTCAGGGCTGGGCGTGTCTCGGTGATGGAAGAGGGTGGACAAGAGACAAGAGGGACCTGCCTCACGGAGTGTTTCTGGCAGGCGTGGTCAGGCAATTAGCAAGGAAATGGAAAGACAGATGTTTCAGAGCGTGGTGAGCGCGCTGATGGAACAGAACAGGGAGATTTGAGAAAGAAAGATGGGGTGGGGGTGTCTGGGAAAGGCTTCTGGGGATGACACTGGAGCTTGGCCTGAATGTGGGATGATGTGGGGCAGCAGATTTGGGCTGAAGGACCCCCCTCTCCCTGGGCTGAGTGTGAGAGTGGCCTATTCCTGGAACAGAAAGGAGCCCGGGTGGGAGGAAGTGTAGGGAGCCGGGCGTCCTCTGGGTCCTTGTCAGCCACACTGAGCGGCCAGAGTGTTACTCAGTTGGGATGGGGTCATTTGCTAGGAGGTCAAGGGTCAGGTCAAACTCATGGAGAGTCTCTGAATTTTGCTATCCCCAGCCCCAAGTGCTCTGATCTCATCAGCTGGGGTAATTTCTTTCTCAAATTGCCATTTGGGGAGAACTGAGAGCCTCCGTTGCAGATCTAAGCAGATTCCTCCCTTGCTTCAGGGGAACCTGGGGCCTGCAGTCCCTGGGGTCAGGCCACAGTCCCCTTGGGTCCCCCCTGAGGGATAGCGCGGCTGCCCGAAGCCCCTCTGTGCTCCAGGCACAGTGTGATCCCTGAATGCATGCTCTCTCCTTTCCTGGCTCCACCTCCCAGAGAAACTGGCATGATCCCCTCGGCTCTCTAGATGTGGAAACTGAGGACCCAGCACCTCCCGTTCCCTCCTCACCTCAGGACGGCTCCCTCTCTCCTGCAGCAACCCACACGGCATCCTGTAAATAACTGCATGTTCCCAACACCTCTCCTCCTTCTCCTTGGAAACCTGCTCTCTCTTTGGATTAGGGCTGCCTGGTTGTTAGATTCCCCTCTGTGGTTCAGAGCTGAGCATGGCGGGAGTGGGAGCTGAAACGCTGTATCTAAAGGCCTCGGCTGGGCCCCAGCTCTTTCCTTCATTAGCTGGGTGACCTTGGGCAGGTCACTTCACATCTCTCAGCCTCAGTTTCCTCACCTGAAGCTTGGGTAGTGGATGGTAACTAATGTTCATGATGGAGATCAAATGAGAATCTGTAAACAAGGGCCCAGCTGAGTGTGGGACAGGCTCAGGGTGATTCATGACTGTGATTTACCTCTTTTCTTGCTTCTCGCTTCCGTTCTGCCTCCTAGATGTTTGGGTTGGGGAGGGGTAGATCAGGGTGCACACACAGGGCGCCTGTAGGATCAGACAGGTGACAGACAGGGAACACAGCTGAGCTCCTTGGGAATGTCCTGTGAAGAAGCTGGTTCTCCGAGCAGACCTGCACAGAGCCTGTAACAGGGAGGGGAGTCTGGTCCCTGGGAGGAGGTAGCCAGAGGGGTCCAGGATTCTGATGCCCCCTGCTGGGAGTTCACTTTAACTCAGGGCTGGCTGCAGACTCCCCCAGATTACAGCATCTACTCACTTAGATTTCCTGTTGCCCCAGAGTTTCATATTTCCATCTAATTTCACCAAGTGGAAGGTCAAATATGGCCTTTCATTGGCTTTTGGTGGATGTTCTGGAAGTGGGGGGAAGGGGCTTTGTCTGTGGGGAGGGATGAATCAACACGACCGCTGAGGTTCAGAACCTGTGGAATGATGGCAGTGTTAGCAGCCAGCCTGGCTGAGCTGCCGTGTGCTTTATACCTGCTGCCCTGTTTATGCTGGGCAACCACCTTGGGAGGTGTTACTGCCGTGCCTGTTTCACAGGTGAGGAAACAGGCGGAGACAGGACAGGAAAGTTGTCAAGGTCCCACAGCCAGAAGCTGCCGTTAAGGACTTGCAGCCAGCCTGTCTGGTCCTGGAGTAGGCGCTCACCTCTCTGGGACCAGGGAATCTACCTGGGGGCAGGACTCACTCCATGACCAGGCTCAGGCTGCGGCAACTCTGAGAGATTTCTGAGCACGGTCAGTGTGTCCCCAACTGCCGTAGCACAGGCCCCTGTGTCTCTGTGTGTTTGCTGGGGCAGACACGGCTGTCTTATCTCACCCTGTAGCTTCTATTCTGCTCAGCAGCTTAGTACTCCCTAGAGGACCCACCCTCCCCTTGTTCTCTGGCTGTGTGGTTCGCATGGAGTCCTCTGGTCCTCTTTCCCTCAAGCTCTAGCCACTGGTACATAACCCAGGCCTAGGGATGGATATGTGACTCAAGATGGCCCAGGGACACTCAGTCCTGAAGCTTGTTTTGGAAATGTTAGAAAAATTCTCTTTCTGTTGGAGTTACTGAGCTGAAAAAGTGTGAACCTAGAGCTGCAGGGTCATGGTGTGGAAAGAGCCTGCCTAAGGGGGAAGCCACGCCAGAGAGAAACAGAACTGATAGACAGAGAGGGAGAGAGACCGAACCCTCATGATACTGCATGACTCCTGGATCAAACCTTTCCTGAAATCCACTACACTTGAATTTTCCAGATACATGAACCAATACAATCCTTTTTTGCCCTTAAATCACTTTGTTTGGTTTTTCTACTATTTTCTATTTCTAAAATAGGATTGACTGGCATTGTGCTAGCTATGCCGTGTATGTTATTACCTTTAATCCAGTGAGAATATTGGCATGGTGCCCATTATGCAGATGAGGGAACTGAGGCTCAGAAAGATTTATTATATTGGCGAAGGTGTCACAGCTAGTTCATAGCAGAGCTGGGATTAGACCTCAGGCATTTTGACTCTAGACACCTTGATCACTTTCCCTTATGATAGAAGGCTGGTTTTACCTCCTAAATATCTCTTACAATCTCTACTTTTTGATCTCATCCAGCTGCTCTCCCTGCTTCTCCTCTGATCCCCTTTAATCCCCACTTCCTGTGAGAAAGAAGCCTTTCCCATCTACACCCTCAGACTAAGCTCTGTTTCCTAGCAGACATTTTTATGGCACAATGTACTTTTTCTTCTTAGCTCCACTGAACTTCAATAATGATTTGTTCCAGGTTTATCTCTTCTACTGGGTGGGAGTCCCACGGGGGCAGAGATGACGTCTGTTTGGCCATTCTGCAGCGCTGATGCCTGGCACGGTGCCTGGCCTGTGGTGGGTGCCTGGTAAATGTTTGCTGAATAAATGAATTGTGCAGTTTCTTTGCTCCCACGGTGGCCCTGGATCACTGTGCACCTGTTTGACTGCAGTTTTGTATCATTCTGACACTGCAAAATCTGCTCACCCTCTATTCTAGTTCATTCTAGTGTAGGGTACCTGTGACCTTGGATGCTTACTTATCTTAGTGTACATACCAGAGAGTGCATTCTTTGGAAACTGGGGCAGTGTCTCCAACCATCATCCCTCAAGTAGTAGTAATCATAATAACAACAACAATACAAGGAATAATACTAATAATGAGCACTTACTATTTGCTAGGCTCAGCTCTGAAGCTTTAACATGCATTGCCTCATTTAATCCTTATGCCCAATGTGTGTGTGTATACTATGATGACCGCTTATACTTAAGGGCAAACTCAAGCTCAGAGAGGTTATATGGTCTCCTTTGCTTGCCTAGTTTAGAGCTGAGATTCTGTTGCATGGTCTCAGAAGAGAACTTACTCTCCTAGTGACTTTAATGCAGGAAGGCGAGCTGGGTTGGAAGGCAAGTGGAGTAGCAGAAAGGCTGAAGCAGGGCTAAAAGGGCCTGGCTGTGCCCTCTTGGAAGGAAAAGCATCTTCACTGTGAAGGTCTGTGGAGGGTTGAGCAGTGAGGCGGGAGGGGAACCCTGAGGGCATGAGGGTGGGGTAGGGGGAGAACTCGGGTGCCGTAGAAAGGGCACCAGATTAAGCTAGAGAGCCTGGGTTCCTGCCCTGGCCCAGGGCTTGCTGGCTGTGTGACCTGGGGTAAAGGGCTGCACTTCTCCGAGCCCACGTTGCAGAGCAGATATCAGCCTTGACATAACACCTGGCAATTGCCTAGCCAGGGTCTGACAGCAAGTAACAGGCACTATGCCTGGGGCGGGGTGCAAGCCACTTGCTGGGGCTGCTGTGGTTCTTCCCCTCCATGAACTCAGGTGTCCCTCTGAAGACCCCTAGGAAGTGGGCCCACCCTGCAGAGCAGGGGCCTGGTGGGCCGCGCGGCCTCTTGGCTCAGCATCTCCCAGCATGTGCAAGGCAGCTGGGCCGCGCTCTGGCTGGGTGGGTCCACACCTCTCTTTACCCTTGTGCTCTTCTCAAGAAGGCTGAACTTGGATTTCAGTGGGAGAAGGGGCCAGGTGGACAGTTACTTGCTTGGTACCATCGCTTCTTTGAGGCTCCAAGTTTCTCTTTTCATGGTTCTGCCTCTATGAACCTTTCTCCCTGGTCATCTCAGGGGGCAGCAGACAGGTATGTGTCAGCCCACGTGTGGGGGCCTGCGCTGGCGCCGGACCCAGGAAAACAAGACCCCGAGCCCAGCCTGCTCTGTGAGCGGGGAAACACTGGAGCCGGCTTCTCAGGGGCCCCCCAGTCAGCTCCAAGGTCACCGCGTAGGGCTGGTGCCAGCCCCGGCCCAGAGGTGAGGTGCCCGCTGCGGCAGCCTCACTGCCTGGAGTAGCACCTTCGCGGGTTTGCCATAAATGTACAGCACCTCTGCTCTTCACTTAACGCCACCCTCTAATTCCACTCACTTGCAAAAATAAAACCCTTCACTGCGGCTCACTTAGAAAGGAAACCTCGACTTGCCGCTTCACACCGGAAATCCAGTGTCACTTGCGGTAACAGGGGGTAACAGGGTGCATAGCCACTGCGTGCAGGTGTCCAGCTCTGTGCTCGGGGGGCGGGTGCACCCCACGCCTGAGGGCAGTGAAGGGGAAGGGCTCGAATTGGAGAGTTGTGAGGACTCGGCCGAGCCTGTCTCCCAGGCGCGATGAAACACTGAAAGAGAACTGAAAAGGAGGCGTAAACGCAGCCAACGACTTGCTCTCTAAAGGGACACCTCCCGAAGGACCTGCAGTCATCGGGGCACCCCGGCTTCTGGGCCCCAGCAAATACCCGCAGACACCTCACTGCTCACCTCGCTTCCCCTCTGTCCAGAGGCCTCCTTGGCCTCAGCTCCTCCAGCACCAAGGAAGCCACGGCCTTGCAGGCTGGTTGCTGGAGGAAAGGCCCCAAGTCGAAACAGCTTTCCCTGTAGCCAAGCGGGAGGCACTTTGTCTCTCTGATCCTCAGTTTCCCCATCTAGAAAATGGGGATGACAGTTCCTACTTCCAGGACCGTTTAAAATTGAAGTGAGATGCTGTGTGTCAGAGTGACTTTGTATGGTGCCCGGCACAGTGAGCGGGCACTCAGGCGGCGTGCTTTCCTGCCTGTTTATCCCAATCCAATCTAATTTACAATTCTGCCGCCACCTTTGCTGCAGTTCCATTTTCTCTCTCACAGGCTCTTTTTTTTATCTAGAGACTCTGACAGCCTTGAACTCAGATCTTCTCTCCTTCATGTCCTCCAGGGTCAGGTCACTTCTCTGAGCGTCAATTTGCTCATCTTTAAAATGGGAACAACAGGGAATTCCCTGGGGGTCCAGTGGTTAGGGCTTGGTGCTTTCACTGGCAGGCCCGGGGAGGAAATCCCTGGTCAGGGAATGGAGATCCCTCAAGTTGCACGCATAGCCCCCCCAAAACGGCCCAAACAAAAGGGAACAGTAGCAGCCGCCTCATCAAGTCGCTGTGTGGGCAAGAAAACACTGTCATTGGCAAAGTTTGGCACACATGGAATGACTCATTTTTGTGACTTGTGACCCTCTGGGATGGGAAGATTGTTGAAGTGTTTCTGAGGTTGGCCTGCCAATATCCTCAGGGGAAATTATCCGAGTCTGAACCCACATGAAAGACTTCTGGAGTTCACGGCAGGCGCGAGCTGATAGCTCTGCAGAGGGGCACGGCGTGGGCTCCAGCTGAGGCAGCTTCTGTTTTTAGCTGGAACCATTGCTGCTGAGTCCTGCCCACCCCCACCCCCCACCACACCCCTCCCCCATGTGGGAAAATGGAACGTGGTGCAGAAATAGCCCGGTCCCAGGGGCTGCCCATGAGAAGGGCTTATTTTGACTCAGGATGCTGTAGAAGCTGTGGCAGGCTTGTCAAAATACATCTGCCTCTCCCCGAGCGGCCCACGGAGCCTCAGACTGGCGCCAGGACCAAGGCGCTGCTGCCAGACGTGCACATGTGGAACCGGGCCCCTGGGAGCCGAGGACAGGCCCTGCTTTGATTGCAGCAATAACCACCTCCCAAGCACCGGAGGGCGAAAAATAGATATCCTCTGACAGTGGCGTGGAGGAGCCCACCTGGGTCTCACGGCTTGTTCAGCTCAGTGACTCCCCCAAACCCCCGCCGCATTCATCTCCGCATAGGGCCTGGGAGTGCCTGGGAAGTGGATGAGAGGGCATCGCAGCCCTTCCTCTGTGGTCCTTACAGAGAAGCCTGCCATGAGGGTTGTTATACCCATTTCACAGGTAGGAAATCTAAGGCCCAGGCCATGCAGTGACTTCTTGTGATGAGACCTCTTCTCCAAGCCCTTTCAGCAAAGCTGCCTTTGCTTTCCCCCTGGGGTGCCCTTCCTCCTCTTAGAATGGCTCGTGACTCAGGACACACGTCTCCTTCTCTGCGCAGAGCTGGTCCCCGCCTCCTTGGGACTTGTGCCTGTTCCCTGCCTGGTGACTTGGCATAGCGGCTCGTCTCAGCGAGGGCAGCGTCTGTGCGCTGCTGGGCTGAGCCTGGTCGGCCCAGGGTAGGCCTGACAAATGTTTACTGTTGAACGAATGGTTCTGGAGTATTGTCATCCACGGGCTCCCCACTTAAACCCAGGGATTGACTGAGTGCTCAGTTAGGGAGCAGAGGAGGGCAGGCCTGCTTGGGGCTTCCTAACCCGAGGGTAGCTTCAGGGAGAAAAGGAAACAGGCTCATGGCTTTAGAGGGTGCAGCCACCTGACCGCAGGCTCTTCCCGTGCAAGGCGCCTCAAACTGGGCTCTTGCAGCTACCATCAGGACCGTTGTTAAGCGGCCGCTCTGCCGTCTCCCTGTTTTAAGCCCAAAGCCCCGGGCAGTGTGAATGCCCAGCTCTGTCTGGACTACCCACCCATGCCATCTCTGCCTTCCCTGCACCCCTGCCCCTCCCTCCTCCCCGGGGACTCCTCAGGCCTTACCAGCTCCCCCTGCACTGTGGCCCAGCCACCTGGCGTGTTTCCCCACCTCTGCCTCGCTCCCTCAGCCCCACCTCCCTCCACATCCCTTGCATGAGGCTGACTCACAGCTCCTCTGTGCGCTGAGCTCTGATCACGCAGTGCTGACCCTGCTCAAAACACTTGGCAGCTCACTCCTTTCTCCACTGGCGTTTTTCCAGTGGGTTGTGCAGGTGTCCACAGGGATTCTGTGAGGAAGGGAGCCCTTGGTCAGGTGAGTGGGGATTGCTGGGCTAAGTGAAGTCAAACAGATTGTTCCCTGCAGGAATTTTCAGGGCCTTTGATGTGCTGTTTAGATTACGATTCTCTGAGAGGCGACGTAGAGCCTGGCATTTCTAGAGCTTATCTGAGCACAGAACTTTGCGGTGTGGAACATCAAGGCAAGGGGTGTTCTGAGGCGTGTGCTCTGGGAAATGCTGCAGTGTTGGCTGGAGCCTGAGTGCTTTGCCCTGGCGGTCAAGGTCCTTCACAGCACAGCCAAAGCCTGCCTTTCCAGCTGCCAGTCCACTAACATCCAGAAATTTCCACCCAGAAAGCGACCCTCCGGAAGCTCCCTGTGCCGCCTGCGGCTGTCTGCCGCCCCCTCACCCACCTGCCAGCCCACTCTTTCTGTCTGTCCAGAGCCGCCTTTGCTTTGAGTGAAAGTGCAGTCGCTCAGTCGTGTCTGACTCTCTGTGAACCCCGTAGACTGTAGCCCACCAGGCTCCTCTGTCCATGGGATTCTCCAGGCAAGAGTACTAGTGTGGGGTGCCATGCCCTCATCCAGGGGATCTTCCTGACCCAGGGACTGAACCCGGGTCTCCCGCATTGCAGGCGGATTCTTTACCATCTGAGCCACAAGGGAAGCCCCTAGCCCAAAGGGCAGCGGCTCTCCTGAGCGATGGCATAGGAGTTCTCTCGCCTTCCTCTGGACCCACAGTCCCAAATCTTGTTGCCCTCAGGTCATTCTGAACATGACTTTATGACGGGGAGCTCTTTGGATCCCCTCTAATTTGCTTTTAAAAGTTTGCAAACCTGAGTGTTTTAGCCCATATCAGTGCAGGTCCCTCACTCAGGATGCATGCCTGGTGTAGTAGCTGCTGAGGGCGAGGCCGCTACACAGACAGTGCCTCCCATGTGTATGTGTGGCGGGGGCGGGGGGCATTAGGAACTCCTGATTCACTAGGCAAATAGGACCTTTGCAAAGCTGTGCCTCTGATGCTCAGCTCACAAGTTCATTCCCCCTAAAGGAATGATCTTATTAATATTCTGGGAGAGGCTAGCATTTACTGAGAGCTCTCGGTGCACGGCGCTGTCTTGACGCTGTACACCTGGCGCATCACCTATTGGCCAGAAGCGTGCCAGGAAGGGAGCTCCCAGGAGTGGCGCCACGGAGCGCTTGAGGGAACAGCGTGGAAACGTGACCCCAGCCTAGGGTGGTGCCAGAGCTGGGCTTCTGCTCTAAGTTACCCAAGCAGGACTCACGTCACAGGACTCCTCTTCCAGGAGCCTTCCCTCACTCCACGGTCCAGGATGCCTACACTCAGCCAGAGCCTCTGCTCCTGGGTTTGTATCCCCCCACGGTCCAGGATGCCTACACTCAGCCAGAGCCTCTGCTCCTGGGTTTGTATCCCCCCACGGACCAGGATGCCTACACTCAGCCAGAGCCTCTGCTCCTGGGTTTGTATCCCCCCACGGACCAGGGTGCCTACACTCAGCCAGAGCCTCTGCTCCTGGGTTTGTATCCCCCCACGGTCCAGGGTGCCTACACTCAGCCAGAGCCTCTGCTCCTGGGTTTGTATCCCCCCACAGACCACGATGCCTACACTCAGCCAGAGCCTCTGCTCCTGGGTTTGTATCCCCCCACGGACCAGGATGCCTACACTCAGCCAGAGCCTCTGCTCCTGGGTTTGTATCCCTCACTGGGCTGGGAGTTCCTCAAGGTCAAGGCTTATTTGTCTTTACACCTCCAGTCTCTAGCTTGGGGTTTGTCTGCATGCGTGAAGTCGTGTGCATGAGGGAGGGACAAATGTGTCCAGGCCTAAGGAAGATTCTGGGCGTCTGTAGGAACAGTCCTGGGAAGATACAGGCTGAGGTCCAGTGCCCTGAATCTCACCATCACACATTCCTATGGGTTTCCCTCTCCTTTGGCTCCAGGGAAGCTGACCTGCCTGATGACTGAGAACATCACTTCTCGCTGCAAACAGCCACCTGGAGGTGGCTGGTGACAGCAGGTAGGTCAGCCCCACCCAAACAAGAGAACGGACTAACTTCTGTTCTCTGTTGGTACCTGTTGAAGTGTGGACACGGTTACAGCATGCTCTACAGTGCTGACTGGCATTAAAACACACCAACACAGTCTTCCTGACATGCGGAGGAATCCTGAGAAAATGCAAATTAGATCATTGCCTGCTTTTGATTAAAACCCTCCATTAGCTTGAAAAAAAACAAAAAACAAAAAACTACACTTAGAGTGAAATATGACATCCTAGGACTTTCCTGGCTCTTCAAGGACCCCACGGGAGCTGGGCCCTCTTGCCCACCACTTGCCCCTCATCAGCTCCACTCTGGCTATACCAGCTCTTTGTCTTCCTTGTGCTGCCAAGCTTATTGCTGCCCCAGGACTGTTGCGCCTGCTGTTCCTTCTGCCTAGGACACCTTTCTGCCACGGACACCTTTCTGCCACATCCTCACCTGGCTGGCTCCTTCTTGTTATCCATATTTGCCTCAAACATCCTCCCTTCAGAGGCTGCCCCTCTTTTACTCTATCTAAATTCTATTTAAATGAGACCATCACTTCCTATCTCCATCTAATGGCCTTCATGTCACTTGCCTCTGTCTGAAATGGTTTTAACTTTTTTAGATGTTTGTTTACATGCTTATTGCTCATCGCTCCACCTAGAATACAGTCTCCATGAGGGCAGGAACCACCTCTGCTGTGTCCCACTGCCTGTTTCACCCATTGCCAACAAGAGGGCAACTGGGAGACAGTGGGGGTGGTTTGGAATGTGGACTTGGGCTAACGGCCAGGGTTCAAATCCCAGCCTGCCATCCACTGGCAGAGGACATCCCCACTTTACAGATGATGAAACTGAGGCATGAAGAGGTTCAGGAACCTGTACACAGAGCACCCTGGTGGCCCTGGGTAGGAGTCACGGCCCCATTAGCTGAGGGGCTTGGGAAAGGAGCATGGGAGTAGAAGCTGGCAGTCTGCGGGCTTTGGACCTGGGTCCTTACCCGGCTGCCTGCTCCTCTGCTGAGTCGCTGCCTCCTTTACCCACCATCCTGCTCGTCACCAGGCCACCCCCATGTGACCAGGCCCTCTGCACCAGGCTGGACTGTCATTCGGCTCTCTAGCTGGACTTGGGTCCCCTGAGTCCCCCCACCCCCCGTCCCATATCTGACCAGTGTCACCCCCCTACACAGAGCTCTCAAGAGCTCCTCCCTGCTTTCCAGGTACAACCCTGCCTCCCGCACGTGGTGGACAAGGATCTCTGCCATCGAGTCCCTGTGAGCCTCTAGGGCCTTAATCCACCTGCACCCAGCCCCCTGCCCCGGCATCTCTCCTTCAGCCACTCTGAACTACCTGCGATTTCCTGAGGGCATCCCGTCTGTCCTTGCCTCTCTTTCTGGGCCCCTGGCTCCTCCCTTTGCCTGGGACACCTTGTTTGTCAACCTGGCTCATTACCTCCCTGGCCGGCTCAGCTCCGCACCGCTTCACCCGGACACTTTTCCTGACAACCGAGTCAGTGAGCCCCATCAACAGCAATCTGTCCGTCCTGTCCCTGGGTTCTCGCCGTGCCTCAGCCTTGGACGCTCCTCCGTCTTCCCCGTCCTTCTCTGTGCCTGGCTCCCCATGCCCCCCAGCTCTGTAAGCAGGCGTGGTGGGCCCTGGGGAGCCTTCCTGAGTTCCTTGGCTGGATGAGGCACCCCTGTCTCTGGAAACTGGCTGTGCACCCCTATCACACACTTACCATCCTGCAACTTCGCACCTTCCCCTCCAGCCTACGGGCTGTATGAGGGTAGGGGTCTGTCTAAATGTTTCTTGGTGTCCAGGGCCACGTCCAGGACCTGGTGTCCAGCAAGCACGGCAGACAGCTTACTGAATGAACAAGCAATGATTGTCAGCCCTGCGAGGCGGCTGCCAGGTGGCGGCTGGGAGCCATGCTGGCAGCATCGCTGGCTGGAAACCTCACTGATTACAAGAAGACCTGAGCCTCACAGGGCACTGGCCAGCACAGCGTTTGGGGAGGGTCCCAGGCGGGGCCAGAAGCGCAACCTGCTGGGGGGCATGGGGAACCATGGTGCTCAGCTGTAGGCAGCTCTTTCTGCTGCTGACTAGTCAGGCCTGGGGAAGCCGGGGTTAACTCCGTCGTGATTGGTACCAAGTAAATGGAGCCTGTCTGGATCCAGGCACGTTTTGTATAGGCAGGCTGGTGCCTCTCTTGGAGTGGAGGGCCCTGGGCTGAGCAAGGCTTTCCACTCTGTCTAATCCTGCCCTGGACTGAGATGAGGGCAGAGAGTGCTTATCGGAGACTCAGGGTTCCGGGGACTGGCCCATTCCTACCCCACCTACTTCGAGTCTCTGTGACTGCATGGAGGGGCATTGAATTCAATGTCCTATAGACCTGGGTTCAAATCCCAGCTCCCCAGCTTCAGCCACAGCTCTGAGATGGACTGGCTAGCCAAAGGCGATGCGCAGGAAAGTGCTTTATCACGGTGCTAAGTCGTTCAGTCGTGTCCGACTCTTTGCAACCCTATGGGCTGTAGCCTGCCAGGCTCCTCTGGCCATGGGATTCTCCAGGCAAGAGTGCTGGAGTGGGCTGCCATTCCCTTCTCCCGGCTGCTATTTTCCTTTATCATTGCCGAGGGGCTAATGCAGCTCAGGAGGGGAGCCAGCTGGAGAGTTTCCATGGGGCAGACCTTCAGCCTGGGGCCATAAATGCAAGCTGGGTCGGGGAAGAAGAAGCCCCCAACCTGCTTCTCAAACTGCCTCGGATGCTGGAGGGCTGGGGAGGGGTGGGGGTGGGGGGGCTCACTTAGAAGTGTTTTCCAGGCACAAATCCTGCTCACACTCCTCCACACAGCTCTTCCAACCCAACCTGTGCTGTGTTGCCAGAAGAATCTTCCTAAAATACTCCCATCATATCACTCCCCTGCTCAGAAGCTTCCTGTGGTGGCCCCATGTTGCCTGGGACGAGCCCACCTCCTCTGCCAGCACCCACAGCCCCCTCCAGCCTCGTGTCTCTCTGTCTCTGTACTCAGGGCCCCATCTGGAACCTCCTTTGTGTCCTTGGCACCACGGTCTCCTTGAGTCATCTCAACGTCCCCCAAGATCAGAGGTGCCCCCTGCCCATGTTGTATACAAGGAAGCTGAGGCTCAGAGAGGTGGGCTCACTGGCTTTGCTTTTCCTCTTTGGAGCTGCAAGTTTCCTCAAAAATCACTGGATCCAAGCTGCTTTCCTTTTGCAGATGAGGGAACTGAGCTTCAGAGGAGGGACTGATCTGCCCAAGGTCACTCTGCTACAAGTGGGTGGCGAAGCCTGGAGCCTCCCTGGGCTCCCCAGCCAGCCCTTCGGTCACATCACCCCACCGTGGGGCTGAGCACGTGCTCCCTCGAGCCCCCGGGGACACACAGGTGTGGAGCATGGTGCGTCGTGCTTGCCCTGCGGAGCCACAGGTCGGCATTCTGGGGGTCCTGAACAGCTAGCGCTGGTCCTGTGCCCACCCCTGGGGAGGACTGGCCCGGCACCAGGCTGAGGGGTGTGTGGGACGTGGTCAGCAGTGAGTAACTGTAAGACAAGCCTCAAAGGGAAGGGAGGAAAGAGCCAGGGGTGGCAGGACGGTTGCTGTCCCCACTGAGGTCGGGTCCCAGTGATTCAGGAGGGCGAGGCGTGAGCCAGGAGACTGGTCATTTGTATCACTTGGGCTGCAGAGGTTGAAGTCACAGGTGACTCCCCTTTCCTGCAACTAGGACCACCCATCCTGAGTTCCCTCCCAGTCCTGGGCCCCTGAGACCATCCCTGGCCTTGGAGGGTCAAAGGCTTGGGTGACCTTGGACACAGGTCTATCCATCCATTCCAGTAATATCCCCTGGGCTCTTGCTCCAGGCAGTATGTCAGGCCCTACCAATGAGAGCCCCGCCCTTAGGAGGCTCTCCATCTAGCAGGGGCAACAGACAACACCTGAACAAACAAAAGACAAGGTAATGTCAGACAGTGGTAAGCGCTCTGAAGACAGTGAGCATGGGATGAGGGGAAGGGGCCTTGGGAGGGCTTGCTCTCAGAGGGCAAGCCCTCCTGAGGAGGTAGCATTTGCACTGCAGGCTGATCTGCCAAGGGAAGGAAGTGGCAAGTGCAAAGGCCCTGGGCGAGAATGAGCTTGATGCTTTGCAGCAATGGACAGGAGACCAGTGTGGCTGGATCTGGTGGCAAGAACTATACAAAAAAGATCTTAATCAATCTTTTAAGATAACCAGATAGACATCCTGGAGTCTGAAGTCAAGTGTGCCTTAGAGCAGTGGGAGTTTGGGGAACTGAGCCATGAGAAGCCACATGGGGCCGTGAGGGCCCCAGAGAAGACCGGATTTTAGTGTGAGTGTAGTGGATCCTTGTAGAGTTACAAGCAGGGGAGGGACAGGCCCAGATGCCTTTTAAGAGGGCCACACTGGCTGGTGTGTAGAGAACAGATTAGGGCAGGGACCTGAAATGGGGGTTGATGGGTTAGAAGCGGGTAGGTGGGAGAGACAGACAGAGAAGGTGTTGAGAAGTGTTTGGCCTCTTAACATCTTAGAGCTTAAATTTTATGTTCGAGAAAAGGGATCTGACGGTGACTCTTGCGCAGGATTGCTGAGAAGTTAACATGAGAAGGCTTCAGGAGAGTGAACAGTTCGCCACGGCCTCTGCAGCCACACACCGTCCAGGGTGCTGGGAAGGCCTTCGGGAGCCACAGGTCAGACCCGTCTGGGGTTGCTGTCTCTAAGAACTTATCACTTTAGTGGATATTCTAGGCAGAGGGGGAGTCTGGAAGCCCAACAAGCCGTGTCTCTGAGTCTATGCCAGCCTCTTCTGTCTCTCCCAGGGGCCACTGCATTGAAACAGTATTTTCCAAAAATACAGCCCAGCTCCCAAACAGAGTCGCCTCTTTCCAGCCTCTGCAATTGACAAACACTCCATCTGTAGGACTCAGTGTCCTACAGAATCTTGTAGGAATTTTGTCCTACAGAATGTGTCTATAGAATGCCCTCCCCTGGAAATGCACTTTTCCGCTCCCCCCTTCTCTACCCATTCACAGTCTCACAGCGTCTCAGCCTGCTCCTCTGGGTGTGACAAGTGATTCCTGCCTCAGGGCCTTTGCATTTGCTATTTCCTCTGCTTGGGTTCCCAGGGAACACTTCATGAGAAGATGGGAACAATAAAGGAAAGAAAGAGTATGGGCCTAACGGAAGCAGACGATATTAAGAAGAGGTGGCAAGAATACACAAAAGAACTATACAAAAAAGATCTTAATCAAGCTTTTAAGATAACCAGATAGACATCCTGGAGTCTGAAGTCAAGTGGGCCTTAGGAAGCATCACAACGAAAAAAGCTAGTGGAGGTGATGGAATTCCAGCTGAGCTATTTCAAGTCCTAAAAGACGATGCTGTGAAAATGCTGCACTCAATATGCCAGCAAATTTGGAAAACTCAGCAGTGGCCACAAGACTGGAAAAGGTCACTTTTCATTCCAATCCCTAAGAAAGGCAATGCCGAAGAATGTTCAAACTACTACGCAATTGCACTCATCTCACATGCTAGTAATGCTCAAAATTCTCCAAGCAAGTCTTCAGCAGTATGTGAACTGAGAACTTCCAGATGTTCAAACTGGATTTAGGAAAGGCAGAGGAACCAAAGACCAAATTGCCAACATCCAACGGATGCTGAAAAAAAGAAAAAGCAAGAGAGTTCCAGAAAAACATCTGCTTCTGCTTCATTGATGATGCCAAAGCCTTTGACTCTGTGGATCACAACAAATTGTGGAAAATTCTTCAAGAGATGGGAATACCAGACCTCCTTACCTGCCTCCTGAGAAATCTGTATGAGGTCAAGAAGCAACAGTTAGAACTGGACATGGAACAGGAGACGATTCAAAATTGGAAAAACAGTACGTCAAGGCTGTATATTGTCACCTTGCTTTTCTAACTTATACATCATGTGAAATGCCAGGCTGGATGAAGCACAAGCTGGAATCAAGATTGCAGGGAGAAAATCAGTTACCTCAGATATGCAGATGACACCACCCTTATGGCAGGAAGTGAAGAGGAACTAAAGAACCTCTTGATGAGGGTGAAAGAGGAGAGTGAAAGAGCTGGCTTAAAACAACATTCAAAAAACCAAGATCATGGCATTCAGTCCCATCACTTCATGGCAAATAGATGGGGAAACAATGGAAACAGTGACAGACTTTATTTTTTTGGTCTTCAAAATCACTGCAGATGGTGACTGAAACCATGAAATTAAAAGACACTTATTCTTTGGAAGAAAAGTTATACCAACCTAGACAACATATTAAAAAACAGAGACAATACTTTACTGATAAAGGTCTGTCTAGTCAACGTTATTGGTTTTCCAGTAGTCATGTACTGATGTGAGAGTTGGACCATAAAGAAAGCTGAGCGCCTAAGAATTGATGCTTTTGAACTGTGGTGTTAGAGAAGACTCTTTAGAGTCCTTGGACTGCAAGGAGATCCAACCCGTCCATCCTAAAGGAAATCAGTCCTGAATATTCATTGGAAGGACTGATGCTGAAGCTGAAACTCCGATACTTTGGCCACCTGACACGAAGAGCCGACTCATTTGAAAAGACCCTGGTGCTGGGAAAGATTGAAGGCAGGAGGAGAAGAGGATGACAGAGGATGAGATGGTTGGATGGCATCACCGACTCGACGGACATGAATTTGAGCAAGCTCCGGGAGTTGTTGATGGACAGGGAGGCCTGGTGTGCTGCAGTCCATGGGGTCGCAAAGAGTCAGACATGACTGAGTGACTGAACTGACTCACTACTTGGGCTGCTTTTCTCCTTTACCTTCACATGGCTGGTAGCTTCCCATTCGGAAGGCAAGACAAACTCAGGCCACCCCCTCAGAAGCCCTGTCTGATTTTTTCCTACCCACAAGCTACCTTCCTAGTCACTGGGGATAATTGTTGTATTTTTTTTTTCCAGCAATTATTGTCAATGGGGCCATTATCTGTGTGCTTGTGGGCTGTCTTCTCCCACTAGACAGAAGACCCTTGAGGCAGGCCCTTGTCGGGCCCTGTGGTCTCCATAAACCCAGCACCCAGTCCACAGTAGCAGCTCAATACAGGTTGCTGAATGAATAAATGGCCAGTTCTTTGAGATAGACACTCATTGAGATAGACATTCATTTTCCTGATGAAGAAAACAGAAGCTGCTTACCTTCTGGCACCTCCATTTCTTTCTCCCTCTCTCTCTCTCTCTTTTTAGTAGCAAATACTTTATTTCATGTTAAAGAAATTTCAGAATAAAAAATGTTTTTAATTTGACCCAGGATTATCTGCAATGGCAACCCGCTCCAGTACTCTTGCCTGGAAAATCCCACGGACTGCGGTCCATGGGGTCGCGAAGAGTCGACAGAGCGACTTCACTTTCACTTTTCACTTTCACGCACTGGAGAAGGCAATGGCACCCCACTCCAGTGTTCTTGCCTGGAGAATCCGAGGGACGGCGGAGCCTGGTGGGCTGCCATCTATGGGGTCGCACAGAGTTGGACACGACTGAAGCAACTTAGCAGCAGCAGCAGTAGGATTATCTGAGTGCCATACATCTGACTTTTTAATAAACATTTACAGGAATTTTTTGTTTGGTTATTACTAATTCAAGACTCTCCTTTTTTGAAAATTGAAGTGCATCTACCATGTTGTGTTAGTTCTTGGTGCACAGCGAAGCGATGAGTTATCCATATGTACCTACATTCTTTTTCATACTTTTTCATCATGGTTTATTAGAAGATATCAAATGTAGTTCCCTGTGCTAAGACCTTGCTGTTTATCTTGGGGCCCTGTTTCTATCGGTGGTCCCCACCCTCTCCCCACCGCCTTCCCACTGTGATTCGAAATCGCTACACAACCATCGGCTGTTCCTCCTTGCCCCGCCCCCAAATCCTGCTGGCCACTAATAGCCCTTTCAGTCTGCAAAACTCTCCGGAGACAGCCTCCTTTTATTAATAACAAGCCTCATTAACCTCGTCCTACAGACAAGAAAACTGAGGTCAAGAGTGAGGCTGAACGCGCCACCCCAGGCAAGCCCCTGGAGAACGCGGTTCAGCAAACCTTTTGCGCGGAGGAGTGGTGAACCGCGATCTCAGGGCTGGAGGGTGGGGTCGGGCCTCCCCAGGGCTCCGTGGCTCCTGCAAACCCTCTCACTGCCGGTTTGCCCAGTGCCCTCCTCCCCATAATTTTGAAGGGTCATCGCTAGGGCCTGCAGAGCCAACCATCCCCTGTCTTGCTCTCTCGATCTCTCGTTAACCTCTTGCTGGTGAGAAGTGACAGCCTTCTTCCCCTGAAAGGTCTCTTCAGTCCTTTAGGTGATGGATTTAGGCAGAGACACTTGAGTGCCTCCATTACAAAAATGCGAGCAGACAGGAGGTGGTGTGTGTGCTCTGGCTGAGGGGCTGTGTGTACACGTGTGTGTGCCTGGATGTGTGCGTGTGTGGACGCACATGCCTCTGTAAGTGTGTGTGTGTATGTGTGATATTGCATAGTGTGCATGAACCCATGTATGTGGGTGAGCGGGGAGGGAGAGAGGGGCCGAGACCATAGTACATGCTACTGGGCTACTGTTTACAGCTCAGGGCTTTCTGGCTGGTGCTCCAAGGCTTCATCAGGAGCTGAGGAAGGTCAGGCTGCCACAGTGATACAGCTGAGCTTGGCCCGTCCTCCCAAGACTCTTGAGGAAGGCGGAGATGAGATGGAGCCTTGGAGGAGGGTGTGAGCCAGAGCTGGCTTGTTGTTGCCGTCTGACCAGCCGCCCCTGCCCGGCTGACTCAGACACTGCCTGCCAGACAGTGACGCTGTCCCCCCGGCCCGCTGACCTCCCCGGCCACTGGCTGGCTGACCCTGCTGGCTGGGAGACTTGCCTCTCTCAGGAGCTTATTTCCTGGGAAGCCCGCCTCTGTCCTGGCTCAGCCTGAGGGCTGGCTGCTGTTTGGAGATACGAATTCTGATTCCCTGGGTAAATTAAGAAGGGTCTTTATACCTTCAGACCCACTGTTTCCCCAAGGCCTCTGGAGCTCATCTCTGGGGCTTCTAGGTGTACGTTCCTCAGTTTCCTCCTCTGTGAAATGGCCACAAGTCAGATGTGCTGTGAGAATCTTGGAAAGGCAGAGCTGGCGGATCCCGGGCTCGGAAAGGCTGCCTCAACCCCCAAAGGCCGGGCCCTTTGCCCGGGACGCTGCAGAACAGCCTGGCAACTTCAGGGGGCAAGAAGGGCCACTGAGGTTGCAGGCCAGGCAGGGCCAGAGGAGCAGGGCTGAGAAGCTGGGAGCACAACCCCATGGCCATGCCTCCACAGGCTCCAAGAGCTCAAAGAGATGTCGGGTTAGGAGGAAGCCATGTGACTTCCTGTGAACGGGGAGGGAGACAGTCAAGTCGCGGGGGGTCCTTCGTGGCAGCAGCTGAGAGCGCGGAATGGAGGGGAAGAGCACAGGTTTTGGAGTCAGGCTTGGCCCAGGTCTCAGTGACCTCGAGAAGGTCACACCCCTTCCGGTTTCCTCTTCTGTAGGATGAGATAATACTAGCTGTCTGGCCGTGTCATTGGGAGCGTTGGCTCACTGAACAGGAACATGTGTGTGAAGTACCCAGCCACGCTGGGGGTCGTCAAGGAAATGGTTATGAGGGGGCTCTAGTGGACCAGCTGCTCCTGACTGTACGTGGCCCCGTGGTACCGCCCTGCAAGGCGGCCCCGGAATCGCCCTGCAGCCCGGATGGCCTGGCTGCCGTCCTCTCCTCTCAGCTCCCAGAGTGCCCTGTATCCCCTCCTTCCCAGCGCTTCCTGTCAGACCATTATTATCAGTTTGGATCTCTGTCTTCTCCATAATTCTCCAGCTCCTGGAAAAGGGGACTGGGGAAGAAATGCCTGGGACTGACTGAATGGTGTCTGTCTGTCTGTCTGCTGCATTGAGCAGTGAACAATGGAAGGACAAGGTCAGGGAAAGGTAATCAGACTTACTCAGCTCCTGCTAGCTGTGCTACATACCTCATATCATTTCTCACTGAGACTTTGCAAGGTAGGTGTCATACTCCCATTTTGCTGAAGGGAAAATTGAGGCTCAGAGAGAAGGGGGACTGGTCTGAGATCACTCACAGCAGGAGAGGAGGGGACCTGGATTCCCACTCAGTCTGTGTTTCCAATCACGACGCCATTCTGACCTAGTGTGTAGAAGGCAGGCCCCTCATCTGTCCACCGCAGGCCCGCTGAGCAGCACACATCCAGGAACCACCTCTGCAGCAGAGGCGCCCGAGTCCCTGCCGAGCCAGGACCTCTGTCCTCCGGTGCTGCAGGGGGGCAGGGGTGGGGTGAGGAGGAGGAGGCTTGGGGTCCCAGGACCCTAAGGATCAGATCAGGGCTTTGTCCACAGCAGGCGCAGGCACGCAGCAGTTCCACGCTCCAGCTGTCTCCACCTGTAGGTTCAGGCTGTGTGTTCCTGGCGTGTGTCTCCCATGTGTCTGGGTTATCTCCATGTGTGTGACTGCTCCCTGGGTGGGCCTCTGTGTGTCGCTGTGTTTGGACCCACGTGAGCACATGGGTGAGCCTGTGGTGCATCCACTGGGGGTTTGTGCCAAGTACGCACCTGTGCAGCCGTGGTTTCCGACTGGGCCTCTGCGTGTTTGTACCCAGGCACAGGTTCGCAGTTCGGGGGGGATGTTTGATCACGTGGGGTTTAGGGTGTAGGGTGAGAAGCAGCCTCTGTCCTGAGTCTCACCTTCCCCTTCAGACTCTCTGCTTCTGGAGTCATTCACGTGACCAAGTGTAACACTCTCCTTGTCTCTACCTCCAAGCGGTTCTGGCACGGCCTCTCCAGTGAGAGAGTTCTCAGTTCGAATCCCAGCTCCTCCATCTGCTGTGCGGGAGGCTGGTGAGCTACCCACTCTCCCAGGCCCTGGTTTCCTCTGTCGAACGGTAGTGGTGCCCCGAGATGACAGCCCTGTGCCCAGCATAGAGGAGGTCCGTGGAGCTCAGTGGGCTACAGAAGGTTTTGTCACACCCTGCCTAGTCCCTCTTGCTTCCCCACGTGTGTGGAAACCGGATATTTCCCAGATGTCATTACCAGACAGTCGCCTCGCTGTCTGGCCACGCTCACCCCTTTCTCGGACACAAGCGAGTGCAGAAGAGGCGAGACCCTGTCGGACCTGCTGTATCTGAGAATAAGCGCACACTTGGCGATGGGGCAATGTAGCTGGTGTGATTGACTTCGCCCTGCCATGAATTGTGCGGACTTTTCACCTCTGTGGAAGGCTAGACATGAAGCTCTTAGACTAAAGACAGAGGTGTTTCCTATTTTTAAATGAATAGGTAACCAAAATTTTTGGAGCTACAGGCTTGATAAATGAAGGTGTGAATTTGTTTTGAGGATCTTATGACCTTTTCAAGCAGGGTCCACCTAGTGGTGAAGTCAAACATTGCAACTCAGCTCTATTCTGGCTTGTTAAATACCCAGGGGAAAAAAATTCAGGTTTAAATAAGCTTTTTGAGAGCCTCCAGTGAGCCAAGCTTTGCACTGGGTTTGTCTCCATGTGGTCTCATTCTTTTGGTCAGATGGCAAGCTCATTTTATAGGCGAAGCACCCAGCCTGCTAGGGGTCATTTGCTGTTAAGTGATACATCTGAATTTAAATACTGGTCTCCTGACTCTGGGTCATCTCCACAAAGATGGCTGTTCTTTCAATCTCTTTCACAGAAATAGAATTCTCTTTTTAGATAAATTTGAAAATAGATAAGAATGTTAGAATAACTTTGCTGTCTGGGGTGATTGTGGGCCTGGAGGCCCCTGCATGGGTCCCTTCTCATCCCAGAGGTGGACCTCAAGTCCTCTTGTTGAATATTGGTGTTTCAGAAAACACAGCTGGCAAACCACGTGCCCCGCCCCCCTTCCCCCGACTCCACCAGAAAGGCCTAGCTCTGGAAACGCTGGGAAAGTGTAAGGGTGATTGATACAAGAGGGGAGATATGGAAAATGCTAGAAACAGCTGACTCCTACCTGGGAATGTAAGAGTGGGATGCTGCTGTTGCCCTGGATTTGCTAGGATATGTTAGGGTGTCCCCAGCTCCAACAAAATTCTTACGCCCATGATTCTGTCAACGTGACCCCTCCCTCCAGTTTGGGAAAAAGTGAAAGGGTTAGTCACTGAGTTGTGTCTGACTCTTTGCAGCCCCATGGACTGTAGTCCCGCAGGCTCCTCTGTCCATGAAATTCTCCAGGCGAGAATACTGGAGTGGGTTGCCATGCCCTCCTCCAGGGGATCTTCCTGACCTAGGGATGGAACCCAGGTCTCTTGCATTGCAGGCGGATTCTTTACCATCTGAGCCACGAGGGAAGCCTAATTTCTAGATGAACATTACAAGAAAAATAAGTCATTTTGAAACAGGAGGGGAAAAAACATGAGGAGGGAAGGGGGCAGGGCACAATCTTTAAAAGAATGACATAGCCCTTGAGGATAGGGCATAAACTGGTTAGAACTGACTGGGTCAAAGATGTCAGAAGATGCGACTTCCAGTGGACCTTAAACCTCATTATATGCTCATTGTAATATGTTAACATCTAAAGACACGCCCACTAGCGCGACGACAGTTCTGAAGCTGACTATCAAAGGCCAAAAAGCGGGCAGCAGCCCAATTCCTACAAATCTCTGCCCCTTCTCCAAACCAGTTGGAACAATCCTCCCACTCATTAGCCTATGGAAGTACCCAGCCCACAAAACTAACCATCCCTCATCTCAGGGCCCTTCTCATCTTTTGAGACGGACAGAATTCTGTTTACAGAATGTGTGTCTCTCTAAACAAATCCGCTTCTTACCTATCTCTTTGCCTCTAACTGTATTCCTTCTGTGCTGAGACGTTAAAACTTGAGCTTCGGTAAGTCCTGACACAGATGAGCAATTTCAACTAAAAGACAGTTGGGTTTGACTCCCAATCTGAGTTTTGGCTGGGTTCGAATTCCATCTGAGGTATGGTTTCAACTTTATCACCCAGAAGAATTTAGAGGTGTATCGTGGTTTAAAAAAATACATTTATGAATTTGTTTTCTAACAACTTCACTGTCAGCAGCTGTGATTCTCTTGCTTGCTCTGTCTCCCCAGTGAGACGTGGACCAGCTGCATGAGAGCAGGAGCCTTGTCTATCACGTTCTGCGGACTCCCAGGACCTGGCCTTTGGCCAGCAAGTTGGGTGCTCAGCCAACAGTGGTGAATGACTAACTGAGACAAAGGGGAACACTATTCCCATTTCACAGATGAAGAAACTGAGGCTCAGAGAAGCTCAGGGGCTGCCCATGATCAGGCAGCTGGTAGACTGCCAAGTCAATTTGCATCCAGCTACAGCTTTACTGTTCGCTGTGGAGCAACAATGAATTGGATGAATTTATTCACCCACCTCCATCCTGCTGAGCAGAGATGGAAGTTGACTAGACTCTTGCCCAGTAAGCCCCCAATTCACCCTCCAGCCTCCTGGTCTGGGTCCCATCAGCCAGTCTGCTAAATGGGGATATAAAGACAGAATCTCTCTGGGGTCTGGGGAGGATTAATCAGCAATTAGTGTGCAAAACATTTTCCAGACAAATGTTAAGTATTATTAGTATTTAAATTTAGTTTCATCTTCCCCTGCATCCCGACAAAAGGGAACAGATGGCCCTGGCTCCAGGTGGAGGGGGGAGGGCGGGGCCGCGCCACACCAAGCGGGAAGTCTCAGCGCTCTGCCTTCCAATTAGCCCCTGCCTGGTGTGGGAGCCCAGGGTGTCGCGCTGCAGTTGCAGGGAGGTCTTAATGAAAGCCACGTGAAGGTCCTGGGATGGCAGGGTTTGGGGTCTGAACTTCCCTCCCTAGCTGCCTGACCTTGGCCAGGTCAGTGTTCCTCTGCAAGCCTCAGAACAATGATATGTGCTTTGCAGGTTCAGAGTCGGGGCTGAATGAGACCCAGTGTGAGAAAACGCTGGCCGTGGCACCTGAGCCGTGAACCAGGGTCTCCTTCCCATCCACGCCTTTATGATGCCAAGCTTGGGTCTGCTTTCCTCTGGAGAGGCATTCCGGGAACTGAAAAACCCTGGGACGTGGAACCCTGGAGATGTGAAAGCAAGCTCTGGCTCCACCGCTTTGGGGCTCTCCTCCAGCCATGACCACGATCCTTATCTGTAACATGGGCGTGATGCTGGTACCTGCTCTGCTGCCTTGCAGGATAGAGATTGGCTGAGACGCTGGCTTTGTAAACTTTAAAGGAAGGTATGGACGGCAGTGACTGCTCCTGTTTGCTTCCTGCTTTTTGCTCCAGGCCTCTGTCCTTCGGGCTGTGGAGGACAGTAGCAGCAGGTAGGAGGCTTGGACAAAATCCGCATGTGCCTCACTCTGGCTGAACCCCACTTCTGGGCCCATCTTTCCACTTGCCCTCTTCAGTTAGGAGGCCAGAACCCAGAACACAAGTGTTCACAAGTGGGCTCTGGATTCCAGAGTTGCATGGAAGGACCTGAGCAGGAAGACCAGTGCAGCCAAGACTGCTATGCCATTCACATTTTCCTTGGGGCCAGAAAATATGCCTGAAGTATGTGGGTAGCAGAGGGACTGTGGACAGCCTGATGTGCAAAAAAATGGGCTTCAGAGACACCAGAGCTCAAATCTAGAATCTGCCCCTTCTAATCTCTGGGCCCCTGGGTATGCAGTTTGATCTCTCCAAGTCTTCATTTTCTGATCTATAAAATGGGAATGCTAACACCCTCAGAAGGGGCACAGCAAGGATCAAATTAACAGAGAAAATATGGAACCCAAAGCTGGAGGGCCTTCTGGGATGACTCTGAGTTTTCTTAAAGCAGAATAGAAAGGGGAAGAACTTCCAGCTGGGTATGCTGCCTCGACATTGCCATTATCCTCGCCTCCTTATTTTCTGTGCCCCTTCTGATAGCAGCCCCTTGCTGTATTGCCTGGGGAGCTACCAGAGTCCCGCTGTCCACCTACGTCTAGCCCATCAGATCACTGCACCCCTCTAGTTTAGGGAAGCCATGTGACCTAAGCCAGCAGTCTGCAACATTTTTGGCACCAGGGTCTGGTTTCCTGGAAGATCACTTTTCCACAGTGGGAAGGATGGTTCGAGGACGATTCAAGTGCGTTACATTTACTGTGCATTTTGTTTCCATTATTATTATTATTATTATTATTATTATTATTATTATTATTATATCAGGTCCACCTCAGATCATCAGGTGTTAGATCCTGGAGGCTGGGGATCTCCGACCTAAACAAGCCAATTTGAATGAAACCTAGGACTTCTGTCGGCGTTACAAGGAAAGGGGTCCTGTGTTTCCAGCTGGCTAGGAGCTGAGGGACAAACACTTGATGCTCGTGGCAATATTTTGTGACCTGAATTCTTATTTCGGGCTGCACCAGGCCCTGACAGTTGTTATATCATCTGAGTTTATGTGTCATGGTTTTCTGTTTTTACTTAAAAAAAAAGAAACAAACTGTTTGCAACCTGCTTAAAAGATATTAACATAATACAGTTAACTTTGATCTTGTCTCAAAGCAGATATGCTCTGCTTAATTTTCAACTTCTTTCACTCTGCAATGTTCCAAATTGACCCCTTGGTCCTCCCTTCTGGTCTTTGCCCATGTTGTTGCCTCTGTCTGTAACTCTCTTCCCTGACCCTGCCCTAGCTTACACCACTGGGATCTTGCTTTTGCAAAGTTTTTTTTTTTTTTTTTTTTTTTTTACTTCCCAGGCTGAGCTGGCTGACTCTCATGGCTATCCTTAACCCCTGTGCCTCTCCACAACCAAGCACAAATCATGTTATATTGAACTTGTCTATGGCTATCTCTGTCCCAGATGGTGAAGTCTTTGAGGGCAGACCCTGCATCTACTAAGTTCACTGTGGGATGCCAGCGCTGAGCACAGCGGCTGGCACATGGGTCCTGGATGAATGCTTGTTGAGTGAGTGAGCATTTATCACTATTCATGCCCACAGTCACAGCAATAACAACACCCACAGGCGCATGTGCCCACGCTCCGTCACTAAGTCGTGTCCGACTCTCTGTGAACCCAAGGGACTGTAGCCCACCAGGCTCCTCTGTCTGTGGGATTTCTCAGGCAAGAATACTGGAGTGGCGTGCCATTTCCTCTTCCAGGGGATCTTCCTGCCCCAGGGATCTAACGTGCGTCTCCTGAACTGGCAGGTGGATTCTTTACCACTGAGCCACCTGGGAAGCCCCTATATACGCATACCTCTGAACAGTCTTTGAGCGGTTTTCACACACATCATCTCATCTGACTCTTCACAGAATTCTGTGCAGCTGGTGTTATTGTCTGAGTTTATATTTGTGTGGACACTGAGGCCCAGAGCCATGTGATGACTTCCCAAGCTGTGTAAGTGGCAAAACTACCTTTCAAAGGTGAGTCTTCCTGTCTGTAGGTCTAGTGGTTTCCCCTCCATCTCCATTACATGCCAAGATGCTGTTGGTTTGGAGAATATCGTAGGATTCACCCCGAAGTGAAATCTTGTGTTGACACTGTGGCCAGCTGGAGGGGCGGTGCTCCAGGAAGGAGCACTGGTTTGTGATGGGGGCTGGAGCAGGTATCCTGCAGAAGCCTGCGCTTCCAGGTGTGAGAAGTTCACAGCTCACCAGGAAAGGAGATGTGATGCGGGAGAACTGGAACAGGCAGCGGGAGGCTGGCAGCAGCTCAGCCCAGGGCCTGGGTGGGGTTTCCAAAAAGCGGCCGGTTTTGACAGGAAGGGCTAAAGAGAGTTCTCTCCAGTCTGGGGACCAGCTGACTCTGGAGATGAGATCTACTATCCCTTCTCTGGTCTCCCGTCTCTACCTCAGACTCTTGTTGCCGAAGCTTTTAGACCACACCCATCTGAGGACTGTTGAATTAAGACTTCTTGGAGTGGGTAGAACCTGGGCTTTGGACTAGAAGCTTTGTTCTATTGCTTACCATTCCTTCTTATTCATATTTTCCTGGTTAACTTTGACTCACCCTCGGGTCTCAGTTTAGAGGTCTCCTCCTCCAGGAAGCCTTCCCTAGTTCTCCCTGTTGGGAAGGAGTCCTTCATGTGCCCCTATCTTCCCTCTCCATGCTTCTTTCTATCACAGCCACGAGTACCCTCAATCATCACCTGGGTAAACCCAAGTGGTGCTAGTGGTAAAGAATCTGCCTGCCAATCCAGGAGATGCAAGAGCCGTGGGTTCAATCCCTGGAGAAGGAAATGGCAACCCACTCTTGCTTGGGAAATCCCATGGACAGAGAAGCCTGGTGGGCTACAATCTGTGGGGTTGCAAAAGGGTCAGACAACTTAGCACACACTGCTACTGAGTACCCTAGAGGCCCCCTGTGTGTTTGTGTTTCTTGACTATGATTCTTTGAGGGTGAGGGCCATGGTTTGTTTATTTCCACAGAGACAGTGCTTGTCATCTGTGAATGGAGGTGGCTATTAATCACAGGGGGCAGATTGTGAAGATTCAGTCATAAATAAGATTTTGAAAACCTACAAAATGTTATAGCTGACACGCGATGTGGGCTAGTCACTTTCTTCTTAGCTAATGTTATGGAGAGCTTACTCCCAGCAAGCAGAATGCTGAGAGTCTCACATGCGTGGCCTTGCTGGGTCCTCTCTGTGTGCACTTCCTTTCTTAGTCTGAGTAGTGAAGGGTTCTGGGCAGGGATGCTTCCTTATTAATAGAAGGCATGGAAAACTGGGAGGTCCAGCCATGTCCCCTGAGGCTTCCCCATGTACTCTGACCTCAAATCTTCTGGGCCCATGTTGGCTCCTTAAAGGTGGACGTTTGATCCCATTTTCTTTGAACCCAAGGGCAAAGAAGCCCCCTATTGCCTAGGCCCTGCTACTGACTTGACTGGCATTTCCAAAAGGAGCATAGCCGAAAGCTTAGAGGACTCAGGGAAGAGATGGGTACAGACAAAAGAACAGCAGAAGCAGCAGTTTCCAAAGCCTGTGTTCCCAGTCGTGCAGACAGCCAGCTGGGCCTGGTGGAAAGAACCCAGACTCCAGAGTTCCCCAGACCTGGCTTGCCTCTACACATTGTGCTCAATCTCAAATAAGTCAGTTCATCTCCCCGAGCCTCAACTTTCTTTTCCAGAAATGGGGCCATCAGGACTTAAGTTTCTGTGCTGTCGTGGGGACTCACGCCTGGCACGGCAAGGTGCTCACTAAGCTTCCTTCCTCTCCCCCAGGGTCCTCTCATCCCTCGTTGCGCTGAGCACAGGGCCAGGCACGTAGGAAAAAGGAGATACCACCGGCCGGCCGAGCCTCCTGCTCAGAGTCTGGGACTGCGCTCAAGTCCCGTCTCTAACTCCTGCATCACTTTCAGGGCCAGGCACCTATTCGGGGCCCGGGACGCGTTTGCTGAAGGAGAGTAGGTTCTATGTGGTGGAGATACAGGAGCCCAGGAGAGAGGGGTGGAGGGCAGACTAACCAGAGGGCGAGGGTAGATCAGGAGGGAGCTGGATCCGGCTCCTCTAGGGTACTCAGTAGCAGTGTGTGCTCAGCTGTCTGACTCTTTTGCAACCCCATAGATTGCAGCCCACCAGGCTTCTCTGTCCATGGGATTTCCCAAGCAAGAATACTGGAGTGGGTTGCCATTTCCTTCTCCAGGGATTGAACCCACGGCTCTTGCATCTCCTGCATTGGCAGGCAGATTCTTTACCACTAGCACCACTTGGGTAATCTATCTGTGATAGACAGAATAAAGTGTGAGGATGTGAATAAGACCCCTTTTTGTAGGCTGGGCCCCAGGCTTGGAATGCCCTTTCTCTTCAGTGTCTGAGTACTTACTGACATGCCACATTGCCTCTCTTCAATCCAAACTCAGATGTCACCTCCTCACTAGCTTTGCTCAACCTTCTGGGCAGGCTCATGTGCCCCGGCCTCAGTGCAGAAAAGCAGGCGCTTTTACCCTCAGGTCACAGTTTTTGGTTTACCTGCCTGACCTCCTGCAGCCTTCTTGGGACAGGCACCATCGAGCTTCTCTCAGGATCTCTGTGGCCCCAGGGTTCAGTAGCCCGTCAGCTCAGCTCACACTCTTTCCCCGAATCAAGGCTGTGTTATACTCGTGAATGTTCTTCTCGGAGCCCAGAACAGATGCGCTTCTGCCCTGGACACCTCTCTCTTCTTAGTCGCCAGTTCAAAGCCCAGTGGGGATGAAGGGCTCAACTGACCCTTACTTGCATGGGAGCAGCTGTTGACCTTGGAAATGCAGCTTGTATGGTGTGATTGGGTAGACAGGCTTTAACGGGGAGGGAGGGAACCGGATTCCAGTCCTCTCTTCTGCTGCCTGACATCAGGCAAATCCCTTTTCTTCTCTGTGCTTTGAATTCTCCTTCTGTGACTTAAGCCATGGAGATAGCAGGGGCTGAGCTCAAGAGATAGCTTATGTTCCTCCAGCATCTAAAATTACAAACGTTTACCTTCTGGGCTTCCTGGAGACTGACAGACACACATAAACACTCATGTGTATACACACCTACACACAAGAAATAAACAGATAGAGCCTTCCCAGACACACACACGCACACGCGCACACACACACACAGATTCATATCAACATACTGACCTTCAGAAGCACAGAGACACCCACTTGCACGTCACACTTGTGCGAGACACAGACACTCGGGCTGCCGTGGACACGCACCGCCCCAGATACACAAGACTCCACTTTACAGTACGCAACAGATGAAAGTCTCATTGATACCCACGAGTGCTGGCGCACAAGCACACACACACTGCCTTTGAGGAATCGGAGGCCCCTTCCAGCTGGCAGGGTGGGGATGCTTTGAATGGACACGCGGCCCTTCCCCTGGCACGTGACATGTGCCCCTGCCCTCTCTCCCAGGCCTGGGCCAGGTGGGGGCCCTGTGGTCCTCTGGGCTGAGCAATGAGCAGGATAAGCGTCTCTTCCCACCAACAGGGGTGAAGACTGGGTAGGGGACTCATCTCCCAGGTTACTGCCTACGGATGCAGCTTTTTAAAATAGCTTCCTGCTGTTTCCAGGAAAGCCCTGGGGAATAAAGACTCCAGAGACTGGATTTTACTTGTTCCTTGCTGTCTGGGTTGCTGTGTGCAAAGTACCCCAGAGAGACCTCCAGCACGCCTGCCCAGCCTCCCTGGTCGTGGCTGTGGGCTGGGGCCAAGAGGCAGAGGCTGAGTGTATCTGACGGTGAGTGCAGGGGTATGCTTCACCACTAAACCTGTCTCTCCTGGAGGAAGGCCACTGGCTCAGCAACCCAGGGTGGGGGCTTTCCGCACCTCCTGGGGGTGGCGTGACATAGTGGTTTACACCTGGGTTCTGCCACTCGCTGGCTGTGACCTGGAATCCCTTAACATCTCCGAGCATCAGTGTTTTCACCTGAAAAATGGTACAAATCATCTCTCTCCCATGAATTGTGAAAATTAAACCACAGAATATAGGTCCCATCCGCTCCCCTTGCATGTCACCCTGCCTTGCTCCCCTCACTGAGGCCCTGAGCTCTGTCTCTGTAGGTTCTGGGCAGTCACCATCAGAGTTAAGGGTCTGGGCCTCATCCCCAGCTCTGTGCCTCCTGACTGTGTGTGCTTGGGCACAAGACGCATCCTCTCGTTTTTTCATCTGTACTGGCGGACCTCTTTGTCCCTGTCTCAGGGTCATTTCTGGGTTGACAGGCCGTGGAAAATACTGTCAGCCTGTATGTGGCCAGAAGACATCATCCCCATCCAGATGGAGACCTGGGAGTGAGGAGACTTTGGACGGTGGAATCCTAGACCTTAGTGTTGAAGGGACTATGTCAGTCCAGAGAGGGCAACAGCCGTTCCAGAAGGCCCAGCAGAATTCAGAGGGCAGGTGTTGCTCCAGGCCTGCCTGTTCCTCCTGATGCTTTGGCAAACACTGACAGAGGGCCTTGAGGTGCTGGTCTCTCTCACCCACTATCCTGGCACCGGGGCACTTTCCTAGGAGGAACTGATGCTTCCTTCTGGCAGGTAAGCTGGTGAGCATCCTTGGGAAGGGAGCACAGTGCAAGGCATGTGGCCCTCCTCCAGGGCCCTCTCCACTGCTTATTTGCTGTCTGATCTCTGACAATCAGCAGCTTCTCTGAGCTTCAGATCTCCAAGGGGATGCCTCCCTTGCAGGGAGAAAAGAGAAGTGAGAAAAGCAAGAGAAGCCTAAGACCACTCATGAAAAGGTAGGAGGAACGCTCTGTCTCCATGACACTGGTTTCTGCACCAGCCTCTTCTGCCCTTTGCCTGACCTGGGGGGACGAGGCCAATTCCCAAGATGGTCTGTGGGTGGAGGGCCCATCCTGGGTAAGAGGGATGATGCATGCTGGAGGCCAAGTCATGTGTGTGGGATACATTCTGCCCCAGGGGCTGCTTTCCCTCCACAGACCTGCCTGTCCCCCTGGCTATGAATCACAGCGTCTCTACAAACAGAAGGTGCTTCACACCTGTAGGTTTGCTGGCCTGCTTTTCTCAGGCACTAGGAGCCTTGGGATATACATAGGATAGAAACTGCCTGAGTATACACAGACATGTATGAATACCTGAGGCAAGACATTTAGATGAAGACATTTAGAGTTATCTAGATCACTGAGGCTCAGGGAGGGGCAGGACCTCACCCAAGACCACATTGTAGGACAATGACTCAACTGGTGGTTCAGGAATCTCCCAGTTGGAAGAGTCTGAATCTTTTGGTACAACTTCCTATCCAAAAGTTTCTGCTTACATCCCTCCAGGGGTGAGGAGCTCACTACCACCTTATATAGAAGCTTATTCATTTTGTGATAGCTCTGTCCTTTAAATATTTCTCATTCACACTGAGCTAAAATTTTTTCCCCAATCACTTGAACCTCTGCTCTGAAGATCAACAGTGCATTGCTTCCACAGGTAGATATTTGACAATAGGCATCACATGCCACCAATATTGTGTTGTCTGGTCTCCAGTTTTACCCTGATCTAACAGATCTTTACCCTCTTAGTCTACGGAGAGACCACCACACCTTGTCACATCCAGATTTCCAAAGAATAAATCATGAAAACACCAGAGGCTGCCTCAATGAGAATGTTCAATAAATGCAATAACAACTAGATTTTTTTTTTATTAGTAAAGACAAAATTGACTCAGAAGTAAAAAGGGAATTTTAAAGGCCTTTTCAATTTGTGATTTTCATGTGAGGCAGTTAATCTAAAAGTAAATAAAAGCATCCAAGTGCCAGAAAAAAATATGCAGTGAAATGTAATTTTTGGAGGGTAAATCTGACTCTGCTAAATTATCAGAGAACTACACTTAAAATAGACTGTGAATTACTTGGGGAAGAGTCTGAGTCTTTCCATCATCACCCGCAGCAGCCAGAGCTGGCCAGGGCACGTAGACGGCCGATGACTATGTGAACGAATCGTGTCAGTTGGTTGTTACTTGGAAAGTGCAAAAGCGCATCTCCTTGCTCTAGGCCTTAAAGGTGTATTGAGCAGCCTGGGCGCAAGATCTAATATAGATGCCAAACTCCAGAAGGCATGGTGGCCCTTCTGTATAGCTCCAGGCTGCAATGGAAAGGAGGTCAAGAGCTGGTAGTTTTGCATACTAAGCACCCATTTCCCTTTCTTGTAGGAAGGCACCCCCATTTCCTTTGGGGGAGCAGCTCCTCTCCCAGTCTCTTTTCATGCAGTGACTAGAATGAATGAGCCCGGCAGCCTGAAGCTCCAGTAGGTGGCGCATGGCCAGGGTTTGGCCAATCAGCACCGCCCATTCATCTGGGCTACAGTGATTGGTTCGAGGATGGGCATGTGACCCATGAGAGGCCAATGAGGCTCAGCGCTGGAAATACTGTTGGAGCTGTTGGGAAGCCTCCTTCTGTGGTGGGTTGCTAAGCTAGCGGGCTCTAAGCCTAGAACTGCAGGGACCCGAAGCGGTCTGAACATGAAGCAAACACCAAAGGAAAGGAGAGCCAAGACCTGAGAAGCTGAGACCTGCTCTTAGCTTTCGAGTTGCCTGATTCAGCTAGGGAGAAAGCCAATCAGCCTTTGAATTTCTCATCACATAAGCCAATAAATTGTGTTTTTGCTAAGTTTACTTTCAACCGAGTTTCTTTCACTTGCAACTGGGGGGTGTGTTGACCAGTAGGAGAGTACAAGAGTTAAACTTCCTCTTCAGTTTTGGAAGATAACTGATAGGAAGTCATTCTTCTCCAAGGTTCCTTGGGAACCTGAGTCGGCCTGGACGCTGGTAGGTCAGGTAGAGTAGAGGGGCAGGTAGGAGCCAAAAAAGCAAGGTGCCGCCTTGAGGGATTTCTTGCTGCCTCTCATCCCCACATCCAACCAACCATAAAATTCAATACATTCACTCTCCACAAAACCTCTCTAGCCTGGTTCAAGGCCCCTCTGATTTTTACACGAACTGTCACTCATGTTTCAAAGCATCTGCCTCTAGTTTTGTCCTTGTGAATCTTTTTTCTACAATTAGGGAGCTCTTTCTAAAATGCTAGTCTGATCACAGATACTCCTGTGCTGTGGCTTCCACGGCCAAAGCCTAGAATCCATCACCACTGGCAATGGCATTCAAGACCTCTCACTATCCAACCTAACCCGACCCAGTCTTCCTTTTGCCCACCCTCTTCCATTCATGCACCCTAGACTCCTCCTCAAAATGTTCTCCCAGAGCCCTGTCTTTCCATCTGTCCCACTGTCTGAAATTGCCTTCTAAACAGGTTCAGCATAAACATCAACCTTTTGTGAAGTTTCCCCGTGTTTCTCTCCCCACCCAGTCAGCCCCACCTATCCCTGGGCTCCCACACCCTGCACAGAGTTCTAGCACAATCTCTAAACTGCCTGGCGGTCCTAGCTTGGTTTTGCATCCATCTCTCCCTCTAGTTTGGGCGCTCCTGGAGGGCAGAGCCAGGGCCCACTCATCCGTCAGTCCTCAGCACCCAGCCCACAGCTGGCCCTGGGAGCAGCCTCATAAATCTCTGATATACTGCATATATCAGAGCAATTCTTAGTGTTCTGTCCTACTTACCATGTCCATTGAACTTCATTATTTAAAACCATTTCGGGGTGGGAGGGACCAGGGAGTCAATTGCTCAACCTCCCCTTTGTCCAGGGCAACAACCACGGCAGGTCACCCTCTCCAGCTGCTGGGAGCTAAGATTTCCACTTAGGGAAATAAATGGGGTTTTCAGGAGGGTGGGGGTGAGGTGTGGAATTTTCATGACATCTTGACCTGATACCAACAAAACCAGACATGGCACAAGATGGTGATGGCCAGGAGGGCATTCAAGCTGGCGGGACAGGGCCTCGTCCCACACTTGGCTCTTGTCTTAGAATTATTGGGCCAGAGGAGGACAGTCCATTTAATTGATAACGGACGGAGAACAGAGCAATACTTTTCTTATCCCAAGTCTAGGAAATGCCCCCAAACATAAACAATCAGTTCTCTCACGCTGAGTTCTGTCAGTTTGGATTGTTAACAAATAAAGGGGAGAAGGAAAGGAGAAGCCAATTCCAAACGCTGTACCCCAAGGTCTGTGCTGGAGTCTTGAACATCCGCTGTCTCCTCTGACCTTCCACAATCACTCAAGGAACAAGATATTACCCCAGCTCCCCAGGTGAAGGAATGGAGGCTCAGAGAGATAGGATCATTAACCAAATCACACGGGTGGTAAGAGGTGGGCAGAGCTTGAGATCCAGTCTGAGTGGCTGCCTTGTTTCCTCCCAGCTAGACCGGTGAGGGAGAGTGAGTATGAATTTCACAGTCAATGGGAGAACCTGCTGGAGTCCTGATCTTTCACTTTCCAGCCAAGGGGATTATGTAACCCACAGAGCTTCTTCGATGCCCAGTTTCCTCGTATGCATCACGAGGCGCAGGAACCTCTCCTCTCAGGGCCATTGCGTGAGAATAAAGTAGGAGAATGTATCTCCTGGGCCAGGTGCATAGTAGGGTTCCAGTGAAGGTGCTGGCTATGAGGCTTTGCCCCCTGCCATCCTCTGACTTCCATATCCCTATCTCACTGCCAAGTTCTAAATCAACTGAAGCTGGAGAGGTCAGACCTCAGCCTTCAGTTCCCACTGATTCTGAGACTGCAGGCGAGTCCATTCATCTTTCTGGGTCTTAGTTTTCTACTCTGTGAAGTGGGCGTGCTTCCCAGAAGCCCTGTACCCCAGTTGCGTGTGGGTGTGTGCCTGGCCGCTTCAGTTGCGTCAGACTCTTTGCGACCCCATGGATTTTAGCCTGCCAGGCTCCTCTGTCTATGGAGATTCTCCAGGCAAGAATACTGGAGTGTGTTGCCACGCCCTTCTTCAGGGGATCTTCCCAACCCAGGGATGGAACCAGCATCTCTTGCATTGCAAGCAGATTCTTTACCCAGCAAGCCACCTAGGAAGCTCCTGTTTTCCAAAGCAAGCCACCTAGGAAGCTCTTGTTTTGCAAAAACAGTAATGAATGGGGGTTGGGGAGAGAAGGTGGTTTTTTTCCTAACAGCAAGGTGGGTTTGGCTAACAATGTTGTCAGATTTCTCACTTTTGGGTTGGAGTGATATCCTTGTGACTTATTTCTTGCTAAACAAAGCTCTGACTGGCAGTTAAGTGTCTTTGATTAATAAAAAATGGGAAAAATGAATTAATCATGACTTAAATGCAATGTGTTTGGGAAACAGAATCTTTAAAAGCTCAAATCTCCTGGGACCGGGAGAGGGGGAAAAAAGTGTCCTTGATGGTGAAAGGCTGAGGACCCCGATGTCCATGGACCCTCCAGCTGTGGACAGAGGACCGTGTGGCTGGGGTGTGTGTGGGCTGCCCCGAGGGACCAGAGGCTTGGTCCCTTTAAGGCTCTTCTCCCCTCCACCAAGCCCCCGGGCCTCTGCGGAGGAGGACACGCATTATTGAAAGCGCATTTCAATACCTATTCACTCTCCTTCTCCTCCTCCTCCTGTGGGTGGCAATCACAGTTTACATAATCTGTCTCTCTGTCCTCCCAGGCAGCTGCTCCCTTCTGGCTGAGCGGTTTGAGGAGGGGGAGGGAGGGGAGAAGGGAGTGGTGTTAACTCTGCGCTGCCCCCGTCAAGGAGCGGCGGGTTCCCTTGGAGTGAAAGCAGACACAGCACAGCCCTGAAAGCAAGTGTCACTGCTGTGATGGGCGTGACCTTGCACGCATCCCTTACCCCTCCTGCCCCCTCCCTGGTGATCTGGACCAACTCTCAAGGCCTCCACAATTGCCTCCAGGTTGATAGCTCTCAAATCTCTATTTCTACCCCAGACCTGCCTCCTGAATTCCAAGTTCATCTGTCAACAGCTTAAGGGACATCTCTACTCACCGGCAGCCTATGCTTAGCACATCCCAAACTTGTCCTACTAGCTTTCTTCCAGACCATCCATTCGTCTATCTAGCCAGCCATCCATCTCTTCATTCTTCCATCCATCTTCATCCATCCATCCCTCCACCCACCCAGCCTCTCATCTATTCATCCAACCACACTTTCATTTATTCATTTCAACCACCCATCCATTATCCACTCCTCTAACCATCTATCCATCATCCCTACATTCAACCGCTCCTCCATCCACCCATCATCCATCTGTCCATCCACTACTTACTAAGTGTCTAGCATTTGTCAACACGAAGGCTACCATAACACATAAGACAGGCACTGTGCTTTTCTTCCCAACACCGTGAAGGAAACAGACAAGGAAATAGACAGTTATAAAGAACATCATGAGTATGATGGTAACAGAAGCATAAGGTGCTGTACCATGAGGGTGGTGGTCGTGATGGTACCCTATACAGCCTTGAGTGCTCCGAGAAGAATTTTGGAGGTGCTGACAACTAGGCTGAGACCTGAGAGTACATCTTCTGAGAGTACATCTTCCTGAGACAAGGAGTACATCTTCTTTTCCTCTGTGTCTTTGTCTCCATTGCCCAAGTGAATTGATGCCCAGTACCTGTTACCCCATAAAGAAGGCTGAGTGCCAAAGAATTGATGCTTTCTAATTGTGCTGGAAAAGACTCTTGAGAGTCCCTTGGACAGCAAGGAGATCAAACCAGTCAATCCTAAATGAAATCAACCCTGAATATTCACTGAAGGACTGATGCTGAAGCTGAAGCTCTAATCCTTTGGCCACCTGATGTGAAGACCCGAGTCATTGGAAAAGACCCTGATTCTGGGAAAGACTGAGGGCAAGAGAAGAAGCGGGCAACAGAGGATGAGATGGCTGGATGGCATCACTGACTCAATGGACATGAGTTTGAGTGAACTCTGGGAGTTGGTGATGGACAGAGAGGCCTGGCGTGCTGTGATTCATGGGGTCGCAAAGAGTCGGACACAACTGAGCGACTGAACTGAACTGATGCGAAGACCCAACTCATTGGAAAAGACCCTGATTCTGGGAAAGACTGAGGGCAGGAGAAGAAGAGGGCAACAGAGAATGAGATGGTTGGATGGCAGCACCAAATCTATGGACATGAATTTGAGCAAACTCTGGGAGATTGTGAAGGACAGGGAAGCCTGGTGTGCTTCAGTCCATGGGGTCACAGAGTAGGACATGACTTAGGATAAGTCATAAGTCATAACAACAACAACCTGTTAAAGTAAAAAAATAAGATATCCATTACCCCTACTTATAACAGTGTAACAGTGCCTCTTTGGGAGGACCTAGCCCTTTCCCACTCATAGTCATGGGTTAGGTGGGAGGATCAGGTCATCACCAGCTCCAGGGTGAGTGTGTGACCCAGGCCTGGCTGTAGGGATGGACTAGGAATCAGGTCCCTGAGATTCAACCCCCCTTGGGAATTTGGTATCCTATTCCCACTGGATTGACTCAGCTAGTGGAAGGTGGTTGCTGTGCTGCCTCTCAGAGCAGGAATGCACACCTAAGAATGATGCCAACGTGTCAGGGAGCAGACCCAAGAGCTGCAGAAAGAGATGCTTGAGGTAGCATTCAAGTCTCTGGGTCCAAGAGTGCCTGACACAAGCCATGTCAGACTTTTCTTTTTTACTTTAAGCCATTTTGAGCTGGATTTCGGTCATTTGCAGTCAGAAGAGCCCTCATTAACGGTAAAGAGCCTCATTAACAGTAGGAAAGCATTTTCACATCCTTTGTCTTATTTGATTTTCACAACAGCCCTAGGAGGCTGTTTACAGATGATGAAATGAAGGCTCAGAATGTTGAGTCAGTGAGACTCAGACCCAGGTCTTTCAGACACAAAGTCCATGCTTTATTCAGGATTTCTTGGAGGTTAAACAAGGAGGACACTGAGCAAGACTTCCACGTGAGAGGAATGCACTGAGCAGCTAGTCCATAGGAGGCAATCTTCCTCCCCGCAGTCAGCCCACGTTCCACGACATGAGCATGTTCCAGTGTCTGACTAAAAGTCACCTCCTCCGTGAAGCCCCCAGGAACGCCTCTCCTTGATTCCCTTCAGCCCCTGTCTGTGTCCCCTTTATCACACGGGTCACTTGCAGTCTCCCCATCTCACTTATTTAAGTGCATGACTCATCTCCATTCAGGGAAGTGCATGCTTTACTCATCTTTGATTAGACCCAAGCTCCTCATGCCTGGCACCCAGTAGGGGCTCAATGCATTAAAAAAAAAAATCAGTATCTGAAGTAAATTAATGTCTGAAAAAGACATACATTTAGGATGTGAATTAGAGTGACAGGGAGATGGGGGCGGGGTGATCCAGATGAGACACAGAGAAGGACACACAGAGAATGAGTCAGCAAGAAGGCAAAAAGGAGGAAGAAGAGGGGGTCTGAGAAGGAGAGAGTCCTGGGCGTGGGGAGCCAGGAGGGGCTGCTGGCCTTGACTGGGGCTCAGTTGGCCTTGCCCCTGGTGCTATGTTGGGGGAACCAACTAGAAAAGACTGTTTTCTCCAAATCCAGTAGGATTGGAGGGTTCAACCTTTGGGATGGGTAGGGAAAAGCTGGTGGATCAAGAAAGAATTCCCAGGACCCTGTCCCTGCCGCTAGGGCCCAGAGTAGGCAGACTTCGAAAGAGCTGGTTGGAGGGGAGGGGCCAAAGCAGTTAGGGGTCAACCGCAGCTATGACCTTCTGTTACAATGTCTTGGGACCTCCCCGCAGCGGTGGCTGCGGTGTGACCCTTCCATCTAGGAGTTGAGTTTGGAACCCAAACCAGAGAAGGGCATAGCCTTGCAGGCACTGGGCCTATGACCCTCCCACTCCGCTCTGGGACTGAGTGGTTGCCCACCTGTCCCCCTCCACCAAAGCTTCCCCTTTCCCCATGTCACGGCTCTCAGTATCATCCGAAATGATCCTATTTACAGTAGCCATCTGCTTGTTTATTATCCATCTCTTCCCTGAAGGGAAAACTCCATGATGCAGAGACCTTGCGGGTGTCCCAATGCCTAGCACAGTGCTTGGGACGCTCACAAGATGCTGAGTGGATTAATGAATGGGAGGACAGGCAGGATGGCACTGTGGGGTGTGTGTGTGTGTGTGTGTGTGTGTGTGTGGTAGGAGTGGGAGGGTTGCTTGGAGGTGGCATTGACAAAGCACTTTGCAAAGTGAGGCTCCCAAAATAAAGGCGTCTGGGCTGAGAGCTGAGAGCCCTTGAGAAGAGAAAGACCCTTCTGGGGTTAATTGTGTGGCTGTCAGCCCGTGTAGGCAGCTGTGGGGAAATGGATCTCCTGGTGAAAGGGGAGGGCGGCCTTCCTGCTCCTGCCACACCTGCACTCCAGCAGTGAGGAGCCTCTGGGGCCTATTGTGGCTGCCAGAGACAAGAGGATGCTGCTTCTGCCACTCAGGGAGGCAGGAGTCAAAGAACGGGGCAGTGGGCAGGATGAGGGGCCCTGCCCCCAGTCCCGGAAGGCTCAAGGGAGGCAATGGGCGTGTGTCACCTAGACTGGGGCTGCCTCACGCCAGGCAGGGAGCTGGCTCGCTGGGTCCCCTCCACAGGCTCTGAGGAAGGCGGCATTGAAACAGATGAAGAGCGTTACGGCCCAGGGAAGTAGTGACAGGTCTAGGGCCCACAGTGGCTGGTGGAAGGCGGGGATCCGACTTGGGTGGGCCTTGCTCCTCCTTTCACATCACTGGGCGTCCAAAGCAATATCGAGGTTGGTGGGCAGGCGGCTTCTGATGGCTGCACCTCTGCTGGACTTCTGGGGAGAAGGAGGAAGGAAGAGGGGAAAGGGAGAGAGAACCTTCTCTGGTGTAAAATAAGTGAGATAAGTGTCTTTGTAGTTGTTTCTTTACTTTTCTTTCTGTTTTTTTTTTTTTTTCCTATTCTTTTTTTTCTTCCACAATGTCCCGTTCTAGTCTGAGACTGATGAGGAAATGAATTGAGGGTCTGAGGCTCCCACCTGTGGGCTTCACTTTCAGCCCCAACTGTGAAACCTTGGGCAAGTCATTCCCCCCTGTTATCCCAGTCACCTCGTCTGTGAGAGGTTGATAAGGAGGCAGTTGAAGAAGCAGAGGAAGTAGATAAGTCCAGCACCCACGTGAGATGCCATTTATCAGCCAGAAATTTCAGAGAACCTACTTCTACCGTCTCCATCGTCCTACTTGGCCACCCAAGACAACTTTCTGAAATGCAGCGTAGACCTTGTCTCTCCCCTCCCAAGGACTTGAAAAAGTACTTCAGCAAAGATGATGGTCAAATGGCCAGCAAGCCTACAAATAGGTTTTCGACCTTACTAGTCATCAGGAAAGTGCAAATTACAATCAGTGCATTCTCACAAGAAAGGCTTAAATGGAAAACTCGAGAAAATGTCAAGTGTTTGTGAGAATATGGAGCCACTGGAATGTTCATGCAGTACGGCAGGGACTGTAAATTGGGACTACCATTTTGGACAAAAATGTTTGTTCTCCACGGGGAACCTGCATCCTCTAGGATGCGTTGATTCTACTTCTTGGCATAAACGCAACAGAAATGTACATAAATGTTGATCCAAAGCCATGTACAAGAATCTACACGGCAGAACTTTTCATAAGAGCCCAAGGTGAACACAGCCTGAACGCCCCTCGGCATGAGAGCAGTGGACACATTTTGGTCCAGTTGCACAACGGAATAAAATTTAGCAATGAGAGTGGACGCTGTGAAAGAACTCAACGTGCTGCAACAACATGAGAGACGTGATATTGACAGAGAGAAGTCAGACACAGACGCTGGGTGATTTCATTTACAGGACGTTCAAACACAAGCCAGCTGGTCAATGGGGTTAGAAGCTGAGACAGGGGTTCCTTTGCGGGGGATGGTGTCTGGGAAGGTGAGTGAAGGAGGCTTTGTGCGCTGCTTCTAAGTTTCTGCTTCTTGGTTGGTGACAGGGGTATGCTCGTTTTGTGAAAATCCATTGAGCTGTAAATATATGATATGACCACTGCGACGAATGTAGGCTGTGTTGCAATAACCATTTCCCACAAAGCCTCACACCTTTCCAAGCCTCCTCCTAGTCTGGGGCAGGGTCTCAGCTCTGGGCTGTCATTCCAGGCCCTCTGCTGCCTGCTCCGGCCACCCGATCATCACTCCCTGCCTTAGGCAGCAGGACAGTGCGTAGGTCTTTCCACAGGCCAGGATGTTTCTTATCTTTGTGTCTTTTCCTGTGCTGGCCCTCTGCCTAGCATCCCCATTTTTGCCCACCTCCTCGTCCTTTCCTAAATCCCCCATCCCCAGGTGGGCCTGGGGCCCCTCCTCTGAGCTCTCACAGTCCCCGTACTTCCCTTGATCTCAGCAACTCCCATCATATGGGTTTAGTATTATTATCACATGCTCTTCCCCAATATCAGGGCCTATGGCTGATTCATGACTCCAGGGCTCGGCATGGAGCCTGGCACAGAGGACAGCGAATGCTTGTGAAATGAATAAAGCAGTGTTCATTCTTATTCTGAACTGCTGGCGCCCTTGTAGCTTCCCTCATTTACTCCCAGGCTAGGCCCGCATCACTGTCCTGTGACAGTCTTCCAGGTATTTCTCTTCTCTGGGGTCCCGTCTCCCATGTGATGAGCTTCTCTGTCCTCTCTCTGTAAGCTGGAAATGGACACATAGTCCCCTTCTCTGAAACCCTCACCTCCTTCATTCTCATTACACTTACTTTCTCCTAGGGGCAGAGGTAGTGATCAGTCATCTAGAGAGGAGAGTTGGACCAAGCACCTTTCCCTCAAAGCCCAATCCCCAGGGACGTCAGATCCTCTCATTACAAATACCATGGGAGAGGTTAAAAAATGGAGCAGGATGCTTGGTGGTTGGGGGCCAGATATACAGTGAACTTCTTATCAACAGCGGCATGAAAATGGGAACTCGATGGCTGCACTCAGGAGTGCCATTGATAGGTTAGATTCAGTCCTTTCAACCCAGAGGGAAAAACGAAATGATGTCAATGGAGGTACTGCTGTGTACCAGGCCCATTACATGTATTACCTCATAGACTTTGCACAATTCTGGGAGGAAGGTGTTACCATTATCTGCATTTCCAAGACGATGAAGCTGAGGTTCAGAGAAGTGAAGAGTCTTGCCTGGAATTTAACTTATGAGGAAAGAGCTAGAATTTGAACCTAGGTGTTTCTGGCTCCCAAAGCGTGCCCTCTTTCTAGAGCATGTCTACCATCCTGTGATTCCATTCCATGGAAACATCTGCGATTGCATTGTGCCCAGCCTGAAGAAGGCATGATGTGTGTCTCCGAGCTTCCGGGGGGCCCACTGAACCCCCCCTTGGCTGAGTTTCTGGCCAAGGGTGGCAGTAAGGGTCAGGATCCCTGAATGCATCAGCATTTGATCATAGAAGAGAGATCCTTTGAGCAGCGGCAATCATTCCCAGGCCGTCATGGACCTCAGATGAGATGCCAAGGGCCCAGATGGGATTTCACTATAAATGGTTTGCTCATTGGTGTTTGACCTCTACTTTCCATCAGTTTGATTTCCAGTTCCTAGTGTTTACTGACTGGGAAAAAAAGCTCAAGCTAATGAAATCTCTCCCTACTTCTTTCCTACTTTTCTGGATGTCACAAATGAAGAGGTGTTTCCATGCGGTGACCTCAAGAGTCCCATTGTTTCCTGTGAATGATGGGCCCTGGCTGCCTTCCACCCATATTTCCAGGCCTTTAGAGTGAGGCTGGTCATGGGCCTCCTTCTGGCCAGTGGCTGTCAAGAGAGCGGTCAGTGTTGCTTCTAGGCTGAGGCTTGTAAGAGTGGGTGTGAGTTCTCCCACGGCGCTCTCCCCCTGCTCCCTGATGATGGAGCTAGTCTGGTTCCCCGAGTCACTGCTCGGAAAGAAGCTGCCTGGAGAGCTGCAGGTCCCACAGCAGACTTCACAGGAGGGAGAAACAAGCCTTTGTTGTACTAAGTCACAGAGACTGCAGGATTAATTTGTTACCACTGAATAACTTAGCCACCTTGACAAACACAGTCCCCACAGCCCCCCTTCAGCAATGCCACAGCACCTCGTATATGTCAGGCACCGTGCTAGGAAGAGACAAGAGACACGGTGGGTGTCCTCACCCTTGACGAGGCAGCAGATGAAAACAAATGAGTTTTTATAATGCAGAGTGTCAGTACTGTGACAAGAAGAAATGCGGCATCCACAAGGAATCCGAAGAAAGGGTGGGCAAGGTGGAGGGAGGGACAAGTCACAGAAGGCTTCCCAGGGGGAAGTCCCTTCTCACCTGGGTCGTAGTGGGTGAATAGAAGTCAGTCCGACAGCTGCAAACTGGTGGCTTGTACCCTTTGGTCAGCACAGTATTTTAAGTGTTAATAATACTTAAAAACAAGGAGTCTCGTAAAATTCTGGATTTGGGGCTTCACTTTAAAAACTCAGGATAAAGGGATTTCCCTGGTGGTCCAGTAGCTAAGAATCCACCTTCCAATGCAGGGGATGAGGGTTCGATCCCTGGTCGGGGAGGTAAGATCCCACATGGTGCCACAACCCCTGAAGCCCACATGCTGTGGAGCCAGTGCTCCACAGCCAGCGAGAAGCCTCCGCACACGCAGCTAGGCAACGTCTTCACGCTGCAGTGAAGATCCCATGCACCACAGTAAAGACACAGCTCGGCCCCCCACCTGCAAAAGAATCCGGCTCCAACAACCGGCTGGAGCCGGCAGGGGCGTCCCCTCTAGACAGACACGGCTATGCCAGGTCATCTCAGTTACCTTCATGCATTCGCTCCCTGCCAGCCAGCAGTCGGGTTTGCAACCCCTGAGTGAGCAATTCTCATTAAACTTTGTCCACCCAGCAGATCCTTTTCAGCCATGAAAAGTCTGAAGAACCACGAGCCAGGCTTGTCCAGCCTCCTCCCTCTCCCAGACCATCAGAGGTTCCAAGAGCTCCTCATGGGAAGCACAAGAGGCCCTGCCTCGGCTGACCATGTCCCCAGAGTGGGAGGAACCCTGGTCCAGCCAGGGCGGGAAAAAGGAAGCCCCCTTATGGTCCCAGAGAGGCAGGCCTGCACCTCCCCACACACACCCCTTGTAGAAGACACACACCCCTGGATTTTGGCTGCCCAGAATCCATCCCTCCTCCTTTTAGTAGTAGTCCTTTGATTATCTTTTTGGGAACAACCCCTTCCTTGGTGTTCAAACTTGGAGTGAGTCTAATCAAACCGCCATGCTCTCTGTTGGCCAAGAGGAGGACACGGGATACACAGCAGCTGGCTTGTGCCCCTCCTGGAGCTGTGAGTCACGTGAAGACAGAGGCGAAGAGGAAACAGCAGTTGTGGCCGATGCAACCCGAAGGGGAAAAATGACTTCAGTTCCTGCTCCCGAGCTCCTAGTCTGCCCCAGCCCCTATCCTTTCCTGGGGATGACAACCAGCCTGGCCTTTGATTCTGGGAGCTATCTGATACCCTCTTTATAATCCCTGCTTCTGTCTGAGTGAGGCTGATTGATTTCTGTTGCTTGCTACCAACACACCCTAACTCATACCCAGCCCCTCTCAAAGGCTGGTATGAGTGGCTGGGGTTCACACCAGATTTCCCCTGAGCACCTAGCTGGTGTAGGCTGTGGAGGCAGGGCTTGCCTGTCCCCAGTCCTCAGCTCCTTCCTCCCCTCTGTTAGAGCCATCTTCTGCAGGCCCAGCCTCACTAGGAACTGGGATCCCTCCCAGGCCCATCCTCTGCGGTCACCCCTAGCTGTCCTGACTACTATCTGGCCTCTGCCCTGGTCAGCCTGGCAGCTCAGGGTCATCTGCCCAGCAATCCGACTCCTTCTCAGGATGTGGCCTCCTCTGCCGTCCCCAGGACAACGCTTGCCCCAAAGCTTGTGGCCGAGTCAGAAGACATCCTGCTGGTGGGCCTGCCTGGACTCTGGGGCCGTGCCTCTGCCAAGCTGGGTTTTTTCTTGGTCTGTTTCTATGTCTCTATCCTGCATTGTACTTTTATTACCTTTATACTGAACAAAAGTAACACACTCCCTTTTTAACCTTTAAAACATGTACTTGAAAAGGGAACAGGAGATCCTTCTCATAAACAGAATATCTGTATTGTGCTCTATACATGGAAAGTAATAGTAAAAAAAAAAAAAATACATGGAAAAGACAACATTGTTATTCATTTTCAGCCAGATGCTCTTGGTAGCTGAAGACTGGGTCTCTGTCTTGGAAATGAAGATCAACAAGCAATAGAGAGGCCTCAAGGAGATGCTACCCTCCAACTGAGACTTCCTCCTTGATGGAATCAGCTGAAAAGGAAGTAACTCTCTCCCGCGGGTATTTGACTTGTGCCTGAATAACTCTCCAAGCAATCTCATAGACCACTCGTGTTTGGCGCCTGTGGATGCTGCCTCAGCAGCCTCTGTCTGCTTCAAGATCCTGTGGCCAGCTGACTGCCAGGACCCGCTCACTGCTGCCCTCTGGGGCCTGACCACTGCTGCCTGCCCCACGCCCATCAAACACTGGATTCCAGACTGACCAGGCCTGGACAGTTGCTTTGGCCGAGTGAAGAGCTTGGTTCTAGGCTGAGCCATCCCAGCAAGGTACAGAAAGTCATAAGAATTTACCATGTTGAGCCCACCTTAAATGACAGGCACTATGGTAGTTGTTTTATATACATCATTTCAGATTTTTCCACCTTTCAGTCATTTGTGTATCTGCTGTTATCAGTGCTGTTCATTTACTTAGTGTTTTTCTTTAAATCAATTTGCCTTTCAAAAAGCACAGAATTTTATTTTAAAAGGAAATGCTACATTATTTTCATAAATCATGAAGCCTAATATGCTGCTTATATTTTTCTAACATGCATCAATCGTGAGCTATTAAAATAATAAATGTTTATCCCTATACCACCTAAAACCATCACACACACCATCAATCACATGTGCAGCAGCCTTCGGGAAATACGACAGCGTCTTAGCTAATGCTCACACATCCTTGGAAGAAGGACGGTTTACAGACAAGAATGTGGAGGCTCAGAAGGGCCCCATCTCACGTCCATAGGCGGAAAGTCTAGGGGCTGAGATTTGCATCCAGACGGCCTAACGCAGATGCCTAGACTATTTCAACATTGGTGCTTTCCAAATGATTTTTTTCAATCCAAAGAACCCTTTGAAAATGAAAATGTGTGGAAACCCAATATACGTGTGTGCGAAGTCACTTCAGCTGTGTCCAACGCTTTGTGACCCCAGGGTCTGTAGCCCACCAGGCTTCTCTGTCCATGGGATTCTCCAGGCAAGAATACTGGAGTGGGTTGCCATGACCTCCTCCAGGGGACCTTCCCGGCCCAGGGATCGAACCCACGTCGTATGTCTCCTGCACTGGCAGTTGGATTCTCTTTACCACTAGCACCACTGGGGGAGCCCAATCCAATGTATAGAATAGATAAAATTGCAGTTTTAAAAATTTGACTGGCATGGTCTAGGGTGGGTCGGGGGAATTTCCTTTGCTCAAACTCATCCCCTGGTGGTCCCTGAGAGTCTGCCTCCGAAGCCTGGTACTCTGAGGAACATTATTTTAAACCTGCACGGCACCATCTTTCTTGACTCTCCTTAGTCCAGTTTTCCCTATAGGCCACACTTCTGAGGGACACCTCTTGAATCTGTGCTGTCCTTTCTGGCTGGACGTCTTCGCCCTGGGCTTTTGCCATCTTGAAATCTTGACATTTTCCATCTGCCCCTCCGGAAACCTCCCACTGGCATTGCCAGCCTTACTCTCCTCTCATTGCTCACTCGTTGGACACTGGCATCTAACCTGTGCCCAGGTTCTTGGATGGCACGGGGGACCGAGGAGCGCAGACGCCGTGCCTCTGACGGGTTCTCAAGCCAGCGTGGGAGAGGGACTCACAGACAGAACAAAGACTGGGGCAGCCGCGCTTCACCGGAATCCCATTCGTCCCCTCCGTCCCCTCTCCCTCAGATGCCTGGTCACATCCTGTGATGGGTGGTGACTGAGACGGAGCCAGCAGAGGGGACCCCAGCAGTGCTGGCTGGCCTCAGCGTTGGGACGCCAGAAGCCTTGTCTGATCACTCACTAATGCTCTGCATCGCTGCTCCCTCTAGTAACCACTGCCGGATGGAAGTCTCGAGTTAGACTCATACTCGCTAAGAACCCCAAACCTTCCCTCCAGCAGGAAGACCAGTTTATGACTCTGCCAGCATCTGCAGTATGGGGGCTCTGCCTAACTGTGGGCTGCCACAGGCCTCCTCCCCTCATGGTGGAGCTGATTTGGCCCTTCAAAGCTAGAGTCCACCTCCCACTGAAGTGGGTATCCCCCAAAGTCCTCTGTCTCCCAGGAAGAGAAGACTCTGTTGCCCTAAAATATGGAAAGATCCTCACAGAGTGCCAATAAGTTTTAAAGATTCCTGAAGGACATTCAGCCTTGCAGTGCCCCCAACCAAGCCAATGCTGCTACTTTTTGGCAATGGCCTCTCTGAAATGCCTCCATCTTTGGAAGGCTCCAAATGTCCCCAGAACAGCACACTTGGGGTCTCCCCTGTGCTGAGGGACCATGTCTAAGTCAGGCTCAAGTTCTAGGAAGCTTCTCCCTTGGTAGTCCTTAATTTGAGTCCATTAACAAATGCAAAACAAGTCAGTTCAAGCCAAGTCAACTCAAGTCAATTCTACTCAACTCAACCCAACTCTATGCACTTGTTGTTGGTCCGTCGCTCAGTCTGAACTCTTTGTGATCTCACGGACTGCCACACACCAGACTTTCCCGTCCTTCACTAGCTCCTGGAATTTTCTCAAACTCATGTCCATTTAGTCAGTGACGCCATCCAACCATCTTATCCTCTGTCATCCCCTTCTTCTCCTGCCCTCAGTCTTTCCCAGCATCAGGGGCTTTTCCACTGAGTCAGCTCTTTGCATCAGGTGGCCAAAGTACTGGAGCTTCAGCTTCAGCATCAGTCCTTCCAGTGAATATTCAGGGTTGATTTCCTTTAGGATTGATCTCCTTGCGGCCCAGTGCATGATTCCTGCATGCTCATAGTTCAGTGCATACTTACTGCACATCTCTTTGTCTTACTACCTCGAGTCCAGCTCTTGTTTGGGAAAAGTTAGAATCTGACCACAAGACACAATCTTTACTCTCAAGGAGTTTTCTATTTTGAATGTAGATTCAGCGCAAAACTTCCTGAGGGAATGAACACCTTCCAAAGGGGCCACAGAAAGAACATCCCTTTCGGGCTTGGAGACAGCCTGACTAGTCGCTTAATCCCTGCAGTTGGTGCCATAAGACTTTTCAGACTGCCCTTGGACTTGTCTGACCTCAAGACTTCAGACTGCAGAGTCAGTGGCCTCTCACACTTCAGAGTAGGATAGCTTATTCATAAGAGTCCTGAGTAATTCATTCATTCATTTATTCATTCACAAACATGCATTGAGCATTTTACGTGCCAGGTACTTTACAGCCATTATACCATTTAATTCTCACAGCAGTCAGTGTGGATGCAGAACCATTAAGTGGTCAGCTAGGATGTAACTCAGTCCTAATTTCAAAGCCTATTCTCTTTCTGTCTCATCCCACGGTCTCTTAGAACAATTGAGTAGAATCCATAATAAAGCATAGAGATCCCCGAATGCTTAAACAAGCACATTCTATATGGAGGGAAAGAGTGGATTAATGAATATTTTATGTGAGGCAAAATCCCACCTGACCAGTTTAGTAGAATGCTTTGAGAAGTGAACTATATACGGAGATAAAGGGTGACTTTTACAAAAAGCCTTTGTCAAGTTTTCATCCCAAAGCCTATTAATAAAATTGATTCATTATAGAACTGGGCAGAGGTGGGTGGTGAGTGGGAGGGAGTCTATTTTTGCATGGATAGAGAACTGGCTTAGAGACAAGAAAGAGAGGGTGGAGATAAATGGGTGCTTTTTCAAACAGGGAACTAGGATTCCCCAGGAATCGGCACCGAGTTTGGTCTTATATAACACCCAGCACACTAGCATTGAACCCCTAGTGTGTACAGGCCCTGCATTAAGCACGGGGGTATCCAAACAAGCCAGGCTCAGTTCCCCTCTTGGAAGATCCCACGAAAGGGGATGCTCAGGGGTTTACAGAGAAGCTCCTGTGAAATGGCATGACCTCGGAGAGCAACTGGAGAAGGCTGCTGGGGGATGGAAGGGAGCACCAGACAGCAATCAGACAATCTGAGCTCTGGGACCAGCTCCACTACCGACTTGCTGTGTGACTCTGGGCGAACCCCTTCCCTCTCTGGCTCCCAGTTTCTGCTCGTATACAATGAAGAAGTTGGACGAGATGAAAGGGCTGCGGTGTCCTGGATGGAGGACAAGGATTGGGAACAGGGCCTGGTTCTGAGAAAGTCTGCACGCGCTGCGGCCAGCGTGCCTCTTCCTGTCCCTGAGCTGCGGCGGGAGAGGCCACTGTGTCTTTGTGAAGAGTGAGGATGAGGCAAAGAGCCGCGAGGTCTGTGATGCTGGGGCTCAGAGCCCAGCCTGGAATCCCTCAGTGGCATTCTCTGCGAGTGACTCAGCATCATAAATAGCTCCCATCTGGATGAGCAATGATATCTATAGCGATCAAGCGATCTCTATATCCACACACACTCTCTCTGTGCAAATATGTGGCTCAGTGTATGCTAAATACGAGGTGGCCTGGAGACGTTCCTCCTCTTAAAAGACTATTTGGTATGAAACTCAAGACTGTTTATTTAAAGAAACAAGTTTACAACTATGCACGTTGGATTACTGGTAGTGGGTGGTGAGGAAGAGGCGAGGTGGATGGATGAAGGGAGGCTGGGTGTGATCCAAGCTTGGGGGCCACCTGAAGAGGAACCGAGGCTGACAGGTCCACCTTTCATCCTGTTGTCTGCTGAGGGGGTGGGGGTAATGAACATCCACATGAGACGCTTGGGATCCTGGGGTGGGGTTGCAGAGGGGAGTGTTAAGCTCATCAACGCAGCAGCTCAACAAAAGGCATAGGAACTGGGAGTGAGAGGAGAGTAAGCTTCCAGCACTGCTCTGCCCTGCCGCTGATCTCAGGCAATTCATTAGTTCACTCATTCATTCGTCAAACAAACACCAACCACCTAAAAGGTACGTAGACCACTTGGGGATACAGACAGGAAAAAGAGGGTAGGAGCTCAGGCTTAGCCACCTGCGGCTGTCCGTCTTCAGGCAAGTCCTTCCCTTGCTCTATGCTTCAGTTTCCTCATTTGTAACCTGGGATAATACCTCAAGGTGTTTTGGGGGGTGGGAGGGTCTTCATTGAATAAGGTAGCACAGACAAAGATGTTCTTCCCTGTTGTAATGTAAGCTAGCGCCATTCTAACACGTGGCCAGATTGACCCATCTCATTCCCACTGGGGAGTGCTCTTGGGGACCACCAAGGGGAAGTAGCATCACGACCACCTTCACCAGCAGCAGGAGCGGGGGCCGCTCTGAACACCGCGTATGGGCATGAGCCTGGACAGCACCCTCTCCTTTGCTTCCTGGCTGAGCTGAGATGCAGGAGCCTTCAGTTACACGCCAGAGACCCACAGACTCCCGGGAAGTGGGGAGAGGGTGGTAAGGGCTGGGAGGACAGGGCTGCAGGGGGTGGGGAGGCTTCCTGAATGGGCACCCCTCCCCAGACCCCTCTGACAGATGAGCCCTTGCCCCTGTTGAGGCCGCACTGATCCTCTGGATTCTGGCAAAGGGCTGGGCAGTTCAGGATGGGGTCCTGCTTGGCAGGAGACCCAGCCCTGACCCCACCTCACCTGCTCCTGACAGCAGTCGGTCGTCTTAGTCACCGGATCAGGCAATGCTGCTGCGGTACCAGTGGCCACACTGCTTTCTGGCTTCATTGGGATTTCTGCCTGGTGTCAGTGGGTGGGATTTATGGTCAGTCAGATCTGGGCTTGAGTTCTGGCTTTGGGGAAATCCATTCCACTTCTCTGAGCCTCAGTTTCCTCCTGTAGAGAATGGGGCTACTGAGAGCACCACCCTCATATATTGTGCCATACAGCTGCTCGTTATTATTTTGGGTTAGTTAATATTAGTGTTATTCACTCAGCCACGTCCAATCCTTTGTGGTGCTGTGGACTGTAGTCCCCCCAGGCTCCTCTGACCATGGGATTCTTCCAACAGGAATACTGGAGTTGCCATGCCCCTCTCCAGGGGATCTTCCCCACCCAGAGATTGAGCCCAGGTCTCCTGCATTGCCGGCGGAGTCTTTACTGTTTGGGACACCAGGGAAGCCTCTATTATTATTGGTGGTGGTGCTCTGACATAAGACAATGCCTGTGAAGATTTCTATTTCATGGTAGCCCCTGAAGTCCTAGTTACCTTCCTCTGCTCTCTTCTAGGAGGTACCAGATAAACCTAAAAAGGCAAAGGGTACCCAGTAAGTATTTGTCGATCGAGCAAAGCTCAGCAAGTTCGCCAGGTTTGCCTTCACATGGCTCGGAAGAACGAGGCCGATGCTCCGCTCTCACATCGTAGGCGCGCACACAGGGGCTGGAAGGGGGCATGATCCGCTCGGTTTGCGCAGGGCTGAGCGTGGAGCCAGGCGAGACCCAGCAGCCCTCACTCTTTCTCTCCCGCTGCAGTCCGCTCCGCTCTGGGCTGGACGCCAAGGCCTCAGCCACTGCAGGGACCTGAGCACAACCTGTCACCTCCTCCCCGAATATTTTCTCTTCCTGACGCCACCAGCGTCCTGCTTGCTGCGACACACGAAGTGCGGATTCCGGTCTCGGCAACAGGGCTGGGGATGGGGGGTGGGCCCCAGGTCAGGGGTTCCAATAGACCAGCCGACTCAAGGCCCTGTATGTCGTTGGCGGTCTTCTGGGACCACGCTGGGTAGCACAGCTCTAACCCGCTGGGTCTCAACGGCTCCCGGCACTATCGCCTCCTCACAGAATCCCCTCTGCCCCCTCAGCCCCTCCGCTGAGACAGGAGCCGAGTGAGGACGGGCCTTGCTGCTGGCTCCCCAGAGCCTGGCACTTAGCAGGGCTTGATAAATATCTGCTGAGTGAATGAACAAGTAAATAAGAGGTGCCAGGCCCTGTTCTAAACGCTGGGAACAGCACAGTGAACAGGGCAGGTGGGCTGCCTACTCTGGGGAGGCTGACAGTGCTTGAATTTAAAGCTAGCAGCTGGATTGGCCAAAGGACAGAGTGGCTTCTTCCTCACTGGTGAGGTAGGGTGGGGGTGGGGGGTCTCTCTGGTTGGGGGTGCTGGCTGCCCGGAGCATCTCTGAGCAGGGTCTGCGTGTTGAGTTGGGAGGCTGACCCTGATAGGCAGATTGGGGTCAGTGGGGGTGAACTGTTACATTTGGAACGGATACACAACAAGGTCCTACTGTACGGCACAGGGAACTATATCCAATCTCCTGGAATAAGCCAGAAAGGAAAACAATTAAAAGAGAACATGTGTATAACTGTTGTGTAGCAGAAATTAACAAAACATTGTAAATCAACTGCACTTCAAAAAAAAGGTCGGGCGGCAAGGAGAGGAGTGCAGGCGTTGCAGTCAAGTGCTTTGCGTCTACCTGTTGCTGAGTCCCGAAGAGGCAGCATGTTGCCTGGCACATAGTAGGTGCTTAGCAAATTTTGTTTAGTGAGTGAAGAGTAGGCAGACCGTGTGTTGGGACAACACAGGTCTAGGGACTTGTGGGAATCAAGAGCGTTAACTACTGGAGTTATTATGACTCACCCTTGAGTGGGGCTTTGCTCTTTCTAGAGCTTTCCTGCCATGGTGATTATGCTCACTGAGCAGGTGAGGGCCCATTGGGCACAGGTTTACAAGAGAGCCCTCTGCGCTGGGCGTTAGTGTTATTGACATAAGCGGCAGGATGGGGACAGCAGTTTCAGCGTAACTGAGCTGTGTCAGGTCCTTCACATCCACAATCTCTCGCATTAGAGTGGCCGAGGTCATGCTTGTCATCACAGAGGAGGGCACAGATGCTCTGAGAAGTGTCAATCTTGCACAGCTGGAACCCAGGTTTACTCTAGAGTGAGGTGTTCAAAAGCTCACAACCTATTTGGGACCCAAAGAGGAAAGTGGATAGATAGTTAAAATACGATGTGATATCCACCTGAGGGGGGGTTGGTCAGAGGAGACTCACTGCCAGGAGGCAGTGGGAGGGCTTCCCTGAGATGAAGAGTCTGGAGCTGAGGTTTAGGGACAGTGGGGCTGGAAAGGTTTCCCAGGCAGAGGGAAGAGCATCTGCAAAGGCATCGAGAGAGAATGGTCTTCCCAGGCACTTGGAGGAGTTAGGTTTGGCCAGAGACTTGGGGAGAAATAAAGATGAGGCTGGGAGATTGTCTGTACCAGGTAGGGGGTCTCATTTTAGCAGGGTGTGAGCTTCACTCTGAGGATCCTGGAGGGCTTGACTTTGCGCTCTAGAGAGCTCCTCTGGGAGACAGCTGATGAGTTGGGGGACGGGAAGACTCAGCAGCCAAGCTTGTGTTTGATGAGGCGCAGGGCAGAGGAAAGAGCCTCTCAGCCTCCAGGCAATGTGTTGAGTACAGAGATGTGGGTTCTCTGTGAGTCAGCCCTCAGGTTGGCTGACCCACCCTGCAGAGTTGGAAGCCCGCCCGCAGCTCCAAGAAGACCAGTGGGTCAGGTCATTATCTCTGCCCCAGCCTCAGCCCAGCCAAGCCCTCCTCTGCCACCTGACTGCTCCCAAAATGTGTCCTAGCAACCTTGCAGGCTTCACCTTGGCAACCGCATCCTCTGCACTCCCCTATTCTGGCTGGGCTGGAGTGGAAGGAGGAGTCGGGGTCCCTCCCGTCCACCAGACTTGCCTTGCACCCCTGGCTGCCAGCACCCTGGGGCTGATCAGGTGGAGGCTGGCCTATGTGATGAGGGATGTGGGTCTGGACACAGGACAAGACCTTGGACTGAGAACCTCCTGAGCTGTGTTCTGACTGCAGGCCTGGTGCTCTGAGTAACCTTGGTCCAGTATCTCCCACTCCTGGGGCCTCAGTTTTCCCTTCAGTAAAATAAGGAGATTGGACAAGACCGTCTCTAGTGTATAATATTGTCTTATTCCAGTTATCCCCGTGTTTAATCTTTTCTGTGGTTATTGGTTGGATGCTCTGATGATGACATGGATTTTAGTGTTGGACTGCAGGGCATTTAAATCCTGGTTTGCCTGGACAAGTTGCTGCACATTTCTGAGCCTAGAGTGCTTTCCTCTATAAAGTAAATCGAATGCTTTCTCACCCAAAGGGTTGAGAGTCAGGCGACGGTATGTAGGAAAGAGCTTTGTAAACGACAAAGAGCTACACGAATGTTACCTATTTCATCACGCGGACAGCGCTCAGTAATGATGTATTAAACGCCACCCACCCCACCAGAAACAAGAGCAAGCATTCAGTGATCTTTAGCACAACAATTTCATATTCACAACAACCAATAAGGTAGCTATTATTATTCCCATTTTCCAGGTGAACAAATAGGGGGCCTCCATGGTTAAGTACAGAAGGAACTCAGCCAGACTCCCTGGCTTCAAAACTTGACTGTTGAAAATTTAATGAGGTGGCCACACCAGCATCTCGTCTCTCCATCTTTGGTTTTGCCTCTTGCCTCAAGTCAGGATCTAACTCAGGGTCTGGTGGGTACAGGGGCAACCTTGTCATTTTTTGTGCATCTTCCAAGTGCCAAGAATTGACCACTTTCTCAGGCTTTCACAAGCATGCCACCCCCTCCCACTCCCAGGGAGTCCCGTTAAAATGCAGATTCTGATTCCATGGGTCTTGGAAGCAGCTGCACTTCCTCATTTCTAATAAGTTCCCAGAAGATACTGACTTTCCTGGTTTGTGATCACACTTGGAGTAGCTGGGTCCCAGGCGTGCGTGAGTGCACGCTCATTCGCTTCAGTCACGTTCAACTCTCTGCGACCCTATGGACTGTAGCCCCCCAGGCTCCTCAGTCCATGGGATTTTCCAGGCAAGAATACTGGAGTGGGTTGCCATACTCTCCTCCAGGGGATCTTCCCGGCCCAGGGATCAAACTCGTATCTCCTGCGTCTTCTGCATCGCAGGTAAATTCTTTACCACTGAGCCACCAGGGAAGGCCCAGCTAGGTCCTAGAAGACTTTAAAGTGAAAGTGAAAGTGAAGTCATGTCCAACTCTTTGTGACCCCATGGACTGTAGCCTACCAGGCTCCTCCGTCCATGGGATTTTTCCAGGCAAGAATACTGGAGTGGGTTGCCATTTTCCTCTCCAGGGGAATCTTCCTGACCCAGGGATCGAACCCGGGTCTTCTGCATTGCAGGCAGATGCTTTACCCTCAGAGCCACCAGGGGACTTTATCTTAGTAAATCCTGGGGATCAGGTTTAGTTGGCCCCAGGGTCACAGATGGGGAACTGAGGCTTGAGATGCAGTGTGCCTTACTCAGGATCCCACCATGTACAAGACATGGGTTTGAACTGCTTGACTAATGTAGTGTCCTGGGGGTTGTGGGCCTAGCAGTGCCTCCAAGCTGTGTGGTCCCTGCTTGAGCTCTGTCTCCACAACTGAAGCAAGCAGTGATCTCCGAGTCCCTGTTTGGAGATGTTTGTTTCTTTCATCACGAAGAGACTAGTTTTAGATACTGGCTCCCTGTGGGAACAGGGCCCTGGCCCAGGAAGTGTCCCTGCAGGGGAGTGAGCATCTGAGGGTCAGGATTACATTCTGTACGCGAATGACTCATCTTTCAATCTCTTTTGGAATCCTGTCTTTACTTGAAAATATTTTGTATTTTAATCATCATAGATTTTTTGCATTAATCTTATTAAAAAATACTGCACAAAATGATATTTATGTTGATGGCTGAGCTTTTTAGCATCCCCTTACATTTTGCACCTAAGACAGACGCCTCTCCACCTGCCACCCCCCAGCCTGGGTCAGCCCCGTGTCTTCCCCCTCCCTCTCCTGCCTCGTGGCATTAGGATGCTGCCTGCGAGGCACTGCGGTGCCCACCCGGCAGCCAGCCAGCTGATGGATTTATTTCCCAGCAGGAGAATCCATCACTTTGCTTGCCTTTTGGCTGACCTGCTCTGGAGGCGGCAGTGGGGACTGTGGGTCTGAAGAGGTCCCAGGGATCTCTCCGATGTGGGCTTTGTCATATCAGGTCCCTTATGGCTAGTGTGATAGAGGTAAATGATTCAGAACTTAGATTCTGTCACCTCTCTGCTTCAGCCAGTCTTCAAGGCCCTGCCAGCTCTGCCCTCTTCTCTACCACCTTCCCCTTTGCTCAGTAGGTTTCTGTCCTGTGATGTCATCAGGCTTATTCCTACCCCAGGACTTTTGCACTTTCTGCCTGGACAGCTGCTTCATGACCAGCCGCTTCTCCCTGTCCAGATGTTGGTTTCAATGTCTCTTCCGTCAAGCCTCCCCAGGCTTCCTTACCTGAGCAGCCCCACTCTCCTTAGCACACCTCTTCTTTTATTTCCTTCCTAGCACTTACGTAACTTGGTGGAATTATACTTGTTTACTCGCTTATTCCCTCTGTCTCCACTAGAATGTGTTTTTATTTCATTCTTCACTGACTCTCCAGCTCCCGCAAGAGTTACTGGCCCATCACAGGTGCTCAGTAAGTATTGAGGGATCAATGAGCCATATCCTGAGCTTTGGTTTCCACATTTGTGAAATGAAGTACAACTCTAAGCCCACACTGTCAGAATCAGAGGCCAAACAGCCTGGGCGGACTGGCTGTAGTGTTCCCATTTCACAGTTGATGAACCTGAAGCCCAGGGAGGTGCAAGGACTTGCCCAAGTTTACCCAGCTGGGAAGGTCTGGGGCTGGGGTTCTCCCCAGTTTGGAGAAGCGCCCACTTCCATGCCTTGCTCAGAGGAGGCAGTCAGCAACGTGAAAACTGGATCTGAGTGCCTCTGAGTATCTTGCCATCTGCTGCTTGAACTGCAAGACCCTACTTGCCCGCCCAGCTGTCACAGCTATCTGACAAGTCAGAGACAGGAATTCTAATGGCTGGTTTTTGTGGAACACAAAGTCCTGCTTCTTGCCAATGGAGAGATGCATTTTCTCTGCATTGGCAATTACCACACTGAATGTCTGGGGAACGGCTCTCATCTTCCAGGCACTTTACCAAGATTAACTTCTGAACCCCATGCAGCACTGCTTGCTGCAGTTTGAGGGGGTGCCTGGGGGACTGTGGCCAGCAGCGTCTCTGTCACAGGGAAAGCTGGGGTTTGGAGGGGCTTGAGGCCCCCAAGTCAACATCTCCAGGAGTTTATTTTCCTGAGAGCAGTTCCTCCACTGTCTAAAATGCCCTGACCTTCTCAAGGATTCAAGGATTCTGACTTTCCCTGCCCCATTTGTTCATTGGTTCAGCAGCGTATCTACAAATATTTGCTGAGACTATCCTAGGCATTCTTATAACCCTGAGGCTGCAACGGAGAACAAAGTGAAATGTATAGTGTCCTTGCCCTCCTACAATAATGGATCTGTAGGGGAGACAGATGACAGTGTCTAGTAACTGGCTGTGTGACTCTGGGTAGGTTCCTTTCTATTTCTGGGCCTTTGGGTTTCAGTTTATTCTCCACCCCTAATCCCCCCTGTTTAAGAGACTTTGATGACTTCTCACTGCAAAAAAAAAAAAAAAAAAAGAAAAAGAAAAAAAAAAAGCAAGATGGGAAACTTCCCTGGTGGTCCAGTGGTAAAGAATCACCTTCCAAAGCAGGGGATCTGAGTTGATCCCTGGCCAGGGAACTAAGATTCACATGCCTGAGGGCAACTAAGGCCATGCGCCACAACTACTGCACCACACGCTCCAGAGTTCACGCCCTGCAACCGGACAAGCGCACACACCTCGACTAGAGAAAGTCCGAGTGCCCCAACAGAGACCCGGCGCAGCCGTAACAGCCATTGGCTTGCAGACAAAAGACAGGCAAACCAAGACGGGCCTCCCTGGCCTGAGCGTCAAGGCCCCTCAGTGCTGGGCTCTCGCTGAACTTTCCCAGCACGTTCCCTGCCTTCCCACCCCCATTTTGCCACATTTTTATTTAACCAACACTCATTCGTCACTTTGTAAATGCCAGGCACTGTCTAAATGCTTTACAAAATGTAACCTGTTGAATCCTAACAGAAACACCTTGAAATGTGTTGTGATTCTCATCTCCATCTTAAAGATGAGGACCCTGAGACACACAGAGGTAGGTAATTCGCTTGAGGGTACACAGCTGCTAAATGGGCCAGGCCGGCTGGCGCTCTCTCCCGGCATCCCACTGCCTCTATGTTCCCTCCCTGCCTGTTTCAGACACCAGTCCTGCCATCTCCTTTTCTAGATACAACTCAACAGACATTGCCCACTTCCAGGAAGCCTCCCCTGATGTCTCCGAGGTTGAATGAGTTCTTCTTGTCTCGGGGTTCCCGCGACGCCTTGCACATCTCCCCACAGTAGCCCTTCCCATGGAATACACTTGTTCTGGTTTGTGTATCGTGCTCTATATTGGATGCTGAGCATCTCAACGGGGGAGGCTGTGTTTCACCCTCTCTGCTCCCTCTTGCCCAGCCCAGCATTCCCAGATCATGCACTCTGCATGCTGCAACCAGAGGCAACTTTTAAAAACAAAACTAGTTTTTATCACTCCACTGCTTGAATAGCCAGTGACAATCCATTGCACTTAGAAGGCTTTGCACGGTCTGGTCCTTGCCCACCCCTCCTTATCTGCTCTCACTCTCCTTCTCACTCACTTGGCTTCTAGCCACTTTGGTTCCTGTCTCCGCAGACAGTCCAGGCTCACAATAAATGCTCTGTTGAGCTATTCCTTCTGCCTGGAATGTTTTGCCCCACATCCACGTATGACTGACTTTTTTTATAATTTGGGCTTCAGTCCCATGTCTCCATTGCAGACAGACCTCCCCTATTGTTTGTTTGTTTGTTTGTTTGCTTAACTGTTTTCATATTTGCCTTTTACTTACTGTTAATGACTGTGTCGATTGCAAGTCTGTAAGCCCCATGAGAGCAGGGGTCTGGAGGGTCTTGCTCAGAACATGGAACAGTGCCTGACATAATAGCCGCTCAATGAGTTCATGTTGAAGGAAGAGTAGATGCTCTCCAAGGTCTCTTTGGGGAGATACAATTCAACTAAGCCCGGATAATATAATATAACTTATCTAATTTGGTCTCATCTCAGGCTAAAAGCTAGGATAATTTCACAAGCTGAAATTCATGATCTTCATTACCCTCCTACATCTTACCTGCAATCATACGCCTAGAAATAAGGCCACTTTATTGACTATTCTCTGCTGACTTCTCTTCATCAGGGATGCTTAAACTTCTTATACATGTTTTAATTTGTCCAACTAAGACTCAAGGAAACTTGTGAGATATTGCCCTCACCATTTTGCAGGCAGGGACATCCCTGAAAAGAAAAACTGCTGACTTGAGAAGTGCCCAGAGCCCAATGGGAGCACACACTCTCATCACAGCCATCACATTTCATCAACAACAGGAGAGACATCATGCTCCATGAAGGCACAAGAGCTGAGCACTGCCAGTGCCTGGGCCAAACGCTACTCATTTAAAACCCCAAAGGAATGGCTATCTGTAGCCGAGAGGGATGTGCAGCCAAATTCAGGGCAAATGGGAAGTCTTCACATACTTCCGGTTAAAGCAGGCAGGATGGACATACATGCGCAGAATTGAGGTCTAGGTGGCTGAGTGCAGAGCTATTGCTAATGTGCAGCAGCAAGAACAGAGGCACCATCATCCTCAACTTTCTCCAGAAAGATATGAGAGGGAGCTGTGTCAGGGCACCTCAGAGACCAGTTGTCACACATTGCCATCCTCTGGAGAACCAGAAAGGACCCTTCTGCCCTACTTCTGCCTCTTCCTTCCGGCTTCTTTGAGGTGGGGAACGAAATGGCATCTCAAGTGGAGGGGCTGAGAAACTTCTAAGGCCTAATCTTTTGGGCAAAATGGAGAACTGAATAGAACTCTGGAATTTTAAGTTCAAAGGTCTTGGCTCTGGTCTCAGCCCCGTAGGAACTTGGATACATTCCTCCCCATCTGTGTCCCTGTCTTCTTCATCTGTAAAATATGGCTGTTGGGTTGGATGGTTTCCATGACTTCATAGCTTCTGTATTTATGAGCTTATGATTCAGATGACTTTGAAAGGAATCTCAGTTTTTTCTTCTTCTTTATGGGGCTCTATTTGCCTTTTGATCAGTTTTGCCAATAGTCACTGGCCCCTGGTCATAGTATAGGTAGTAGAGAGTATTCTGGCTTGGTAAAACTTGTAGAGAGTTGATGTACCCTTTGCTTTTCCTAAAATAGTTTCTCTAAAGCATGTGGTTTATCACCACAGTGATTGCTTCTCTCAAAACTTTATACGAAGGAACAGGAATGTCCAGAACACATTAAGAAGAGAAAGCCATGGTTTGAGTTAGTGACTTCTAAGGTGGCATGGCATTTGAATGGCAGAGGTTGTTGCTGATGTTAAAATCCTTCTTATGAAGTGATAGGATGTCTTAGCTTTGCTTCAAAATAAGTCTGTGTTTGTGTGTGTTTGTACATGTATGTGTGATGAGAGCGGGTGTGGGTATAGATGAAATAAATTGCCCAACTGTTGAAGCTAGATGATGGGTACGTGGGGGGTTTATTATACTATTCTTTCTATTTTAAAAAATATGTTTGAAATATTTCATCACAAAAGGGCCTTTGGAGCCTGACTCCAGCTTTCTCTACACTCTCATTTCCTAGTCCCCATCCTGAGGACGCTGTGTCACAGTGACATCACCCTGGTGGCTGTGATTTCACACGTGGGGCCCCTACTCACAGCTCTGTCTGTTCAAGGTAGTTTTCCTCCTTTCCTGCCTCTGTGATCTCACAGCCTCACATACTCACCTTAATTACAGCACAATCATATCACATTGCAATTGTTTACTTTCTGCTTCTTTTGCTGGTCTGTGTCCCTTTCAGGACACTTCTCTGTCTCCCTAGCTCACAGCCAGGGCACATGAGTCCTCAGCACATGTTTACAGAGGGAATAATATCAGGAATAGTAGTTATTATTTTTTGAGCACTTATTACGTGCCAGGCACTGCCCTCATCTCATTATATAGGTATTTCATTAAAGCCTCACTACAAGTGGGTACTATTAACCTGTCTTCTCAGAAGGTCACTTCCAAGGTCACAGACTTGTAAGTGACAGAGCTGAGATTTGGACTCAACTGAAACTACTTGGCTTTTCTCTGCACATCTGGTATTTTAAGACTTCTCTATCAATCTTACACAACAAGTCCAGGATTTGGGGAGCATGAATTTTAGGCTCAATTTTGCTACAAAATTGCTAAGTGACCTTGGGCAAATTACCTTTGCCCCCTGAGCTCAGTCTTTCCATCTCCCAGTGAGACTCTCAGTAAGCGAGGATCACGTGATTCCAGGGCCCTCCCTGCTTCAGCAGAGGAAAGGTTTCCTCTTCCACATTTGATCTCCTGTCGCCGAACTGGCCTCCCTGTTTGGGAATCTCCTAGCTTCTCATCCTCTTTTCTGGCCACTTGCAACCTCCCAGAGTCAAGCCATTTTCACAACCTGCTGCCCAGGTCCCCTCCTTACCCCTTCTTTCCTTGCGGGCTTCACTCTGGAGGTGGGGGCGGAACCCTAGGCAGGAGGGAGGGGGAGCGTGTAGCCGCCGGCTTCGTGAGGCTTCCCCGCGGTTTCTTGGCCCCCTTCCCCCCACGGAAACTCAGCCTCACACTTTCTAGGGATGTTCCGGGGACAGTCGGAGTCAGTGATTGCAGCTGCCAGCCTTAGGCATCTGTGTTAGGCTTTCTGATGAAGTCCGCGGTCCGGAGCTAGCGTGGAGGCGGGGATTTGGAAGAGAGAGGGGGCGGCGCACTCCTTCCTCTTAGCCTAGGCCCAACCTGCCCAACTGTAGCCCGGGACCTTTCTGTGCCGTCTCCCCTCCCATCCTCTTTCCGACTTCCAGCTGGGACCCGCCATTGCACCGCCAGGCCTTGGCGAACTGCAGACCCAAGCCAAGAAACGCGCGAATATGACTAGGCCCCCTCCCCTGCTCGCCTCTGGCGCTGCTCTGGGGGAAGTCGAAAGACCCTCACGGAGGTAACCACCCACTCCCAAGGAACGCAGGAGGCCCCAGCCAGCCCCCTGTCTTTGTTCGCGGCTCGCTAGGAAGGTGGCGCCCGGCGAGAGCTGTCCGCCGCTACGGTGCTGACGCGGGGAACGGAGCCCGCGGGGGCGGAGGACTGTCCTCCGCGACCGTGGTACTGAACCCGGACCGAACCATTAGAGGAGCCGGCCCGGCGGGCGCGGTCCGCCTGTGCGAGAACTGACCCCAGGGAGAGGACGCGGCGGGGCGCGGGAGCTGTCCCCGAGGTGGTGCTGAAGCGAGTTGGAGCCCGTGGCGCCCTCCGCCTCGCCCCGGAAGAGCCGGCGGCAGCGCAGAGCTACCCGGAGAAGGAAGGAGGGCGGAGGAAGCCGCCCTCAGGGAGCTCAGCAGCGCGGGGCCTACGGCTAGGGTCTCTCCCGCGAACCTGCTCCAGCGGAGGAGGTGGCGGCTCCGCAACGGAGAGCGAGCGCGAGTTCTACGAACCTGTTGGAAGCTGCAGCTCCACCGCGGCCGACCAGGGCGCCCGGGACCGAGGTTCTGGAGCGCCTCTCCCTGCCCCCTCTTCCTGGACTCCTCCGCGGAGGCGCTCCCTCCTGCCCCGGCTAGCACATGTGCACGCAGGGGGCGCCGAGCCCCTCTTCGATCCGCCCCGAATGTCCGTCGGGCTGCAGGGCGCCGAGTCGACAGGCCTCCCCCAAGGGCAGACCCGCTCCCAGGGAGACCCAAGCTTCCTGAGAAAGGAGGCGGGGGCTCGCGACGGGGACGAGAGAGGGCGCCAGCAGAGGTGTCTGTAACCCAGAGGGAGGCATGGGAGAGCTCCCCAGAGTCATTTCTGTCCTGAAGTTTAGAGACAACAGGGTCCTGTTGCTTAAGGGACAAAGGGCATCCTGCTTTGGAAACATCTCTCCCCCCCGCCCCTCTTCGTTTCCGGGGTTAACGACCAAATGCAGATCTTGTACCTGCTCTGCGGCAAACTCTATTCACTGGTCCAACTGCCTTTCGTGCCTAACTCCAGTCCATCATCTACCATTCCTTAGAGAGAGCTTTCTAAACCTGCCCTATTTACCGTGCATCTGTAATAAAACACAAGCTTCCCTGGTGGCTCAGACGGTGAATCCGTCTGCAATGCTGGAGACCTGGGTTCGATCCCTGGTTGGGAAGATCCCCTGGAGGAGAGCATGGCAACCCACTCCAGTATTCTGGAGAATTCCCATGGACAGAGAAGCCTGGTGGGCTGCACTCCATGGGGTCACAGAGAGTCAGACATGACTGAGTGACTAAGCACTAGCACCAGTAATAAAATATAAGCACTTTGGTGTGGAATTTAAAGATCTTCTGCCAGGAAGACCAAGGGCCTCCTCTCCAGCTGTGTTCTTGTCAGGACAAACAAGCATTCCTTCTGAACAGGATCACTGCTGTGCCTTAGAACCTGCTGCTCCCTTTGACTGGAACTTTCTTCCCCCTTACTACTTATGCTTTGTCTGCGAGTCAAGGTGTCTTCATTCTTAAAGAAAACTTCCCTAATCTCTAAGGCACAATCGACTCTCTTTTCTAAGCTCCCTCAGCCTCCACATTCCTTCACTAGACTCCTTGTCACACTGTTTTATAATTACTTATGTATCTATATCCCCTGTTACCAGGCTCATGAAAACTGGTTTCATATTTTGTCTTCCTCTGTGTCTCTGTCTCCTAGTGTGGTGATCGACACACAACAGAATAGCTGAATTATATACGCTGAATGAGTGGGCACATGACAAACAGAGGTCAAAGTAGCTTCCCTTCCTTCCTGTGATTGTTCTTTTGAATATGTGTACATATATATGACTGTATCAACATAGAATTCCTTCAACATATGAGTATATATTCAAGTGAGCAATCTTATAAAGGAAAGGAATATATACATGTATGCATATATTAAATAGATATATAAATCACAGCCTGCAAAGTCCCACGTGGCAGCATTCCTGCCTAGCTTTCCTGCCTCATCACCATCAACTCTCCCCTGACTCAGTAATTTCACCTACAGCAACTTCTGTTTTGTACCAAGCTGCTCTTTGTGTGTGTGTGTGTGTGTGTGTGTGTGTGTGTGTGTAGCAGAGTTTTATTAAAGTAAGAAAAGGGGCAGAGAAATCTTCTGACATAGACATCAGAAGGGGGACGGAGAGTGCCCCCCTTGCTAGTGTTAGCAAGGGAGTTATAACTTTTTAAATTAGTTGTTACAATGAATCAAAATGTCTCAAGGTTGTAAAGATCTTACTAGACCCACTCCCATAATTTACGTTTTAAGATAATAGGGTTAGTCAGAAGGTTTTCAGGAAGGAGAAGCTGTCCTCAAGAAGGATACATTGTTGTTATATAATCTTAGTACAGAGTTTAAACTGAGTTGTTCCTTGTATAATCATCACTTCCCGGCTTAAAGAAAAAAATGTTTTATGTACTAAGACTAAGGAATGTAGAGAAAAGAGATGCTTGTCTTCTCCTCCTCCTTGAGAAACCCAGACCCCTCTTTCCTTGGGGACCCCCGGACTTCTTATCAACCTGCCTAGAAATTGACTCTCTCGTTCCCCCCTTTTCTTTTAGGAGAATTATGTTGCCAAGGGAAGGGGTGTCGTTTCATTTCATAACTACTTCCTGCTGTGATGGGGCACTGTCCCTAAATTGTTGAGGCAACGTATTCTCCTAACCCTCATATCGAGGGTCTCTGATCCAGGGGCCCCAAGCAATAGTTGGAGGAAGTTGTGCCACTCGTAGGAGCTTGGACAACCATTTGTAACCTAAAAGCTTTCAGACGGTTAGAAACAAACCCTGTTTTACAGTTATAGATGTAAGGCAAACAGCAAAAACAATTAGAATGATTATGATTAAGATAGTTTTCCACCATGGGGAGCTAGTTAACGTTTCTCCAAGTGAGGTGACTGAGGCTTCAGGAGAACCCATAGTCTGAATCATCTTGTTCATGTGTTTAGTAAAGTGAGTAACATTAGTACTCATGTTGGGTATGAATAATGGCACAAGTTCCTCCTTGTGCAGCCGTTAGAATATCTAAGGCCAATCTGTTTTGTAAAGCCACCTTTCCAATTTGTATTTGTTCAGCATTAAGGGCTGAAAGTTAGTCAGAGCATCAACTCATAGGATAATATCTGATCTGTGGTTCCCAGAGAGGGAACAAATATTGCAGCCAGATAATCATACCAGTGAAATATAGATCTTGCCCTACGAGTTTTAGAGTGTGGCAGATTGGTAGGCGTCTCTGGAAGCTCTGAAAATATGAAGCCATGAGTAAAAGTTAGACCTAGGGTGCATCTTCCTATCCAGCCGGGGGAAGCCAAACCCACAGGGAAGAGCCACATAACCAGTAGGTCCTGTTTGGAGCAAACCAGTGTGACTGAAGGATCCAGTCCCAAATTCTTTTTTTCTGTTTTCTCTATTTTGAACCCTTGAACCTTGATCTGAGTCCTTCTTGTCTTTTGGGTTTCAGCTCAAATGTCTGCCCCTAAAGAGGCCCTTACTGGCGACACTAATGTTTGCTTTCTGAATTACTCTTTGACATTGTCTGCTTTATTTTTCCTAGTAATTATTATTCTGACATTATTTTATTTGTAGGTTTTCTTGCTGATCAGTGGCTTTCCTTCAACTGGAATTGAGACTAGGGCAAATATCATGAATGTCTTACTCCATGCAGTATTTTAAGTGATTAGCAATCCGAGGGGCACTCACCTCATACCAATGCATCTATGGTCCGTTTCTCCCTGGGAAGATTTTAGCTATTTTGCTGGTCAGTATGCAATCTTCTACTAGGTGTAAATTAACCGAGAATATTAAGGAAAGAAGATCACACTGACATTCCGTGGGGTGGGGAAGAAGAGGAAGTGGAGGGCCATAGATACGTGGCTGTGAGATGACAGGCCTGAATCACAGTCTCTTTCACCACGTTGGCCCGCTTCTCCATACCATAGAAAGCACTTTCATACCCACAGTCCCATTTGATATCATAGTAACCCAATCTGGTACATATTGTTCTCCCCAACATGAAAAATAGCTGAGGCCAAAAGAGTGAGACTCACTTAACTGAGATCACACAACTTGTAAGTGGTGATGCCATTCCTGGTACCGTGCTGTGAGCTGGGGATCTAGAACTAAGACTTGGACCCTGGAGAAGGGAAAGACACCCCACTCCAGTCCTCTGGCCTGGAAAATGCCATGGATGGAGGAGCCAGGTAGGCTGCAGTCCACGGGGTCTCAAAGAGTCAGACATGACTGAGCAACTAACACTTTCAACAACTTTCAGTGCAGTTTTATGAATAACAGTAGTGGTTCTCAACCTGGAGATGGCTGAGTTGGAAAAGAAATGAATAGCCTACCAGCTGCAGAATAAACTGAAATTCTTTTCAATAACAATGTCAATTTGTTCAGTCCTTTCCAGGTATCAGGTACTATACTAAGGGTCTTACACATGTTGTCTCCATTTATCATTCCTACCTATTTCTATCCCCATTTTTTCAGAGCTAATAGAACCTTTGGGCCAGGAAGGTCCCCTGGAGGAGGGCATGGCAACCCACTCCAGTATTCTTGCCTGGAGAATCCAATGGGCAGAGGAGCCTGGTGAGCTACAGTCCATGGGATTGCAACAATAGGACATGACTGAGCTACTTAGCATGCAACAGAACCTTAGGGAGGCCGACTAACTTGGCTGAGGTCGTGAGGCTGGTAAACAGCTCAGCTGGGACTTAACTCAAGTTTGTTTGACTCAAAGCCTGAATTCTTAACCATTATGCACCCCAGACCTACTGAATCTGAATGTCTGGTGAGCAGAGATGGCCTGGAATTTGAAGATGATCTTTAGGTCATTCTATTGTATCTTAACTCCTTTGAGAAGCACTCCTGTAGAGAGTGTGGCAGAAGGAGAGGAAAAAGGGATGAAAGCTATCCATGGCAAGGGAGGCTGAGATTTGGTCTTGAAGGATTAAGAGTTTCTAGGCAGAAAAAAGGTAAAGTATATCAGTCAGAGGGAATGGAATGTACAAGATCCTCGAAGTATGGAAATTAAGGGACTTGGTTTGATGTGAATGGAGACTAAGGCTGATGGGAGGGATGAGAGATGGGAAATGAGTCTGGAATGCAGTTTGGAGTTGACTGTATGCCTTTATCCTACAGGCAGCAGAGAATCATTGAAAGGCAAGAGCTCTTCTTTAATAACTGCCATCATCACCTTGATCATCTCGCAAGAACAACATTAGATAAGTCCTTTATAATTTGCAAAGTGCTTTCTATAATACTAACAGAAATACTGCTCTAGAGTGATGCGGACCTGAAGCTCCATGACGGCCCCATATCGTTGGGCTTTTCTTATTGTTCCTAGTACCTAGCAGAGAAGCTGGTACAATGTAGGAGCTCAGTAAGTAAGTATCTGTTGAAGAGGAAAAAATTGGAGGAATCTTAGAAGCTGCTGCAATAATTCAAGTAAGAGAGAAGTGATGAGAAGCATCACTTAATCCAAGAGTGTAGAATTCTTTGGACTACTGACTCTGGAAAGGAAAAACCTATGGCCTCTTACCTCCAAGCACCTTCAAGAGGTTGGAATTTAGTCATCCAAAATGGTTGCTGAATAATTGCAACAATTTTCCTCTCCAACATACCAAAAAGAAAATTGGCACCTAGGCGGCCAAAACACGGCCAAGCCAGGATTTCCTCTGTTGTATACTCTTTATGTCTTTTGGCTCCTGAATTTTGGTCCCAGTGGTCTCTATTATGTGGCAATAACATTATATGCCGTTGTTTGCTTCAGCGTTTTAAAGGGCAATCACCATGCTAATGAAACTCAGTCTTGGCTCAAGAACTCAAATCTACCTTCTGTTTCTCCACCCCTCTGGAAAGTCCATGTGGACCCTGATAATAGCTAACTTACAGATGACTGACTCATATTAGGCTCCTTTATAGCACTCAGGGCTTCTCTGGTGGCTCGGATGGTAAAGAACCTGTATGCAGTGTGGGATACCGGGGTTTGATCCCTGGTTTGGTCTTGCTTGGAGAATCCTATGGACAGAGGAGCCTGCCAGGCTGCAGTCCAAGGGGTTGCAGAGAGTCACATGACTGAGCAATTAACACTTTCACTTTTTTCCCACTTTATAGCCCTTAACAAATATTCGCCTACTTCTTTTCCTCTTCACCACATCCCATCTTTCCACCCCATCATCATCTTCCTTATGGACTATTGCAAGAGCTTTTAAACTGACCTCCCTGGTTCCACTCTTGCTCCCAAATGTGATTTTTAAAATGCTAATCCCAAACAAAAAAGAACAAAAGTTGTGAAAAGTGTTGTTCAGTTAATCACCACAGAGTGATCACAACTGTGCAACCAGCACCCAGACAGTAAAGTCCCTTTCATGGCAACTCAGTTACTACTCGCTTACCCTGCTTCAAAGGTAGCCGCATGTCTGACTTCTGACACTATAGATGAGTGTTGCTGACTTATAAAATCATACGCCACGTGCTTTGTATTTGGCATCTTTTGCTCAATACCATGTTTGATATTGTTGCCTTTGTCAGTGACATGCTGCTTTTCTTCGCTGTGTGGTATTCCACTACACAGTGGGAAAGATACACCCATCTGAATGAAGAGTTCCGAAGAACAGCAAGGAGAGAAAAGAAAGCGTTCTTAAGTGATCAATGCAAAGAAATAGAGTGAGACAACAGAATGGGAAAGACTAGAGATCTCTTCAAGAAAATTAGAGACACCAAGGGAACATTTCATGCAAAGATGGGCTCAATAAAGGACAGAAATGGCAAGGACTTAACAGAAGCAGAAGAGATTAAGAAGAGGTGGCAAGAATACACAGAACTGTACAAAAAAGGTCTTAATGATCTGGATAACCACAGCGGTGTGTGTGGTCACTCAACTAGAGTCAGACATCCTGGAATGTGAAGTCAAGTGGGCCTTAGGAAGCATTAGTAAGAACAAAGCTAGTGGAGGTGATGGGATTCCAGTTGAGCTATTTCAAATCCTCAAAGAGGATGATGTGAAAGTGCTGCACTCAATATGCCAGTAAATTTGGAAAACTCAGCAGTGGCTACAGGACTGGGAAAGGTCAGCTTTCATTCCAATCTCAAAGTGCAATGCTGAAGAATGTTCAAGCTACCAAACAATTGCACTCATTTCATATCTCAGACAGTAAAAGCATCTGTCTACAACGAGGGAGACCTGGATTCGATCCCTGGGTCAGGAAGATCTGCTGGAAAAGGAAATGGCAATCCACTCCAGTACTATTGCCTGGAAAATCCCATGGGCAGAGGAGCCTGGTAGGCTACAGTCCATGGGGTTGCAAAGAGTTGGACACGACTGAGCGACTTCACATGCTAGCAAGGTAATTCTCAAAATCCTTCAAGCTACACTTCAACAATACATGAACTGAGAATTTCTAGATGTACAAGCTGGATTTAGAAAAGACAGGGGAACCAGATATCAAATTGCCAACATCTGTTGGATCATAGGAAAAGCCAGGGAATTCCAGAAAAACTTCTACTTCATTGACTATGCTAAAACCTTTGACTGTGTGGATCACAACAAACTGGAAAATTCTTTAAGAGATGGGAATACCAGGCCACCTTACCTGTTCCTGAGAAACCTGCATTAGGTCAAGAAGAAACAGTTAGGACCAAACATGGAACAACAGACTTGTTCCAAATTGAGAAAGAAGTACGTCAAGGCTGTATATTGTCACCCTTTTTACTTAACTTCTATGCAGAGTACATCATGTGAAATGCCAAGCTAGTTGAAGTATAAGCCAGAACCAAGATTGCAGGGAGAAATAGTAATAACTTCAGATAGGCAGATGACACCATCCCAATGGCAGAAAGCAAAGAGGAACTAAAGAGCCTCTTGCCAAGAGTGAAAAGGGAGGGTAAAAAAGTTGACTTAAAATCCAGCATTCAAAAAACTTAGATCATGGCATCTGATCCCATCATTTTATGACAAAGAGATGTAGAAAAATTGGAAACAGCGACAGACTTTATTTTCTTGGGCTCCAAAGTCACTGTGGATGATGACACCACCATAAAATTAAAAGACGTTTGCTCCTTGGAAGGAAAGCTGTGATGAACCTAAACAGCATATTAAAAGCAGAGACATCACTTTGCTGTCAAATGTCCAGATAGTCAAAGGTATAATTTTTTCAGTAGTCATGTACGGACATGAGAGCTGGACCATAAAGAAGGCTGAGTGCTCAAGAATTGATGCTTTCAAAATGTGGTGCTGGAGAAGACTCTTGAGAGTCCCTTGGACAGCCAAGAGATCAAACCAGTCAATCCTAAAGGAAATCAACCCTAAATATTCATTTGAAGGACTAATGCTGAAGCTGGAACTCCAATACTTTGACCAGCTGATGTGAAGAGCTGATTCATTGGAAAAGACCCTGATGCTGGGAAAGATTGAAGGCAGGAGGAGAACGGGACATCAGAGGATGAGATTGTTGGATGGCATCACCGACTCATGGACATGAGTTTGCGCAAACTCTAGGAGATGGTGAAGGACAGGGAAGCCTGGCGTGCTGCGGTCCATGGGGGTCACAAAGAGTTGAACATGACTTAGGGACCGAATAACAGCAAGTATATGACTGTATCTCAATTTGTTGATGGATTTTTCAGTTGTTTTCAAATTTTGTGTAGATCTTTTGATACATATATATGTTTTTTTTTTTAATATTCCCATGAATGAAATAAATGTGTGAGGTGTGTGTATATATTCAACTTGAATAGTTATTTCCAAAAAGTTCTCCAAAATGGGGATACCAACTCACACTCTTCAAAGCTGGGCTTGAGAATTCCGCTTGCTCCGCATCCTTGACAACACTCTGCACTGTCAACCTGTTTTCACTTCCAGCCATTTTATTTATGCAGCGAACATGCAGTGGTTTCAGTTTGAATGGCTGAGCAAGTGCTTATTCACATGTTTGATGATTATTTAGAAAACTTCTTTTGTGAAATGGTTGTTCATTTCTTTTATCAGCGTTTCTATTGTGTTATCTGTCATTTCCTTATTGATTTATGGGAATTCTTTACATATGCTGGGTAAGAATCCTTTCAGGCTACCTATATTGTAAATACCTTCTCCCAGCCTGTGCCTTGCGTCTTTCCTCTCTTGATGGTATCTTTTGAGGAACAAAAGTCGCTAGCTTTATTTTTAATTTATCGAATTTTCCTTGACAGCTAGTGCTTTTTGTGTTCTGTTTAAGAAATTTTTGTCCCTACAAGATGACAAAAACATTCTCCTTGTTATCTTTCAGAATCTTTATTGCTTTATCTTTTAGATTTAAATTTACAACCCGCGAAGAATTGATTTTAGTCACAGTATGAAGCGGCGGTTAAGATCAATTGTTCTGACTGTATGGCCTCGCCATTGACACAGCACCATTAACTGAAGGACCATTTCCTCTTGCACTGTTCTATATGCTATTTTTGTCATAAATCGAATGTTCACATTTGTTTGGGTCCAATGAGGCTTTTAAAAGTATGAAACAGATTGAGTTGTTAGCCTCTTACATCTCTCTAATACATCGCTCCTGTTGAATCCAGAATAAAAGGCAGACTTCCTATCATGCCCTTAAAGGTTTCACGTGGTCTGGCCCCTGTTAGTCAGGCCTTGTATTCCGCCACTTTCCCTCTCGCTCACTCCACACCAGGTGCACGTTTCTTTTCATTCCTTGCATATATACGTCTCATTCACAGCTCAGGACCTCAGCTCTTTCCACTGCTGAGTATTCCTCGACATGCAGACATTTTTACAAATGTCTTCTCTGGGAAGTTTTAGCTGCCTATGTTCTCCAAAACAGCCCCTTCTCATCCCAAGTCACATTCCATATGATTACCTTGTTTTGTTTTCAGTAACAATGACTGCCCTTTGAAACATTTGTTTTCTGTTTCTCTAACCAGAATGTAATCTCCATGAGAGCAAGCCAATTGCTTTTATCTCTGAGCTCACAGGGCTGGAAACGGTGGCTCAAGGAACGGTTTTGACTCAGTGAGAGTGACGCCTTCTCCACTCTGTTTTCCACGTCATCCAACTCTCGTGTTAGTGCGGTGCACAGCGTCTCAAAAGTTGCAGTGTTGAAGTGAGCAAGGTGAAGTGAAGTCGCTCAGTCGTGTCCGACTCTTTGCGACCCCGTGGACTGTAGCCTACCAGGCTTCTTCGTCCATGGGATTCTCCAGGCAAGAGTACTGGAGTGGGGTGCCATTTCCTTCTCCAGGGGATCTTTCTGACCCAGGGATCGAACCCGGGTCTCTCACATTGTAGTGTTGTGTGACATGAAAATTTCCAACATTATCAATTTCACACCTGACTTATTTTCCTATTTTTATTAATGTTCTTAAAATCCCAGAGGTCATTAATTTCATCAAATCAATTTATGAGGAGAATTCTCCTAATTTTTGAGGAGAAATTCTCCTAATTTTTGAGGAGAAAATGAGAAACATTGTTATTTCTTGAGCACTTACCTTATTCAACCCAAAACAGCCATTTGAAGGAAAGTGTTCTCACCCTCAGTTGACAGATGAGGAAAGAGGGACTCAGAGAGGCTCGTAGTGGAGTCAGTCCTCATAAAAATAGTTTAATCAGATTGCAGAAAGATTGCACAATGAAGCCAGTTCAAGCCCCTGTCAGAACAATTCCACAGAATTTGTGGCACATGAAAATGAGGCATTCAGCAGATTTAAATTTGATTTAGGGGAATAGAACTTGGGTTCTAGACTTGGTCTTATCCCTTAAGAAATTTGTGACATTGGGAAAACCACATGAAACCAAATTTCCTCATACCTAAAGTGAGAATAAAATAGAATCTATTTTTTTAGGATTATCAAGGGGATTAAATGGTAATATGCCTGTAAAGGGCTTGTACATAAAAACAGCTCAGTAAATGTTGGTTGCTATTATTATTGCTGTTTTGAATAGTAACTCAGCTTGCTCTTTCAAGATTTGCTGAGGAGTTGCAATAGGAGATAAGATGATTAGAGGTAATTAATGTAAAACTTTAGAGTTGTTTGTAAAATCCTTCAAAGCAGCACTTTGAGAGTCATCTTCTTCCGGCGGAGAACATTCTGAATATGGCTCCACTTGGCTGTACAGAGAAAGGGAATAGGCTCAGAGAGGTGAACTGACTTATTCAAAGTCACAGAGCTTGGATCCAAACCCAAACCCACTTCACCCTCAAGCTGGTACAATTCAAGGTACTTAGTCCCCTCCCCTGGCTCCTGAAATCACAGCCCCTCCCCTCTCCACTGTGTCTGCCATAGGGATAGAGAAAATCCAGAGATAATCCTTAAGCCTCATTTGAGCTAATAATCACATCCATTTATCTCCCCACCAAGCTGCTTATTGCAGCAATGGAGAACAGTCCAGCTGATCGGGGTCAGCAACTCCTCTGGCACTGCCTAGCTGTGGGATAGAGAATGTTCTAATGACAGCGTGGGAGGCAGAGTCCTACAGAGAACACAGCAGAAAGTCAGACCCGGACTCATTGGCTGGGGGTGGCATCCAGGGGCTGAAGACAGCGTTATCCGTAGCTCTCTAGGGCAAATGAGAGACAAGTACTTCATGAGCACTTATTTGGGTTCAGAGACCAGAGAGGGTAGACTCTCTGAGCTTCAGTTTCCCTATCCACAAAATAGAGATCTGTGTTGCAGGGTCCTTGTGAAAATTCAATGATATGTTGAATCGCAGGGTGTTGAGATGTGTTGAGACATCTCAGGTGTGGAGATGGCCTGTTTCTAGCTACGTGTCAGTTGACACCACAAAAGCCAGAAATAAAATATAGGTGCCAAGCACCCTAGGCAACGTGAGGTGCCGGTCCACCCATGAAAGACGTACTAATCGATTCTGAAGCAAGTTTGTCATTGTCTTTGTTGTTTGGATGCTCAGTCACGTCCAGCTCTTTGTGACTCCACGGACTGCAGCACGCTAGGCTTCCCTGTCCTTCACCATCTCCCAGTGCTTGCTCAAACTCATGTCCACTGAGTCAGTGATGCCATCCAACCATCTCATCTTCTGTCGTCCCCTTCTTCTATTACCTTCAATCTTTCCCAGCATCAGGCCCTTCACATCTGGTGGCCAAAGCATTGGAAGCAAGTTTGGCCAAACTTAAGGGCATAAAAAGATTGAAGCTAAAAGAGAGAAAGAGAGAAGGTACCTTTGGAGTTAGTGTCTTTCTGGGTACCACCCTACCCTCCCTCTGTGATGGGGATGACAGAGGAGCACCTTAAGAGCAAGAAGGGCTCCAAGGAGATTCCCCTGGAGAGTCTCATCTGTATCTTCTGATGTCAGAAGACACGAGGTTGGTATCATCTATGTCTAGAGAACCCTATATATTGATAGAATTCATTGTTTCAACCAATATTTACTGAACACCTACCATGTGTCAAGAATGGTTTCAGATACTTAAAATTCATCCACGAACAAAACAACCCCTGCCTTTGAAGTGCTCACCTTCTCATGGGAAGGGAGACACACAACAAACATATATGTGAGTAAGACAGTTCCTGTGGGCATTGTTACGGGAAATCACTGAGCAGAGATGGAGCTAGGAAGTGCTGGGGATTTTAATATTTTTTCTGGCCGGTCAGAGAAGTTCTCACTAACAAGGTGCTGTTTAAGCAACAGCTTGCAGAGAGCAACGGAACAAGCCACGTGAGCATCAAGCAAGGACTGCAGAGGCTGTGGGGTGGGAGTGTGCCTGGCGCACCTGAGGAATCCAGCTGGAGATTCAGTTGGCTGGACTGGGCTGAGCAAAGGGGAAGTGGTTAGAAGGGGAGTCAGAGAAATAGAAGTAGGGGAGCTTGATTGCTGTGGTGAGGGCTTTGGGTCTGCGTAGATACTCGATAAACGCTGAATGAGTAACGGCAAGAGCAGGGGAAAGCACCGGAGTGCAGTGGAGTTGGTTTGGATCCCGGGAGTGAATCTGCCCGTTGGGAAACAGCGCTGTCAGGGGGGCTTAAGGCAGGACAAGTCATCCCCTAGACTCACAGATGGTGGAATGCAGGGTTTCCAGAATCATAAGCATAAACTGGCTGTCATAGTGCATATATCTGTGTGCTGAGGGGAGGGCAGGGACCAAGAACTTAGGCCTGGACCAGGTTTTGCCATTTAGGGACAGGTTTGAATTTGGTTTTCTAGAAACTTATCTTGTAAGAAGTCAGTGGCACTTACATGAAAATAAACTAGAATTTAGGAGTTCAAGTCCATCTCCACTGCTGACCGGTCATGTATTCTTGGCTTGAATGTCAGTTTGCTCATTTGGACAACTGGGTTACTAGTATCAACCTTTCAGAGGAAGTATGAGGCTCCAAGAAGGAACATACCCTCCGTTCAGGAAGTATGTAGGACTTGTGGTCTCGAGTCAATTTCTAGTCATCCAACATCTATTTTCCCCTTCATAAGAGTAGCTTTTATCTCTCATCTCCTGTCTCATCAGTATCTTTCATCTCCGTCGTCATGGAAATGACACAAGGATCAGCCAGTGACATAATGGAAGTCAGCCAACCAGGGCTAATAAGATTCAATACTATTTTTTTCTCTTGTTCAGCAAACTCCATCTCCTGTCCCCCTCACTTTTATTTTTCCTGGAGTATTTTAAAGCAAGTCCTAGAATCTTACCGTTTGACTTAGTTTGTGCCTCTTACCAACAAGAACTTTTTCTTCCTTTTTTACGAGTAACCATAATGCCACTATCATGGCTCGTAAAATTAACAATAATTTTATAAAGGTTTTTGACAATAGCAAACTGAAGCATTAGCTAGAAATTCTAAATAAAAACACTGGTGATTAGAAAGCCTGCAAAGATGTACTGATCCAGGGACAGAATTAGATGGTACTATTAGAAATTATATCGTAAAAGAATATTAACGTGGGGAAAAGTTCAAAATGAGTGTATATAGTAAACATTTTGAGTATGAAGTATGTATGACATTTTTATTGTGTACAAATGTATATTAAATATATACATATTAAATATATACATATACATACATATATATTATATTAAATATATACATATTAGATATGTATATTAAATATATACTTACATAAATATATAATCTGCAGATGGTGACTGTAGCCATGAAATTAAAAGATGCTTTCCCTTTGGAAGGAAAGCTATGACAAACCTAGATAGCACATTAAAAAGCAAAGATATCATTTTGCCAACAAAAGGCCATGTAGTCAAAGCTATGGTTTCTCCAGTAGTCATGTATAGATGTGAGACTCGAACCATAAAGAAGGCTAAGTTCTAAGAATTGATGCTTTGGAACTTGGGTGCTGGAGAAGACCCTTAAGAGTCCCTTAGATTGCAAGGAGATCAAATCAGTCAATCCTAAAGGAAATTAACCCTGAATATTCATTGGAAGGACTGACGCTGAAGCCGAAACTCCAATACTTTGGCCACCTGATGTAAAAGCCAACTCATTGGAAAAGCCCCTGATACTGGGAAAGATTGAAGGCAAGAGGAAAAGGGGATGACAGAGGATGAGATGGTTGGATGGCATCACCAACTCAATGGACATGAGTCTGAGCTAACTCTAGGTGATGGTGATGGACAGGGAAGCCTGGTGTGCAGCAGTCCATAGGGTCCCAAAGAGTTGAACATGACTTAGCGACTGAACAACAGCAACAGGAACGTATATTTTAAGAAGCTGAAAAAACATATACTGATATCTCCAGGACTGTCTGAGAGGTGAGACAAGTGTTTATTTTTTTTTCCTTTGCATCCTTTTATGCTTCTGTGTGTGTGTGAGTGTGAGTGTGTGTGTGCGTGTGTGTGCGTGTGTGTGAGTGTGTGCGTGTGTGCGTGTGTGTGAGCGTGTGTGCGTGTGTGTGTGAGTGTGAGTGTGTGTGTGCGTGTGTGTGAGTGTGTGCGTGTGTGCGTGTGTGTGAGCGTGTGTGCGTGTGCGTGTGCGTGTGAGTGTGAGTGTGTGTGTGTGTGTGCGTGTGTGTGTGAGTGTGTGTGTGCGTGTGTGTGTGCGTGCGTGTGTGCGTGCATGCGTGTGCGCGTGTGTGTGTGCGTGTGTGTGAGTGTGAGTGTGTGTGTGCGTGTGTGTGTGAGTGTGTGTGCGTGTGCGTGTGTGTGTGAGTGTGAGTGTGTGTGAGTGAGTGTGAGTGCGTGCGTGTGTGTGAGTGTGTGTGAGTGTGTGTGTGTGTGCGTGTGTGTGTGTGTGTGCAGGCATGCATGCACGTGCGCATGTGTGTACCGGGGACCAGGGGCAGGAAGAATGTTGGGGGAAGGATTATGGTCGCTCTGATGGAACTGAGTTAATGTAATGATAAAGACTCATTTCTGAGACTTATACAGAGCTGTTGGCAAGTGAACTTCAGTAATCTTTGGAGATACTGACAGATGTCCTCTGACGAGGGATTAGCTAGCTTTAAAATGAAGACATTGTTGTAGTAGGCAGAGAAGAGAGATGGAATAAAATTGGATTCTTGGCGGCATCATTTGAGAGCCTGAGCCGAGCCTTACCTGAAACTAAGCCAACTTCTGCCCTTTTCATTCATGTGAGGCAACAAATTTCTTTTATTGTTTAAACCAGTTTAAGTTGGATGTTCTGATACTTTCAACATAAAGAATCCTAACCATATAGTTGTTATGGTTCTAACCTATATAGTTGGTTCTGAGTCCCCAAAGTTTGACGAAAAAAGATTGGATTTGGAATTTCCTGATGTGAAGTCCCATTCACAGACCTCTCGCCCCAAGGCAGTGTAGCTTGCCAGTCTCGGTTTTCCTTGAGAACGAATGCATGGTTAACTGCTACCTCTTCCTCTGGGGTCAATCCGACAGAAATGCAATCGTTGTGAACTGGTGCTGGGGGCTGGATGGAACTGGTCTGGGTTATTTCCTGGAAGAGGCTGGTATCATCCGAGCAGACATCTGGAATGAAGAGGAAAGCTGAGGACTGCACAGAGAAGAGGGTGAAGAAAGACGAGGAACTAAGGAGGCAGAGACAAACGGGAAAGCAGGCTGGGAGGCAGGAGATGAGCTATGGTAGGGCACGGTGGGCTTGTGGAAAGAGACAGCTGTCCCTGATGCCCTTCTCGGTGGGTGTGAGGAAGGCCTGGGGCATATACTGAAGGATGGGCAGGCTGGCAGCGGGAGGATGTCCTGAAAGATGGGGCAACATCCTCTTCTGATGGTGCAAGGAACACAGCAATAACACGGTGTGGTCAAGGTCATTGAAGAGGATCTTGATTTCTCAAGATTAATTGGGGACAAGAAAAAATACCCCATTCAACATGAACCACTTCAAGCAGGGGCTACAACTTAGCAGTAAATGCAGGCTAATAGATTTGATTTGGACTTGGTCAAGGGTTTAAAAATGAAATAAAATGAATGATAGCCTATATTTAGCAAAACAGAGGTCATAATGAAAACAATATGTTGGTTTTAAGGACAAATAAGAATTGAATGAGGTGTTGAATTTAAGGGTGTTGATTTTTTTTTCAGTAAAATTGGACAGCTCATTACAATCTTCTTTATTTTTCACTTGACTTTTTCAGTACATTTATCAAGAGGCTCATTTTTGAACAAATATTCATGGATTAAAAAAAATTTCCCAAGGGTGTCTCTTAATACTTTGATATCAAAATTATGCTCTTTTGAAGTGCCTTTGCATCCATTTGCATGGTGTTCCAGTTACTTTTGCTACATAATAAGCCACTTCAAAAGTTAGTGGTTTGATAAGAAACAATCATCTATTTAGGTCACTAATCCAGAGTTCGGGCAGGGTTTGTGGGGAAGGCTGGTCTCGGCTCCACGTAGCATCATCTGGGGATACTTGGCTGGAGCTGATGACTTCAGCCCTGAGGTTGCTGACTCACACGGCTGGCAAGTTGGTGCTGATGGTCAGCTTGGAGCTCAGCTGGGATTGAGGACTGATAGTGCCCCGATCGATATCTCTCCACCTGACCTTCTCACAGTTGGTCATCCTTCCTCATGTCTGGATTCCAGAAGCGCACATCTCAAGAGAACCAGGCAGAAGCTGTATGCCTTGTCTAATCTAGCTTTAAAAATCAAATAGTGTCAATCTTTCCATACTCTGTTGGTCAACCAATTGCTAAGTTTGGCTTTGATCCAAGAAAGGACATAGACCCAAGCTCTTGATGGAAGGGATGTCAAAGAATTGTGGAGTCAAATTTGAAAACCACCATGGTCTACTCCCTAATCAGAAATCATTTGTTTTTCCCATATGCAAAATATATTCACTCCTACTAGTACTTTCCCTAAATCTCATCTATTCTGTGGTTAGGTGCAAGCTCAAGGTCTAGAATCACGTCGTCTAAACCAGGTTCAGCTGTGGGTGATGCTCCTCAGCTGCAGGATCTTAGTACAGTTGCCAGAGTGTCACTCATCTTAATCGAAGAACTGGGGAGCTAAACGGTAAGTTATATGCCTCCTCTTTCAGCCTAAGTGATGAGGCAACACAGTGTATCTGCTACAAACACTTTCACTGGGAAAGGGGGAAAGCAAGCCAGCCCCTTTGCATCAACCCCATATTAAGCAGTGGGGTAACTGAGGCAGGAGATGAGGCCCTGATAATGAAGGTGTCTACTTGTGAGGTTCCATACCTTAATCTTTGTTTGGAAGGCTTTGATTTTGTTGTTGTTCCTTTATGCACAGCCAGCCAACCAAAGCTTAAAAGTTTCTTTCCAGTGCTCCCAACATTCTGAACAGCTTTGCTGAATACTTCCCCCTTTTCTATTATTCCCTCAGCAAAGATAAAGCAGAAATCAAGATTATATGAACTTAACCTATGGGGGCAAAACATGGGTTATTCACTATAGATATTTTAAAAGTTTTATTTGGAAATGATTTCAAACTTACAGAGAAATAGCAAGAGGAATAAAAGGAAACTCAAAATGCTTTTTACTCAGACTGAAAATAAAGAATTTCAACTAATTGGCTCCCAACTCCAAAAGAGAGTGTAAGTGAAAAGAGAGGGCAGGATGTCTCTGAGAATATAGGCAAAGCCTGGGCTCACCTCCAGGTGCAATTTGAGCACAACTCTTTAAAATATCCAGTAATGGACATCATTTGACTGCTGGCCAGCAACCTTCCCGCTTCCTCAATGTTAATAGGATTCCAAATTTCCAGATATGTGCTTTGCTTGGGACTGACCCCACCATGGGTCTCTTACAACAACCAAGCATGGGCTTTGGTCCTAAGCTGGCCCAATCAGAATTAATTTGCTAGAATTATGCTAAGAATTCTGTGACAAAGAGCTGTTCTTCCCTGTTGGTCATAAAAATAGAAGCATATAGCCTAGGGAGTTACTTGAATCTATCTTGGGAATACTAGGGTAACAGCTTTGGGCTGAAGGCAACACTGTAGACGATTGAGCTAACAGGGGGAAAGAAACCAGATCTTTGGTAATGTCACTGAGCTACTGGGTCTAGCTTTGCCTGAAGCCTGAAATTCTTCCAGAATTTTTAATGTCCATCAGCCGATAGATTCCTTTTATTTTTAAAAGTCCATTTGAATGAGGTTTCCTGTTATTTGCAACCAAAGGTTTGTTGATGTACTCACCCAATGCAGATAGTCAGTTAGGGACTGGGGATATTGGGCCAAGGATAAATTCCAGTGAAGGAAACAGATCCCAGAGTTGGAGGGAGATGTGTGGTATTGTGTGATGCGCTTTAGAGAGTGCAGCTGGGTGTCTTTCAAACTTCCTGATCTGTCCAGAATTGGAACAGAACTGGGTCTGTAGAATGGTGGTCAGTGGGCCTCAATTATGAGGGTAAAAGCTGGTGCCTGGTGCTGGGCAAGAGCTCACCAGCTCTGGAGCAGATCTGCCTCAGAACCTGGGGAGAGATGAGGGCAGGGGCTGGACAGCTTTAGGGGGCAGGCAAGCAGGGGAAGCCTCGGGCTCTCGGAAACTCTGAGTGCAAAGAGCCTTCTTCTTGAATAGTTGTAGAAGAGGCTACACGGGGGGGCAGTGGCTCACAGAAGCACACGAGTATGATTTATCACGTGCCTGTGACGATAATGATGTTAATAACGGCAGTGATAGTAACAATAATGGTTTCGATGATGAAAATTAACCCTGTTTGTTGAAAATTAACAAACCCTAGGCATGTTTATTGATGTCTATATTTTGACATGTCCAGAACAATTACCTTATCTATAATAGCCTCCTTACTTTCCTTTGGATACTTTTTTTCCGCTATCAGTTCTTGTTGGAACTGGGTGGGATTGAGCCAGCCTGGATTCCCAGGTTTCAAACACGGCCGTGCTTAAGCTTGGCCAACAGGAATATGGTACTTCCCTGGTTATAGTGACTGCTTCAGAAGTAGACATTTAGCCTAAAGTGTGCCAAGCAAAGCTCTTTCCAATCTTAAGATTACTGGTAAAGAAACAGTCTCTGCTGGTAGAATACAAGTCTAGGGCTGCTTCACGGGAACATTTATTTGAAAATAAAGCAATTTTGGAGAACAGTAGAAGAGGCAGCAACAGAGAGAGATTTCTGATGATGTCACTTGACGGCCTGGCTGTCGAAGTTAGATGTACTCTTGACTCTTCACAGTTAGACCTTGAACCAATAAATACCTCCTCATTTTTTCCCCCTTGAGTTGCATTCAATCAGTGTTGGTCATTTCTAGTCAAAATAGTTTGAATAGTGTATCTCTTGCACGACCCTTACAGTAACCCTATGAAGTGAACATGTAGTGTGTCTCTTTTACAGATAAGGAAACAAGCTTAGAGTGAAAAGCGCCTGCCTCCACCTGCAGAGCTGGTAGAGGGCTGAGTTTGCTGAGAATCAAACAGGGTCAGGCTCCAGGGTCAGTGAGATGCACATTCCGTGGCCTGGATGAGTTCCACGTTCCTTCCTGGCACTCAGATTCTATTTCTCTGTCCTCACTGCCTCTGAGTTGGACCGGTGCCGGGTTGGGGGCAGCAGGTAGTGGACCAGCTGCTGCCTGGGTCAGGAGCCCAGCATGTTCTCAAGGACACAGATGGGCTGGCAGCCTTGTGCATGGGCAGGGAGCCTGAGGCGGGGGTGGACACCGGCTCCTGGAGAAAAAGCTCATTCAAGACTCACCGATACCCAGCATTGGGCTCTAAGCCCCCAGGGTGCAGGCTTGGCACGATTATTCTCTATGTGCCCAGTGCCCAGCATGCAATGTCTGTTTAACTCAGCCCTTGAGAGCTCTTACACAATCGGGGGGAGCCCCCCTTGGCGATCGTGATTGTCTACTTGGATGTGTGTGTGCAGCGGGGAGAAACATGGCAAGCTCTGGAAGCACATCCTAGATTTTTAGCATCCAGGGGAGCCCCAGAAAAATCTTGTTGAACCGAGACGAATAAATATCTTAAATCCCTTGGAGTTACTAGACCTATCACTCTAGAATTACAACTCTCAGAATTCTGTAAGATTAATAAAAGAATAGATGACATTTTCTAGATTACAAACCACTAATGACTAGTTAGCACCATTGAACAACTATTATGTGCTTGGTACTAGTTTGGAACTTTACATTCGTGATCTCATTTGATTCTCTGTATAGTCCATGAAGAAAAGAATATGCCTGCAATGCAAGAAACCTTGATTTGATCCCTGGGTTGGGAAGATCCCTGGAGGAGGGCATGGCACCCCACTCCAGTACTCTTGCCTGGAGAATCCCCATGGACAGAGGAGCCTGGCGGGCTACAGTCCATGGGGTCGCAAAGAGTCAGACATGACTGAGCAGCTAAGCATAGCACAGAACAGCTCAAAGTCCATGAAGATGTATTTTTATTTCCACTTGATAGATGAAGAAACAGAGGCTTGGAGACATGAAATCGCATATTCAAAGCCTCATGGAATGCATATTAGCAGAGATAGGAATTTCTACCCAGATCTGGATGTTCTCAAAACCGTGTTTTTTTCCACTGTACCTGTTCTGCTGCCAATTATTGAATCGAGCAAGAGCAATCAAATATCCTCAAGGCCGAGTGGCTTTCACTTGGTTTAAGCGGCTAGAACAGCCCTGCTTCTGAGAGGCATCTCCTCAGTAGGTCTGAGCATCTCTGGAAATCTCCCGGCTGCCTCTCAAGCGTATTAAATGGCCAACACAGAGGCCTTCATCTTCCGTACCCTAAACCTGCCCCCAACCCTGCCTTCCCCCATCTTACTGGAGGCAGGGTGGGGACCATTGATTAAGACAGAAACCTGGAGATGAGCAGAGACTTTTTCATTCCTGTGTCTAACCCATTGTTAGGTCTGGTGTGGGCCCCCCTCCCCATCCCCACCTTACTCCCCATGTTAGTTTAAACCTCTTCATCTCTTGCCCAGGTGGCTGCAGCAGCCTCCTCAGTGGTACCCTGCCTCCATTCTCCTCCAGTTCCCCCTTCTCTGTGTCAACTGCTCAAACAACCTTGAGCACAGATTCATGTTCAATTGCTCCTTGTTGCCTGGAGGATAAAGTCCAAATGCGTTAGCCTCATAGCCAGGACCTTCACAGACAGATGCCTGTCTACTTCCTCCTTCCCAGCCTCATCTTCTACCAGATCCGCTTGTCACTCCAGCCTCTCCCACGATACGCCCTGATGACTTCCTATCGCCAATGTGAGGCAGGAGACAAGAGCTGAGAGCCCCAGAAGCGAGAGGAGAGAGGGCTGTGACAGGGAGCTGCCTTTTCCTGGCACATGGACCCTACCCACTGGTAAAAATAGGCTGTTCAGAGTTGTAGGGTCCTGCTAGTTCTTTCCTCCCTTTTGGGAGAAAAAGTGACAGAAGGATCAGGCCAGAGCCTGGACGGGTCCCCACCCAACAGGAACACTGTGGGAAGGGGCTCAGAAGTATAAAACAGTCTCTCTCTGGCTTTCGCTTAACTATCTCCCTCAATAAACGACTCTTCTCGAATCCCGGAAGATGGTGGCAAGAGAAACCCAGGCCAGTTGCTTATTCTCCAGGTGAGCTGACAGTTTTTACGCTCTGCCAATTGAGCTGCAGTGTAGCAGGAGCCGTTTGTATTTTTTACCCTGAAATAACTCATTTTTATGGAGCGTTTCCCCAGTATTTAACCTAGCTTTCACAGAAACAGCCGCATTCTCTTTTTTTGCATTCATATTTTATTGGTTCATGTCATATTCAACTAAAGAACATAATTACAAGAAGGAGTTCAATACGAGTAAAATATAGGGAAGGAAGTCCTATTTCTTTGAGAACTAAGTTGAATGCTTTTGGAAACACTCCATAAAGGTCAGTTGCTAAAATCTCTTTTTGGTCAAATTACGTGTGGGTGAGATACCTATAAAATATCAGGGAAATAAGCATAAAAATTCAGAAAGATTCTGCACCCAGGTTGCTTTTCCTAGTTTCGTTTTGAGGGTGTCTGAAGTGTAAATGTTGGACATATTATGGCTATGGTTTATGGAGAAAAGAGAGGCAGGATTCTATCAACAGGGCTATTCTTCAAGGCCTCAGAGGCTTCCATCTAAATATTGTTCTGATACATGTACATTTTACATGTTTTAAATTAGAATAAGATGTTTCACAGTAGTATGGGTCTGAGTATTTGAGTCCCCCCAACTAAATTTGTATGCTGAAACCCTAGTGCCCAGTGCGATATTATTAGAAGCTTGGGGTCATGAGGGCGGAGTCCTTATGAATAGGATTAGTGTTCTCATAATAGAGACCCCAGAGAGCTCGAAGCCCCTTCTACCACGTGAGGACACAGCCAGAAGCTGCTGCAAGCATCCAGACAGGGAGCCTCTGCAAGAACACGACTGTGCTAACACCCTGATCTTGGACTTCCCAACGTCTGGAACTGTGAGAAATTCCTTTTGTTTATAAGCTATCCTATTTAGGGTGTGTGGTCATATCAACCTGATTGGACTAAGACAGGCCACATATGTTTTATTACCTAAATGATTTTCCTGCTTTAATGGACTTTTGTGATTAACCAGTCGACTCCCAGCCCCAGCTATGTGAATTCAGTTATAGTCGCCATACACAGTGCTGAGGGAGATGACATTTTTCTTTGGGGAGCTTAGGAGTTAGGAGACCAGACAGTAGGTACAGACATGCAGAGATAGAAGAGGAGAAATATAGACACAGGTGCAGAGAGATCCATCTACAGCCACCATTCTTCCACCATCCCCAGTTCAGGAGGACGCTCTGTGAAGTGTTTCCTGCCCCTCCCCAGGCAAGGTCATATACTGTCACCTGCATTCGGCTTCACTTTCCATGTCGTACACTGACTCTTTTGTGTTTCGGACATCCAGAGATAAGTTTGCAGCAGCAGGAGGCCAAGTTTTGAGACCAGACAGACTTGAGTTGGAATTTCAATTCTGTCCCTTGCTGGCTGTGTGACCTGGGGCAATACTCACGAACCCGCTGAACCTGAGCTGTGGTCTTCAAAAGGAGCACATACAAACAGCCTAATACATAAATGACAGGTGTTATAATTCTTATTATGGGACGTCCTCTTGTTTTGTACAATTCTGTTGATGCATCATCATTTTTCTCTGGAACTCCCCAAGTGCACGGCAATGTCCTATTCTACTTTGTATTCTCAGCATCCCTCAATCAGAGTGAGAATCCCCTGAATTTGTAGAATTAAATCATCTTGTACCTCTTTGATGTTAATAATTTTTGAATAGTCATCAGGGGCCTTAGGGTGCTTCCTTGAAAGTTTCAAGGGGGATGAGGGGAAGGAGAGAGCAGAGAGCTGGGAGGAAGACAGAGGGAGAGAAAGAGAGAGGCAGGACCTGGGGAGTCGGGCTGGCTCTTCCGCCCTCTTCATGGCCTCATTAGCTGCCGGTGACCAGGTGGAAGGACATGGCTGAGGAAGATGCCTGAGACGGGGAGGGGCAGGCTGATGGAGACGAAGCTGCTCTGTCAGCCAGAATGTCAGTTTCCGTCAGTCACTCCAGTCCCTCTGGCTGGGAACGAAGCTGGTGCCAGGAGCCCCAGGGGAGGCAATAACAGATGCACTGATGGGGACAGGGGAGGGAGTGATGGCATTCTCTGAGGCCCTGCTGTGACTTTGGCACAGTGCTGGTCCTTTTTACCCCATCCTCATTTCCTGCTCATGTTGACCCCAAAGAGGAAGACAGTAATTATACTGCCGAGTTAAATATGAGAAACTGAAGACTAGAGAGGTTAAGTGTACCAGCCACAGTCACACAGCTGCAAAGAGGGTTTGAAACCAGATGAGCCTGAAGCTGGATACTAGGCTTCTTTTTTTTTTAGCAAGGTGTCTTCCAGTCTTCTCTGGCAGAGCCGACCAAGAGCCAATCAGGAACACAGGATCCTGTGAAATAAACTACCTTAGGACCCTTGTCATGGATTGTCACTGACTTAGGGTCAGGAGCCCAGTACAGAGTGCCAACCCTGCCATTTCCTGGCTTTGTGACCTTGAGCGAACCATTCCACCTCCTTGAGCCTCACTTCCATCACCTGCAAAAAGGGGCAATAATATGCATCCTGACTAACAAGGGGACATGTTGGAAAGATGGAAGATATTAATAACAGTTACGGAGTGCCCTATGTCGGGTACTGTGACAAGCCCCTAAGAGTTTTATTGCATGTAAACTTCACACAAACCTGGGATAGAGGTTACTGTTAGTGCCATCTGAAGAATGTGGAAAATAAGGCTTTGAAATGTTATATAAACTTCTCCCCACTACACATTTAGAGTTGGAGGCAGGCTGCCTCATAGACCACCTGATGCAGAGCCTGGATGCTCACCTTCCCTAAAATGTGGGTAAAAGAGCTTTTTAGAATGTAAAAGAAGCACAGAAATCTATTGCCTAATGAGGCTGCCGTGGAGCAGGTCTTTTGCTTAGGGCTTTATCTGCATCATTTCCCATACTCCCCAACTGCCCTGGGAACCAGGGTCCAGCACACCATGCCTCAGAGAGGCTGATTCATCTGCCCAAGGTCACACAGCCAAAAGTGGGGTAAACATCAGCGGTGCCTGATCCCCAGATCTCTAGGGTTGATGCTCCCATTGTTGACAATGATGGCGGTTGACTTGGTCCTGGGGTGGCAAATCCAGAAGGTGGCCCCAGAGTGAAGCCGTCGCCTCCTGAGCGCCTGGATGAGGTCGTGTCCTCAGTGGCCCTCTTGCGCTTCCGCCTGGAGACAGCCCTGTGGATGCTGCTGTCTTGTTTTCCTTTTAATGTTTTCACTCTTGTTTCAGCTCAGCTTTTCTGTCCTGAGGCGCTTTAATCACCATGGGCCCTGTTGCAAACGTGCCATGCATAAACAATGATGGAAATAAAGAATGCCTGCTGCTTCCACTACCAAGTTGAGCCTGGGGGGCAGGTGCAGTGGGGGATGCCGGATGCTGGGGAGTGGCAGGGATCTCCCAGGGTTTGAGCCCCACCCTGCCTCTGTCCTGCGGTGTGACCTCTGCCAGCCTTCGGAAGCTCTTTCAGCTTCACTTTCCTCATTTGCCAAATGGGGAGGAGAGCGCGCCCACAATCCTCACAGAGATGGCCAAATCAAACCGTTCTCAGGAACGTTTGGGGAAATGAGAGCGGGTGAACAAGGCAGGCTGAGGGTGTGCGGGTGGTGACTGCTAACTACCCGTGCAGTTTAGGTGGATGACCTTCCATCTGCTGCTCGCCGTGGCCCAGCCAGGAGGCACCAGGAGCCCAGGTTTAACAGCGCTCAGAGGGGAAGGCTCCAGCATGACACCCCAGATCTGGAATCATGTGTCTCCTAGGCTGGTGCTTTTTACCTCCAGGATGCAACCCCGTGGGGAGTGGGTGTCCCAGGCTGCTCTTGCCCGGGGAGGAGGTTTTTCCTTTGAGCAGAAACCCAAAGAACTGCAAAGCTCCTGCCTGCTCAAGACATACACAAGGGCTTGTCAGCTGGAGTGGAAGGGACCTGGAGCCTCTCTGCGCCCCACACGTGCAAGCCAGATGTCCTTAGAGACACTCAGGATGGACGGGGTAGAGAGCGATTTCAGAGGGAAGCGTGCTGAAGCTAGGCCCACTGTTTAAAGAGCAAGGACCACCCAGGGCCTGGAGGTAGGGGACAGGCATGGTACAGAAGAGGCCCCAGGAGACCATCCCTAGGACAGTGGTGGACCTCGGGGTCCTGGAGGAGTCATCCAGCCATGTCCCTTTGCTCTCAGGATTGCAGGCTCTGGAGGCTGGTGGGATTGAATCCTATAGTCTTATCACCTCTCAACTGTGACCTTGAGCAAGTGACCTAACCCTTCCGAACCTCCCTTTCCTCATGTTGATACTCTTGTCTCATAGGCTATCATGGAGGTTGAGTGAAGATACACAAAAGGCTTGGTGTGATGCTTGGCAAGCTGTGAGTATTCAAGAATTTCTGTTGGTTATTCATGTTTGCAAAAGTAGAGTCTGAATATCCTCCCACCCATACATGAATCCATCTGGTCATTTGTCCTTCCATCCACTGGCAAATCCATCTATCCACCTATTCTTCATTCTTTCATCCATTTATTCAATGAACTTTCACTGAGCCTTACACACGTTCTAGCTATTATCAGTGCCGACCCCTGGAGTCCTTCATGTCAATGTATGGCAAAACCAATACAGTATGTAAAGCAAAATAAAGTAAAAATTAAAAATTAAAAAAAAAAACAAACCCAAGCAGGACGAAGACACAGTGTTTATGAGCTGGGAGCTCATAGTTGAGCTGCAGGGTTGGCTATGTGTGTCAGGTCAGGGCCTTGTCAGGAACAATGTGAGTCCAACTGAGAAGGGCTCAGTGGAGGAAACATTCGGAGGACGGGGACCAGGTTAAAGGGCTAACAAGAGATGGCGTACCACCTGGGAAGCCGTTACCACCCTTGGAGGACAGAGGACAAGAAGAAGAGATGGTTACTGGAGCTCTGCCAGGGCTGTGGCACAATCTGGAATGAAGCAACTCTGGAATCGAGGCTGCCGGGAGAAATATCAACAGCCTCAGATACGCAGATGACACCACCCTTACGGCAGTGAAGGAGAACTATACAAGAGCCTCTTGATGAAAGTAAAAGAGGAGGGTGAAAAATCTGGCTTAAAATTCAACATTCAAAAATCAAAGATCATGGCATCGGGTCCCATCACTTCATGGCAAATAGACGGGGAAACAATGGAAACAGTGACAGACTTTGTTTTCTTGGGCTCCAAAATCACTGCAGGCGGTGACTGAAGCCATGAAATTAAAAGATGCTTGCTCCTTGGAAGAAAAGCTATGATCAACCTAGATAGTATATTCAAAAGCAGAGACATTGCCGACTAAGGTCCGTCTAGTCGAGGCTATGGTTTTTCCAGTAGTCATGTACGGATGTGAGAGTTGGACCATAAAGAAAGCTGAGTGCCAAAGAATTGATGCTTTTGAACTGTGGCATTGGAGAAGACTCTTGAGAGTCCCTTGGACTGCAAGGAGATCCAAGCAGTCTATCATTAAGGAAATCAGTCCTGAATATTCATTGGAAGGACTGATGCTGAAGCTGAAACTCCAATACTTTGGTCACCTGATGTCAAGAGCTGATTCATTGGAAAAGACCCTGATGCTGGGAAAGATTGAAGGCAGAGGAGACGGGGACGACAGGGGACAAGATGGTTGGATGACATCACTGACTCAAAGGACATGAGTTTGGGTAAACTCTGGGAGTTGGTGATGGACAGGGAGGCCTGGTGTGTCGCAGTCTATGTGGTGGCAAAGAGTTGGACACGACTGAGCGACTGAACTGAACTGAGCCAGACCAGAGCTGTGCTTCTAGGAGGAGCATTGCCTAAGGGCGGGGTGGGGTGGGGGGCAGCTGGAAGGAAGCCAGAGACTCAACCCCCACCCCAGTCTCCTCCCCGCTCCATCCTTTGCTGGCGCCTCCCATTTGCTAAGCCAGACAGATTAAGAAGGTGAAGGAGCCCGGCTGAGAGGAAGGTGCAGAGGTGGAGGGCGAGCGGCAGTCAATTTGGGACCTCCACTCTGTTCCGTAAACAGCCGGAACGCTGCGCGCATCTTGCATGGGGAGATGGTTCTGTGGCATCACAGCAGAGGACTCTAGATCTGGTGGGAGTGAGGAGGGCTTCTTGGACGACAGGACCCTGGGGTCTAGGGATGAGTACGTGTTAGATTGCACGCTGCCTGAGCATGGCGATCTGGGCGCAAAGCAGGGCACATGGGGTGCAGCCCGAGAGGCTCCCCTGGGGCAGGGCTGGGGGAGGCAGAGCGGGGGGCAGGTGCTTACTGGTGTCCTAGAGCAGAAGGGGGAGGACTGGGACTGGACCCAGGTCCAAGGGCTTCTCAGGTCTTTTCCTCCCTCTGGCACTGCATCTCCCAGTCAGAGTCATTTTTGAAAAATTAATTTTTAATGACACAAGTAAGCCCTGAATATACTCTCCTTGTCGACAATGAAAGTGCCCATCACTCCTGCTGAGCTGCCTGCCGCATGGCTGGGGTTTGGTCTGTGACGCCCTCTGTCTAGCAGTTCTGCACCAGGGGCAACTGTGCCTTCCAGGGACATTTCAGATCGTCACAGGTGGGCGCGTACTACCTGCATTGAGTGGGTAGAAGCCGGGGAGGCTGCCAAACACTCTGCAATGACAGGACAGCCTTATAAATGAAGACTTCTCCAGCATGTCAGTAGGGCTGAGGTTGAGAAATACTGGCTTAGGCTAGGAATTCTTAACTTGTTTTTTTTACTGTTGCCCCCCACTAAAGAGTCTCTCTCTTTTTTTTTCCTAAATACTTAAAAAAATACTAAACACATCTCCTCTCACCCATGAAGTATTTTTACTGTATCGTTTATCTGCTATGTAGTCATGCATATCTGTGCTTTTTATACAAGGAGGGTAAGACTTCTTAGCCTCCCTCAAATTGATTTTTGACCTTTGGTAATATTGCTGTCGTTGAGAACGTAGGGTGTGGGTATTTACGCAGTAACCACGCTCTATGTGTGTGAATTTTAATATAAATGGCACCATGCTACAGAAAGAGTTCTGTGACATAGCTTTTCAGGTCAGAGAGAGTTTTTTTCTTTTTCCTTTAGGCTCTACACAATATTCCATTTTATGGAGCTAATGTTATAGACAACCATTCCCCTTACGAATATGTATTCCGTTTCCAGTTTTTTTTCCCCTGAATACAAGCAATGTTACAATTATTTTTTAATTAAATGGTCTAGTTTCAGATAATTGTAGATTGACATGCACTTGTAAGAAATGATACACACTGACCCCATATACCTTTCAATCGATTTCTCCGATGGGAACACCTTGCAAAATTATAGTATCAAATTACAGTATCAAAACGAAGATATTAACAATAATAGAGCTGAGATATAGAACAATTACAACAGAGAGTGATATGTATATATATTACATTACATTATATGGTATATATAATGTTATTATATATAAATTACATACTCTTAGAACTTCTCAAATACATATATAATAAATATATACTTCATTTACCCGAGATACTCATCCTTGTTGGACACGTAGTTTGCGACATTTTCTCCTAGTGTGTAGCTTGTCTTTTCATTCTATTAAGAGGATCTTTCACAGAGAAACATTTTTTAAAAAAAATTTTAATGAGATCCATCCAACTTATCAATTTTTCCTTTTATTGATTTGACTTTTCACATCAAATCTAAGAACTCTCTGCCTGGCTCTAGGCCCTGTAGATTTTCTCCTATGTTTTTCTTTTTTTTCCCAGAAAGATTTATAGTTTTACATTGAACACTGAAATCCATTTTTAAGTTAATTTTTATATAAGCAATGAGATTAAGGTTGAGTTTTTTTTCTCCTATGGATGTCCAATTACTTTAGTATTGTTTGTTGAAATCCAATGAAATGCTTTTATACCTGTCAAAAATTGGTTGAGTCTGTTTATGTGGGTGTGTTCCTTGGTTCTCTAGTCTCCTTTTTTTTTTTTAATTGAATATTCATTGGAAGGACGGATGCTGAAGATGAAACTCCAATACTTTGACCACCTGATGTCAAGAACTGACTCATTGGAAAAGACCCTGATGCTGGGAAAGATTGAGGGCAGGAAGAGAAGGGGACAACAGAGGATGAGATGGTTGGATGGAATCACTGACTCGATGGACATGGGTTTGAGTAAACTCCAGGAGATGGTGATGGACAGGGAGGCCTGGCGTGCTGTGGTTCATGGGGTCGCAGAGTTGGACACGACTGAGTGACTGAACTGAACTGAAGTGAATACCTCCATCAATACCATACAATCCTGATTACTATAGTTAAATTGTAAGTCTTCAAATCAGCTAGAATGCTTTTCCCACTCTGTTTATTTATTGAGGCCTCACTGCATGGCGTTCAGGATCCTAGACCCCTGCCCAGGAATGAAACTCTGAGACGGAAGCACAGCATCGCAACCACTGGGGCACCAGGGAAGTCTAGCCTTCTTTTCAAAACTTGCATTAACTATTTCAGCGCCTTCACCTGTCCACATAAACTTTAGAATAATCTAATCTATATCCACAAAAATATTGCTTAGATTTTGATAATAATTTTTTTAACTTAAATATTAATTTGGGAAAAAATTGACCTATGAAGTCTTCCACTTCATGAACAGAGTATGCCTTTCCATTTATTTAGATCTTCGGTTTCTTTCATCAGCATTTTATAATTTTCAGTGCCCAAGTCCCATACATGTTTTATTAGATTTATGCCTACATATTTCTCTTTTTCCAAGTGTTTCTAAATGGCATTGTGATTTTAATTCTGGCATCCATGTGTGCATTGCTAGTATATAAAAATACAATTGATTTTTGTATGTTTATCTCATATCCTGTGACCTTGCCAAACTCATTTACACTCAATATGATATAGGTTTGCTTTGGGGTTTTTTGGTTTGTTTTAAATTCCTGGGAAATATTTGTGCACTTGTGTGTGCTCAGTCGTGTCCGACTCTTTGCAGCCCCATGGGTTGTAGCCTGCCAGGCTCTTCTGTCCCTGGAAGAATACTGGTGTGGAGTGCCGCTTCAAACTCCGAGGGATCTTCCAATCCTGGGATCAAACTCGTGTCTCTTGTGTCTCCTGCATTGGCAAGCCAATTCTTTACCACTATTGTCACTTGGGAAGCCCAGGAAATGTTTACATATAAAATTATAATCATGTCATCTGTAAATACTGACAGCTGTATTTATTACTTTCTGGCCTCATGCCTTCTTTTTATTTCCTTATCTTGCTTTATTGCATTGTCTAAAACTTCCAGCATTGTGTTGAATAAGAAGAGTGATGAGATCAGACATCTTGGCCTTGTTTTTTAATCTTACACTGGGCTTTCAACATTAATGCTAGCTATTGATTTTGTGTAGAAGCTTTCATCAAGTTGAGGGAGTTCCCCCCATTTTTGTTTTTCTGGGAGTTCTTATCATTCATCATGAATGGATATTGAATTTTATCAAATACCGTTTTTGGATCAGTTGGTATACCTTGTGATTTTTTTTTTCTTTAGGCCGTTAATATAGGTTTCATTAACTGTTTTTCAAATATAGACCAATGTGATGTTTAATTCTTTTCATACAATGCAAATTTTATTTGCTAATACTTTGTTAAGCTTTTTGTGTCTATATTTAAAAAATTTTTGTACTGCCTTTATCTGATTTTGGTATAAGAATAATAGTAGATTTATAACATGAGTTAAGAAGTTTTTGCGCCTGTTCTATTTTCTGGAAGAGACTGTGGAGAATTGATGTTAACTTTTTTTAGATGTTTGGTAAAACTCTCTGGTGGTCCAGGTCTGGAGATTCCATTTTTGGAAGTTCTAATATTAAATTATGAATTTAGTATCTTTAATAATTTTGAAAGTGAAAGTCATTCAGTCTTGTCCAACCCTTTGTGACCCCATTCACTATACAGTCCATGGACTTTTCCTGGCCAGAATAATGGAGTGGGTAGCCTTTTCCTTCTCCAGGGCATCTTCTCAACCCAGGAATTGAACTCAGGTCTCCCACATTGCAGGAAGATTCTTTACCAGCTGAGCCACAAGGGAAGCTCAAGAATACTGGGGTGGGTAGCCTGTCCCTTTTCCAGTGGATTTTCCTGATCCAGGAATTGAACCGGGGTCTTCTGCATTGCAGGTAGATTCTTTACCAACTGAGCTATCAGGGAAGCCCTTCAGTTCAGTTCAGTTCAGTTCAGTTCAGTCGCTCAGTCGTGTCCGACTCTTTGCAACCCCATGAATCGCAGCACTCCAGGCCTCCCTGTCCATCACCAACTCCTGGAGTTCACTCAGACTCACATCCATTGAGTCAGTGATGCCATCCAGCCATCTCATCCTCTCTCATCCCCTTCTCCTCCTGCCCCCAATCCCTGATAGCATCAAAGTCTTTTCCAATGAGTCAGCTCTTCTCATGGTGGCCAAAGTACTAGAGTTTCAGCTTTAGCATCATTCCTTCCAAAGAAATCCCAGGGCTGATCTCCTTCAGAGTGGACTGGTTGGATCTCCTTGCAGTCCAAGGGACTCTCAAGAGTCTTCTCCAACACCACAGTTCAAAAGCATCAATTCTTCGGCTGTCAGCTTTCTTCACAGTCCAACTCTCACATCCATACATGACCACTGGAAAAACCATAGCCTTGATTAGACGGACCTTTGTTGGCAAAGTAATATCTCTGATTTCGAATATGCTATCTAGGTTGGTCATAACTTTCTTTCCAAGGAGTAAGCGTCTTTTAATTTCATGGCTGCAGTCACCATCTGCAGTGATTTTGGAGCCCCCTGAAGTAAAGTCCAACACTGTTTCCACTGTTTCCCCATCTATTTGCCATGAAGTGATGGGACCAGATGCCATGATCTTAGTTTTCTAAATGTTGAGCTTTAAGCTGCGACCGGCACACTTAGCATGGCCGAGAGGAGCTACCCCACGTCCGAGGTCAGGGGCAGTGGCCGAGAAGAGCTACCCCACATCCAAGGAGCGGTGGCTGTGTGGGCGCTGGAGGGCCTAGAGGAGCTACTCCACGTTCAAGGTCAGGAGGGGCGGTGGTGAGGAGATACCTGTCATCCAAGATAAGGAGCAGTGGCTGCGCGTTGCTGGAGCAGCCGTGAAGAGATACCCCATGTCCAAGGTAAGAGAAACCCAAGTAAGATGGTAGGTGTTGCTAGAGGGCATCACACTGAAACCATACTCACAGAAAGCTAGTCAGTCTAATCACACTAGGACCACAGCCTTGTCTAACTCAATGAAACTAAGCCATGCCCGTGAGGCCACCCAAGACGGTCGGGTCATGGCGGAGAGGTCTGACAGAATGTGGTTTACTGGAGAAGAGAATGGCAAACCACTTCAGTATTCTTCCCTTGAGAACCCCATGAACAGTATGAAAAGGCAAAATGATAGGATGCTGAAAGAGGAACTCCCCAGGTGCCCAATATGCTACTGGAGATCAGTGGAGAAATAACTCCAGAAACAATGAAGGGATGGAGCCAAAGCAAAACAATACCCAGCTGTGGATGTGACTGGTGATAGAAGCAAGGTCTGATGCTGTAAAGAGCAACATTGCATGGGAACCTGGAATGTCAGGTCCATCAATCAAGGCAAATTGGAAGTGGTCAAACAAGAGATGGCAAGAGTGAAGTGGGAAGCCCTTAGGGCTATTCAAATCATCTATTTAATATTTGATGAGTCGGGGGTAGTATGTGCTTCCCAAGAACCGATCCACTTTATCAGAGGTATCGATCTATGTGTGAAGAGCTGTCACAGTGTTCTCTGATTATCCTTTTGACGTCTGCAGGGTCTGTAGTGATATCTCTGCCTTCATCCTCATTCTCCCGTCTTCCCTTTGTTAGTCATGCCAGAAGTTTGTCAATTTTATTGACCTTTTCAAGGAACCAGCTCTTTCTTTCCTTGACTTTTCTCCATTTTTAAAAAATGATTTTCAATGTTATTTATTTCTCCTCTTTATTATTTCCTTTTCTCTGCTTATTTGGGGTTTATTTTGCTTTCTTTTTTCCTAAGTTCTCGAGGTAGGCGTTTTGATTACTGATCTGAGGCTTTTCTTATTTTCCATTGTAAGCACTTAGTGCTATAAATGTCTGTCTTACCCTGAACTGTGGCACAAATTTAGATATGCCCTATTTCCATTTTTACTCAGCTCAATGGACTTCTTGACACCCCTTGAGACTATCTTTTTGACTCATGAATTCTTTGGAAGCATCTTGTTTATTTTCCAAATGTTTAGAGACTTTTCTTCTGTATTTCTGTTATTGATTTCTAGGTTTACTTCATTGTGTTTGAAGAGCATACTCTGTGTAATTTCAGTTGTTTTAAATCTGTTGAGATTGGTTTTTGTGTTTGTTTGCTTTTTTATTTTTTTGAGTATTAATGGCCCAGAGTATGGTCTATCTTAGCACAAGTCCTGTGGGCACTTGAAAAGAATGTGTACTCTGCTGGTGTTGAGTAGAGTGTTCTATAAATGTCAATTAGACCCTGTTTGTTGTTGTTAAGCTGTTTGATATCCTTGCTGATTTTCTGTCTAATTGTTATGTCTAATAGTTTTCTCAGTTATTGAGAGAATATGTTAAAGTCTCCAAATATACATTAGAATTTGTCTCTTTGTTTCAGTTCTATCCAGCTTTACTTCATATATTTTGCAGCTGTGTTTTTGGTTACATACACACTTAAAATGCTATCTCCTTATTGAATTGACTTTGTAATCGTTATATAATATCCTTCTCTGCCTCTGGTCATTTTCTTTGTTTTGATGTCACTTTATCTGATATTACTATCACCACTCCTGACTAGTTTAGAAAATTTCATCTTTGTCTGGGACTCCAATGATGTAAATGTTAGATATTTGTTATAATCTCACATGTCTCCAAGGTTCCTTTAATTATATTTTCAATCTATTTTCTCTCTGTTGTTCAGATTTGGTAATTTCTGCTATTCTGTTCTCAAGTTCTCGGATTCTTTCTTTTGCTCTCTAAATCTACTGCTGAACTCATTCACTGAGTTTTTCTGTTTGTTTGTTTTTATTTTTAAGTTCAGTTACTGTATTTTCAGTTCTAAAATTCCCATCTGATTTTTTTTTATAGTTTTCTACCTCTTGCTGAGGCTCTGTATTCCTTTTCCCAGCTTTCTGTGTTTTAATTTCCTCCAAGCATATTCATGATTGCATGTTGAAGCATCTGATCCTTGTTATATATCTAACATCTTTGTCATGTTAGTTTTGGCATCTGTTGATGCCTTTTCTTGTTCAGTTTGAGGTCTTCCTAGTTCTTGGTATGATAAGGGATTTGATTGAAACCTAGGTATTTTGAGTATTCTGTTACGAGACTCTGCATCTTAGCTAAGCTTTCTGTTTTAGGCTGTTCCTTTTGAAACTCCTGGCAAGAGAAAGTGGGCGCTATCGTGTAGTTGCCAGATGGGGACGGAAGTCCCGATTCCCTGTCTTGCCTCTTTGATACCTGAGGGGGTGGGAACCTCATTACTGCTGATTGCATGTGGAAGTTCCAGATCCCCATGCTGGACTCCACCTCCCTGGGTGGGAGAAATAGGAGTGCCGTGTTACTGCTCCCTGTATGGCCTCTGGGACATCATGGGGGGAGTGCGGGCTCATTTCTGCCCCCTGCTTGGTTTTCTCTGACATCAGTTGGGGTTGATGGGGTGGCAGATTGGGGCACATTCTTATAGCCTTAAGAGGATGTCACTCTAGGCTTCCTGATTGGTTGGTATGGGTGAGGCTGGAATGATAATTTTTCTGGAATAGAGTGGTTACTGTCTAAAAGTTTTGTCTTTCTCAGTCGTCCCTTTCCCAGTCCACTGGCTAGAGAAAGCAAGCTTTTGTGGAGCCTTTTGTATCTATGCTTGTTGGCATTTCTTGGTTGCTGGCTTCTTCAGCTCTAAGTCTGGAATGCATGAGGCAAACAATAAAAACAAAACAAACAACAAGAAAACCCCAAACCAAAGCAAAAGAGAGCAGAAAACCCCGGGGAGCTTACCATCATGTTGTTCCTTGGATTCTGAGGTCCCTAGCCAATTTGCCTTCTCTCACCTTTCCATCTTTTAATGTTTGCTTTACGTATAACATTCAGGGTTTCTGGTTGTACTTTGCAGAAGAAATAGGGAAAGCACAATACATTTACTCCATCTTCCTGAAAGTGAGAGTCTTCTTTTGTTCATTTATAGTTGTTAACATTCCATTTTATGCAGACATAAGAATTTTTTTTTTTTTTTACAGGTAGCTGCTGAGAAGTGGAATTGCTTGGTCAGGAACTGGGTGTGTTTTAAGGTTAAAATTACCTTCTAAGATGGTGGGCTCATTCACACTCCCATTAGTTGAGTATGCAGTTACCCCTTCCCCATAGAGTCTTGCAACATGCAACACCCTCAAACTTTAGAAATTTTACCAATTTATGTGAAAAAATTACCTGTCATTACTTTATCCTGGAATTCCTTTGATTACTAGTGAAGGCAAATATCCTTTTCATAGATGTATTGATTGATCACATGGATTTTAGATTTTAATAAGGGAGAGAAACAAAAGGCAAGCAAGCCAAGTAACCAGGTAATTTCAGAGTGACAAGTGTTATGAAGAAAGTAAAATAGAGTAGTGGACAAAAGTATTTGTGGTTTAAGAAATTTGGGCCTCATCATAGGAAAAAGACGTGACTGTGAGAGGCAGTAACGTGGTGCTTAGCCAGGGTTGCATATGGTGCGAAGTCTCTCATAGCAGGAGTCTGTCCAGAGGCTTATGGCAAGGAGGCCACATCCAGAGGGGAACTCCTGGGGGACCAGAGATGAGGTTTTAGGTCTACATGGCGTCACTCAGCATCAGGGTGAGGAATTCCTGGATCAGAGACTTCGGAGGAGCAGCAGTAGCTTAGTTTTTGCTTTTGTTTTTTCCTGGTTGCACCATGGAGGATGCAGGATCTTGGTTCCCTGACCAGGATGAAGCCAGCCCCCCTTCAGTGGAAGCATGGAGCCTTCAGCACTGGATCACCAGGGAAGTCCCAGCAGCTTTGGTCTTATAAACTCAAGCCCTATCTTGTCAGTGGCCAGTAGAGACTAGGTGTAGTTTCGTGGAGTATGCAAATCAATCAGGCCTTAATTGACTAAAATCTGCCTGGTGGCTTTTAAAAATTGGTAGATGTATAAAAATTTGAGTTTGGTGGGCTTTTGAGCTAACAGGTCTCAAAGAAGTAACCTAGGGGCCAATATGCAGTGGCTGTTTCTTTGGCTGATTTAAAAAACAAAGAGTTATGGGGGTCAGAGGACTCCTTTAGATGGGGCAGTTAGGGAAAGCTTCTCTGAAGAGGGGACTTTGAGCTGACACCTGAGGAATGAGAGGGAGGCAGCTGTAAGAAGATACAAAGGCCTTGGAAGTGGGAAAAAGCTTTGCCTGTGCGCTCAAGAGACAGAACAAAGCCAGAGGGGCTGGAGCCGAGTGAACAAAGATGGGTCCATGACCAATGAGATGAGGTGGGAGGACAGGACAGGGGATAGGAGATGCTGGTATGCCAGGATAAGGAGTGGGCTTCTATTTTAAGTCCAGCACAAAGCCTCCGGAGGATTTTGATTAATATTTTAAGTATTCCGGTTTATATTTGGAAAAAACTCGGGCTGCCATGGCGGGGAGGAAGCCGGGAGACTCATGAGGAGGCTCTAGATAATAGAGGATGGCGGCTTGTACCGGGAGGTGGAGGGGAAATGGAGCGAAGAGAGCCGCTGGGCGGGGCTGGGGTGCAGTCAGAGGACTTGGGGAGCGTGGGCTGAGGAGATGTGGGGCAGGGAGATGACAGGGATGATGGGGTGGGGGGATGGGGCTCCATTTCCTGCTATGGAGTAGTCCAGGAGAGGGGCAAGTGTGGCTGAAATCAAGAATTGCCAGTGTGAGCCTCATCCTCCTTGCTGTGTGGATGCTGAGGGGGCAAGATGATTCTTCACTGGGCTGTTGGCCCTAGAGACGACCTGTTCTCATGTATGGATTTAACTGGGGGATCTGGACTATGTGCAGAAGACTCCAGAGGACTCTGTGTAGCCAACCAAGAAAATGAGATACCAACCGTTCAACTGTTACTTGATCAAGGAGTAAAAATACCTTCTGAATTAGCCTCTGTTGACTGCATGTGAATTACAGTTCCATTTAAATGGCTTCTTCTTAAAGGCAGGGTGGTAGGAAGCTTGGGTGGGATAAGGGAGGGCGAAGGCAGTGTCTCACACCGCACAGGGCATGCCCGCATCTGTCTCCTCCCAGGAAGCCCATCGTGTTGTTTCCGCTCTCTCTGTATTACAGGTGGAGAATCTGAGTCTCCAGAGGGGAAATAACTTGGCCACGGTCTCAGAGCCTGTAAGCAGCAGCGCCAGGTCAGAATCCTGCTCTTTGGTCTCCAGAGCCTCTTCCTTTATTCTGCCATCCCTGTCACATGCACACCTCTCTATATTTCTTCATTTTCTTTAACTTGGTTTAAGTTAAAATTCAATCCCCCAACTCATTTGACAGACCAGAAGGTAGGTGTTGGTCATTAGGGGAGCAGCCTGCCCCTTGGTTTAAGGCAAAGACCGCACATTCTTAGGCCTGGTCACAGCTTCCGAGGGATCCGCACTCTCACTGGGTGGGCATCAGTGGTGCCCATCAATCACCATGGAGACGTCCCCAGTCCTGGCTCCAGCAGAACTGGTAGTTCTGAGGTTTCTATGCTGCCCAAGGGATTCAAGGGACTTTGTCCAGTTGGAGCCCGGTCCAGATTGAGAAAGCCTCTCCTGCTCCTCTCTGGCCAATAAAATTCTGCCTGCCTGTCACTGAAGACCTAAGCAGCCTGCCTCCTGCCCTGCCTCGGCCTCTCTGTGAGTCAAGGAGCACAAAGTTGCCAACTTGCGTGAGATGCAGGAAGAGAAAAACCTCTCTCTGAGCAAAAAGCACAAGTGATTATCTCCATCAATTATCCAGGAACACTTCTTTCACTTCCCAGGTTATGGTGGAGCATGTTGAAACATGTCAGAGCAGCCCACACTCACAGGCTATTTTTATTTTTTAACATTTTACCATTTTTTAACAGTTTATCTTGTACATATCAAACCTATACAGAATTAGCTATTGTTCAGTTGCTAAGGCATGTCCAACTCTTTGCGACCCCATGAACTACAGTATGCCAGGCTTCCCTGTCATTCACCTTCTCCCTGTTTGCTCAAATTCATGTCCATTGAGTCAGTGATGCCATCCAGCCATCTCATCCTCATCTCATCCTCCCCTTCTCCTCTTGCCCTCAGTCTTTCCCAGTATCAGGGTCTTTTCCAATGATTTGGCTCATCGAATCAGGTGGCCAAAGCGTTGGAACTTCAGCTTCAGCATCAGTCCTTCCAGTGAATACTCAGGCTTGATGTCTTTTATGACTGACTGGTTTGATCTCCCTGCCATCCAAGGGACTCTCATGAGTCTTCGGCATCATAGTTTGAAAGCATCAGTTCTTCAGCATTCAGTATTATTTATGGTCCAACTCATATCCATACATGATTACTGGAAAAACCATAGCTTGGACTATACAGACCCTTGTTGGCAAAGTGATGTCTCTCCTTTTAATAGGCAATGGCACCCCACTCCAGGACTCTTGCCTGGAAAATCCCATGGATGGAGGGACCTGGAAGGCTGCAGTCCATGGGGTCGCTGAGGGTCGGACATGACTGAGTGGCTTCACTTTCACTTTTCGCTTTCATGCATTGGAGAAGGAAATGGCAACCCACTCCAGTGTTCTTGCCTGGAGAATCCCAGGGACAGGGGAGCCTGGTGAGCTGCCATCTCTGGGGTCGCACAGAGTCGGACACGACTGAAGTGACTTAGCAGCAGGTTTGTCACAGTTTTTCTTCCAAGGAGCAAGAGTCTTTTAATTTCCTGGCTGCAGTTACCACCCACAGCGATTTTGGAGCCCAAGAAATTGAAATCTCTCTGGGTCATTAAGACCTTTCTTGTGTAGTTCTTCTGTGCATTCTTCCCACCACTTCTCAATCTCTTCTGCTTCTGTCAGATCCTTACTATTTCTGTCCTTTATTGTGTCCATCCTTACATGAACTGTTCCTTTCGTATCTCTAATTTTCTAAGAGATCTCTAGTCTTTCCCGTTCTATTGTTTTCTTCTATTTCTTTACACTGTTCATTTAAGAAGGCTTTCTTATCTCTCCTTGTTGTTCTCCGGAACTCCGCATTCAGTTGGGTATATCTTCCCCTTTCTCTCTTGCTTTTCCTTCTCTTTCTTCCTCAGCTGTTTGTAAATCCTCCTCAGGTGGCCACTTTGTCTTCTTGCGTTTATTTTTCTTTGGGATGGTTTTGGTCACCACATCCTGTACAATGTTAGGACCCTTTGTCTGTAGTTCTTCAGGCACTCTGTCTATCAAATCTAAAGCCTTGAATCTGTTAATCACTTTCACTGTGTAATCATAAAGAATTTTATTTAGGTCATACCTGAATGGCTTAGCAGCCTTCTCTACTGTCTTCTATTTAGGCCTGAATTTGGCAATAAGGACCTCATGATCTGAGCCACAGTCAGCTCCCAGTCTTGTTTTTGCTGACTGTGTAGAGCTTCTCCATCTTTGGCTGCAAAGAGCATAGTCAATCAGAGTTTGGTATTGACCATCTGGTGATGTTCATGTGTAGAGTCATCTCTTGTGTTGTTGGGAAAGGATGACTGCTATCACGAGCATGGTCTCTTGATAAAACTCTGTCAGCTTTTGCGCTGTTTCATTTTGTACTCCAAGGCCAAATTTGCCTGTTACTCTGGATATCTCTTGACTTTCTATTTTTGTATTTCAATCCCCTGTGATGGAAAGGACATCTTTTGTGTTGTTAGTTCTAGAAGATCTTGTAGGTCTCATGGAGCCAATCAACTTCAGCTTCTTCAGCATAGAGAAGTATTTAATAACCATCATATATCCATTACCCCATTTTCAACAGCTCCTGGCTATTCTTGTTTAATCTATACCTCTATCCATGCTCTCTCTTCCATACAATTTTGAAGTGAATCATAGACCTAGTATCATTTCATAGATACATATTTCAGTTTGTGTCTATAAGAAGTGCATATATATAAGTACATATATAAATGTATATTTAAGCAAAGGAGAAAAGGAAAGATATAAGCATCTGAATGCAGAATTCCAAAGAATGGCAAGAAGAGATAAGAAAGCCTTCTTCAGCAATCAATGCAAAGAAAGAGAGGAAAAGAACAGAATGGGAAAGACTAGAGATCTCTTCAAGAAAATTAGAGATACCAAGGGAATATTTCATGCAAAGATGGGCTCAATAAAGGACAGAAATGGTATGGACCTAACAGAAGCAGAAGATATTGAGAAGAGGTGGCAAGAATACACAGAAGAACTGTACAAGAAAGATCTTCATGACCCGGATAATGACGATGGTGTGATCACTCACCTAGAGCCAGACATCCTGGAATGTGAAGTCAAATGGGCCTTAGAAAGCATCACTACGAACAAAGCTAGTGGAGGTGATGGAATTCCAGTTGAGCTATTTCAAATCCTGAAAGATGATGCTGTTAAAGTGCTGCACTCAATATGCCAGCAAATTTGGAAAACTCAGCAGTGGCCACAGCACTGGAAAAGGTCAGTTTTCATTCCAATCCCAAAGAAAGGCAATGCCAAAGAATGCTCAAACTACCACACAATTGCACTCATCTCACATGCTAGTAAAGTAATGCTCAAAATTCTCCAAGCCAGGCTTCAGCAATATGTGAACTGTGAACTTCCTGATGTTCAAGCTGGTTTTAGAAAAGGCAGAGGAACCAGAGATCAAATTGCCAACATCCACTGGATCATGGAAAAAGCAAGAGAGTTCCAGAAAAACATCTATTTCTGCTTTATTGACTATGCCAAAGCCTTTGACTGTGTGGATCACAGTAAACTGTGGAAAATTCTGAAAGAGATGGGAATACCAGACCACCTAACCTGCCTCTTGAGATATCTGTATGCAGGTCAGGAAGCAACAGTTAGAACTGGACATGGAACAACAGACTGGTTCCAAATAGGAAAAGGAGTATGTCAAGGCTGTATATTGTCACCCTGCTTATTTAAGTTATATGCAGAGTATATCATGAGAAATGCTGAACTGGAAGAAACACAAGCTGGAATCAAGACTGCTGGGAGAAATATCAATAACCTCAGATATGCAAATGACACCACCCTTATGGCAGAAAGTGAAGAGGAACTACAGAGCCTCTTGATGAAAGTGAAAGAGGAGAGTGAAAAAGTTGGCTTAAAACTCAACATTCAGAAAACGAAGATCATGGCATTGGGTCCCATCACTTCATGGGAAATAGATGGGGAAACTGTGGCTGACTTTATTTTTTTGGGCTCCAAAATCACTGCAGATGATGACTGCAGCCATAAAATTAAATGACGCTTACTCCTTGGAAGAAAAGTTATGACCAACCTAGATAGCATATTCAAAAGCAGAGACATTACTTTGCCGACTAAGGTCTGTCTAGTCAAGGCTATGGTTTTTCCTGTGGTCATGTATGGATGTGAGAGTTGGACTGTGAAGAAGGCTGAGCACCAAAGAATTGATGCTTTTGAACTGTGGTGTTGGAGAAGACTCTTGAGAGTCCCCTTGGACTGCAAGGAGATCCAACCAGTCCATTCTGAAGGAGATCAGCCCTGGGATTTCTTTGGAAGGAATGATGCTAAAGCTGAAGCTCCAGTACTTTGGCCACCTCATGCGAAGAGTTGACTCTGGAAAAGACTCTGATGCTGGGAGGGATTGGGGGCAGGATGAGAAGGGGATGACAGAGGATGAGATGGCTGGATGGCATCATGGACTCGATGGACATGAGTTTGAGTGAACTCCGGGAGTTGGTGATGGACAGGGAGGCCCGGAGTGCTGTGGTTCATGGGGTCGCAAAGAGTCGGACACGACTGAGCGACTGAACTGAACTGATATCTTTGCCACTCCATGGACTGTGGCCCACCAGGCTTCTCTGTCAATGGAATTCTCCAGGCAAGAATACTGGAGTAGATAGCCATTTCCTTCTCCAGGGGCTCTTCCTGACTGAGAGATCAAACCTGGGTCTCCTGCATTGCAAGCAAATTCTTTACTGTCTAAGCCACCAGGAAAGCCCACATAATTAAGTTACAATATTACATTAGTTTCAGGTGTATAAAATAAAATAAGCAACAAGGACAGATATGTTATTAGAGGAAGAAAAACTTCCCAGTTGAAAAACTTTACTTATTTGGAGATGGAGGACCATGATCCCCAGTGAGAGATGGGAGGTTCCAAGCTCTTCCTGATCCTTCCACTGTGCAAGTTGATCAAATTCTGTCCCCTTACTGCTTCCTTTTCCTCATCAGCAAAATGCAAATGAAAGTATCCACTTTGCAGATGAGAAAACTGTGGCTCAGAGAGGGAACAGGATTTTTCCAAAGTTACCAGATTTTAAAGTATTCAGGCTAGCTGGAGAAAAGTTCGCTTAAGCAGGCTAATAGTTTCTTCAAATCAGTATTTTTTAAATACTTGGTCAAGATTTATTTAGAGGTGATGCTTAGTGTTGCCCAAATTAGGATGAAGAAAGGGGGTTCTGGTGGCTGCCTCAGTCTGTCCTTCAGTCTAGAAATTCCTTTCTAGTCCCAGCTTGTATAATTTACCTGGCAGAGATCCTGCAGTTACCCTGCCCAGTCTCCTTTGAAGGCAGTTTAGCAACTGTTTGTTATTCAATCAGCCCAGGGCTGGGGGGTGGGTGTCTCACACCTGCCCCAGCTTCTTCAGTGATTCCTCTCAATCTCACAGAGTTCTCTCACTGAGATGAGTAGAGATGAGGCAAGCAACAGAAAGCCCAGCTCAATTATCTCAGCAAAAGGGAAAATGCATTGGTCAATATAAGTCCAGTAGAAGCTCCTTCAGGCTTGGTTGGATCTGGGAAGAATCTTTCACTTCCCCATTCTGGCCTTGCTTTCCCTGGCGCCCTTCTCAGGCAGGCTCTGCCCTCTGGGGCAGGATGCTGGCCTATTTCTGGCTTACATCATCTCCTTTCATCACCCCAGTTGAAGGGAGAGATTCTCTTTTCTGGCTCTCATTGGCTCATTTTGGGTCACATGCTTTTGCCTGAGCCAATCGCCATGGCCTGGAGTTGAGGTATCCTGGTTGGATTAGATCCAGCTCATCTGGGGTGGGTCAGCCTCTCACAAACCCCAGTGGAGTGGGGCTAGAGGATTTTGATTCCCAGAGGAGAGTCAGTAGGTTGGCTGAGGAAGAGGGGTAGATACTGAGCAGCAAATAATGGATTTCCACTCTCCAGTTACATTTCTAGGGATGTTTAATGCCTCTTAGTTGAGCTCTGGGCAACCACCAGCTGCTCTGTCCTTTACTGCAGTGCTGGCTTTGTCGGAGCTATAATTAGAGGCCGGGACTCCCGGCTCTCAGCCTGTGCTCTTCACGTCCTTTCCCTCCCACTTGCTGCAGGTATGGTCTACAGACAAACTGCCTGGGGCATCTGTTCTCCGGGCAGGGCCGCCTGTGGCAGGCCTGCCTCTCATCTTGACCAAAAGCAACTCTCAGCCTCTTAACCTGAGAATCAGGGAGCTCTTTCCTATTGAAACTGTCATCTGGCTTGCCATGACCTTGAGCAAGCTCTTCACATCTCTGAGCCTCAGCTGTATATTTTAAAACATCTGTAAAATGGAGCTAGGAGTGATATCTATCTCCCAGGGATATGAGATGCTAAAATGAGCTTATGATTTGTAAATGAGTGTAAAAATGGAAAGAATCATACTCACCATTACTATTGCTACCTGCTTGAGCTTACGATTTGTAAATGAGTGTAAAAATGGAAAGAACAATACTCACCATTACTATTGCTACCTGCTTCTTCCTCCGGGGAAAATTTTTTTCTCAGCCTACCCGTTTTTTTTTTTTTTTTTCCCCTCCATTTCCCCAAGGGGAACAGCCACTTGCTCATGGCTTTGATCAAGATGAGTTTTGATGGCTTGGAAGCTTTCAGAGCCTCCCACTCTTCCTCCTCTCATCCTGCTGAGCTGACAATTTCGTATGACATCAATTCCTCTGACAGCCGTGTAAACAGATGGTGGTCCCCGCTGCCCGGGGTGCTGGGGGGAACGATACCATGGTAACCCGCTAAACTGCGACAGGTGCCAGGACGGGGGGAAATCCAGGGCCTTCAGACGTGCACGCATATGGCTCCGGCAGCAGGCCCCAGGTTACAGGTTTATCTCAGACACCGGGAGGTGCCACCGGCCCTGCGGCAGCAAGCGAGAACCCGCCCTCTTCCAGCCATGTGACCATAGCTAAATTGCTTCCTCTCACCTGGTCCATGGGGGATAAACAGCCTTATCCTAGAGTCAGCAAGGGTGTGGATGAACGTGCCTAACTCTAGAATGGGTGTGTTGCTGGTGCCCAATAAACGTTTGTTGAATGAATAAAAAAATGAGTGAAAGAGACCCAGAAGATCAACTCCGTAGAAGCTGGTTGGAAACGGGGCTCCTGGCAGGTACCGGCTGGAAAAAGTCAATGTGCGTGAATATCTGGGATCTGGCCACCACCGCAGCTCTTTCTCTGAATAGTTGGGACCCAGTGCTTTGCAAGCGGTGGGATCCCATTCCCAAGTGCCCCCAGGCCAGAGAGGATAAGCACTCACTCCTAGCTGGCAAACTGGTGAGTGGACCTAGTTTTTATAAGTCTGCTTAATTGCCTTAGCTTCTCAAATTGTCCTCTCATCCCTGCTGGGCGTGGAGCTCTGCTTTAAACTGTGGGCTATTCGAGGCTCAGAGAGAGACAGGACTTGACTAAGGCTACGCAGCTAGCCATACAAACCATCTGAACCTGTGGAGCCTCTCTCAGTCTACAGCCAGGCTTGGTGTGGGTGTGGACGTGACCTCCCAGAGTGCCATCAGCCCTGTGAGCCCTGCTCTTTCACAGGGCAGCCCCAGGCCAGCCCCCTCCCTTCCCCTTTCTCGCTGTCTTCCTCTTGCTCCACACGCATGCCTGCTGGGTTTGCCCCCTGCCTGAATGTGCTTAGTCACTCAATCACTTCCAACTCTTTGAGACCCCGTGGACTGCAGTCCGCCAGGCTCCTCTGTCCATGGGGGTTCTCCAGACAAGAATACTGGAGTGGGGTTGCCCTTCTCCGGGGGATCTTCCCAACCCAGGGATCAAACTCAGGTCTCCTGAATTGCAGGCAGATTCTTTACCACCAGGGGAACCCTGCCTGAATAATAAGTACCAGAATGAAGCAGAGCTCAAGCTCACAGTCAGGCTGACTTGGCCAGCTAGCTGTAGCCTTGGGCAAGTGACTTCAACTTTGGAAGTCAGTTCCTTCATAAGTCAATGGAGAAAGATAATTTAATAGGTGGATTAAATTAGATAACTCCTGCAAAGTGCATGGAAGAGTGCCTGGCACATAGCTAACTTTCAATAACTTATAGTGATTTTTGCTGTTACGAAGACAGGATATCTCTTCCCTGTGGAAAGATTGCTTTCCGCCAACGTGACTGACTTCACGCAGGATGCACAGTGGCAGAGGCACAGGTATAGGAGACAGCAGGACGTGAGTCAAGTTGCACGACCCCCAACAAGCCATCTCCCTTCTCTGAGGGTCTGTAAAATAGGTCCAATGATCCCGACCTACAGAGCCGTTGGGTAGGATGGGCATGTGGAGCAGAGCAGGTGCTCAGTTCATGCGAGCATGATGCTGACTGTGGTACATTCCCCTGGAACAAGGGCTGTTTTGATACCACTGAGTGCCAGGATCCCTCACATTGCACTCCAGGAAGGTGGCAGCATGGTGGCCTCTGCTTGCATGCCTCTAGGGACAGGCAACTCGCTCCTGAGTAGGTGGATAGCTCTGCTAGAAGCTGAACCTCTGCGGCACTCAGATTTGCTCTGGGTGGGTGGCGCTAATGGTAAAGAACCCACTGCCAATGCAGGAGACATAAGAGATGCAGGTTTGATTCCTGGGTCAGGAAGATCCCCTGAAGAAGGAAATGGCAACCTACTCCAGTATTCCTGCCTGGGGAATCCCATGGACAATGGAGCCTGGCGGGATACAGGTCATGGGGTTGCAAAGAGTTGTACACGACTGAACGACTTAGCACTTAACACAGGCGTCTTATCTGCGGTCTCTAGTTGTGCCCTAGGGGCCGCCAAGACCAGCTTTCCCTCCACTCTCTCGGGGCTCAGCAGCCTGCTCCTCTGAGACGATGGGAACCAGCATGGAGGAAATGGCCCAAGTCCATGCCCACGGCACCCCCTTTTCTTCCCTCCTTACTCCCAAAGTGCTTTCTGACCTTGTTTGCCAAGCTGGGAGGTTTATGAGCTGACAGGCAAGTACAGAAGATTGTCTTTGGGCAGGCTAAATGGGCCATCTGTCCTGGCTGAATCCCAAAGTGGACTGGGGTGAAGGACCAGATCACGGCTGTGCCCAGGATGGATACCAAGGCATGCACGGCTGTCTCACGGGCCCACGTATGCGGCCAGCTCCTGTATTCACGACTGGGTTGGAGGTGATGGTGACAAAAATTCCTGCATCATAGGGTTCTTTGAAGGATTAAATGGTTGGAGATATTTTAATGTCTAACATACTTTTTGGAATCTGCTAATAATCATTTTTTTTTAAATCGCTAATCAGTGAATGGGTTAATCCGCTCCAGTGAGAAGCTTCAAATGAGGCAAGCTTTTAAACATTCATTACTTTTTCAGCTTCAGGTTTTTTTTTTTTTTTTTAATGCTTCTTTTAAAATTCATCAGCTTGGGGCAAGCTGGCTGCCTTAATAACAGCACTAAGGAAACGTTGATAAAGTTCTGCCAATAACAGCTATCCTCTGGCTGGAAGGTAACATCAAAACAGCCTCTGGAGACTTCCAGTCTTCCCTGTAGGTCTTCAGGTGAGACCTGACACCGCTAGACCCTTCTCCATGGCTGTGCTAGCCACACGGCTCCCGCCTTGGGTACTGGAGACAGGGTGATTGAAGAGAAGGCAAGCAAAGACCACAGAGAAAGGAGGAGCCAGGTCATAATCACCCTCTACTTGTGTTTCAGATTCCAGTAAAATTTGAGGCTTCGACTATCTGCTTTTCCCACTTTTATTTTCATTTCCATCATACATCATTATCCTCACTCGTAGGCATCACAGGGGAGGACCCAGATGGGAGATGGAAAGACTTTCCATCTTTCCTTTACATTCTGGTTCTGAAAAAGCTATGGAATCCTGAACTTGGCAGAGAACTAAGAATCATTCAGCAGAGCTGACTGCCTACAGAGGGGTGCTGTTGTTTGAACGTTTGTGTTCCCCTCCCCCCTCCCACTGCCAAATTCAAAGTTAAACCCTATTTCCCAAGGGGATGGGTGTGGGAGGCAGGGCCTTTGGGAAGTGATTGGACCGTTAGAGTGGAGCCCTCATGACTGGGATTAGTTTCCTTATAAGAGAGGCCCCAGAGCACTCCCTGACCCCTTCCTCCCTCTAAGGACACAGTGAGAAGTCTGTGGCCCAGAAGAGGACCCTCCCTTGACCATGCTAGCACCCTGATCTTAGACTTCCAGCCTCAAGAACTATGAGAAATGAATTTCTGCTGTTTGTAAGCTACCGAGACTGTGGTGTTTTGGTATTGCAAGTTTAACGGACCAAGATAACTGCAGGAAGTGTCCCTGGAAGGATGTGGGCATCCAAGGCCCCTTGCACACTTCCTCTGTGGTGGAGGAGCTTCCAACCTTGCAAAAGGCTCAGGAGAGGGGAAAGACGTCTGAAGCAAGAGTGTTGAAATATGAATTCCAGTCTTGCCTGCACTGCTGAGCTACATGATTTGGACAAGCTGATTCCTCTCTCTGGATCTCCATTTCCCTTTGGATCAAATCAGAGGGCTGGGCTATCTGATAACAATAATAATTTAGAAGTCATCTTTGCTTGGGCTGCCCGGGTGGCTCAGTGGTAAAGAATCTGCCTGCCAATGCAGGAGGTGTAGTTTCGATCCCTGGGTCGGGAAGATGCCCTGGAGAAGGAAATGGCAACCACTCCAATATTCTTGCCTGGGAAATCCCATGGACAGAGGAATCTGGCTGGCTGCAGTCTTTGGGGTCACAAAGAGTTGGACATGACTAATTGAGTGTACACACAGGTCATGGCTTGGGTGCTTTGTGTGGACTGGTTCTGAGTTATGTTTATGATATAAATGATCCATTTTCACCCTCCCAACAGCTCTAAGTTTCTTTGGAGAATCTGAGTGTCAATAAAGATCATATTAAATCTTAGGTCTTTTGTGTATCTGAAAATTATTTCAGTCACATTTTTATGTATTTGCAGACATTGGCCTCTTGATAAAGAACAAGGAATTTGCAATTAGATATGTATCAGATAGGATTAGGTGCAGCTGTTTGTAACAGAAATCCCAGAGAAACAGGGGCTTAAACACACAAGGGTTCACTTTACTACATAAAACAGTCACAGAAGTTGGAGTGCAAGTTTGGTATGGAAGCGTCAGAAATTCATCAAGCCACCAGGGAAGCCCAAGAATACTGGAGTGGGTGGCCTATCCCTTTCTCCAGTGGATCTTCCCAACCCAGGAAATGAACCAGGGTCTCCTGTATTGTAGGCAGATTCTTTACCAACTGACCTATGAGGGAAGCCCCTTGTGGCTCAGCTGGTAAAGAATCCTCCTGCCATGCGAGAAACCTGGGCTCGATCCCTGAGTTGGGAAGATCCCTTGGAGAAGGGAACAGCTACCCACTCCAGTATTCTGGCCTGGAGAATTCCACGGACTGTATTGTCTATGGGGTGGCAAAAAGTCGGACACGACTAAGCCGCTTTCACTTTCATCACTGACTACTAGAAACAAATAAATAGAATGTGATGTTAGAAAGAAGTGTACTTTGGCTAAATCAGCTCCCTTGAGGCAGCTTCCTGGAATGACCACAGTTCACAATCACTCGCACGCCGCTGGCCAGAACTTAGTCATGTATACGCGCGGGAAGAGCGGGAAATGTAGTTGGGTTTTTTTTTTTTTTAAACTGGGCATGTTGCTCCCCTCAATGAAATCTAGGTTCTGTTCCTAAGGAATAAGAGACCACGTGACGCTGGCTGACAAATGGGACTCTCTGTTACAGCTGATTATCTGCAAAGAGCTGTCTGCATAATCGCAGACCAAGTGGACCATTTGGCAGATGTACTGAGGTAGTGATTTGAACCTGGAACATGAAATACCAGTGTTTGTATCAGTTAGGATTCTTTTGGTTGTGAGAGAAACCCCATTTCTAACTGGCTTAAACAATAAGAATGTTTGTTAGGACACTCGTTTTACTTCCAGAGGAAAGGTTAGCTTCAGAGTTGGTTGATTTAGCAGTTCAACGTCATCAGGCCTGGGGTTTGCCCACCAACCTGCTCTCTGGTGCTGATGCTGACTCTTCCTTTTTCAGTTTATTTGTTTGTTTTGGCTGCGCTGGGTCTGCACTACTGCGCGTGGGCTTTCTCTGGCTGTGATCAGGGGGCTGCTCCTCAGGGCAGTGCTCAGGTTTCTCGCTGTGGTGGCCTACCTGCCATGGGGCATGGGCTCTGGGGGCATGGGCTTCAGCAGTTGCCGCCTGCGGGGTCAGAGGTTGTGGAGCACTGGCTTTAGTTGCTCCGCAGCATGTCTAATCTTCCTGGAGGGACCAGGGATCAAACCTGTGTCCCCCCTGGCAGGCAGAGTCTCATCCACTGTGCTACTAGAGGAGTCCAGTGTTACCTTTATCAGAGGTTACTGGCTACACCAGTTCCAGGAATCCCATCCAGACCCAACAATATCCAAGCAAGGACAAAAGAACCTTATTTCAGTGACTCTCTCTTAGGAGCTACTAAGACTTCTCAGGAATCTCTAATGGCTCAGTGCCAGCCTTGGATCACAATCTACCTTTGGCCAAATCACTGGCAAAGGGAAGGGGCAATTAGGCCTTATCCAGAGCTGAGAGCAGCTTTCCTGAAGCTTGATGTCACCTGGGGGAGCTGTAGATATCTTAAAAAAAAAACAAACAAACTGGGTTTTATTCACAGGGGCATGCTGTGGAGGAAGGAGGAAGCATGCTGATAGGCAGCCTACAGTGATCACTACAGTTTGGAGACAGGTACTGCCATCTCCAGGAGAAGGCAATGGCACCCCACTCCAGCGTTCTTGCCTGGAAAATCCCATGGACGGAGGAGCCTGGTAGGCTGCAGTCCACGGGGTCGCACAGAGTCGGACACGAATGAAGCGATTTAGCAGCAGCAGCAGCAGCAGCAACTGCCATCTCCATTTTGCAGCAACAGGATAGAGGCTCAGAGAAATGAAGTACGGCCAATGCATAGCGGAGGCAGATCCTGAACTGGGGAGGGTGGCCCCAGACTTAACATGCCTGGCACTATGTTCTGCAACCAGAGGGGGAAAGGGTTTCAACAGTCAGCCCTATCCATGTTTCCCAAACTTCAGCCACTTGTCCACCGCCTCTCTGGCACTCTTCTCTTATTTACTTCTATCTGCACGATGATTTATTCAATATTTTCATTTAGGTAATACAACTTTATAATTCTTGTTCAAGTAAAATCACATTTTTTACATCAACAACAGCATTTAAAAAGGAAACTAACACACTGACATAAATAGAACACTAGTACTGCTCGCCAGGAATGGAAGGTAAATCATCAGAAGACACACAGTTGAGACAGCACTCATATCCATTCTAGGGAGATGCCGTACCTGCTGGAGGCACTGGGCGCAAGTCCTGCTCTGTTTCCGTTGTGAAGACATGACCAGCAGTGAGGAAAGAGTGAGAGACGTACCAGGACCAAGATGAAACCTCCTCCTTGATGAAATAAGGTGTTAAAGAGAATGGGAAACAGCAGTGCTTTCTTATGATGCAATGCAGCGTCATGGAAGGCTCCTCCGTGCCCTTGGGAAATCATCCCACATGCCATTATAACTTGGAGTGGAGCCCTACAGGTTAGAATCTGCTGCGTTACTCTCTGACAGGATCTCAGGGGCCATACGATAGTAGCACTCCTTCTCAGAGGTCTGTGCTTTAGCTGGAGCTCGGGAATTGATTAGGAAACTCTTCTGTCTAGCTGACAACAGGGTCAGCAAACTTCTGTAACAAATCAGAAAGCAAGCATGTTAGAATCTGTGGACCACAGTCTCTGTTGCAATGACCAAGCACTGCTTCAGTGGTGTGAGGGCAGCACAGACACCACGGAAACCAGTATTCAGGCGTGTGCTTCCACAGAGCTTTATTTATGAATGCTGACATTTGGGCTTTTCTCAGACAGTAAAGAATCCGCCTGCAATGCAGGAGATCGGGCTTCAAACCCAGGGTCAGGAAGATTCCCTAGAGATGGGAATGGCAACCCACTCCAGTATTCTTGCCTGGGAAATCCCATGGACAGAGGGGCCTGGTGGGCTACAGTCCATGGGGTCGTAGAGAGTCGACACAAATGAGCAACTAACACTTTACTTTTCACATGCCACATAATGTATTCTTCTTTTGATTGGTTTTTTTTTTTTTTAGTCATTTAAAAGTGTAAAAACTTCCTTAGTTCCAGGGTCAAACCCAAACAGCTGATGAACATAATTTGACCTAAAGATCATCATTTGTTGGCCCCTTATGGCAGAAAGTGAAGAACTAAAGAGCCTCCTGATGAAAGTGAAAGAGGAGAGTGAAAAAGTTGGCTTAAAATTCGACATTCAGAAAATTAAGATCATGGCATCTGGTCCCGTTATTTCATGGCAAATAGATGGGGAAAGAGTGGAAACAGTGGCTGACTTTATTTTTAGGGGCTCCAAAATCACTGCAGATGGTGACTGCAGCCATGAATTAAAGGATGCTTACTCCTTGGAAGGAAAGTTATGACCAACCTAGACAGCATATTAAAAAGCAGAGACATTACTTTGTCAACAAAGGTCTGTCTAGTCAAGGCTATGATTTTTCCAGTGGTCATGTATGGATGTGAGAGTTGGACTATAAAGAAAGTTGAGTGCCAAAGAATTGATGCTTTTGAACTGTGGTGTTGGAGAAGACTCTTGAGAGCCCCTTGGACTCCAAGGAGATCCAACCAGTCCATCCTAAAGGAGATCAGCCCTGGGATTTCTTTGGAAGGAATGATGCTAAAGCTGAAACTCCAATACTTTGGCCACCTGATGTGAAGAGCTGATTCATTGGAAAAGAGCCTGGTGCTGGGAAAGATTGAGGGCAGGAGGAGAAGGGGACAACAGAGGATGAGATGATTGGATGGCATCACCAACTCAATGGGCATGAGTTTGGGTGGACTCTGGGAGTTAGTGATGGACAGAGAGACCTGGCGTGCTGTGGTTCATGAGGTCACAAAGAGTCGGACATGACTGAGGAACAGAAATGAGCTGAACTGAACTGAACTGAACTGATCTAAAGCAAAAGCTATCACTGCTTCTGCCAGGGCTGGCTTCCTGGGCATGTGCACTGTGGAACTGCACAGGGCCACACATATAAAAATCATCGATCTTTCACTTGTGAGTACTTTCAAAATTAGAGACTATGCATTTTCACTTTTCAGTGAGGACCTGCTGATTATGCAGCCAGTTGTGGCTCTGCTCACAAGGTCTGTGGTTTGTAGTTGCTCAGTTGCTCAGTCATGTCTGCCTCTTTGTGACCTCATGGACTGCAAGGCATCAGGCTTCCTTGTCCTTTACTGTCTTCCAGATCTTGCTCAAAATCGTGTTCACTGAGTCGGTGTTGCCGTCCAGCCATCTGGTCTTCCGTCATCCCCTTCTCCTCTTGTGTGCAGGAGATATGGGGAATTATCCCCCAGCAGTGGTCACACTGGCACACACTCTCCTGGGGGTGATGAGAACCTTGCAAGAAGCTTAGTGGAAGTGCCTGGGTCTGGTAATGTCTAAGCTCCGGACAGGCTCATCTTCACGTCTGTCCACCGGTTTTGCCCAAAGCAAGTCATATGGCCAAGCCCAAAGTCAAATAAAAGGGAACTATGCCCTACTCTTTTGATGAGAAGGACTTATCATATGAAAAAGATGTTAGATGCAGGGAGACTTGAAGAACTGGGGCCAATAATCTACCACCAACCCAGGACAAGTATGTTAATCATTCTGGCTGTTTGCACACTTCAGTATCAAAGAACTTGTTACCCAGTCCTTTTGTCTCTAAGTTTTGTTAGTCCCTGGCTCCATCAGCCCAGGCAGAGGCAAGGACAAAAGATTTGTGTGTGCCCTGAGGTTGATTTCAGAGAGCAGCCGTACACTAATAGACTTTCTTCCCCTTCTATAGGAGAAGGGAGACAAACAGCACAGAACTGATTCAATTTGTGCAGAAATAAGGGACTAGAACTAGCTGGCATTTTGAATGTATGAGCCAGCATGCCAATCTCCTCCCACAAGACTTAGCATGCTTCCTTTCCAGGAAGAGTCCTCTTGGGGATCTCAGTACCTTGGATAGCACCTTCGTGCAGAAAAACTGAGGAAGAAAAACGTCTGGCTTGCTTCCTACTTGGGAAAGTCTTTCTAGGTTTTAAACACATTTGAATAAACAGAATGAGCCTACAGATATATATATCTGATTATACCACTCCCCTGCTTAAATTCCTTTTCTGGTTCCCATCACTTATACTTGGCTTAACATTACAGCCCTCTGCAACCTGGCCACCACCCATCTACAAAACTGCATTTTCTTCCACAACCTGCTGAGTGTGAGTATCTGGACACACTGGCTATCTTCCACCTACTGTCACAGGTCTTTGCATTCACTGCCACAACCCTGGAGGTCACCAGTGTGATAAAGCATCTCAAATACTTAAAAAAAAGAAAAAAGAAAAAAATTGGCTTGTGCAATTGAATATCTCACGGTGGAGGGAGCTTCAGTCATGCAGAGGGCTTAAGCAATGCCTTTAAGAGGATGCTTTCCTCTGTGTTGTCTCCATTCTCAGGCAGGCACTCCCTTCACAGTGATCAGTGGCGGCTCCAGAGGGAAAAACAAGTCTCTTTGCTAGACATCCCAGCAAAAGTCCCAGGGTCGACTCTGGCTGGCTGATTGAGATCACGTGTCCATTATTAAGCCAATGGCTGTGGGAGCGGGCATGGACTGATTAATTTGGCAATGTCAGAGTCTGTGCAGTTCACACCGTCCTTGATTTCTGCCTGCTCCTGGCTTTCTTCCCATGTGGCCCTCAACTCCTGCATCAGTGCATGTCCCTTAAGATCAGTTACCGGTGTGTGCACCTCAGCACACCCTTCATATCCACAAAAAAAAAAAAAAAAAAAAAGAAGAAGAAGAAAAGAAAAACCCCATCACTTGTGATTTTATGATTTTAATATCTTGACTGAAGATTCATACCTTCTGCCATCAGGCTGGCTCACCACCTGCCTCTTGCCCCCTTCCAAGAGCACCTTTCTCCCCAGTGTGGCACTGCCCCGGATTCAGCCTTGATTCTTCCTGTCCCCCTGCAAGGCACTGTCTGTACTTCCCTGCTGGCCCTCCCCACACCGGCCCGTCCTCCTAATTCTGGTAAATAATTTACATGGTGCAGTTCTAATGATCTGCTGAGCCTCTCTCTCTCCTCTGCAGGATCTGAGTTCCCTGTGGGCAGGGCTGTGTCCAAGTCATCTCTGTGTCTCTGCTGCTTAAGCCCGAGTGCAGACTGAGGAGGTGCTTGGTGGAGGGTGAATACAAAAACTATTTTCAATAAAAGACTGCATTTTTTTAAAATCAGAAAGAATTGTTTTGGCTCTGCAGGAAGCACAGAGAGTGTGGGTGAGTGATGATTTCAGCAGAAATGCCAGGGAATGCACGGGTTCCCAATTATTTATGGGGCTAAGGAGACGTGTTCCCAGAGCAGGGCGATATATTCTGAGGATGTCAGGGCAGACTGTGAGTGACTTTGTTCATTAGCATCACTGCAACCCTACTCTGCAGATGCGAGGGAGGGGGCCTATTAGCTTCTTTATGTGCAAAAAAAGAATGTTATCTTCTGGAGCTCAGCTTTGCTCCTGCTTGGTTACCGTTTCTCACTGTGCTCAAAGGGTGAGCGTGTGCAGTGAGGGGAGAGTTGCAGTCTCTGGAGGCAGAGGGAGCCAGGTTCAAGTCCCGCTCTGCCCTGGGTCACTCTGTGCTTGCGCCTCTCTGGGTTGCTGTTTTCTCATCTGTGCGATGGAGACCAGCACTACTTCCCCGCTAAGGACTGGGGCGCTCGGGAAGCTCAGCCCAACACAGGGAACAAGAGCAGATCCCACTGGACAGCAGCCCCGTGCTCTGTCCTGCCTAAACAGGGTCCAGTGTGACCTTGCCTGGATCTGAGTTCTTCATATCTCCCATCAGTGCAGCGTTTCTGGATAGAATGTTGAAAGAGATTTACAAAAGATTTGCCTTTCATTTGAACCAGTAGGTAGAGACTGTATAATGATCGATTTCTTCCTTTTTTTATGGAAGAAAGAGACAGTGGGTTTTCAGGCAAGACTACTAGTGCTTTTGTTGAGAGTGGCGAGTTTGTCAGTTCTGGTCTTGGGGCCAGAGGGTGTGCTGGTCCTATAGGGCGTGCATAGACTCTGAAGTCGGTCTTGAACATTCATTTTGTCCTTTGGAGACCCCAGAGGGGTGAGGGATGGAGGCCACCTTTGGAGTCCAGTCCCCGTTGGTTGGTAGTGGCCCTGATTTTTACCATGGATTTCTACTTTAGGGTATTTTCTATGACGTTCCTGTGATGACCACAGAGACTGATCAAAGAGGTCTCTTAGGTGCTGGTAGTAAATTATTGTTGAATGCTTTTTTGATGAGGAAATAGATTTGGACGTGGGGTGAATGGAGTTTGGTGCAAATTTTATATGTGCTTGGCTAAGTGTCTATTCCTTCTGAACATCAGTTTCCTCATTTTTGAAAGTGGGTGTATAACCACTAAGTGTGCTGGCTGTTTGGGGATGGTGTGCAATCACAGAGACCCACCTTAATATGTGTTAATTCATGATGGTTTCTCCACGATGATTTCTTCCTGGGAGTGCCCTGCTGCCTTCTTCAGAATTTCAGAAGTCTCCATTTCCCCCTTATGCTTCCCTAAATTTTCTCCCTAAGTACTATCTTCTGGATAAATAAAACTCTCTCGATTAATTTCATTGTTTTCCCGTTTAATTACTACCATTAACATATCAGTGCTCTCTTATACTTTTTTCACAGCAAATGTGATATGTTAGCTCCTGTTTGGGTTACTGTATTCATCAAGTTTCTGCTGTTGCTAGGATCAGAAACTCGATTCAATGCGGTTGAAGGAAAGCGGGACATGTATTGGTTTCCATAATTAGATATTCTAGAGGATTGCTTAAGCCAAAGACAAGGCTGCGTCCGATCAGACAATGGGCCCAGGATGCTGCGTCTGTTCCTGGCTCCGCTTCCTTTACTGTCCTCACCGGTGGGGAAACGAGCATTTCGCTTCCATCTTCATCTCCCAATAGCTCCATTGAAAGAGCTTTCCTTTCCCATTAGAGACACCAGGATTCTTGGGTCTGGAGTCCTAACCCTGCAGCTGGGGGACTGTGATATGCTGGCCAGCCCTGCTGGGTACTGTGCCTACAGCCGGGGGTGATGGCTCAGCCCCATCCCAAGCTCCTAGGCTGTGAGAGGCATGGGGTGGATTCCAGGGGTAGATCAGGGCAGGGCTCTGCTCTCCAAGACAAGGGGAACATCAAGCAGTAGGAAACTACCTGTATCCATGAGCAGCTAACTCACCCCCTTCTGATAAGCTTATTTCCTCTGAAAGATGGAACTTTGGTTTCAAACAGTCAGCCACCTCGCATTGGGAGCTGGCTTGCCTGCGTGGGCTTTTGGCTCTGTCCAGGGCTCTGTTTGGAGCCTGGTAGCAGAGGTGCTCTGATGGGAGTGGGGAGGGTGTTGTCCTGATCTTGTCAAAGGGGGTCCTTGATGATCTTGCGCGAGAACCCCATCCTGGGTCTTCGTTCCCTCGTCCATGAAATAGAAGCAGTCACTTCATCCTCTCAGAGATGTTTGGAGGATTTGCCAAGGTGATGACCTCTTGGCAAGTGCTCTGCGAGCACGAGGCAGACTCTGAACCAGTGTGGCCTTAGGCAAGTTGCTTCTGCTCACTGAGCATCTTTGCCTGTACAGTGAGATCATGGTTGATCTCTGCACCCAGGATCAGGCATGCAGGAGGCACTCAATAAGCATTTGGAAACTGAGAGGAGAAGGAACTTTGTAAATGATAAATACCTACCAGGTGCCAGGTGTTTTCATCTATCTGGTCTCACAGTTACTGAGCTGTTCAGATGAGGAAACCGAAGCTCAGGAGGTGAACTTACTTCTCTGAGATCACACAGCGGAGGGCAGAGCCAGGCTTTGAGCTCTGTCCCTTAACTACCATTCCAGTCGCTTCCCGTATAAAGGCCTCCCCCTCAGGGCCTGGCTAGATGTTTACCTCTCGTGCAGTCTCCCCAGGGCCCCCAGCTCCCCAGGGTTGGGGCCGCTCCTCCGTTGCTCACCTTCCCCCCCGCTCTCTAGCTCCCTAGGCCTCCATCACAGCGCTTACTCCCTGGAGTTGGAGCTGTCTGTGTGTGTCTCCCCGCACTGGACAAGGGATCAGGCCTGTGTGCCTGAGAAGCACTGGTCCCTGGTATGCTGCTGGGAGTGAAGATGGAGCGGGTGGGAAGAGAGTTTCTGGTTTTATTCCCAGATCTCCCTAGATGGACCTCGAGCAGAGTCCTGCACCTGGCTGAGCTTCAGCTTTCTCTTCTGGGGAATAGGAATAACAGGACCTTCTCAGCTGTGTTGTTGTCAAGATAGAAGTAGTTTAATAGTAGCGAGTAACATTGTTTGAGGGCTTACTCATTCTTCTTAGTTCTTGCAACAGTCTTTTAAGGCAGACACTAGAATTGTGCACACTTTATAGGAAAGAAACAGACCAAGAGAGAGGAACAGATTTGCCCAGAGTTGCACTGCTGAAACGTACAACATGCACGGCGGGAACCCGATGAGGGGGATCTACAGCAGGGATAAGTGTTCGTGGAGTCCCACACTGACTCTCTCTCTCCTCTGCCACCGTGGGCCCCTTTGTTGTTTTCAGTTGCTCAGTCGTGTCTGACTCTTTGCAGCCCCTTGGACTGCAGCACGTCAGGCCTCCCTGTCCTTCACAGTCTCCTGGAGCTTGCTCAAACTCATGTCCATTGAGTCAGTGATGCCATCCAACCATCTCATCCTCTGTCGTCCCCTTCTCCTCCTGCCCTCAATCTTTCCCAGCACCAGGCTCTTTTCCAATGAGTTGGCTCTTTGTATCAGGTGGCCAAAGTATTGAAGCTTCAGCTTCAGCATCAGTCCTCCCAATGAATATTCCCTTGGTCCTTGTTAAGTACAAAGCTTACGCAGGGCAGGTTACTGGGCTGTAAGAGGTTGGGAAGGAGAGTATGGCTCCATACCCCAGGGCTGGGGTGATTTCTGGAAGGAGGGTGGTTTGGGGCAGAACAGATGTCTTACTCGGCCAGCTCTGAGAAGATACCAGGCTCATGAAATTTGATGTTCTGATCTGGAGGAACAGGGTGCCCCTTCTCCCATCTCAGATTTTCCTTGCCTCTTCCCCTTAGCCACACCCTCCTCCTCCCACAGGAAGAGCTGCAGCGCCACACGTAATCTTGCAGGAGCAGCCGGCGACATTGCTGGAACATTTACAGCCTGTGCTCTCCTCAAAGAAGGAACGGCAGAGAGACAGGGGGCCCAGCACTGAGCAGGCTGGATTCAAATCCCCACTCTGACGCTCACATACTGTGTGACCTTGGCCTCGTCCCACTTCCTCTAAAGGCGGGAGCAACTGCCACCCTGTCTCGATGGATAAAGTGAGTGAGGTCTCAGTAAACACCCCTAGCATACAGTAGGTGCTTAGAAATGCTTCCTTCTCCTTCCTGCCACTTGCCTTCCTTCCTGAGACATTTTCTGAGAGCCTGTACTAGCTGTAGCAAAGGGATCTCAGGTTCTTTGGAAGCCTGGAAGAGCTGCAGTGTTGCATCCAAGGATCAATGCTGAGCCCAATACGTCTCCTCTCCTGGGCTCAGTGTCCCTAACTGGATGCAACTGAATGTCCCTCACCAGCAAGTGCACTGTCCTGGCTTCCCTGGAGGCCCCAGGTGAGAGACCATCAGCCTCCTTGGTCCCCTAGGTGAGGATCTCTTAGGATTCAAGGAAAGAAGGTGGTCTGAGGGTGGGGACTCTTTGCTAATCTCTGCCTGCCTTGGCTAAGGTCAGGCACTTAGCTGGGTGAGGTTGGGAACTCTGGGGGTTTTGGAACCTTCTGGTTCACGTCATGGCTACATGACCTGCCAGGGATCCCTCAGGAAGGAGCTGGAGATATTTGAAGTAAAAGGGTGGGAACTATGGAAATATGGGGGGCAGAAGTGATGAGGAGCTTGAGAGACATGCCCAGCGCACCGCCGTTAGTGCTAGGACCGGGGCCCGCCAGGGAGTGGAGGGGCAGTGGGAGAGGGACGCACTCAGGCTTTCCCAAAAGACCGGAGGAAAAGGAAGTTTAGGGGGCAGACTTGGACCCACTGTCCAGGGAGAGGATGATTTGCCAGAGAAGTGGTAAGCTCCCTGTCTCTGGAGGCATTCAAGGAGAACCCATGCCTATCAAAGACATGGAAGGGCTAGGTCACCAGGAGCCTTGAGGACCCTTCCTGATTCTCTGTCCGGGGCTGATAGATGATCTGCTGCTCTTCCTCTCGGTGACCCTGGCCTTGCAGAGAAGACCCCAGGGTGAGAAGCCTTGAGCTTCCTTTTGAGATCCTTCAAGGACAGGGCACAGCAACCCTCAGCAAGGTGCCAATGACTCCTCGTTTTCCCTGATCTCAAGGATGGCAGCTGCTGCCTCTCCCGCGGCTTAGCATCTGGTTCTGATGGATTCATGCTCCATGAGCTAAGTAGCCAGAGAGCAGATGGGCAGCTCACTCCCTGAGGGTGAAAGGACAGGGAAGGTCAAGAGGGCTCGGGGAAGGTACTTGGGTGACGTGGTCACCTGGAAGAGGTCAGGATCCTATGGGAAGCATTCCAACCAGAGCCAGGTGAGTTGGGAGTGTGGAGAATCAGGGACATCTTCCTTGGAAAGGTGGCACGAACCACAGTCTTGAAGAACGGGAGAAACTGAGGAAGAGGGGAGAGACGTTGGCTGTGCCCCCTAGACCTAAGAGTAGTGCCAGAGACTGGCCGTGCCAACGTCCATTTGGTTACCACCGCTAGAAAGAGGATTAAGCCCAAATGGGATTCTGCTGTGTTGTTGTCGTTCACGTGATCGAGATGTTGGCTTTGGTTATAGCTAGATCCAGATTCTCAAACAATGCTATGATTTCTTTCAATAAGACCCTAGTCTTCTTTCTCCATGGATTATGTCAGAGGAGCTGGCCCACGGTGGCCACCAGCAGCAGTTTATTCCCCAGCCACTCCAGAATAACCTACAAGAAAGCTTTCGTTGTCCTGGCTTGGACCAGTCCCACCGCTGAACCAGGCATGAAAGACTCTGGTTGGCTTCAACTTGGTCATGGTCCAACCCCCAGGTTAAGAATGTGCAAGAGTATCTCCACAAAGAAATTTGGGTTGCAGTCACGAGAAGGGGCAGAGCGAAGGCAGGCAAGGCACAAAGGGCTGTCTGTGCAGAGGGGTGATGCACTTCCCGCTGGGGCGCTGCCGCCTCGCCTTCCGACTTCCCAATACGCTCGTCTATCCGTCACTGCACTTGGTCACCTGCATGGCTGCTCTTTCTCTTGTCTGAGCATCCTCTTGGCGATCATGATGCCCCCCAAAGATGTCCATATCCAAAACCCTGGGACTTATGGAGAAAAAGCGTCTTGGCAGATGTGATTAAGTTAAGGATCTTGAAATGAGGAGATGCTTTTGAATTAGCTGGGTGGGCTCCACATAATCCCCTAATTATGTAAGATTGCTTATAAGTGAAAGAAGAAAGCAGGAGAGCCCAGGGTTGATGGGGGGTGGATATGGGGGCAGAAGCTGAGGTGGGAGGGTGCAGCAGTAGGCTGGGAGCCAGGAGCCGAGGAAAGCGGGCTGCCTCTAGAAGCGGGAAAGGCAGGAAGTAGACTCTGCACTGGAGCCTTCTTGAGGCCCCTTTTGGACTTCTAACCCCCCAGAAGGGTCCGATAATACATTTTCTTTGTTTGCAGCCATTGAGCTTGTGATAACTTGTCACATCAGCCCCAGGAAACTAATAACCCCCTCAGTACCTGGTGTGTCCACCTTTCGAATCTCTGCCCCACTCTGGTTCCCTCCATCAGCCGAAGATTGAACCATCTCCCAGCGACTCACTGGGGAAGGCAAGCGAGGACTCCAGTCTGTTCTTCTCAACCAACCGCACTCTGCCTGGCAGGCTGGGCCGTGCTCTGCACTGTCACCCTCCGTCGGGGCCACGGTCAGACAGCTTGCAGGTCTCAGCCTAAATGCCATCTCCAGGGAGTCCTTACACGTGTTATCAGCCACCTTGCTGGTGCTCTCTCCATCAGCTCCGTCCTCCTGGGGTGCACAATTTTGACCATACTTCGGTGCAATCGCTCATCGTTTAAGTCTCTCCATTAAGCTTTGAGCTCATTGAGGACACTGATGGCGTCTGATTCACTGATGTATTGTTGAGTTCCCTCACTCAGGGCCTGCACACAATCGGGTAAATGTCTGACAGCAGATGCACCCCCAGCCATGTGAAGCGGGCCAGAGAGACGTCTCTGAGGACGGGCTTGGACTTGGCCGTTGCCTGTTCCCCTCAGATTCACCTTTCTCACTTCCTGGTTCTTCCGCCCTCGTGGAGGGATGTGGTCGTGGGCTGAGTTCTGAGTTCTGGCCCGTGAAACGCAGGCAGAAGCAATGGACTTCCTTTGGGAGGCTGAGCCTTTTAAAAAGCAGGTGTGTCCCTCCTCATTTCCGCTCCTTCCTAAAGCTGAAGGAGACGGTGACAAGGCCCTTGTTTTCAAGGGGATGCGGCTACAAAGTGAAGCCTACTGCCTGGTCACGAGGAGGAGGAAGCTCCTACTGACTAGGAACACAGGCTCAGGACCCTCGTGCAAAGAAGAAACCAAATTCTGATGCTGTTAGCCCTTATTTATCTGATCTATGTTTCAGCAGTTTATATGATTCTAATTAATACTCTAATAAATTGGTACCTTGAAGTGGAGGTGTTGCCATAGCAACAACCTTAGAGTGTGTGGCATGGCCCAGCGCTGGGCAGTGGGTGGGGAGGACGTGGAGGTCACAGGCAGGAAGGCAGGGCACTCATGTCCTGCAGTTGAGAACACCTAACGAATCGTTGCCTAAAATGGGCATGGATGTGGTTGTCTCCGGAGAAGGGGTAAAGAGTCTGAAAGCTAGTGGGCATTCACTTCTTTCTGCTGCCTGTAGTAAGGTAATACAAGAAAGACACGCATTTAGGCAAGAACAGTCCAAACTGTAAACCAAAATGAAAGGAAATACAGTTTGGAAGTGCAGGGCCTCTCTGGTTGGATTTTTCAGACTTGCACATTGTGTGAGAGAAGAAATAAATGTCTGCTGTGTTTGAATAGTCTTCTCTGGGTCTCAATTTTGTGGCTAGCACTACACACGTGACGTTGGTGAGTACCACCTTTGGGTATAAATGGAATCCTTGACACGCACACGCACACACACACACACACACACTGGCCGAGTTATCCAGCATGTAAGCGTGGACCGTGCTGAGCCACCTTCTCACAGGGTGGCCCCCCAGGAACCTGCGGCATGGGTCTGCAGACTGAAGGCAGGACTCAGGCGGCTGTAGGATGCCTGAGAAGCAAGTTGCAAAACCCAGAGAGAGAAAAAAAAGGGCTTTGTTTATTCCCAAATAAAAGGCCCTAGGCTTTGTTTTCAGAACCAGCTCCCACGTCACCAAAGGGAAAGGCAAAAATAACAACTTGGAAATACAGTTTAGAAGCTATCTCGTATTTGCTTAGTTCCACAATTGACAGCGTTCTCACACATCTGTAATCTCATCCGATGCTTCCACCAAACCTGTTTGTAGTAAGGTGTTAGTCACATCACACATTTCAGCTGAAGAAACGGAGACTTCTTCAGACGTAGAAAACAGACTTACGGTTACCAAGTTGCTGCTGCCCCCACACCACAGTCTTCCGTGTTCCACACTGCAGAGCTGGGCACAGGAGAGGATGTTCTGGCGGCCCAAACTTGCGGTATCAAATGATGTCATGGATTTCCACTAGCCTGTAGCCTCCCTGCCCCTTTCTCTGGGGGTCTTGTCCCTCCTGAGCTCTCTGGGGGTGTGGTCCTGGGGCTGCCCATCAAGATGCATGTGTTTCCCAGAAGGGGAGAAGGGGAGAAGGGGAGGGGAAAGTTAGGAGTTTGGGATTAGTAGAAACACACTACTACACATAAAATAAATAAACAACAAGGACCTACTGTGTAGCACAGGGGACAATATCCAACATCTTACAATAACTTATAATGGAAAAAAAAATCTATATATCTATAACTAAATCACTTTGCTGTACACCTGAAACTAACGCATTATAAATTGACTATGCTTCAATTAAAAATTGCAGTTCAATTCAAGACTAGTGGCAGCTAACGAACAAAGGGGCGAAAGCTCAAGGCCAGCTTCCCATCTCTGGGAGTTTGCTGTTTAATGAATGAGATATGGAGGGGGTTCTGTTTCCCTGGGGCCTGGTGAGTGTGTGTGAGTGTGTGTGAGAGGTAGTGGATGACAGAGGAACCCTGTCAGTGCTGTAGGCCGTAGTGACCCCGTCTATTGGGATTCTGCTGGACGGAGGGGCCAGGGCGGCAGAAAGGCCTTTACTGACGATGCAGCTGAGGCCCAGAGGAGGCAGAGGCCTGCCTGACGTCGCACAGCAGGTGGCAGGTGGGCTGCCGTGAACACCCAGGACTGTGCACCAGGGGCCTCTCCCCTCCCCCATCCTCTGTGAGCCTTACCCGCTCAGCCAGCTCTCACACTCTCAGGAGGAGGAATCTTGCCTGCTGCCCCCACACCACAGCTTTCTGTGTTCCACACTGCAGAGCTGGGCAGAGGGACAGGAGAGGACGTTCTGGCGGCCCAAACCTGCGGTATCAAACGATGTCGTGGATTTTCACTAGTCTGTAGCTTCCCTGCCCCTTTCTCTGGGGGTCTTGTCCCTCCTGAGCTCTCTGGGGATGTGGTCCTGGGGCTGCCCATCAAGATGCATGTGTTTCCCAGGCCAAGCCAGGCCGGGGGTGGTGGTGGCGGGGGGTGGCTCACTCCAGTAGTCTTGAACCACAAGGAGGGACCGTGAGAGGTCACTCATCCCAGGAATGGCAGCCGGGCCGCCAGGAGAAGAGTTCTCTTCATCTGGGGCCCCCAGAGATGCTCCAGCGTTTGCTCAGCTCGATCCCCTGAGCTCTTTTCATTTTTTGAGCTGACATCCTTCCAACAGATTCAGTTCCCTCAAGTCAGGGTTTAGGGCTTGCTGCCAAGTGCTGCTGAGGATGCTGTCAGAAACCCTAGTGGATAGTGGGGGAGAAAGTGTTTCCCAACGCCTTCCTCAGAGCAATGCAGTGTGGACTGATTGAGCACCGACTGTGGCCTGCAAGGCCGGGCACTGCCTTCTCCTCTGTAACAAGCCCAGGGAGCTCCCATCTGTGGGCAGGGGGAGAAGACAGGAGAGCGTCAGGGACCAGCGGAAGCGCTCTGCCGAGCCCGCTGTCTCTTGTGGAATAAACTCCCAACTGCTAATTCAATTGGCACCCCGAAGGGTTTGCTTCTGTTTCCTCTCATTTCCCTTAAAACAAAATCAATAAACTGTTCACGATGTCTTTAATAGAGGCTAAATCAGAGCTTTTCATAAGCTTGTTATGGGGCTTGGCATTTCAACATTTTTCCCCTAAAGCCAAAGTTGGGTTAATGTGGCATGCTCTGGGAATCAGACAGTGGACTGAGACTATGGGTGAATGATGATTGGCCGATCATCAATCCGCACGTGGCAATTTACCATTTCTGGAGGCTCTCCAAGGCGTAGCAAGAACCCCAAAGGTTAGGAGACGGAGGCTCAGAGAAGGGAAGGAACCTGCCTTAATTCACACAGCCAGGAGGGAAATGAGAGAGCTTGGGTTTGATCCGGGATCTGCCTGATGGCACAGCCTTGATTTTCTTGTTCAACAGTGCAAAGAAGCGCGGGAACTCAGAGCTGCGGGGTGACCGCGGCTGGGCGGAGACAGTTTCTGCAGGGAGATGGGAGCCTTAGGGAAGGGCGTTCTCAGGGGCTGCTGATGAGCATGTGTGTTCCCGCACTGCCCCCTGGTGGCCGCCCCGTGCCTGGCCTCTGGGGTCTGGGAGTTCTGAGCTTGAGAAGTTCAGGCTGGTTGTAGCGGGGAAAAGGGGCTTCCCTGGGTGGCTTAGAGGGTAAAGCGTTTGCTTGCAATGCAGAAGACCCGCGTTCGATCTCTGGGTCGGGAAGATTCCCCTGGAGAAGGAAATGGCAGTCCCACTCCAGTATTCTTGCCTAAGATTCCAGGAGAACTTCCTGGTGGTACAATGCCTGTTTTTGGAGGGGTTCGAGGCTAGATAACAGACGTTCATGTATCACCATATTTGTGGGAAAAGTGTGCCTTCATTAGATCATTTCCTCAGGTCTCCAGAGACATCTGTCTGTAAGCCTCAGGGAGTCCCCAGCCCTGTGGGAGGGTAGGATGTCAGAGAGACAGGAAAGATGCAGGAAGAAGTGGGCACCATGTAGCCACGCGCAGAGCATCCTGAGAGCCCTAAGCTGGCCGGAATGGCGTGTGGAGGGAGGGGGTCAAGGAAGGTAGCAGGTGGGGTGCAGGTTAAAAGGGAGCTGGGACCAGAGGGGTCCAGCTGACCCCAGCAAAGGAGAGGCAAGTCAGCTGTGATCCAGTGGCCCGAAGCTTCGAGGGCCCTCACTTTCCAGGGCTCGGGAATTCATGTTGCATTCATCATTTTGTGTGCTTTTCTTTCAGGAAACCCACCCGCTCCCTCTGCCAGATTGAATAAGCTTCCGGGGCTCCATCAGATCTGGAGGAGCCGAGGCCAGCGGGGTGGGCTGGGGAGCGGCAGAGGAAACAGCGACAGAAGCAGAGAACGCAGGCTGGCCCAGCCAGAAAGCGCGGAATCTGGCCCCCGCCCCGCCCCCGCCCCCGCCCGCCCCCTCCCTCCACTCCCCATTCCTGCCCAGCTTAGGGCTCCCAGCATGCTCTAGGCGTGGCTTCAGGGTGCCCACTTCTCCCTGCATCTTTCGTGTCTCTCTGAGGATCCCACCCTCCCACAACGCTGGGGGTTCCCTGAGGGCAAGAGCTGGGTCATCAGCCTTTCGGCCTGGGTGTCTCTGTAAGGGCGTGCATGCACGCGCGCGTGTGTGTGTGTGTGCGCGCGCGCGCGCGCGCACTAAGTCACTTCAGTCGTGTCTGACTCTGTGTGACCCTACAGACTGTAGCCTGTCAGGCTCCTCTGTCCATGGGACTCTCCAGGCAAGAATACTGGAGTGGGTTGCCATGCCCTCCTCCAGGGGATCTTCCCGACCCAGAGACTGAACCCCCATCTCTTATGTCTCCTGCACTGGGAGGCGGCTGCTTTACCACTAGCGCCACTTGGGAAGCCCTGTCCTACGGACAATGGAAGTGAAAGTCGCTCAGTCGTGTCCGACTCTTTGCGACTCCATAGGCTATACAGTCCATGGAATTCTCTAGGCTAGAATACTGGAGTGGGTAGCCTTTTCCTTCTCCAGGGGATCTTCCCAACCCAGGGATCAAACCCAGGTCTCCTGCATTGCAGGTGGGTTCTTCAGCTGAGCCACAAGGGAAGCCCAAGATTACTGGAGTGGGAGCCTATCCCTTCTCCAGTGGGTCTTCCCGACCCAGGAATCGAACCGGGGTCTCCTGCATTGCAGGTAGATTCTTTACCAACTGAGCTATCAGGAAAGCCCTTTCAAGGGCAGTGGGGGCCTATTAAAAGCTTGGAGCAGGTCAGGCCCCTCCTGAGTTGGAAAGTTTTCTACAGAACAAGGAGCTCTCCCAATGCAACGCCCAGTCCCAGGCAAGAGGGACCCGGGCCGTGGTTCCCAAGCTTTGAAAGACCCTGTCTCGGTATTCCAGCTGGGCCGCTCCCTACAGGCGAGGAGTCTGTGGGCCTAGAGGATGTGCCCACTGGGAGCCCATTGTCTTCCCCTCTTCCAGATCACACCCTGGGGAACTGGGATCTGATTCCAGAACCTGTTCAGGCCTTGCCCCAGCTGCAGTCTCTCAAAGGTGGGCCATATTGACAGTTTGTGTTCTAGGCTTTTTGGCTGAGATCAAGTGGTGGCTCAGACGGAAAGCGTCTGTCTACAATGTGGGAGACCTGAGTTCGATCCCTGGGTGGGGAAGTTCCCTGGAGAAGGAAACGGCAACCCACTCCAGTACTCTTGCCTAGAAAATCCCATGGACAGAGGAGCCTAGTGTCCATGGGGTTGCAAAGAGTTGGACATGCCTGAGCGACTTCACTTTTTTTCCTTTCAAGGATGGCTATTTAGGGGACATAGTGGGGGAGTTGGAGGAGGGCTAATGCAGGCCAGCAGGCAGCTGGAGCCGCTGTCAGGTGGGGGAGAGGCCACTCTCTGGCCTCCCTGCATGGACCTTCGTCCCCTCTGTGGTGACTTCTGAGCTCCTGCGCTGTGCCCTGTGCTGGGCTGACGCGGAGCCGGGGCAGGCTCGGCTGGGTTGGACGTCCTCTGCAGGCCTGGGTGCTACTGGCAGGAAACATCCAGAATGGGCCCTGCGGGTGGGTTGTGGAAGCGGTGGGGGTGGGGCAGGGTGGGGTGGGGAAGCTTATTCCAAGAGGAGTCAGGCTGCAGACAGGCTCCAGGCCAGACAGGGGAGATGGGGCCTCAGGGCTGACCATGCCTCCTGTGCCGACCCGTGGAGGAGGGCAGTGCAGGGCGAGGGCCAGGACCAGATGCCAGCACACAGCAACCTCTGCTCACAGTTGGTGAGGGGCTGCAGCACAAGAGTAGGTCTAGCGGCTCAGGAGTCCTTGGGCAGAAACCCAAGGGGAGAAGCCACGCTCCGCCAGGAACCCAAGGGGAGAAGCCACGCTCCGCCAGGAAGCCTGATCTGGGGTTGTCTTCTGGTCTCTGGGATGCAAGCCAGACCTCTTGTTTCCTCAAGAATGGGGTTCCCACCACGTCTGTAGCCCCCAGGAGACAGCAGGAGTCTCCCCGGAGGTTGGAGGAGGCGCTACTCTGGCCCAGCCTGGCAATTAGATCCTTCAATTGCAATTACTTTTGCAATTAGCTCAGCTGGTAATAGGAACTGGAGGTGGTAATTTCTGTCCTTCATGGAAGCTGCCTCTGAATGGGGCTTTACTGATCCGTCCAGGGGGCAGGGTGGAGCTCCGGGAGCCCTGGGCTCTGTAGAAGCAGCCGTGCACACTCAGTCCAGGGCTTGGCTCAAAGTAAAGCCAAGGTTTGGGTTCTGCTGGAGCCCCGGGGGAGGGGCGTTTGGGGCCTGGTTCCCTTGAGTGTGGACTGGCTTGGTGACTTGCTTCTTACCAATAGTAATGACAGAGGTGATGGTGCCCCTTCCATCAGAGTGTCCAGAAGATCGTGACTCCTGGCTTGCTGGCAGACTCCTTCCTGCCTCTGGCTTGAATGCTTTGACGATGTCAGCTGCCATGTCGGGGAGGCCCACGTGGCAAGGAACTGATCCAGGGCTTGCAAGGGACAGAATGCTGCCCACAAGCCCTGAGTGAGCCCAGTCGGGCCTTCAGATGAGACCATAGCCCCTGGGCCAACATGTACCATAACTGCAGCCTTCTGAGACTGAAGCAGAAAAGCCAGCCTAGAAGGTCCCAGCTCCCTGACATGAGACACTGTGAGATGATAAATGTGGGCTGTTTTAAGCTGCTAATGGTGGGGGGGGGGGGGCAATTTGTTACACAGCAATAGGTAACCAGTACACAGACAACCTATTAAAATGAAGTATGTTCTACCCTTTGAACTTGACCAAGTATACTGTAAAAACTACCTGGAAGGTCAGGCTCAAATCTGGAATCTTTGGGCTCCTTGGAGCTGGGCACCAGAGCATGACGGGAGGGGAGGGCTGGACCTTGGCATGAAGCCATCCCTCTTCTCTTCCCAGCCTGGCTCCGCCCCCTACACCCCCAGTCTTGCACACGCTGAAGGGTTAAAACCCCACATATCCCCCCTGCAAACAGCCACTTGGGGACTTCCCTGGTAGGGTCTGGTGGTTGAGAATCCGCCTGCCGATGCAGGGGACATGGGCCCGATCCCTGGTCCAGGAAGATTCTACATAGTGTAAAGCAGCTAAGCTTGTGTGCCATAGTGAAGCCCACGCGCCCCAGAGCTGGTGCTCTGCAGCAAGAGAAGCCGGCACCGGGAGGAACCTGCACCCTGCCACTGCTTGCTCACGGCAGCTGGAGCAAAGCCCGAGCAGCAGTGAAGACCCAGCGCGGCCAAAAAAAAAAAAAAAAATTAGCCACCGGGCCCAGGCATGAGTACATGCCTAAGTCTGTCCCATGGAGGCTGGCTTCTGGCGTAGAGCCTGCACAGACCCTACAGTGGGGCTTTAGCGAGTTCGGCTGAGGAAATCCAGGGGTCTAATTCCTCCAAGAGTGCTTGACAAGGAGGAGTGGGTGGGCTATCGTGGGCACATCCTCTTGGCTCCGCAGACCCTGACTCTGGGAGGCACAGCTGGAAAGCCAGGGAAGGATTGCCCAAAGCACAGGAACCACAGCAGGGGACCTTGCCTGGGGTCCAGGCCCAGGCGACCAGGCAGCCACCTTCTCAGTGAAGCAGGGAAGACACGCCTGAGGCAGATCCAGTGCTTCCCCCGAGCGTGCACGCGGGTTCTTGAAAAGCTGTGCCCAGCAGAGGCTTTTTGTTCGACAGACCCTCATTCAGTGAGAATTCACTGAATACCTAATATATGCTAGGAGCTGGGTATCAAGCAGAGAGGGCTTTATCAGCACAGGGGTTATTAGAAAGCTTACAGGTTTGTGGCAGAACCGGCTGGCTGGAGCTGTGACTGCGTCCCACCCTCCAGCCTGATGCACTGCAGCCTGAGTCCACGGCTTTCTGCAAGGAGCTTCTTTTTAAATCAAAGGTGCTCCCTGCCTTTGATCGCGAGATTCTAAGTCATGTGTCTGCATTCAAGGAGTGAAGGAGGCTGGCGAAGGGAGATGTGTGCATTCTCCAGTGGACAGGAGAGATTCACAACAGAGAAAACTATAGAAAAAGGGAGAGGATGCTTACAGATTTGGGCAGCCATGATTGACAGCTGCCTGCCAGGGCAAGAAGAGATTCACAACAGAGAAAACTACAGAAAAAGGGAGAGGATGCTTACAGATTTGGGCAGCCATGATTGACAGCTGCCTGCCAGGGCAAGAAACAGACTAAATAGACCGAAGAACAAGCTGAGCAGCGGTAAACCCAGCAGCCTTAACTCAGCAATCCACAAAAGTGAAGCGTTTACATTTTCTCCTAATAGCATGTCACTTTTGTTTTTGGAGACCACTGGTTGGAAGAAGAAGGATGGATCTGATCTTGCCAAATAAAAGATTTCAATCCTTTCCAATTCTTTGCAAGTCACATTCTATTTAAATGTTGAGTAAATATTTAAACAACCTCATGAGTGTGCCTATGGCAGTTGCTGCCGTTTATAACCTCCAGATCAGCACTTCCTGCCCTTCTCACTGGTTCGTCAGCCTCCCCCTGTCTAGCTTCTGCCTCATTTTATTCCAGAATGTAAAAATAAGACTGCAAAATCAAAGCCAATCAATGTTTATATTTAAACTTATTCTGCAAGCAGTAATATTAAGCCAGCTGGTGAACTGTAATTGAATTTAACACTAATAGAGTCATTTAAGGTAGGGTCTGAAAACATCCTCATATGTTGATAAGATGTAGAGAAAATCCCCCAGATTAGTATATCTTCAGCACTCATCAAACTACAGGATTATTTTAAACCCAGAAAACTTTACTACTTTCAGCTGGTGACATGTGAAAGTTATTCACTTTAAAATTATGGGACTTTTAGAGCAAATATTTACGAGGTACTAAATAGGTTGCTGCTGCTGCTGCTGCTCCTAAGTCACTTCAGTTGTGTCCGACTCTGTGCGACCCCATAGATGGCAGCCCACCAGGCTCCCCCGCCCCTGGGATTCTTCAGGCAAGAACACTGGAGTGGGTTGCCATTTCCTTCTCCAATGCATGAAAGTGAAAAGTGAAAGTGAAGCTGCTCAGTTGTGTCCGACTCTTAGCGACCCCATGGACTGCAGCCCACCAGGCTCCTCCATCCATGGGATTTTTCTAGGCAAGAGTACTGGAGTGGGGTGCCACTGCCTTCTCCGAAATAGGTGCTGGGTACTGGTAAACATTATCTCCTTCAATCATGACCTGATCCTTAGACTAATGGCCACTCCCATTTTACGGATGGGGAAAGCCAAGGTACAAATGAATAAATTATACACTCTAAAGTTCCCTTAGAACTTGAACTGGAATAGGAATTCAGCTCTTATGGTTTTGAGGCTTAGAGAGGAGTGTATCCTTCTTAGTAAAAACCTTGAGACCTGCAACTTGTGTGTTTGCTTTCTCCTCCTATCCTGGGTCAGAAGAGAATCTGGCTTTGTCAACAATGATATGGTGGGTTTGACTGTAGTTTCAGAGAAGTGAGAAAGGGGGCCTTAATGCCCACCCCACAGTTCTAAGAGTGACGTTAGAGCAATTCAGTTTCTTGTGCTTGAAAGAGATGGTAATGCGAATGGTGGATCCATGGTGAATCAAAACCGATTCTTCTAGATGATCAAAGACTGAAATGAGGATCTTAAAAAAAAATTAGCTAAGGACCTTGTGGACATGAGGACGTGAAATCCCTGTTGAGACCTCTTCTTTGCCCCTAAGCGTTACCATGGATACCAGTGGTGAATGGATTCCCCAGAAGACAGCTCAAGACCAGAAAGCTCTCAGCATTTCTTATTGCCAGGTCCTCAGAGCCTGCAGCAAAGATCCCATGAAGCCAAATCAGTTGGATGGGTGTCATCACCACATAGAAGAAGGAGCCTCCTACTAGGATGCTTTCACATGAAGTCTGGCGGGCCTTGGATCTTGTTGCCAGGATGGACAGCTGACGTGTGTCTTGACCCCAGCCTATGCCAGAGGCCCTGAAGCATGGCAACTGACCACAGAGAGAGAGAGGACAGAGCGTCCTGGAGATGCAGGAAGTCAGGGGAAGGCATGAACTGTGCCCACCCTCTCCTGCCGGATCCCGGGAGCCCAGGCAGGTTTGGTATGCAGACCTGGGGTTCTGTAGCCTAGAGTCAGTCTCAGAAGCAGGGCAGGTGGGACCAGCTGTCCCTCTAAGAGATTGTCTCCAAGTACGGAGCTATCTTTATTCCATCTTACTGCTGGTAAAAACTGACACATAGAACTTGCCTTCCCCTTCAGTCTTAAGGGATTCCTGACATCAGAAGTTGTGACCACAGAGAAGATCTCATATTAAAAGTAGTTTCTACATAATTCTGAGTGATAGTGATCTATGGTTAACAAGCTATACTTTACACTGACATTTGAAATAGTGTATTTTGTCAATATTTAACTAAGAATTGATTGATTCCTTGATTTACATGTTTCTTTTCATATTTTGGAGGCTCTGAATTTTTTCAGGCCGCAAATACCTTTGTACATCTTGGAAAAGCTTGTGCTCTTTGGAGCTTCCCTAGTAGCTCAGCTGGTGAAGAATCTGCCTGCAATGCAGGAGACCCCGGTTCAATTCCTGGCTCAGGAAGATTCACTGGAGAAGGGATAGGCTACCCGCTCCAGTATTCTTGGGATTCCCTGGTGGCTCAGCTGGTAAAGAATCTGCATGCAGTGTGGGGGACCTGGGTTGGAGCTCTAAGTTGGGAAGATCCCCTGGAGAAGGGAACAGCTATGCTCTCCAGTATTCTGGCCTGGAGAATTCCATGGACTGTGTATAGTCCATGAGGTTGCCAACAGTTGGACACGACTGAGTGACCTTCACTCTCACTTTCTTTTTCATAGTGTCTGAAGGATACAGCAACCCCACCAGCAGCATTGCTGCTCACTAGCTGTCGTGAGAAATCTAATGTTCTGTTAAAGCATAATTTTTGAACAATTAAAAACATGACTCGTACAAATGGATAGTCAACGTGTGACAGATTAATTTATCCCATTAGTAAGGGAATGAGCAAGAAGGTAGAACCAGCTCAGACAGGTGTGTGAGAGACAGCTAGACATCTGCAAAGGAGGAGTCTTGAAATAAGATTGTTAAGTTAGATCCCAAACTGGTTGGTGTTCCATAGAACAATACACCATAACTTTTAGCCTTGTCTTTTCTATGGGACAGAAGTCCTCTGCGTTTCTACTGGGCCAGAAGAAAATTATTTGCAGCTTAAATTACTCTTCTACAAGCTGGGTTCAGTCCCTGGGTGGGAAAGATTCTCTGGGGGAGGGCATGGCAACCCACTCCAGTATTCTTGCCTGCAGAATCCCATGGATAGACGAGCCTGGAGGGCTAGAGTCCACAGGGTCACAAAGAGGTGGACACAACTGAAGCAACTGAGCATGCATGCACTCTTATACAAGTTAACCTCTAACTTTGCAGAGTCTGGTCCTTAATCAACAGTAAATAGTAAATAAAGGGATGTGTCCCAAGAGAATCAGCTAATTAATCATGGTCAGGCCTGCTAGGTATACTCACATACGACATTCAAAGACGTGTTGTCATTTGTTAGCCTTATTCCCAAGTTTTGATGAATTTTTCTAACAATAGAAAAGGGGTTTTCTGAGCAAGTCTTGCCAGGGGCAGGTCTGGACCTAGGGGCAGGTCAGTTAAGCTCAGTTGTACAGTCGTGTCTGACTCTTTGTGACCCCATGGAGAGCAGCACGCCAGGCCTCCCTGTCCATCACCAACTCCCAGAGCTTGCTCAAACTCATGTCTGTGAAGTCAGTGATGCCATCCAGCCATCTCATCCTCTGTCGTCCCCCTCTCCTCCTGCCTTCAATCTTTCCCAGCATCAGGGTTTTTTCCAAAGAGTCAGTTCTTCACATCACATAGCCAGAGTATTGGAGTTTCAGCTTCAGCATCAGTCCTTCCAGTGAATATTCAGGACTGGTTTCCTTTAGGATGGACTGGTTGGATCTCCTTGCAGTCCAAGGGACTCAAGAGCCTTCTCCAACACCACAGTTCAAAAGCATCAATTCTTTGGCACTCACTTTTCTTTATGGTCCAGCTCTCACATCCATACACGACTAGCTTTGACTAGACGGACCTTTGTTGGCAAGGTAATGTCTCTGCTTTTTAAGATGCTATCTAGGTTGGTCCTAACTTTCCTTCCAAGGAGCAAGCATCTTTCAATTTCATGGCTGCAGTCACCATCTGCAGTGATTTTCGAGCCCAAGAAAATAAACTCTGTCACCGTTTCCACTGTTTTCCCATCTATTTCCCATGAAGTGATGGGACCGGATGCCATGATCTTCGTTTTCTGAATGTTGAGTTTTAAGCCAACTTTTTCACTCTCCTCTTTCACTTTCATCAAGAGGCTCTTTAGTTCCTCTTCACTTTTTGCCATAAGGGTGATGTCATCTGCATATCTGAGGTTATGGATATTTCTCCCGGCAATCTTGATTCCAGCTTGTGCTTCATCTAGTTTGACATTTCATATGATGTACTCTGCATATACGTTAAATAAGCAGGGTGACAATATACCACCTTGACGTATTCCTTTTCCAACTCTGAACCAGTCTGCTGTTCCATGTCCAGTTCTAACTGTTGCTTCTTGACTTTCATACAGATTTCTCAGGAGGCAGGTCAGGTGGTCTGGTATTCCCATCTCTAAGAATTTTCCACAGTTTGTTGTGATCCACATCAGGCAGAGAAGTAGTTTGGCACTCCTTTAAATCCATGTCTTTCCATCTCTGTTCCACATTTATACAGATGGATCAGCGGAAAAGTGATTTTTCTGTTAGTAAAAACTACATACAGAAAGAAAATCACTTACTCATTAATGTCCATGATCCCAGTGGAGTCAGTTCTGAAAGTATTCAGCAAAACAGTTCCTATTGTGTGTGTGTATGTGGTCAGGAGCTTAACTTCTTTCAGTTCCTTTGGAGAGTATCCAAATCAGATAGCTTAGTGGGACGTATAGCAAAGAGTTTTAATTTTGCATCATATATATTTTATTGGCAAGCAGCGTGATTTTTATTGGTAAGCAACGGAAATGACTGAGTTTCTGAATGTCAGCAGATATCACTGTGGATTCCACTGCTCTCTGACTGTAATGTATGCGTGGCAAAATGTACGGAAGAGGCAAATCCATGGAAAAGAGAAAGGTCAGTGGCTGTCAGAGCTAGGCGGGTGGCCACCAGTGGGCAGAGGATTTCTTTAGACAGTGGTGATGGCTGCACAATGCTGTGACTATATTGCAAAGTACTGAATTGTATACATATTTTAAACTTTTTAGTTGGAGGATAATTGCTTTACAATACCGTGTCAGCTTCTGTTGTACAACAGTATTGAATCAGCCCTAAGTATGTGCGTGCATGCTCAGTCATGTCCAACTCTTCACAACTTCTGGGACTGTAGCCCACCAGGCTCCTCTGTCCATGGAGATTCTCCAGGCAAGAATACTAGAGTGGGTTGCCATGCCCTCTTCCAGGAGATCTTCCTGACCCAGGGATCTAACCCAGGTCTTCTGCATTGCAGATGGATTCTTTACCCCTGAGGCACTGGGGAAGCCCAGCCATAAGTATCTATCTATCTATCATCTCCCCTTCCTCTTAAGCCCCCCTCCCAAACCCCCATTCCACCCGGCTAGGTCGTCCCAGAGGGCTGGGCTGGTCTTCCTGTGTGATATAGCAGCTTACCGCCAAGTATCTATCTTACACATGGTAGTGTGTATATGGCAATGGTACTCTCTCAACTGAATTATATATTTTTAAAGGGTGAATTTTATGGTATATGAGCTATATCTCAATTAAAAAAATTAAAGACCTGGAGCAGAATTAGCACAGAAAGAGGTTTTTTTTTTTTTTTTTTTTTAAATTCCAAAAATCATTTGCAAGTTTAGGAGTCAATGCACTTTTTGCCATTTAAGAGGAAAGAATGATGTCTGGATATCTGGGGGAACATATTTGTGGCTTGTTTCCGTGATATTTCAGAGCTCCCTACCCTGCCTGCCTGGTTCAAACCAGAGTTCAGCTTGGTCTGAGCCTGTCTTTAGTGACCTGTTTCTGGGGAGACAGACTCCAAGAACTGAGGGGGCTCTCCCCTCTCCTCTCCTCACATGTAATACGAGTCTAAACTTTTTCGAACCCTTTGAGACATCTGCTTAGATCCATCTGGTGCTTTCGTATATTATGTATGAGGCCTGCTCTTCACATTGGAAACTCCCGTTACATTGTTTCTGGTGCTATGAGGCCAGCCACTTTCTGCAGGATGCAACCATGAGGAAACAGCTCTTCAAACACTTGTGTCTCCATGTATCCATTAGATACTTTCATTAATCATATCTCTTAAATCTACAAGGTAGGTTTTATGAATACTCTATAACCAAAATGACATCTCAGGCTCCCCAGTCCCTTGAGATCTGGATAAGTTTGGTTTGACCCCACTCACTCCTTACCCTCTAGGAACACAGTCTTCCCCGGACTCCGGTGACTTCCCAAAGGGCTCCGGTTCTCAGGTCCTCATGGTGTTCTCTTCCTCTGGGTACCTACACCCTCTGGGGTCCCTTCTGTTATGTTCTACCTGGACCTGGCTACCCCCTTCCTCGATGCCCCCTGAGAGCCATATGTACTGAGCTATGCACGAGGACAGTGGACCCTTCTGGAGATCTTGTCAGAGGGATTGTGCAGAAGGGGTTGCCTCACATCAATGCTCATGAAAGTAACCTGTATGCTGGGCGTTCCCTTTTCACTGAAGTGTCCTTTTGGAAATGTGTGTGGTCTCCACCTTGGTGCCTCTGATCTGTTTCCTCTTTTCCCATCCCTCCCCCACACCATTTGCTACCCCAGACCATGCCTTGGGGATTCCAGATCCTTCTCCTATCATTTTTCAAATACAAGTTTTCAGACTCATCCAGGTGCTCAACTAAAACAAGGGGACTCAGTGAACAATAATGGCCTTCTCTTGGAAAGGCCGTGCAGGTTAGAGAGAGCGTAGAGGAAAAGTCCACAGCACTGCTGTCTCACGGGTGAGAAAGTGATGGTCAGAGAGGACGGCATGCATCACTTTCAGCCCTGCCTGGCTCAGCCCATCAGGCCAGATGCACGCTGGGTCCCTGGGACAAGGGCTCAGAGTAAGCTCAGCATGTTCTCCACCCCTAAATCTCTGTGAGATATTGGATGCCTAGGGCAGCCCTGACATCCTGGGCTAAGCTCCAAGGGTGGTGGTAGATTTCCCCAACTTTGGGGAAGGGATCGTTTGCCAGGTCTCAGTATTTAGAAGACTCAGAACTGACAAAGCAAGAACGGACAGCCATTCAGAGTAGGCTGTGAGTGTATCTCAAGACTGGAACCTCATGGGAGGGCCAAGGGACAACGTGGCCGAGATCAGGCAAGGCTGTGAGAGCCGAGCCAGGGAACCTGGTCTGCATCCACAGGTGATGAAAGCCCCAAAGACATTTAAGTACAAGAGTGCTTAGAATGATTTGCCTTTCAGCAATAACGATGGTTGACGTTTATCAAGCATGTACTCGTATCTAAGTTCTTGTATTGCATGGTTCAAATCACCTTGCGAGCCTGATCTCCAACAACCCTGGGAGATACTGCAATTACCCCCATTTTATGGGGAAGAGACTAGTGTGCGAGGAGGTAAAGTGTTCACACAGAATCAGATTGCAAAGCCAGACCGAGACCATGAGCTACTCCTCCTCTGAGGTTGTAGTGAGGTGGCCAGGCATATTAGAGGAGGGGAGAATGGGAAATAGAAAGCTAGTAAGGAGCCCAAGAAAGCTGCAGCAAGGCCTGATCCACGGTGCTGACCATGGAGATGCCAGGAGTAGGCACCGCAAAGACACTTTCGGAGGACCAGGAGGTTCTTTGGAACTTTTGAGCACTGAAGAGAAAGCTGTTTTCAAGACAGAAGCAATTCACGTTCTTGCCAAGAGTCTTCTCCTCTGCTCTCTCCCCCTCTGTCCACCTCACCCACAGGGAGAAGGGTAGGAAGGGCTGGGAGTGTGGGCAGTGGGGAGCACCCTCAGGGGGGTCTGCTCTGAATGGGAAGCCACATGCCATGTCCCCTTTCTGTCCTCCAAAGGTTCCAACAGAGAAACAGGGCACTTCTGTATCCGAGACCAAGAACTGGTCCTCTGGTCAAATGTGGCCTGTGAAAAGGCTGGATTTTGTCTGTACAGTGTTTTTTTTTTTAATTTTTTTGCCGTCTTTTGAAAGATCTATATGCTGCTGCTGCTGCTGCTAAGTCGCTTCAGTCGTGTCCGACTCTGTGTGACCCCATAGATGGCAGCCCACCGGCCTCCCCCATCCCTGGGATTCTCCAGGCAAGAACACTGGAGTGGGGTGCCATTTCCTTCTCCAATGCATGCAAGTGAAAAGGGAAAGTGAAGTCACTCAGTTGTGACTGACTCCTCACGAGCCCATGGACTGCAGCCCATCAGGCTCCTCTGTCCATGGGATTTTCCAGGCAAGAGCACTGGAGAGCCTTCTATCTAATTTATCTTCTATTATCATTATTAATCTATCTGTCTTTCTATTATGAGCTGTCTCTTCACCCACTTATTCTAATACTTCTACAAAACTTATCAAGTGCCCACCACTTTTCTGAGATCTTTAACAGGTCAATTCATTAAAACGAATTAAAAATGAATTAATTCATTAAAATGAACAAAAATTACTAATAGAAATCCAGACTATGGCTTCTCCTAAAAAAATAGGCTCTGGCTCCACATCCCCATCAAGTGACATCACTGTGCATGGAATTGCTGCAGCCCCTTGGTAATCTGAATACATATGCACACAAAATTAGTATGGCAGGGGCATAAACCAACTGCAGGGATATTATTCAAAAACTACCAGTGTGTCCTTTTCTGTCTTTTTCAACTACTGAACTCTGATGGTCCCTGAGAACATCTGAGTCTGGGAATCCCTGGGATAAGCGAGATGTGTCCTGTGATAGAGTGAGCACCTAGGAGAAAGTGATTAGCTCTTCTAGGAAGGGGTAGGGATAGTTTTGAAATGGAGGTGAGGCCCAAGCTGAGATTTCAAGAATGGCTAAGGGGAATTCTGAAGATTGGGAAGGGTATTCTGCAGGGGACATAGCCATTGAGTGAGACTGCATAAGAGGCTGGGCCCTTGGGCTGGGTGGGCAGGATGAGCAAGGGGAGAGAGGTATGAGGTGAGCCTGGAACTTTAGGCAGAGCCAGACCATGATGTGACCCTGAGTGCCCTGCCCAAGTGATGATAATTTCAGGGGCAGTAAAATCGTGGTGCTGGAGCGCACATGTGTCTTCAGCTAGCGCCCAGATTTGAGTCTTGGAGACCTCGCTGTAGGCCAGGATAGAGAACTAGCAAAAGGTGTGTGGGGTACTGGAAATGGAAGCAACTACAACACTGTGGTGTGGGAGGTGCAGAGAGCTCTAGGGAATTCCCAGTAGCTTGGGAGACCCAGGTCTCCTCCATCCTGAGCAGCCTTTGGTTCCTATCCAGGCTTGGCCACAGTAGTAGATTAGATCGCCCTGTAACATTCATCCCTCTCTCCACCTCAGTTCCATGGAAGGGGTAGACATGCTCACTCCATCTCTGCCTGGGCCATGCGACTGACTTTGGCTAACAGTGTGTTTGCAGGCAAGATGCTCAGGAACCTGAAATGCACTCATGCTGCTGGGCTTGCTCTCTCAGGTCCCTGCCATTTCTGCAAGAAGAGAACGCCTGGATGGGCATTCGGAGAGGATGAGAGACTCGTGCAGCTAAGATGAGCCCCCGTAGCAGAGCCCATCCCCCATTAGCCAGCCTACAGATTTCCGAGCCACGCAAACGTTACTGTCGTATGCTGGGAGTGTGTGTGGACAGTTGTTATGCGGCACTGCTGAGGCTCTCGTGAAATGATGCAGTCTTTCTCCAGTTATGTGACTTGGGCAAGTCTGCTGTCCTCCACAGAGAGCCCAAGGAAGAACATGAGGCTTAGGAAGGCTCGTGGGAAACCCAGGGTGAGCCAAGGGAGCCCTTGCTTGCCCTGACTGGAGGTAAGGCATCTCTAGGAGGACTATTGTGACTTCTTGGGGGTGAAAGACGCCCCACAGGGTATGGTAGAAAAGGCACAAGCGGATGATGGAGCTGTGAGGAGTCAAGCCCCGCTTAGTGCTTCTGGTGGAGCTTGAATGAGCCGTGCCTCTCTGGGGGACTACTTAGCAACACGTAATGCTCCATATCCACATATACTTGTAGGTATCTAAACACACGTGCACAGACACACACAGACATGGACACAGGCACACAGACACACAGACAGACAGACACGCACACACCAATGACAACAAACCCACTTGCAGGTGTACATGAGGAAACATTGTTTCAGTTGATCGGCATATTGTTATTTTTTAAATTGAAGTGTAGTTGGCTTACAATATTGTGTTAGTTTCAGGTATATACCAAAGTGATTCAGAAGAGCTTATTTACAAGACAGAAACAGACTCGCAGACATAGGAAACAAATGTATGATTGCCAAAGGGGAACGGGTCAGGGGAGGGATGAATTAGGAGTCTGAGATGAACAGATACAAGCTACCACATATACGATAAATAAACAACAAGGGTCTACTGCATAGCACAGGGAGCTATATTCAATATCCTATAATAACCTTTAATGGAAAAGTGTGCTGTTATGTAAACAGAAACTAGAAATGATTCAGATGTCCATGGCTAGTGGGAACAGCTAAATGAACTGTGTGTACCAATACCATGAGACAAAATACGTGAGGAGGCCCTTTATGTGCTAACGTAGTTGAACCTTGAAGACAGATTATTGAGTTCAGTCCCTGAGGTGCAATATAACTTTTATGTTGAAAACCAAACAAAATTGAACCGAACACCATACGGCAAACTTCGTAGCAGTGGTTGCCTTGGAAATTGCTCAGGGCTGGGGAGAGGGGGTCCAAGGAACTCTGGCCTTTCCTGGAATGTCACAGTTTTGAAAAGAGGCTATATCTGGTTATCACTTAATCCTTACACATAAATTTCGTAATATGAATGGTTAAAAAAAAAAAAAGGTCTGGACTCGGGAGACAAGGTGGTCTGGGTTGGAAACCCAGCTATTTCACTCGGATTTTTAACTTGGGGTGCACCCTGTGTCTCTTCAGGTCCCAGGTGGTGGGGATGCTACCCTCTGCCTGTGTCCAGTGAAAAAACCGGCTCTGTGGAGGGGCTGACCTAATGTCTGGGTGCATGACAAGGCTTCTAAAAGTTCAGTTGAATGTGAAGGATGGGTTGATCTGGGAATTGTGTCCTTTGGGGCCTTACTTCCTTGGGAATCCTGCCAGGCTCACCAGGCACATGAGAGTGTTGGCAAAGCCTCAGGGAGTAAGGGCCTGGCTCACACAGTGGCATCTTGGGGCCTGAGAAACATGCTGCTTTCCACGACCCTGAGTGGAGAGGCTGGGGCCCTGGAGTCAACATCTGCAAAATGCTCTTCAGTTCAGTTCAGTTCAGTTCAGTTCAGTTCAGTCGCTCAGTCGTGTCCGACTGTTTGCGACCCCATGAACCGCAGCACGCCAGGCCTCCCTGTCCATCACCATCGCCCAGAGTTCACTCAGACTCACTTCTACTGAGTTGGTGATGCCATCCGGCCATCTCATCCTCTGTCGTCCCCTTCTCCTCCTGCCTCCAATCCCTCCCAGCATCAGAGTCTTTTCCAATGAGTCAACTCTTCGCATGAGGTGGCCAAAGTACTGGAGTTTCAGCTTTAGCATCATTCCTTCCAAAGAAATCCCAGGGCTGATCTCCTTCAGAATGGACTGGTTGGATCTCCTTGCAGTCCAAGGGACTCTCAAGCATCTTCTTCAACACCACACTTCAAAAGCATCAATTCTTCAGTGCTCAGCCTTCTTCACAGTCCAACTCTCACATCCATACATGACCACTGGAAAAACCATAGCCTTGACTAGACGGACCTTAGTTGGCAAAGTAATGCCTCTGCTTTTGAATATGCTATCTAGGTTGGTCATAACTTTTCTTCCAAGGAGTAAGCGTCTTTTAATTTCATGGCTGCAGTCACCATCTGCAGTGATTTTGGAGCCCAAAAAAATAAAGTCTGACACTGTTTCCACTGTTTCCCCATCTATTTCCCATGAAGTGATGGGACCAGATCACTTCACAAAATGCTCTTCACAGTAACAAAATTATGAACCCTGGAGGGCTGCTGGCGCACAGGAGGGCCTTTCCCCAGTGGCCCTGAGGGCTACTGGTGACTGTTGATGGCTCTTGAATGATCACTGGAATGCTCAGGATTCTGGTGGGATTTGGGAACTGCGGTGGGAGAAGGATGTTCTGGGCTGTCATTCCCTGCTTGAGGGACCTGGAAAGAGCCCCCTAAAGTGGACAATGGAGATGATAAACTCTCCCCCAAACTCCAGCTAGAGCCTGAACAGCCAAGTGTCATCTGCTAGCGGCCTAGCTGACGTGGGGTGCCAGACGGATGCCCTGCATCTGGCCTTCCCTGATAGCTCAGCGGGGGAAGAACCTGCTTGCAATGAAGGAGACACAGGAGAGGCAGATTCGATCCCTGGGTTGGAAAGATCCCCTGCAGAAGGAAATGGCAACCCACTCCGGTACTCCTGCCTGGAAAATGCCATGGACTGAGGAGCCTGGTGGGCGTAGTCCAGAAGATCACAAAGAGTTGGCCACGGCTAAGCACACAGGCCAGGGCTCTGAGCAGTCTACTGCCTACCAAGTGTCTAACCCGAGTTTAAACGCAGTCCCATGTGCACCATGAATGTTTCTGCTTAGAAGTTCACAGCTGCCTTGGTCCACATCTTGCCACACTACACACACACACATTTTCCTTTCTGGGTGATCCCAACACTGGCCTTCATGTCCCATTCCTTCTCTGATTCCTGGCAATGTTTAGGCATCAGCCCATCTCTCTGGAGGGCGGGAAGGGTCTGATTCCTTCGGGTACCCGGCCTGGAGCCTGAAGTCTGCTGTAGGGTGTGGGGTAGATCTGATGTGACTATCTACACCTCCTTCCCCCACCCCCAAAGTGGGGCTGTCCTTGCTCACTCTGCCTTCACCCCTTCCCAAGCTGGACTCTGAAAGGTCTCTTTTGTAAAACAGACCTCATCAGCTCCCTCTCAATGCAGGCCTTTTTGAAGCCTTCCCACTACTCACAGGATGAGGCAATGTTCCTGGATGCAGGGCCATCTGGAACCATTCTGCTCCATGGCCCACAGCCGTGCTCAAGCCTCCCAGCGCCTCCTTCCTCTCCTCTTGCCCCTCCCTCTTTGGCCTACTTAGCAACAGTGGTTTTGCTTCTCCTCCACTGCCTGTTGGTGGAATCTGAACCTGTTGGGATGAGATTCTGGAAACTGTGGTCCCTAGGCTTCTGGCCCTGGCTGGGCTTCTATAAAGTGCCCCAGTATTCAGCACACACAGAGTTTTCCTTCAGCAGACACCTCCTCACTCTCTTGACACCGCCTACATAGAACTGTTTGACATTATCTAGAGACTGCCTTGTTCTGCTACTTTCATCGTCCCCAAGGACCTCTTAACACACTTTGTCTTCTCTGCTCTGAAATATATGAAAATCCATTTCAGGCAGATCAGCTCCTGTAAGCTTTGATTGTATGACTCAAATGATTTCTTCTCTGTTTCCTGTGGGAATTCATCAAGATATGTCTTGGTGTGTCTTTCTGCAAGGCCCCCCGAGGTTCAGGATTCCACAGCCTCCTCCTTCCACCCCAGGAAACACTACTCACTGCTGATACCACTTTTCCAACAGTGACCTGGACTCTGGTCAGCTCCCTCCCTCCCTTTTCCAAGCCCTTTCATGAGTGCCTTTGGGAATCATTTCTTGCATAGAATCCTTGACCTGGTTTTTCACTTGCGCTTCACTTACTCTCCACTGCAGAAGACTTCTTTGATTGACAGGTTTTCCATTTTAAAGATGTCTTTCTCTCCCACCTAACAAAGGCATCGCTGAATCTGGCAATTTCAGAAATATTCCCTTCTGCAAACACTGATCGAGGGCCTACCACATACCTGGCTCACCAGGTGAGACAGATGAAGCTCTGAACTTCTGACCAGCCTGTCCTTCATTTCCAACACGATGTTTCAAGACAAGGCCTCTTTTGCTGAGGACTCTTTTACCTTTCAAGGCAATTTCTCAGTTGGCTTCTACCCCAACATTTTATCATAATCCTTTTTCTAAATCAAGACACACTGTATGATGAAGTTTGGGGAGTATTTCCTCACCAGGAAGTTAAAAAATAAAACCACAAGGCAGCATCTGTTTTGATAGCTTTATTGGAACATCCTGATAACACGAAATGTGGATTTGGGGGCGCAGTGCAGATGCTTCTCCTCTGGGCAGCGCACGCCCCACTTCTGCAGCCAGCAGGGGACGCGGGGGGTCTCCAGGAGGGCGGGCAGCTCAGAGGAAGGTCCGCAGTGGCAGGCGGCGCGTAGGCACCCTGACGTCAGCCCTGACCAGCTGAGTCTGTGATCAGCCAGACCCGTCTTATGCTCATCTACCTGGGCCGTGACATAGAGACCCATCTGTCTCAGGTTCCTGGGAAAACTTCCAAGAGAGGGATCCTGAGATTTCCAGAGGAATCCAGCCCACAGATTGAGCATCTCTGGAGAACCCTGGGGCAAATGGTGCCTTCAGGTGTATCGGCAGAGAAATTGCTTAAAGCTCCCACTACGTGGGCCAAACAGTCTCCGAGGAGCTAGACACACAACGGTGAACAGAAACAGGCAGGACTCACTGACAGACAAGGGTCAGGGGACCACACAGGCATGACAGGCATGCCCATGGCTTCCGGGGACAGTTCCAGGGGTGTGGGTGGGAGGCCAGACCCAATAGGGACAGTCAAGGGAGACTCTGGAAGACTCCCTGAAAAGCGATATTTCAGCTGAGATCCTGTGGCTGAAAGGACAAGAGCAGCTTTTCAAGTGATGGGAACAGCTCTGTGCCAGGTGTAGCTGGAAGGAGCAGTGGGATAAATAAACCCAAAGGAGAAGGCCGGCGGGGCTGGGGTGAAGAGGTGGAAAAGAGGATCGGGGGAAGGAAGCTGGAGGGCACACCAGGGCCCACGGCGCGGGGCCTGTGGGCTGGCTTTCTCCGCGCGGTTGCGTTTTGCACAGCCCACTCTGGCTGGAGGAGGGGAGGGGTGGGCCAGTGGGGAATGCGGGAAGCTTTCCCGTTTTCCTGATGGAGGGGATGGCAGCGGGACCAAGTGAGGGCCGGGCAGGTGAGGGAACCGGGTGGAAACACGTGGGCGCTAAGTCCATCGAGAGCCTGGAGCCTGAGGAGCCAGGAGGAGGGTGGGCCAAGACGGACCTTTGAGGCCAATGGTCGGATTTCTGTCTGGGGAGGGGGATTCTGGGGCAGGAGCAGGTGCAGGGCAAAGGTCAAGGTGCAGAGGCCGACATGCTCCAGGCGAGGCTGAGAAACAGCGAGAGGGGACCCTGGAAGGTACGCGTCTGTGAGGAATTTTCGAGCTAAGCCTCCTGGTAGCTTCGGCAGTGCTGATGGGGCCACAGAGAGTGAGGAACGGCAGTGAGAGGCAAAGGCTCCGGGTGAGCCTTGGGCGATGGCCAGTGTGAAGCCTCGGGAGGGGGACTGAAAAGGCATGAGTGGGTGGGGAGGGGGACCCCAGGAGGGCGTCTTGCAACCAGGGGAAGAGGGGGCTCAGGGAGGGGCAGTGGTCTTGCAGGGAGCCCATGGACACCCTCATCTCCTCCATCTCCTTGGGTCTCTTCAACAACCCTGAAAGTAGGAAAGGGGAGCGGTGCCCCCGGGACAGAGTGAGTAAGGGGCTGCTCCAAGGAGGAGGCCGCCGCAGGTCTCCCCGCCTCCAGCAGAGGGCGCGCCGGGGCCAACTTCCCGACTCGAGCCTGTTGGGTCCCCCTCCCCCAACCTGACCCTCCTTGCTGCCCCTCACGTTTTCCCCAGCAAATCTGCTCCACGCCACTCCTTGATGGAAAGCACCAGAGAGAGTCAGAACTGCAGCATGAAGGGCGCCCCCCGCTCCCCCCAGGCTCTGGATCGGAGCCTGGCTTCCAGGAGGGTCAGTTGAGTCAAGGAACTACCGAGGCCTCTCTGCAGAGGCAGGGTAGGGTCCCATCGAAGAGCATGGGCTGGAGGCCTGGATTTCTACCATCCCCCTGTTCGTCTGTTTGTTCCCTCCTTCCACAGCGATTCTCAAGCGTCCTGCGCGAGACGCACCTTCTAGCTGAGCGGCCTCACACTTCTCTGAGCCTGTCTCCACCCCTGATCCCTGGCGCGCGTACTAAGGACGACGTGAGCCGACGCAGGGGAAGCACCGGGCACACAGAAGGTGTTCACTAAAGACGGACGTCCTTCCCTTCCCTACCCTTCCCTCCCTGCATCCCACAGGGCGCTGGGATGGCAACACCCTCTGCGGTGCCCAGACGGCACCCGTGTTTCTGCACACACACAGGTCCTCAGAAGTCCCGCTGTCTCTGCTGGTGACTCAGGGCCAGCACCAACGCGAGCTTTGAACCCGTGGGATTCGGCAGACCTGGACCCAGGGGAGTCCCAGCGCAGGGCGGGTCAGCTCCATTTCAGCCGAGGACCCCAGCACCCACCTGCCGTGTGCTCTGGGAGTCCCCAGACTGGAGCCAGGGTGTGTTCTCTGTGGTTTGTGGGGCTTTGGGGTCCTTAGTGGCTCCGGGAGTCAAATCATGGTGCTGGGGAGCAGTTATCTTCAGCATCCTGGGGCCGGGTCTAGCCGTCTCTGAGGGCAGCGTCCTCACCGATTCCTGGGCAGGTGTTGTTGGCGGCTCCTCTGACAGTGGCGCCCCTGGCTGCTCCTCCCAGGGGCCTCCCCCGTGTCTCTGGAGGAACCTAAGCGCCCAAAGGCTCTTGCAGCAGCTGAGAAGGTTGCTGGAGCACGCAGCGCGGGACCGTGCTGGATTCCTGGGGGCATACAAGCACAGGGTGGGCTGAGGTGAGCTCCACAGCAAGGCCAGTGGGCCAGACCTGGCCTCTGGCCTTTGCTTCTTCTCAGCTGGGCCCTGGGGAGGGTGGGGTGAGATGGGACAGAATTTGGGGTGGGGGAATGGTGGGACCTCCCACGTCAACAGGGCTTCCAACACGGGGGAACATTCAGGAGACTGGCTTTCAACTCCCAACTTGGCTTCTAAGATGCTGTGTACCCTTGGTCAAGTTAGAGTTATAAAATATGTCTACAAGTATCCCATACATTGCTTGGCTCGTAGTTTGAACCCAATGAATGTTTGCTATTTCTGTGTCTGAATAAAATGATTCCTGAACACCTACATCCTGTTTTGCATGAGTCGGGGGGAAGGCTGGGAGAGGACACAAAGACTTGTTCAGCCTTGCATTGAAACCGGTTGTGAATACGTCTGCCTCCCCATTAGAACGTGTGGTCCCTGAAGGAAAGGCGCTTGCCTTTCAAACTCCTACCGAGCAGCCAGCACATAGTAGGTCCTCAGTTAATATCTGCTGAGTCAAGCTGATTGAAGGTCCCTGAAGGAAAGTTAGCCAAACACTCGGGAAGAAAGGTTGTAACAAAGTGTTTGATGTACATTTTCAGAAAGGATGTCCCCCACATCCAGGTATACAAAAGTCCCTTGCCTGTTGCATGCTAGTGTGGACGGCTGACCTGCCTTTTCCTTCCACTGTGTTCAGTGAGTAAGAATTCCTTTGTCGTTTTTATCTCGAGCCTTCTGAGGTCAAGAGAGAACGGCTGCACACGGCGGGCCTGTTTTTCCGCACCCAGCATGCAGGTCTCGCTTTATAGCCCGGAGCGAGGGCAGGCTCGGAGCTTTAATCAGGCAGTGAAATCTGGACAGACTTGGGGGGCATTTTCTTGTGTCACTGTTTCTGCGTGCACAAGCGCTTCCATTTTCCACAAGTGATGCTGGATTTCCGTTTATGGCGATAATATAAAGTCCTATCAATTCATTTTGGTGAAAACAGCCAGGGGTGTGGAGGTCTTAGGTGCACATAATACAGCTGGGAGAGGACCGTGGGCTGCGCAGGGAAGGGGATCTCCCAGCAGCTGTGGTTCTGGGGGTGTCCTTGCAAGTCCTGGCCCACCCTGGCTCACCCGTGGCCCCTGGAGACTCTGCCTAGGTCTCTGCAGCTCCAGGGCAGGCAAAATCTGGCTTCAGCTCTGTCTAAGGCAGCGGCTGCCGCCTAGCTTCGTGCGTCCCTGCCTAGGCTGCTGGAGCAGTGGCTTTCCACGTCCAGCGTCAAGCTGGGAGCTAGCCTTCACTTGGTGTTGAGATCAGGTCCTCTCTGAATGCCTTACAGAAGCTCGTGCCTGGCCTCAGCTCTAGCCATGATCTGTTAAGGGATTCTGGCCACCAGAGGAAGCAAACTCACTGCCTTCCCCAGAGAGAGAAAGAAGAGCACCATTGCTCCTCTTGGAGTCCTTCAGAGGGGCGCTGTGATACGGCTGTGACTCTGTAAGACATTGTGGACAGGGACACAGCCGACACCCGAGCCTCCCTCAGCGCCTGGCGTGTCCCGGCTCAGCCAGTGCTGGAGGCCTCACGTGGCCCAGCCTCTCGCCACGGGTCTGGCCAGCCCCACTCTCACCTGCACGTCAAGGTCACATCCCTGGCATTTCAGAGGCTCCAGTTCTCCATGCCAGCAGGGTACATATTTGACCAAGCAGGCAGGGATCTAACCTTGGATTAACATACTGGATGGAGCCTGAAGTGTGATAAAATGACTTTCACTGAGATTAGTGAAATTATGGAAGACAGGATAGCTCTAGGCTATGAAACTACCTCCCTTCTCCTAAAAGGCTTACAAATCCCTTAAAATAATGTGATTGTGAAGTATCACATGTTCATAGTAAAAGATTCAGAACATAGAGACTCACAAGAAGAGGAAAACAAACATCTCAAATAACTCCTCTACTCAGATAGATCTTTTCGCTACATGGTGATTCTGCCCTTAAATATTTTTAAATAAAATACATCAAAGAGATTATACAAAAAACACATATGTGTGGCTTAAAATATTAAAATGCATGCCAGCGTAACCACCTCTCAGGTTAAGTAGCAGAATTTACCAGCCTCTGACTTGTTTCAGCAAATCTGTATGTATTGGTAAATAATACTTTGTGTTGTTCCGCCAGCATTTCACTTTTATATAAATGGAGTCGTGGTTTAGGGGTTTTTTGTTTTGGTTTGGTTTTAATGTACTACCTTTTTTAAAAGTGGTTGTTTAACATTATCTTTTGGGGACTGCGCTGTGTTCACATGTGGACCTGCAGATCATTTTCACTGCCATAAGGTACCCCAGCATGGGAAGATACTCTAGTCTATTTATCTGTTCCCCTTTTGATGGGCATCTGAGTTGTTTCTCATTTTTATGATCTTCCCTCGCAGACTTCTTTTTCAATTTACACTCTGCTGGTCTCATTAAATGAACAGGAGAGTTTCCTCCTTTCTCCCCTCTGAAGAGTCTGAGCAGCACTGGAATGATGCTCCCTCGAGTGTCTGGCGGAACTCCTTAGCAAAGCCAAGTACTGCTCAGAGGTTGTAGGATCACTCACCTTTTCTATTTCTTCCCAAGTCAGTTCTGGCAAATTCTGTTTTGCTAGGAATTTGTTCACTGCATCTGAGTTTTCCCTAGTTTGGGGCATAAAATTAATCAGGGGTTCTTATTATCTTTCTTAATCTTTGCAAAATCTATAATAGTATCTCCCTTTCATTCTTAATATTGTTCATGTTAATGATTAATCTCTCTTTAAAGTTCTGTCAATTTTACCTTTTGAAGCAAATTTATTTGGTATATACAGGCCTGGAATTCTTATCCTTCTAGTAAACTGAATCTTTTTTTCAAAAGGTGGTAACCATCCTTATGTTTAGTAATCCTTTTTGCTCACAGTTCACTTCGATATTAATGCAGCTACCCAGATTTCTTTTGGTTACTATTTGCCTAGTATATCTTATATTTCCTTCCTCATACATTCTACAGTCTTGTTTCCTTTAAGTCTATCTCTTGTAAAAATATTTGTTTGGATTTAAAAAATCATATCTGACAACCTTCACTTTTGAAACGCTGGCACGACTTATCCCACTTGTATTACCTATGATTACTGATGGATTTTGACTAATTTATTCAATGAGATTTTGTGTTTTATATTTGTCCCATCCTTTCTAAAATTTCCTGTCTTTTAATTTTTGTTTGGCCTGTGCCTTTTGTCCTCCTTCCGTTTGCCCCTCACCATACAGAATTTCTGTCCTCTTATAAAAGATCGTTACCATGCGCATCTCACGTCACAAGGCCTGGTGGTGTGCAGCCCTTCCGCCTTAGCTTGCCATCCGTGCCAGAGAAGTTGGATTCCCATCCTATGTAGACTTTCTTAACACTACACATGTCTAGAGATCCTAGTAGGGTTAATATTCCTTCATGGCCCATTTTTGCCCTGACAGTTGAAGCTAGAAGACATGAATGGGGTTTTAGCAGAGCCCATAACAAAGTATCTGCCATTCAGTAACGGCTTATGGAAACATCTCATTTTTACCTTCCCCTCATCAATTCCCCTTCTTTTGGTAAAGGTACCTGGATTCTTTATTGGGATCCAAACTTCCCTTACTCTATCCATGTGGGTGAGGTGAGACTCACCTCTTATTCATTGCCCTGGCTCCAGCTCTGGGTACAGCGGTAGAGATATGACCCAAACCAGCCAATACAACTAAAACTTTCCATTGGAACAGGAGGAAAGGGGCATATTTTGCATGGAGGGTGGGTACTAAGGTGGCAAGATGTAAAGCTGGAGCTTCTGGTGGCACCCCAGGGAGACTTTAACTGAAAATGAAGCAGCCTAGGATGAAACTAGTTGCAAGCTGGAGAAAGACAAATTTATGATGACATTTGAGTGGCTGAGTCCAGCTTGAAGCTACTCTTGGTTTCTTCAGTTCTAAGCCAGTTCCCAACCTCCACCAATCCCAGCCTCTTATAACTGGGTTGCTGCTAATGGCATTTCAGTGTCCTAACAGCATTCCTAAGGAAAGTCCTTGGAATCTCCAACTTTTCTCATGAAGGCACTACAATATGTTCAGCCGCCAGTGGTCAGAACTCAGTTTCATTGAGAAGCTGTGCTCTGGCCTGCTCTGAACCTCAGTTTCCTCATCTGTGAAATATGTTAACAGTAGCAAGCTCACAGGACTACTGTGAGGACCACAGACAATGAGGGTCATTGCCCTTTCCCATCACCCTCTGCCTCTTAGAGTACAAGTTATCACACAGAACCACCATACCCATATGAGAATCCACTATTTCTTATAAATACTTGCCCCTTTATACGTGTCATCCCCATCGTTTGAAATTCCTTTGTCTTCCCTGCTGTGCCCTTTGGAATGGTTCAAGGTTCTGTTCAGGCATAGCCTCCTCTGGGGAGTTGTCCCTGAGGTCTCCCAAGGTTACTGATTCCCTCCTGCCTCCTAGAACCCCTTTGCCAAGACCCTAACATTCTTGGGCTAACGATCAGTTTACCTGTCTCCCAGACTACAGACAGGTGTAGGATCTGTCATCGTCTACCCCACTGTCCAAGTTTATAGCAGGGTTCAGTCGTGTGCGTGAGCTAATGAACGAAAGGCCCAGTCACTCTCAGTTTGGACGGCGGTGCTCCTGCCTTCCGACTTTCCGATTCACAGATGGGTCGCAGCTCTGCACCTGGCTGTGCAGCAGCCTGCAGCCCTCTGGGTGGTGTCTCCTCCTGGTCTCGTTTCTACCTTCCCACCACTACCAGCCCAGAAGAGCACTCTGAGCCGGGGCCTCGGGACCAAGAGGCAGCCTTTCAGCCAATCCCTGCTGAACACCAGCCCTGTGCTGGGCTGATTGGGATCAAATGTGAGATCTGGAAGCTGGAGTCCTGCACTCGGGCTGAGGCTGCCTCACTCCCCTGCTGTCGGTCTCAGACAATTCCACCTCCTGCTGAAACTCATCTCATCTGTGAAACAGGCACGATCCCAGGGGAAGGTTGTGGAAGCCAGGAGAAGGGATGGGAGAAGGGAAAGGCTGACGAATTCTAGAAGAGTCTTCTCCTCTCCCTCTTCCTCTCTTTCCTGCGATGGGTATAGCTGTTAGCTGCTTTGCCCTGAGGGTCAGCAAGGACTGGTGACTGAGGGTCTGTGTGCTGAAGGCTGGGCTGGCCCCTGAACCCAGACACTTGCTGATCCCACACACAAGCACCTGGGGGAGCTGGCACACCCAGGCGGGCAGTTTCACCTACATCCTGGGAGCCGGCTCCCTGGGAAGTCCTGTCTCGTTCTTGAGAAGAGGGAAGTGGAGGAGCTTACAAAGGGGAAGTGACTCTCTAGTACCCTGGGAGTCACTACAGACCACGTGTCTGACTCCTTGCCTTGTGCTTTTACGAAAGTCAGAGGGGACCCTCTTCTCCAAGGAGACTTAATTTCTGGTTGTCCTAAAATAAGCTTTGAGGCAGAAATTCCCAGATGCCAAGTTACCAGAGCCCACTCGCATGAGTGTTATCTTCCCTGAACTGTTTACTATCACAAACCAGTATTACCCAATATCTGGCTGAAACGACCAAACATCCGCCCTTCGCTCATGAAAGAACTGATTTTTTTTTTCAGTGCATTCTCATAATTTTCTGGAAGTAAACCCAGTCTGCTTTGAAGAGAGGAGGGCCAGGCCAGGGTAGTGGGCACTCAAGACTGAGTCCACAGACAGAGCTTTCTGTCTGTCCTTCAAGCATCAAGAGCAAGCTGGGCAAAGGCTTCCTGCAGGAGCTTTGCAAACACAGCATTCATTTTCATTATAGATAAGACACCCACAGAACTCCCCGGGACTAAGTTGAGATAATAAGTAAGAGTCACAAACTATTATCCCTTTTTAGTTTTTTTCCTGTGACAAGGAAAAGGATGGTGAGGGTCAGGGTATTTAGGCTCCTGAAAGTGATCTTGATTAGAGACCTCCCAGAACATACACCCCTAAATGCTGGTAGGCCACAGCCTGGGACCAGACTAAGAGCTCAAGGGAAGGGCTGGTGGTGACTCACCCCTGGCGGCAACCCCCACGGCCTGGTAACACAGCCAGCATCCATGAGTTGTACTGGTGAATGACTAGTAAGTAAGTGACTGACAAGCCAGCCTTTACTGAGTGCTCACCTGCTGGGTCCTGAGCGGGGTGCTTGGCATCCTTTTTCTGGTTAGCGGCACTCCAAGGTAAGGGCAGGTGTCCCCTTTCACAGACTAGGAAACTGGGGCTCCAGGCGAGTAAGTGATGCCCCCAGATTACTCAGGAGCAAAGCTCAAATGTGAACCAACAGCTGTGGACTCCCAACTCTGATCCCTTCCCACTCCCTTTCTGAGGGCCAGACCACGTCAGTACGACGGAGAGCTAATGTGAGAGATGCAGAGATGGACAGGGCAGGTCACTGGTCTCGAGGTGCTCAAGGGTGTGAGCGGGTGTGTGTGTGTGGACACACACCTGTGTGCACCCAGGAGCGTGTATGACGGTGCCTGAGTGTGCATGGCAGTGCCTGAGTGTGCATGACGGTGCCTGAGTGTGCATGGCAGAGCCTGAGTGTGCATGGCAGTGTAGGCCTCAGTGAGTAAGCGTGCGTGGGCAGGCGGTCTGTAACAGCAGCCATTTCTGGCCCTGGGGATCCGGGGAGATGTCGTGGAGCAGACATCATTGGAATCGGGTCTGGGGCAATGAGTGGAAACTGAACAGGTGGTTAGAAAGGTGGGTAGTTTCTCGAGGCCCAGGGAGGCAGCACGAGCTGTGCATCGTACTCTGAGAGCTTGGAGTGGTCTAGGTCAGCTGGAGGAAAAGGAACTTGAAGTTGCGGTGGAGGGGAGTGGAAAGCTTTTCAGCGGCCGGAACAGCCTGGCCTTGGGGCACCTGAGCACCGCTGAGGGCTTTCTGCCTGGGGAGTGTTTTGAACTGATCAAGGTATGGTCTCAGCTATAGCGTGGCCTGGCTGGTCTCCAGGAGTTGCTGACTGCATGCGTTAGTGTGACTGTACCTGCCCGTGGGTGTAGGAGCCCCGGGGGTGGGGGGGAGTGCTCCCCTCTGGTAGGGAGTGTGCACCCCCACTGGGGGAGGCGTGGCTCCAGGGCCGGGCTCTGCTGGTTTCCCTGGGGTCCTCTTTAAGGCCCTCAGCCAACAGTCACACTGAGCGCTTACTGTCAGTCTGGCATGCCACGGGGGCCCCACGACCCACATCTTTACAGAGGAGGGGACTGGCTCTTTGTAGGGTTAAGCAATCGACCTAACCAAGGTCACACAGCCAGTGGGTGGAGGAACAGGGCTCTGTGCCACAGTGGCGAGGTCCGAAGCCCGTGCTCTGGGCCCTGAGGGCAGCCAGCTGACAGCGAGGCCCAGCTCTGGGCATTTTGTCAATAGTGGCTCAGTTTAATTCACACATCCACCTCAGCTTAATTCACACATCCACCTCTATTTGATGGAGGGGGAAACAAAGGCACAGAGAGGTTAGGAAACTCATCTGAGGTCACACAGCTGGTAAGGAGTCTGGGCATGTCACAGCACACTGGTTTTGCTGCTTCAAGGACATGTAAAGGCGTGGCAAGCCCTCCTTCCGCTCAACCCTTCCTCTGCGTCTGCTGATAAATGATGTGGCAGAATAATAGAGGATGGGAGTGATCACAGGTCAGCCTTAACACAGCTCTCATAGTATCCATGTGGTATGTTTGATACTATGATACTCTTATCTCCAGCAGTGGAGGGAGTTCCCAAAACCCTTCAGTCACTCGCACAGCAAGTAAGTGGAGGCGGCTTGAGAGAGCGCAGCTCGGCCGCCCACTGGAGTTCCCTGCCTTGGCTCCGCCCCGTCCAATGGGCCCTGCTCAGGCCTCCCCAGTCCTGAGGGGAGCTGGTGTTCACCTGGCCGAGGTGCTCCAGCCCTCCAGTAACCTCCATGTGAGACTGCCTGGCTGGCTCAATCCTCAGCCTGAAACTGGCGTTTTTATTAAAAACTGAAGTAACCCCCTCCCCCGCCTTCCCCCCAACTCACGCCAGTGGATGCCATGGACAAAGAACCCATGGTACCAGAGGCAACTCTGAAAGTCATTTCTTATCATTCGTTCCATTCCCACCCCACCCACCCAAGCGCACACCCCAACACCCACCACCACCCCTCACCGCCCCCGCTGGGAGGCAGGCGAAGGGTCACGTCCATTTCTCAGATGTGAAACTGAGGCCATTTGCTCCAGGCCAGTCGGGCATTATATCCCAGGCTTGGCTCCTGGCACCATCATGTCAGTCCTTTAGATCTGAGACTTATCTGCTCCTGTCAACGACAAATCAGCACTTGCTATGAACCTCCTACAAGGATTAAACCACGGGCAGCTGCAGCTGCTGACTTTCAACAGCCCCTGAAGGAGTCCAGGGCGGAGAGCACCACTGAGGCAACTCTGCCCTGGGAAAAACTGGCAGAACAGGTGTTCAGATGGACACTCTCAGGAGCCGATTCCGTGAGCCTCCTTCTTGCATCTCCTCATGTCTAGAAAGCCCTGAAATCCTGCGTGGTGATAGTGCTCCTCGTGACTAGCAGAAACTTTCCGCAAAAAAAGATATGTGCCTGACTGCAGATGCACTCCCTTCACCAGAATCGCATTCTGGCCTTCCCCTCTGCCTCTTTGGAGAAGCTTCTCAGAGCTGTCTGAAATGCTGTCCTGCCGGCTACAGTCTTCATTTTGCCCGAATAAAACGTAACTCTCAACTCACACGTTGTACAATCTCTCATCTCTGAAGAGCTCAAGCCCTGGATGTGGGCACCCTGATGGCTCCTCCTCAGCCCATTCTGCTCCCCTCCTCTGTCGCCCCTGTCCAGGCTAAATGGCCGAGCCCTCTCCTCCTTGCTGAGGAGGCCCTCTGTCCTCGTGAGCCCCCCTCACAGCGGCTCCAGGGCCCTCCCCGCTGCACGGTCAGAAGTGGCTGACAGCGACCCCCTCCCCCGCGCTGCACAGCCAAGCTAGAAAACAATTAAGCAAAGTGTAACAGGCCGAAAATATCCCTCCCCTTTCACCAGTAATTCTGGTTCCAGAAATTCAGTTTCTAGGGAAATAATCAGAAAGAAACAAAATGTTCTTTGCATGGAGATGTTCATCACAGGATTGCTTATAATAGCAAAAATAATGCCTAGACAAGGGCAAAATACAAACACAGGGGAACATTTCAGCCTGTCTCAGGCTCCGCGGGCAACACCTCCCCCACCAGGACTGCCGTGAGCGACTCTGTTCTCGGGGCCTGTGGGTCTGTTCTCTCCACGAACCCCTGCAACTCCCATTTGAAGTGGGAACCTGCCCCGTGCCCATTTAACACTTGAAGGAATGGAGGCATGGAGAGGTAGCCTTCCTGAGGTCAGCCAGCTCCCAGGCAGTCAGGCGCTGTCAGGCGCTATCAGCCTCAGCCCCTGGCAGGGCAGCGGGGGTACTGGTCATCACCATCGGCAGCCCGTTGCTGACTGCAGGCCGGTGTGTCGTCTGGGTGCTGTGTCTCTGGCAGGGCAGGGGGGACACTGTTTGGAGACGCACTGGCACCTGGGCGCTGTGTCTCTGGCAGGGCAGGGGGGACGCTGTTTGGAGATGCACTGGGCTTGCTTGGGTTCTCACCTGGGCTGGTTGTCCCGCCATTCAGGCCACGATCCAGAAGGGAAACAGAGCCATGTGGGAGTGTCCGAGGGCATCCAGCCTTCAGGAGCCTTGTTAAGAGCAGCTCCCCCAACCCAGAGAGGAGGTTGGGCGTCAGTTCCCTGCTAGAGTGGGCCCTGCATCCAGCCCCTCCTTTGGGGTCAGAATGCTCATTGGAGGTGAGGTGAGGGGGGGGTCCCCTGCAGACATGGCAGAGAGGAGGCTTCATGGAGCTCTGCACCCCAGTTCCTCTGCTCCCAAGGGGGTGCAGAAGGCCCTTAAAATCCCCCAGACCTACAGTGAGTCTCAGCGTGCAGTTGGGCCTTGGGGCCTTCCTGCCGGGTGGTGTGGGGGCCTGTGGTAGAGGCCAAGGCCCGTGGGAGGATATGGCTGGTCCTCAGCAATGCCGGAGGGCCTGGAGCAGGCATGGCGTGGGTGCCACAGATGAAGATGGACACTGTGGGGGCCAGACAGCCCCCGGGAGCTTAGCTTACCCTGGAGGGAAGGAGTGGGCAGGGAAGGGACTCGCGTTGGTGGGGTTCCACTTCCAAAGTCACCATGGTTACCACTGGAAGTGACTGAGATCCCCTGACCTGGAAAATGTACGTTTCCCCACCATCTGTTAAGTGGGCACGCAAAGCAGAATGAAACAGTCTTACACCTCAGCACTGTGCTCTAAGCTTCTGTCCTAGGCCAGACATGAATGCCTTTGGTCTTTCTTCCAGCCCTGGAAAGGAGGGAGGGGTTGGGGTGATCAGTCCTGCTTTTCAAATGGGGGCAAATTTTAGAAAAGGAAGTACATTTTCTATTCAAGTGCATTGGTGGGCTTCCCAGACCCTGTGAATCCCAGTCCCTGTCTCCGCTCCTCCCCAACTTCCAGCCTCTGTTGCCTAGAATGGCACCTCCAACCTCCTCCCTTCAGCTTAGAAAATTCCTGCCTGTCCTTCAGGAGTCCGCTGAGCCATCACCCCTTCCAGGAGGCTTTGCCCAATTGCTGGGCCCCCCGGGGCCCTCTTGGCCCCCACCTGCACTTACCCAACGTGTCTGCACCCTGACAGCTCATCTGAGAGCTCCATTAGTTGCACCCCCTCTAACCACACCCCCGACACACACCGTACAGGGCAGGGGCTCTAAAGGGCCAGTGAATGAGTGAATCAGGAAGACTCAGCAGCCCCTGAGACAGAGACCTATCTTAGAGAAGTCCAGGCATGGATCCTCTTGTCGCTGTGACCCTAGGACCTCATGTGCTCACAGAGACAGAAAGCGAGTACAGAGCGTGACTTCAGGGCTTGTGGAAGATGGCCCCATGAAGGGGGTTTCTCTCTGACTTTTAACTTTCACGTTCCATTTCAATGATGATGAAGTATTTATAAATATTCTGTGCCTCCCGAGTCAATGTGGAAAGGGGAAGTTCCTCAAGACCTCTGGGTGCTGGGAAATGTCCCGCTGTGCACACAGAGCACCCATCTCCAGAGGATGATGGCACGCGCTCAGTCCCAGAATGAGGAAGGCCCGGGCCTCACCCGCCTGCCCACACGTCCCAGCGCCTGCAGTCCTCACCGCAAGCTGCAGCCTTCCACACGAGATGTAGGCAAGCAGAGCCACTTGCCAGTTTGGGGAGCTAGGACAACCCCCGCCCCCATCTTTCTGCACAAAAACGGGCAGGAAAGGAATGGTCCTCACACCCCAGGGGAGCCTCGGGGACTCTGGACTCCCTAAAATGCCCAGCGGGTCTCAGACACACCTTGCCCTAGTCCCCCGATGCTGCCACAAACAGCTGCTGTGGGTTTAAGGAATACAGCATTGCCTGTGACCCACTGCTGTCTCGTCAGGAGCAGGGACAGCTGCTAGGAGCTGTAGCCCTCTTTCTCAGATGAGCACATAGAGGCCCAGAGAGAGGTGCGATCTTCTCAAGACCACATAGCCATCCATGCCAGAGGCAGTGAGAAAGCCAGGCCCCCCGTCTGCCAGGCTGAGGCCCTCCTGGCAGCCCCATCCTGCACCCCATCTGCACCCCTACCTGCGTATGACCCTGCCCGCAAAGCTCAGGCTGCAACAAAGACACGTTTTACTGAATTTGCCTCTTCATCCTCAGAGAAATTCATTAGCATGAAAAACAGGTTCCTCCCCACCCTTGCCAGAAGATTCTTGACATAAACACTGTTGGGGGTTTGGCATAATTTCTCTCTCTTGTTAGTATTTGTATATAATTAGTGTTGGAATGGTCCCTTGCGATGGATCCAAGCCCCCCATTTTCAGAGAAGGGACACGAGGCTCAGGATCAGGGTCCAGATTGAGTGCTTCAGTGGCGCAGCTGAGATACAAGTCCACGGAGCCTGTCTTGGACTTTCCAGCTGCTCATTTACAGGGGAGCTGCAGGAGGGAAGGGAGGAGAGGCAGGGTGGGGGGAAGAAAGAGAGGAGGAAGGGAGAAAGAACGGGAAAGAAAGAAAAACCAGCATTTACAAGCATCTACCCTGTGCCGGGACTTTGCATCAGCTGGTGCTGAGCCTCATCAAAATCCTCACAGGGAGGTATTTTAATCCCCATTTTGCAGATAAGCAAGTTGAAGCTCAGAGAGTGCAAGCCACCTGCCCAAAGTCACAAAGCCAGTAAATGCTAGCACCCTTTCCTTTCCCCCACCTCAGGGGTTGGGGGCTTCCCTGGTAGCTCAGCTAGTACAGAATCCGCCTGCAATGCAGGAGACCCCGGGTTGATTCCCGGGTCAGGAAGATCCCCTGGAGAAGGGATAGGCTACCCACTTCAGTATTCTTGGGCTTCCCTCGTGGCTCAGATGGTAAAGAATCCACCTTCAATGCAGGAGACCTGGGTTCAATCCCTGGGTTGGGAAGATCCCCTAGAGGAGGGCATGGCAACCCACTCCAGTGTTCTTCCCTGGAGAATCCCCATGGACAGAGGAGCCTGGCGGGCTACAGTCCATGGGGTTGCAAAGAGTCGGACACGACTGAGGTACTAAACAACACAGTGCGCAGGGGTTGGCAGACACTAGCCTGAAATGGTTGACAAAAGTGAATGGAAGAATTATATTTTGTGACTAGTGAAAATGATATGAAATTCCTATTTTGGCGCCCATAAATAAAGTTTTATTGGAAGGCAGCCAGCACCATTCATTTCTGTATTGTCAGGGGCTGCTTCCCTGCTATGCCAGCAGGGCTGAGTAGTGGTTACCTTGGAGCATAGGCACCAAAGAGCTAACGCACTTATCCTGTCTGGCCCTTTGAAGAAGAGGCTTGCTGAGCCCTGCCCTCCACCCTGCCTTTTCCCAGGGATCTGGAAGGCGGGCAGGACCTCTCCGTGACTCTGTTCTCTGCACGAGGGTATCAGGGCTGAAATCCAGACCTCCTTCTGCTCGCCAAGCCATGTACTTTGGGGCTGGGTGCCCTGGAGAAAAGGCCTTCTAATTTGTTCACCTAGTGTGTTTACCCTGTTCTTGTTGGTGCAAAGCTGCTAGTGGCGGGCCCCCCTCCCTCTGCATTGCAGCCCCCGAGAAGGAAGCCCCATAGCAGTCCTGTCAGACCTGTGACAGAAGGCGCCAGAAGGGAGGGTCAGGAAAGGGCAGGCGCCAGGGTCTGTGCCAAGCCAGCAGGAGGGAGGGAGTGTGGCCGGGCACCGCTGGGGCCTCCAGCCTGCTTCAAAGGCGCCGTCCCCAGAGGGCGGGAAATGAGCGGTTCTCTACCTTTCAAGTGACTCCTGGGGGGCCACGGTTTATTCTCCTTGACTTGTGAGGCTGTAAAAGGCTTCCCACCTCCTTTCCCTCTGCTCTCCTTCCCCTGACTCCAGGGCTGGGAGGGGGTCTCACTCCCCAAACTCTCTGAAGAGACAGAAGATGAAAAGGATTAACACCTCGGTGCAGCCCATGTGCTCCGCCGCGTAGCAGCACAGACACCACCCCCAGGCCCGAGCAGGGCCTCCCCAGCTCACCCAGGCAGGAGAGGGGACGCAGGCCTCCGCGCGGTCCAGGAGGCAGCCTCACACCTGGACCCCCGCCCCCAGGGCCGTGAACGACCCGCAGCGGCCAGGAAGCCCGAGCACTGGGTAAAAGAGAGAAGGGACCCTGGACGTGGAGGGAGTGGGGAACCGGAGGGAAAGACAGCACAGAGCAGAATGGGAAAAGGAAAGGAAGTGAGGAAAGGCAGAAAATGCAGGAAGCACCAGAGCAGCACACGCTAAGTGCAGCAGCCGGGCACGGGAGACCATGGGCCATCTGAAATGCCCAGGACAGGCTCGTCCATGGAGACAGGAAGGACATTCGCGGCGGGGTGGGAAACGCAGGGATTGGGGGAGGTGATGGCCAAAGGCTACAGAGCTTCTCTGGGGTCATGAACACGTGCTGAAATTGACTGTGGTGATGGCGGCGTAACCCGGTGAACAGACTCCAAGCCAGGGAAGTGTGCTTGAAATGAGTGAGTCCTACCGTATGCGAAGCGTGTCTCAACAAAAGCGCTATACACAAGAGAGCTAGAAAATGACAGAAAAGAGACAAAATGAGAAGAAGGGAAAAGTGATGGATGGCAAAGAAGGAAACTCATGTCTGTTAGAGCACCTGCCACGTGCCAGGAACTGTCCTAAACGCCGGCATCCTTGGTTCCATTTCACTCTCACAATTCTGCAGAGTAGGTCTGATAACAGCCATCATTTTACAGGTAAGGACACTGCAGCTCAGACTGTCTGTGACTTGTCTAACATCACCCGACTCCTAACTAGGGGAAGACCAGGGCTCCTATCAGGTTCCCTAAGTTCCACCCCGAGGCAGGAAGACACCCCATTAGCCTTGCAGTGTGACTGTCAGGTGCAGAGGGCGGGGGACAAGGCAGCTGGCAGCAGGGCTCCAGTGCAGGGGGCAGGGAGGCCCCTTGGTACGGTGGGGTGGGGGTGGGGAGGGGATAGGGAGCAGGGTGCAGGATACCAGCTGCTCTGGGCACCTGTGCCAAGAGTGTTCGGGAAGGCCCCTAAAGAAATACTGGAATCAACGTGCCAAAGGTTAGTCTATTTCAGAACCCAAATTATATGAGTGGACAAGTTCGGGGTAAATTATGCAATGCTTCCTTTCTGAGCAAAGCTGCTTCTTAAGAAGAAGCATGTATACATTAGTCATGCAAACTTTTTACTGCTAATGGGATCCCAGCCTCCTCTGCCAGACCAGACTGGACTTGGAGCAGAAGATAAAGCCAGCTCCGTCCTCCCCCAGCTCCCAACCTCAGGTCAAACTGGGTCACAGCAGCGTGGAGACACAATAAACCACATCCAGGCTGTCTGAACTCTGGATCCCCATCCCAAGTCCAGGATCCTTTCACCACTCCTGGGGGGCATGTGGGGTGACTCCGTGATTCACAGCAGGCTGTGGATCCCCCAGTCAGACCTGTTGCTGATGCTGCTAGTTGGAGGCAAGCCCTTTAGTGACGTCAGAGTTAGAAAAAGGAACCAGGAATTTCTGAGCTTCCACTAGGTTCCAGCAACTTCCCTCTGAGACTGGGTTCCCTGATCTCTTAAGCAAGGGTGGTGTTAGTCACCTCTCTGGGCTCCTGTGGACCTAGGATAAGACATTTAGGCATTCAGTCATTCACTTATTCATTCAACAAGCACTGCTGAGCACACTGCCAGGCCCAGTGCTAGGTGTTAGGCAGGAACCAGCACAGACGTGGGCCTGCCCTCAGGGGGCTTACAGTCTAGGGGAGCAGAAACCACACAGAGAGGATGTGCCAAGAGGGGTGAGAAGCTGTCCTGGGCTGGGGGGAGGCGTGGCCTGGGGACAGAACTGAGGGGTGCAGAAGAGGAGGCAGGGAGCGGGCCGAGCTGGAGGGCAGGGCCTCGTGGGTCAGGATGAGTGCCCAGGGGCCGAGCTGAAGGTCGTCCTGTCGGAGGAAACATTCTCGCCAGCAGCAGAAGGAAGGAGGGCGGATGGGAGGCAGAGGGGAGAGGGCTGGCTGCAGGGGGCACCTGTGGCTCCCTGCCTCCCTCCACACCTCTTCTCCTTCCTGAGTTCTGACTCCCACCTCTGGGCCTCAGGGAGGAGGGCAGTGGGCACAGGGACCCTGCAAGGAGGTGGAAGACTCCGTCTCTAGAGAGACGCAGATACTCTGATGCTCAAAAAGCTTATCTCCCTGCCTTGGGAGACAGCATAGGGTGGCTGAGTGTATGGGGAAGGACTCAAGAGCCCTGGGCAGGGATTCAGAGAAACAGGGTCTCCTTCCAGCCCCTCCCCTAAGTTGCTCTGGGCCTCAAGTTGCTTGCTTCCCATCTGCTCTCTACGGGACTAGCACTGAGTCTGGGCTGAACTCAAGTCCATTCAGCGTTTCATCATGGAAAGACCCTGGCTTTGAGGTCAGATGGGTTTGGGCTGGAATCCTAGCTCCGGAAGGATGAGGCAGCGTGGCCAATGTCAGCTACATTGCTCCTAGCTGAGGGCCCACATTCAGAGAACCACTACCCTAGAATAACATCCCCCTGGGACAAGGGCCTCTGCCTGGCTCAACGTGACACCCTCAAACAGTGCTGGCATGTAGCAAATTCTCGGCAAGTGCGTGCGAATGAACTCATAGAGTGGTTTGTTCTGGTGAGGGCAGAAGGGGCTGGAGGGTGGCTGTGGGCCTGGGGATGGGGTCAGGAGGTGGTCAGGGGTAAACCATGAAGGGCCTCTAATCCTCATGCTAAGTCAGGGAGCTGGGGCTTCTGACAGCTGCACATGGGCCCCCAGAGGTCTACATCCTCATGGTGGAACTTGAGAACGTTATGTGGCAAAAAAGACTGCATATGTGATTAAGTGAAGGACGTTAGGATAGGGTAGTTATCCTGGGTTACCGCAGTGGGCCCTAAAGGTAATCACAAGTTCTCTTAATAAAGGAAGGAGGCAGGCGGAGAAGAGGAGGAGGAGACGTGGCCACGGAGGCGAGAGGTCAGAGTGATATGAAGAAGGGGCCACAAGCCAATGAGCTCAGCGGCCCCCAGAAGCCAGAAGAGGCAGGGAGAGGGGTTCTCCCTTGAAGCCTCCAGAAGAAACCCGCCCTACGCGCACCTTGGTCTCAGTCTCCTGGTCTCCTGGACTAGCAGAGAAGAAACCTGTGTTGCTTCCAGTCACCAAGTTCACAGTCATTTGTTACAGCAGCCCTCTCTTGGGAGCTAACCCAGGCCTGTTTCAAGTAAAAGCAGTGGAGTTTACTGAGCAGGGTCAGTGGAGCAGAGGGGATGAGGCTGGGGACCTGGGGTCAAAGATGAGGAGAGGTGATGAGGGGCGAGCTGAAGAAGGCCATCTCGGGTCAAGAAAGGGCAGACAGAGCATCCTGCTGGGGAGGAGGCTGCAGGTCGGCCTCAGGGAGGGGAGGACCGTCCAGCTCAGCCACTCTCTCCTGGAGTCTCCCCTTGGCTGACTGTGCCACGCCCCTGCCCAACCCCTCATCCCAACCTCCCCCACCACCAACCAAGGGCACCCAGCCCTTTGGCAGTGACAAGGGTTTTCTGCCAGGTCAATGCTGGGTTTTGCGCCCAAATGGGGAGCAGAAAGGACATATTATCGGTCATCGAGGAAGCTGGGAGCCAACCTTACGAAGGGTCACACAAGTCCCCAATCACCCTGGCAGCCTCCACGGGAAATGCAACCTCTGGCTGTCCCTGGCTTCCTGAACATATTCCCACAACCATGGACGAGGCCCTCCAGCCGGTTCACCACCTCCTCCGCTGGACCCCTGTGCTCCGCAGCTGCTACGTGTGACCCAGGCAGGCCCAGCGTCTCGGTTGGCCTCGGCGGCCAGGGTGGTGCTGACGATCGGAACAGGAGGTGGCCACTCACTGCCCGCCACGCGCCGGGCACCTGGAGGACAGTCAGTAGGGGGGCTGCTACTTCTACTTCTGCTCAGATCTTGGCTCTGGCTGCGTCACTAGCTTGAGTTCCTTGACCAAGTCACTTCTCCGAGCCTCGTTCCCCCCACCTGTAACGTGGGAGCTAAACACCTACTTCACAGGGCGGTACGGGGAACTACTGCGGCCCTGAGTCTCACGGGGCCCCGGCACCGCCGCCTGGAGGGCTGTTCCCACCTGCACGTAGGGCTCAGCTGGGAGGGCTGCTCCCAGGCTCCCTGGGCCGTCACTGCCCCCTCCGGGTGTGCTGCACGCTGGATGTCAAGGCTTAGCACACGCAGCGCTGAACCATGCCATCTCTTCCTCAACCAGACCGTGAGCAGTTACAGGCGGCGAGGGTGGCAGCATGCGAGGGGGACCGGCTCTATCTCCCTTTGCAACCCAGCACCTGGGAGGGGTGGGGATAAGACGCTGTCACGGAAAGATCAATATACAGAAATAACAGCCGAGGTGAAACTGGCACCGAACGGGTGTTGGATGAGGGCTGGTCACTGCCAGTGCAGTGCTTACTGGATGTCTCCCTGAGGACCTGGGGGTAAAGGCAGCCTGTTAACCCGGGTCCCACTGGTTAGCGCAAGAGCAAGTGGAATGATGGCCAGACTGAACCGTGTAGACGGCTTTCTCCCGAGTGTACACTCCATGCCTTGTCCTTTGCTCTGTGAACTAAACTAGCTTTGTACTTAAGACTGCTTGTCCTGAGTAAAGCAGTGTGCAGGACAGGGTCATCTCACCCTGCGTCAGACCTCTTGATTTGCACTTTGGAGAGATGTCTTTGGGCGGCTTAGAGGATGGATTGGACAGGGAGAATCTAGAGGCTGGGAGGCCTGGAGGAGGCTGGAGGCAGGAGCAATGAAGCTCATTCTGGAAGGATAGCAGGGCACAGGGGAGGACCTGGGACCCACATCGAAGGGGGGACACTGCACACCCAGCTGCTGCAAGGGCCAGAGGGACACAAGGCCAAGGAGTCCTGTTGGGCAATTTTGTCCCCAACAATACCAGCTCCCAGAGGGTGTAGGTGTGCGGTACTCATCCAAGCTTTTTTCTTGAGTCCAGTGCTCAGTGCTAGAGAGCAGACAAGTATCCCAGGGCGCTCACAGAGCTTGTTTGCATCCCTCGGCCCCCATGTGCCTCGGGTGATTCTGGGAGGTGAGCAGGGCAGGCTGCTTGAGGACAAACCCCATAATCCATGAGAGGAGGACGCTGAGGCCCAAGAGGGGCAGAGGTGTGCTCAAGCCACAGAGCCGAGATGAGGCTGTGCAGCGGACTTCCCAAACCTGTCTGTCAAAACAGATGCCAAAACGTCACTTCTGCATCCCTGCTGCCCAGCACAGTTCCTGGCATGTGATGGGAAGTTGACACACGTTTGCAAATGAATGGATGGATGGGTGGGTGGGTGGATGGATGGATGGATAGATGGATCGCTCACACAGACCAGCATTCTGGGGGGCAAAGGCATGGTCTGTGGGAAGAAAAAGGAGGGTGACTTTTCCTGAGCATTTGTACGTGTCAGGGATTCTACTGGCATCCTTCACTCCCCTCAACAGCTAGATGGGGGTCACTAAGCCCTGTGAACCTTCTCTCCACGTGTGAGCTTCCTTGAGCCACTCAAGTCTTTGGGGAGGTTTCCCTTAATACCTCTCAGGGGCTTTGTCACAAGTGAGTTTATCTCAGCCTCATTCTGACCTTATCTTTCCAGCCAGGGTACCTCTCGAGGGTGAAGTCTTGGGGCCTCCTCTCTCTTGCATGCCCTGTGTCTCAGACGTGCAGTGGTCTCCAAGCCCACTTTTTACTAGCCTCCTAGATCTTGCTCTATTCTCTTCCCTCTTACGGAGCAGTCACGCATCCCTCTTCGCCGATGTCCCCATCTCATTCTTCAGGTCCACGTCTGAGAATACTCTCTCCAAAGCACAGCGGTGATTGGGTTACCCCCATCCTAACTTCTAATCCTTCTATCTTCCCCTAAGACCTAAATTACAATGCCCAAGCCTGGCTTTCAAGGCTGCATCTTCCCGATGCAGCCAAGCCTCTTTTTTCTCCCACTTGAGCACTCCACAAAGTAAGAGCTGGTGCGTAACAGGTGCTCAAGACTGTGGGCGGAATGGGGTCTCTGATTTAAGCCCCCGGCGACAGCACTAGAGCATGGCTATTTGAGGGCTGTTGGTGGATTTAAGTGAACACCTATGACCACTAAGTAAGTGGGCGGAGTTGAGCCTCACACTTAGGCCCCCTGATTGTAAGGATGAGGGAGCTAGAAGAGAGGGCCCACCAGTTCTGAGTCAGGGGCACTCTGTGCAGATGCCAGCTCTGTGTGGGGCCCTGGCAAAGTTCTCTTGAGATCTGACTCGCTCCTTTTGAAAATGGAGGTCAAAAGTTCTACCTGACGGGGTGTTCAGGAGGATGCAGCAACACAGGGTTTGCAAAGTGCTCGTGAAGGCTTCCCAGCACGCAGCATCCGAGGCAGCAACTGGGGAACGGCTGTCACCCTGAGGGAGACCCTCCCCTCCACCACGCTCCTTCCTGCACGCAAACGAGACCCTCCCCTCCACCATGCTCATTCCCGCACGCAAACTGCCAGGGGAGTTACCTGTCTGCGGCGCCCTGGGGGGCCGTGACCTCAGTCCCACTCCACACCTGGAGCCTCAGGGGCCTCTCTTCCGGCCACCTGGGTTCCCGGCCCGGATGCCTCACCAGCTGAGAGCTGTTGGACCCCAGCGAAGTCCTGCGGGCGTCGTGGCCGGCGGGGCTGCAGCGGAAGAGCTGCTGGTAGGCCGTGCGGAAGTCTCTGTTGAGCGCGGCGTACAGCACGGGGTTCAGGGCCGAGTTGGCATAGCCCAGCCACAGGACCACGTCTTCCACGGTCTTGTCGACAGCGCTGTCCCCCTGCAGCCCCCGGTAGACGAACACGGTGAAGTAGGGCAGCCAGCAGACGACGAAGGCCCCCATGACGGCAGCCAGCGTCACCGTGGCTTTGTGCTCCCTGAGCGTGGCTGCCCTCCACGGGCCCACGTTGTGGATCCTCCTGGCCTGCTCCCGGGCGATCCTGAGGATGCGGTAGTACGTGACGCACATGACGAGCAGCGGCAGGTAGAAGGTGACCAGCCCATCCACCAGGCCGTACACCAGGTTTACCTGGACTTTGCACTTGGGGACGGCGTGGCTGTCACTGAGGTTCTCAGGCCTGCCGTTCCACTCCAGGTGGATGGACAGGAAGGACAGGGTGATGGAGATGACCCAGATTAAGACCAGGGAGACGGCCACCCGGACCGGGGTGACCAGCACGGGATAGCGCAGGGGGTCCGTGACGGCGCAGTACCTGTCAAGGCTGATCATGAAGAGGTTGAGGATGGAGGCCGTGCAGAGCATGACATCCAGGCTGGTGTAGATGTTGCAGAAGACCTTGCCAAAGCCCCACTGGCACGACAGCTGGTGGAAGGCAGAGAAGGGCAGCACCAGGAGGCCGAGCAGCAGGTCGGTGATGGCCAGGGACACGATGAAGCAGTTGGTCAGGCTGCGGAGCCGGCGGTTCAAGCCCACCGCCAGGCAGACGACCACGTTGCCAGCGATGGTGATGAGGATGAGGAGGGTGAGGACTACGGTGACGGTGGCCTTGAACGCGGCGGGGTCCAGACAAGAGGAAGAGGCCGTGCCATTGGACGCCATCCTGGGTCCCTGAAGCTCCTTCCCCTGTGCACCCCCGCCCCACCCCGGGCCCGTGGCTGCTCCTCTTCCAGCTCCCCAGCAGATCAATTATGTCCACCGCTGGGCTCCAGGCTGCCCACCAGAGCTGAGAGAAGTATCCAAATGTGGGGAGGATCCAGGGACCAAGCTAGTGCTGTTTTTTTTCTAGAATAAATAAGATGATCTCCAAGAAGGTGGGGGGCATGAGTAGGAAGGAAGATGAGGGACATCTAGTTCTCGAAGCAAGTTTCCTGGTTCAAGCCACAGTCTTCAAACCGCCTCCAACAGAGCCGGCTTCCTCCCAGGGCTGAACGCAGCTCCACTCTCAGGCTGCTGCGTGGAAACTGAGGCACTGGGGCGTGAGTCTGGAGGTGGCTTTGGTTTTATTGGGGAGGTCTCATGTGGCGCTGTGGCTGCAGCCTTCTCCATGATGGATAGCTGCCCCCATCCACGTTATGGGGGTCCGGCACGGCTGCCTTGCCCTCTAGGGTCCACTGGAGAGCGTGAGCTAGAAACACAAAGATGGAGGTTTGAGCATGTTGAAACCAGATCGAGAGAATTCAAAATGAACACTTCTAGACCTTGACCTCACTTCAAGACACCAGGAGGCCAGTCCGGCATGTCTCCTTAGAAGGGACCAGGGCAATCAGGAAACACAGTGAGAGGAGGAAGGGAGACGGGCTGCGAGGGGCTGACCAGCAAGTCATCACAGGAGGCACAGGAGGACAGGCTTATGTTTATACTGTTTATATTAGAGGTTCTAGACACAGACGCTGCGCTCTGAGAAAACGGGCGCTGCATCTGCTCGGTCACTGCTGGTTCCCAGGGCCTGGCTCCACCGGCAGGCATTACGCCTATGATGGATAAAGGATAAAATGAATGAAAAAAAATAGCCAACATTAATACACTGACTCTGCCAAGTGCTGAGAACAGTGTTCTACACTCCAGCTTCATAAAACGTCAACACACTCTGCACAAGAAGCCAACCAGCTTTTTCAGGAGAGGGCCAGCTCGTGAACATGTTCTGCTTTGTATCCTGCAAGCTCTCTGCTGCAATTCACTTAACTCTGTTTCGTGTGAAGGCACCTCCACAGACAGTGTGCAGATGAGTGATCCTGGACGTTACTATGGACACTGAAGTGTGAATGTCACATCGGTTTCATGGGTGGCAAAATCTTCTTCTCTTGAATTTTTCTCAAACTCTTTGAAGCAACTTCTGGGCAAAAAATGTAAAACTGCTATTCTTAGTTCACATGATGCACAAAACCAAAGAGAGGACCAGATCTAGCCTGCTGTCCCAGTCTGCCAACAGCAGCCCCAGCCCTGCTCTGGACATCTCTCTAAACCTCACTCTCCAGGTCAGTGGGTGCAGACCTCACTCAGTCTTTCAAACGGCTGCGTAACAGTCTGTGGGGTGGCCGGCTGTGGTTTATCACCACTCTAACATAGGTATTTTGGTGGTTTCTAGTTTCTTCCTTCCTCCCTCCATCCCTTCTTCCTTTCTGCCTCTGGTCCCACATCAAACATCACTCCAATGGAATACCTGCAGACGCCATGCTTCTTTTGGTTAAGTATCTGGTGAAATTCCTTCTTAGTGGTGATACTCTATGATTCTGATTCATGCAAAACAAGCTAAGGCCCTGCTTGATTCCTGGATGCTTTCTTTCAAGCGGATCCTGGTTTTCCAGAGAACAGCCGGCAGCAGTCTCCTGGGGTCTGGGAGTGTGCAGAAAATCAAGCTGACAGAGGACCTCCTCTCAGGAAGGAGCTCAACGCCATTTGACACAGACGAAGTTTCTCTCGGGCTCTTGGCCGGGAGTGGTTTTGCAATCTGAATAAGAGAGCCATCGTTGAATCGCAACCGCTATGTCGGCACAGGGATCACGGCTCCTGGTCACCTTCTGCCACTCCAGCTGGCTCAGCCACCTAGCCTAGCAGGCTGGGCCTCCAAGTATTCTTTTTAGAAGATTTTTTCATTACATAAATAGCCCAAAGAGTACGGCTGTTACTGCCACACTTAATTAACTTTGGAGGGGGTAGCAAGACTGTTCGGTTCGTTTTTTTTTTTTTTTTTTGAGAACCCCTATTTCTGATCAAAATTTCCTCTGAGTTTCCTTAATAGCCAGGTTTAGTTATTTTGAACTGATGTTTTAGTTAACATTTGAAGACTTTCAAATCTGAATAAACCGGCCTCTCATATAATTAAAAATTAATTCCTCTTTCGCTCCCTCCCTCCTTCCTTCTGTCACCTCCCTCTCCCTGCTCTTTTCAGCAAATATTTCTTTCAGAACTGACCACGTGCCCAGCGTTGTCTGAGGCGCTGGGGCCACGGCCACAACCACCACAAAGAAAGCGCTGGTTCCCTTCTTCGTGGAGTTCCTGGAGTTTCAAAGAACAGCCACTTCGGTTGCGTTTCTATCTTACAGCCCGAGTCCCAGACGTCTCCAGCGACCTTTGTGAAGGCAGGAGCTTTCGTGTGGAGCTTTGTGGGTAGAACGATGGCCCTCGAAGGTCATGGCCCTTGGGGTCACAACCCCAAAATCACTGTCTTCACGATCACCATCGTTGTTACCATCACAGCTGATATAAAAAAAACTTTCTTGAACCTTCCTTTCAAACTTTAAAAGCGATGACATTGCTTATTGCAGTAAACCAAGGGCGCTGAGGTATACAGAAGGGGCCAACTGTTTGGATCACTGCATACCCAAGCCCTCACACTGGGAAGGTGACCTTTGCGGACCGTTTGGTGTTACGGGGACCATCCATTCTTTCTCCGAGGCTCTGCCCACACCAGACACATGTAGGACACTGTTCTGATACTTCCTTTCCTCATTTCTTTCAAAATCTCTCTGGTATAGTGGACACCCTTCTCGATCACTTAGATCTGACGCCTTCTGTTGGGAACCTAGGCTGTGGCAATAAACCACCACCAATCATGAGAAGAGCCGTGAGCAAGGAGGTCTGCGTTAGCAGGCTTGCAAGTGGCAAACGATGGGAGACGGTCTGAGTGTCCATCAGCAGGGGGATGGTTCAACCCAAGATGGAGCGTCTGCACTACAGCAGAGTTCTGGGCAAGGCGATTTCATGCATACTGAATAAAAGATCTCGGCCTCACAATGACTGCTCACAAGGGGAATCTGTTGCTATTTAACAGTTGAGGAGAGCGAGGCTCAGAAAGGCCCAGTGGAGTCACATCCCTAGTAAGTGGCCGGAGAGCCTGGACTCAGACTCAGCTCACGTCCCTCCAGCTGCCTTCAGGCCCACTCTCGCACAGACTTCAACTTGTCCTTCTAAGTGGGTCTCAGCACATAGTCCTGTAGTGGCCTCCCTCACTCTGCCATTCAGGCACCCCGGCTTTGGCCCAAATGCACCCAGCCTCTTCCCTCCTGATCTGGCCTTTGCTGTCTTCTGCACTTGGGGTCCTGTTCTTCCTTATCTTCAGTCAATGATGCCCTTTTCAAGGCCTAGCTCAAACACAGGTCCCCACACCCTCTTCCACCATCTGAAAGCATGGTGCTGTTTTGAAACCTTTTGAAAGCCAACGTGGTATAAAGTGAAGAAGACGTTATCTTAGGACCCATCTTGCTAACGGACGCACAAAATAAATCAAGATAAAGCACAGATGCTCAGATACAGTTCACAGCTTGATGCTGAGATGCTGAACGTAGCTCCCAGGGAAGGAGCTTTGGGGGGGGGGGGGGCGGGGTGCGTGCATGCAGGCTGGCTCTATAACAGCTCACCGCCAAACAAACCTGAACACTATTTTTGCTTTTCATCTTTTTTTTTTTCGTAAAAGCAAAAATCCTCCTTGGATTTCTTTCGGTACAACAGGTACTAATGTAGGTCTTTCGTGAAGGAGAAGTGAGGTAAAGCAAACTTTCAAAAAGCAGAGGGATCCCTGTACCTCTGTCTCCCTGAAGCCTGCAGGCGGGGGTACCCTCTCCTGTACTTTGTACTGAGTTATAGTGGCTCAGACCGTAAAGAATCTGCCTGCAATGCAGGAGACCCGGTTTGATCCCTGGGTCGGGAAGATCTCTTGGAGAAGGGACTGGCACCCCACTCCAGGATTCTTGCCTGGAGAATTCCACAGACAGAGCATGGAGGGCTAGAGTCCATGGGCTTGCAAAGAGTCGGACTCAACTGAGCAACTAACACTTTCACTTTCACTTCATACTGTTGGTGCCTGGCTTTGTTAATACGGCTCAGTGTCTGTCTGCAAGCAGGGCCTGGATCTAGACCACCTGTCTCCAGCTTCCATCCACCTGTCTGTCTGTCCTTCCATCCAGCCAGCCATCCAGCCAGCCAGTCAGCAAGCAAGCATTTCTTGTTGTCTAAGGGAGAGGCCCAGGGTACACAGAGTGAGTGTGAAAATGATATGGAATTTTCACTAAAACCAGCTTCAGCCACTTCCTGTCCCGGTCTTGCAGGCTGACCACAGACATTGCAGTTGTGTGTGTCACCCCGCTTCCTCTGATGTCATCTCAGTTTTCACCCTAAGAGCCTCTGAGAAAAGCACTTTCTGAAGAATTCGCTCATGGGTTGCTATGCCCCTTACTGCCCCCGGGGAGGTTTCTGACCTTCATCTACAGTCGTCACCTGGCATATTCAGCCATAACAAAAAGCAGTGGCCTGCTCAGAGTCTGATTCATCCCATCAAGCACCTCTGGGAGGCCATGGTGGCCAAGCAGCCTTCAAGAGCAGCCACAGCTGAGTGTGTTAGAGGCACTCAGTGAGCTCACAGATGTGTATTAAACCCACTGTGCTGGGCTCTGCACGGGGAAGTCTGCTTGGATCACCTCCGATGACCAGCCTCGGCCACCTCTAAGTACAGATTTGACCTGACTTTCAAGGTTCTGTGTGACCTGGTTTTGTCTTTTCTCTTTAGCTTTAGCTCCTGCCTGCCCGGTGCCCTTTAGTTGGACAACACTTGGAGAAATAGCTCTGGTGGCATCTGATTCCTCCTGGTTTTAAAAGTCCTAGGCCCATTATGACTCTGTGCCTTTGCACATGCTATTCCCACCGCCTGGAATGCCCTTCCTCCCTTCCACGCCTGGGGAACTCGCACTCTTCCCTGAAGACCTGGCTGTCTCTGCCACCTCCTCCAGGAAGTCCTTCAGTCTTCCAGCAGCACTTGCTTCATCTTCTCTCACTTCTGCTTCCCACTTACACCTACCTCTGGTAGAGGCTTGTGATTTCTGGGGTGCACAGGAGAGAGAGGTTCTTTAACTTTCCACTGGGTAGAAATCTGAGTTTCCAGGGCCCTTGGAAAATTCTCCTCTGGATGTGGTCCTTGGTGATTCCTCATCAAAGTGCGTCTCCTCACCAAAGTGTGTGTGTGGAATGCGCTGTGGTGGGTGGAATCTGGAACACCATGACCCTGCTCAGTCCTCTCCTGCAAAGAAAACGGGGCTTGAAGTATTGAAGGTCACCCCCGCCCCCAGCAGAGGTGCAGACCAAAGGCCCACCAGGTCTGCCTAATGCCCCAACTCCCCTCTCACTGCTGCCCACCCACAAAATCCTGCAAGAGATGCCACTAACAGTCTATTCTATTTGCCAACAGAGGAGAGAAGCCATTTAGAAGATTAACTAGTCTGGGGGTTGGGATCTTCTCCCATCAAATTTTATCAAACTGAGCCCAATGCTTTTCTTTCCCTTTTCACTGAGAGGTGAAACGAGGCTCCCCTTTTGCAGTTTAAGTACCTAAACCCCCAGGCAAAGCCACTGGGGGAGTAACTAGCAATTTAGGGGAATCAGTTAAAGCTCCTCTGGGTTTCTCACTCAACCTGGAAGATGAATTCAATTCTCCAAGCAATCATTTACAATAGGAAAAGAAAATGATATTCAGCAGGCAACCATTGTGTGCTAGGGGGGCATACAATGGCTTCTGGGGGAACCAGTGGGCAAGTCTGCGGAGTAGGTCATTTGACCCTTATTGTGCAAAAATTGACACGCCTACCAGTGCAAGGACATCCAGGGTCTGAAAGACAAGGACTTTGACATGGGATGAATCTGGATTTTCATCTCAGAACTGTCATTTAAGAGCTTGGTGACCCTGGGCATATGACTGCAACCTCTCTGAGCCTTAGTTTTCTCTTTTGTAAAACAGGGGTTATATGTCCTTCCTCACTTGGTGGTTGTGAAAATGCAGAGAGCAAAGGTGTGTAAAACACTTTGTGCCTGGCATATGGCAGGTTACATTAAGTATAATAATAGTATAAGAATAATTTTTCATAATAACAGAAATGTTACCTATAATTATTGTTAAAAGCCCCATAGCCTGGAAACGGCATTCACACGTGCGCTATATGTGTAGGGAGTGGATCCGAGGGCAGACACTGCTGGGTGCCTGGGGACAGCGGTGAGCACGGAAGACAAAGCTCGGAGCTTCGGTGACAGCGTGGTGGGGGTGGGACGGCAAACATGAAATAACTCACAGCAGAGCTGCTGATTCAGCTGCAGTATGTTGACAGTTCTATAAAGGGGGAGTGTAAGGAGCCACCGGCTTCTCTGGTAGCTCAGCTGGTAAAAAAATCCGCCTGCAGTGCAGGAGACCCCGGTTCGATTCCTGGGTTGGGAAGATCTGCTGGAGAAGGGACAGGCTACCCACTCCAGTATTCTTGGGCTTCCCTAGTGGCTTAGACACCTGCAATGCGGGAGACATCGGTTCAATCCCTGGGTTGGGAAGATCCCCCTGGAGGAGGGCATGGCAACCCACTCCAGTATTCTTGCCTGGAGAATCCCCATGGACAGAGGAGCCAGGTGGCTCCAGCCCATGGGGTTGCAAAGAGTTGGACACGACTGAGTGACTAGGCACAGGGGCCACAGTGATATACAGTGGGGGGACCCGTGCTGGTCTGGAGGGTATGTGATCTGAGGTCTGAACAGAAAGGAAAAGGGTCACTCAGTGGAAACAGGGGACGGGCGCGCTCCAAATAGAGGACAGCTGCTCCAAACTCTGGGAGACAGAGAGTTGGGGATGTCCGCAGACCCATAGGAACCCTTGGGGGTGGGGGGTGAGTGGAGGCTGACGCAACCGGAAGGCCAGAGGTGGCTTTACGTCCAGCAGTCCTGCGGGGACTTCAGGGGGCAGTGAGGGGTGTGTGGCTGCAGGGTGGCAGGGGGCCTCACTTGGCCCTGCTAGCTGCTCCTAGCTGTCACTGCCGGTAATGAGATGCAGGGGTCCCTGGGTCCCTGGCAGGCAGTTCCTCGTCTTTATGAGCCATAATGTCCCAGAACATCACCCCGTCACTTCGTCGTCTGAATGTTCTGGGTACTGGGTGCTGCGGGCATCAGAGGGTGGCCCCAGGGTCAGCTACCCCAGGAGTGCTGCCCGCTCTGGAGTCCCAGAGGGGCCTAAGAAGTGGAAGCTATGTCAGCAGGGTGACTCATTCTTGAAGGAGGGAAGACGGGCCTTCCAAGCCCCGCTGCGGCTGCAGACAAAGGTGCTGAGTAGCGTGACTGGTGGCCATGTGGCCACTTCAGAAAGGCTGGCGGTGCTCTGGGACTCCATCACTGGGAGCCCGGGATGCAGGGCAGGGCCCGGGGGCGCACCAAAAGGGTGAGGCGGGTCCAGCCCCCAGCAGTTCAGACACTGCCTAGCAATGGGGGCGAGGGCCAGGGAGGGTGTGGGGAGCAGCAAGGGGCTATGGGAACTGGGAGGATGCTGTGGTGATGCTGTGGGTGGTGGCAGGTGACAGCTGTGTGTGTGTGCAGAAGGCAACATCTTATGGGGCCTGGAAAATCCCGTGAATGCTAAAAAAACAAACTGACCCAGCAGTTGCATTTTGAGGAATTCATCATATGACCTGGAAATGCTGTTCAAGCCCCTGTGACAGCATGCAATGCAATCATCAAAAGGACAACTGCACCAGCTTCTCACATTTCCCAGGTTCCACATATACGTGGTATCATAGAGTATTTGTCTGTGTCTGATTTATTTCACGTCAGCGTAATATCCTCCAAGTTCATCCATGTTGCTATAAATGGCAATATTTCCTTCTTTGTTATGGCTGAACACTATTCCATGGTATATATGTACCGCAGCTTCCTTCTCCATTCATCTGTTGATGGACACTTAGCTTGCTTCCATACCTTGGCGACTGTAAATAACGCTGCTACAAACATTGGGGTGCATGTTTCTTTTCAAATTAGTGGGTTTTTTTCCAGATATATATTCAACAGTGAAATTGCTAGGTCATATGGTAGCTCTAATTTTAGGTTTTTGAGAAACTTCCTTGCTGTTTTCCAAAAAAGAAACAGACTCACAGATACAGAGAATAAACCAGTGGCTACTAGTAGGGAGAAGGATGGGAGGGAAGGATAATATAAAGGGGGTGGACTAAGGAGTACAAACTACTATGGAGAAATAAGCGGCAAGGATATATTGTAAATGTTGTGATTCACTGTATTGTATGCCTGTAACTTACATAATACCATGTATCAACTGTACTTCAATAAAAAAAAATAAATAGAGGGCTGTCGCAGGCTTTGGGGCTGATGTGGAATGTTTTCTGCATGTGTGGGGCGTGACGTACTAAAGGGGGAACGCGTGTGTGTTTCCGTGCTCTTGAACTGACACGCAGCTGGTCCAGGAAGGGCACATGTGAAAAGGGACTGACTGCTTCTGTGGAGGTTGATGAGGGCTGAGCCAAGGGTGCGGGAAAGACTTCCTTCACCATATGTCCCTTGGGACCTTGGGAATCTTTTTACCTATAGCCAATGCGATGGTTTTTCCAGGAGTTATGTACAGATGTGAGAGTTGGACCATGAAGAAGGCTGAGCACCGAAGAACTGATGATTTCAAATTGCGGTGCTGAAGAAGAGTCTTGAGAATCCCTTTGACAGCAAGAAGATCAAACCAGTCAATCTTAAAGGAAATCAAGCTGGGATATTCATGGGTATTCATGCTGAAGCTGAAGCTCCAATACTTTGGCCACCTGATGCAAAGAGCCAACTCACTGGACAAGACCCTGATGCTGGGAAGGATCAAGGGAAGGACGAGAAGGGGGTGACAGAGAATGAGATGGTTGGATGGCATCGCTGACACAATGGACATGAGTCTGAGCAAACTCTGGGAGATTGTGAAGGACAGGGAAGCCTGGCATGCTGCAGTCCATGGTGTTGCAAAGAGCTGGACACAACTGAGCGACTGAACAATGACAACCGTGGGTAGACATCACCTATGGCCAAAGTAACAGCCAGGCCACAGGGCTTAACCAGCAGAGAAGGGCAGAGGGAGGGCACCCAGGTGGAAGGAACAACAGCAAAGGAAAGGCAGCCGTGTGCTCAGGTGCTGCTTAAGAGCCGGACCTGGTGCGTCGGGGCTCCAGGCCAGGGCTGGCACTCAGCCTACTCAGTCAAGAGTAGAAGCATCGAAGCTTCTGAACTGTGGTGCTGGAGAAGACTCTTGAGAGCCCCTTGGACTGCAAGGAGATCCAACCAGTCCATCCTAAAGGAAATCACTCCTGAATATTCATTGGAAGGACTGATGCTGAAGCTGAAACTCCAATACTTTGGCCACCTGATGCAATGACTGACTCATTAGAAAAGACCCTGATGCTGGGAAAGATTGAAGGCAGGAGGAGAAAGGGACGACAGAGGATGAGATGGTTGGATGGCATCACCGACTCTATGGACATGAGTTTGACTAAGCTCTGGGAGTTGGTGATGGACAGGGAAGCCTGGTGTGCTGCAGCCCATGGGGTCGCAAAGAGTCAGACACGACTGAGTGACTGGACTGAGTGACTACTCAGTCAAGAGCCTCTGCTCCAAGCTCACCCTGAGGGACCCCTCTTCCCGCAGTCACTGCATAGGACCGGTCAGGCCCGGCCCCTCCAATTGCTTCTCCTGCCATCTGCATAGAGATGACAATGGCTGCCAAGCCCTAGCCCTGCATGATCTGGCCGCTGCCAACCTTTTCAGCCTGTTCTCAGGGTGGAGAGGGAAACGTAGCTGTTGGGGGGAGTGCTGAGGAGTTTGCATTTAGTTCTAAGGGCAGCAGGCCAGCCCTGGAGTTTCCATCAACAGGTCCGAGATTGCCTAGGGACCTGGTGGCATGTGGGACACCACCCTCTTGATCCCAGCCAGCTGTCAATCAATGAGGCACTTCTGACCGATGAACATACATCCGATGCTTGCTTCACAACACGCCTAGGGCTATCTGCTTTCTGAACATCCTCTCACTCAGGCTTTACCACAACATCTTGTGGCAAGAGGTCTTTCCTCATTTTAAAAATGCAGAAACCCAGGTTCAGGAAAGTGAGGTTGCCCAAAGTCTCAATTCACCAAGTCGAAAGTCAGAATTTGAACCCCCGTCTGTCTGACTCCATAATCCTGGTTCTCAGTTGCTGTTATTTCAGCTTTCTTACAGAGAAAGAAACTACGCCCTTCAGGCTTTCCAAAGACATGGTGGGAGTTCCCCGGGCTCCGCAGCTGAAGATGCTTCCTCTTTTGCTGTCTTTGATCTTCGTGGTTGTAGATTCCTAACTCCTTCCCCACAATGGGCTTGATGTTTGGTACAAGCCTCTTACGGCAGTATACAATTTCTGGTTGTTCATTAGAGAGAAAGGCCTTGGGCTCCTGGTGGTCTGAGTTTTTCTTCCACCCTTTCATGTCTTCTGAGCTGACAGGGATCTGAAGCTGGGATTGTTTTCACTTCTGCTCTTAAGTCCAAGTTGTCCCAAACACTGCAGCCTACTTGATGGGGGAGAGTGCCCCCTTCTGCACAGGCTGAGAGGTGAATGGACCCAAATATCGTCTGGAATTTGGGGCAGGTTCTGTAACTGCTGCTGTTGGCACAACCAAAAGAAGAGCCCCACCCATGTGTGTCTGCTGCTGCTGCTGCTGCTAAGTCGCTTCAGTCGTGTCCGACTCTGTGCGACCCCACAGACGGCAGCCCACCAGGCTCTGCCGTCCCTGGGATTCTCCAGGCAAGAACACTGGAGTGGGGTGCCATTTCCTTCTCCAATGCATGAAAGTGAAAAGTGAAAGTGAAGTCACTGAGTCGTGTCCAACTCTCAGCGACCCCATGGACTGCAGCCCACCAGGCTCCTCTGTCCATGGGATTTTCCAGGCAAGAGCACTGGAGTGGGGCGCCACTGCCTTCTCCGCCATGTGTGTCTACCAGCCCAGAAAGGCAGGGTGCAGCAAAGCGGACCTTTTCCTGTGATGACTGTCATCACTCGGGCATCACAGTGCCGGGAAGGTGACCTGGGCTGGAAGCCAGGACACTGACCTCTTCCATCTGCTGAGCACTCACAGGTAGCTTAGTAGCTCTAGGCTGCTCTGTGGTGCTCAGTCGTGTTCAATTCTTTGCAGCTCCCTGGACTGTGGACTGCAGCCCGCCAGGCTCCTCTGTCCATGGGATTCTCCAGGCAAGAACTCTGGAGTGGGTTGCCATCTCCTGCTCCCAGGGGTCTCCCCAGCCCAGGGAGTGAACCCGCATCTCCAGCGTCTCCTGCCTTGGCAGGCAGATTCTTTACCGCTGGATCACCTGGGAAGCCCCAGATATCTCTGTGAGGCAGAGTCCCATTTGACAGATTGTGAAACTCAGGTTCAGACATAAAGTCACTTGTCCAAAGGTGCACAGCTGGTAAAGAGGCAGGCAGGGCTTTGAACCAGATCTAACTCCACTGTCTCTGAGTGTCCACAGCCAACCACCATGCCGCCCTCCGCCAACTAAGACCTGCATATAATTCAGTTCATTTGCTGACTATTTGTGTGTCCAGTTTTTGCTGAGGGGTTTTCTTTTCAGTGAGAGACCCCAGGCCATCTGCCTGGCCTTGCCAACGGCTGATGTGGGCAGCTGAAGCCGCATCGGGTGACAACAAATTCCCTTGGTCATTGCTGTTTGGGAGCATCTCTATTTCTCCCTTTCTTTCCATGTAGGTGAAGGGCACATAAGATCAAAGTGCACGGTTCAATGGCACTCAGCCCACCCATGATGTTGTGTAACTACCAGCTCTACTTGGTTTTCAAACATGGTCATCACCCTGAGGGAAGCCGACACCCGTTAAGCAATCGCTACCTGACTCCGGTTCCCGGCAACCACCGACATGCTTTCGGGCTCCATAGAGTTTGCCTGTTCTGGACACTGGGGACACAAAGGGAAGGAGGATCTCTGAGTCTCTTTTCTAGCCTCTGTTTCCCCTTCATCCACCTCGGGGCTCAGGCTACATATTCAAGCATCTTCTTGGACCTCTGTCTTTCCTTCATCCCCAACATTCAACCCATCAGCAAAGTTGATGGCTTTTCCCTCTGAAACACGTGCCTCCTGGATGAGGCAACTTCCCGTGGTTGCTGCCATCCCGCCCTAGTCCACGCCAGCACCATCTCTCGTGTGGACTTTCGCGACACTTGTCACCAGGCATCTCTGCTGCTCCCTTTGGTCTCCAGCACTGCCCTCCTGCTCCTGTCTCATCCACACTGTGCCTCACACACGCTCCTTGGCTCACAAGACAGCCCCCCCTGGGATCCGTGCCCCATCTCTCTGACCTCCTGCCTCAGGACTCACTGGGTACCCAGCACTCTGACCTTGCCCCAGAGCCTTGGACATGCACAGTCTCCTCCTCGGGCCTCTGCCTTGATCTGCTGCTGATGTGGACATTGGCATCTTGGCTCAAATATCAGTTCTGTGGAGGGCATCCTTCTTGACCCCTGGAGCAGCTCCTTGGACCTCACCGTATCTCCTCCATTTGGCTCTCCACAGAGAGAGCCAATTTTTTTTAGGCACTTTTTTCTTCTTTTCCCTCTTTGTTCACTATATCTCTCTCCTAAATAGCACATAGGCAGCATGAAGGCCAGGATCAATTTTTTGTTCCCTAACAGGCACTTAATGGGGCTTCGATTAATATTTATTGGGTTGAGTGACGCATACTGAAAACAACCATCATTGCAAGATAATACCCCGTTTATGGGGGTGCTTTGAAAGTGTATGCAATGCTCTACGAACTGATGTTTACATACTTTATCCCATTTAATCTCTCTGCAACAGCCTTCCTACAAGGACACCATTATTTATCTCCACTTTATAGATGAGGAACTTGAGGTTTGTGGTGCTTTGTAACCTGACCAAAGCCCATGACCAGACTTGAGGTAACAAGTGTGGGAAAGATCTGGGTGGGGGCACTTTCTAAGACGGGCATTGGCTGGGGCCAAATGAAAATTCTACCTTGATTCTTCTGGGGGAGATTATACCCTGGATTGCCAGTTTTTGCAGGGGGATCCAAATCTCTGCCACCCAGGACAAAACTCCGTGGGGTGCAGAGGCTGGGTGGAGAGGGCACTGGGCAAGGAATTTGGAACCTGAGTGAGTCCCTGGTGTGACTCTGACTTGCTCTGTTTCCTCCCACAGGTTTTATACTGCCAGTTTCCTCAGCAGAAAAGAGGGAAGATGGGCTTAGAATATCTTAAAAGTTTCTTGTAGCGATTAGATGTGTGTGCGTGTCTGGAGGGGGTGGGAGAGAAAGAATCACAAACTCCCAGACTAATTAAAATAAGAGGGTTCTGGGTAGAAACAACACTCAGTGGTCATCTGGTGCTCAGGAACCCCTTCAATAGCATCCCAGAGAGGAGATGATCCCCGATGGCCTTGCATACCTCCAGTGATGGCGGCTTACTAGCTTATAAATTATTTGCCAATCGTGGCCATTTAAAAAACCTTATAGAATCCTATCTACTCTTTCATTTGGAAGCATACCCCTATATTGCATACCGAATGCATTGCAATATTCCTAGAACACATTCCATCGAAAACAGGATTTATATTTAGCTGTTTAGTATAAGGAGCTGCCACCGACTAGCTGTCATAAATTGTCAATTAAACAAATATTATTTGTAATTTGGTGGGTTTTTTGCATTTTAAATCTGGTATTTGTGTGTGTGTGTGTGTGTGTGTGTATCTGTATGTGTGTGTTTGCAGACAATTTTGTAGGCTCCTGAAAGGCTATGAAGCCCCAGAGGACAAATCTGAGTCCCTTTCTCTGGACAGCCTCACAGAACTCCCGAGTCGTTGCTTCTCGGTGATACGAAAGTCCTCAGGCCCTCCAACTGAACACCTCACGGCCCTTGTCACTGCCAGTATTGCCCTCACCAGAATCGCCACCAGCACCATCATATCACCATGACGGGCACCACCATCAGTGGTGACAGTAGAGCTGGGCACCAGAACCACCCCCCAGTCCGCATGGTCATTCCTCTCTGTTCTTCCCCGCAGCCTCACTTCAGCGAGGCGTTGCCCTCCCAGCAGGGCGTGTAGCTTGCTCTTATAAGGCGAAAGTCCTGCAGCTCGCTGGGTCACCTTAAAGATATCCACAGCAAACAGCGAAGGCTTGCCAGGAACATTCACACACTGGTTATCTGAGGAAATCCTCTCTGCCCTCCCCCACTTTCCACACCCTCCAGCCCCGCAGGAGAACTCCCTGTGGGATCGCCAGGGCAGTCACTATTACTGCACTTTGCAAAGATGGCTCGGACATGCCGAGTGCCTGGGCTGAGGTCACACAGCTGGCCAGAGGAGGGAAGAGCCCTCTCGGTTTCCAGTTGCAAACCGCATACCCTGTCTGAAGCCTCCTGTGTTTCCAAACCTCATGCATTCATGGACCAACTCCATGATTTTGCCAAACCCAGAAAATATACCAGTTCTATTTTGTACTTAACATTTTTCTTTAAAGTGATGGAATGAATTGCAAAAAGAATTTTGTCTTATTATTACAATAACCACCAGGATCACTTTCCCTCAAATAAGCTACCCTGAAAACAAAGGCAGTGGAGACAGAGCTGATGTTATTAAATTCCATGTAGCTCCTGCTGCCTGAAAAGCCAGCCTAACCCTCTCCTAGTTAGAAAGGCTGTGCTGCAAAGGTGTTAAAGACACATTAGCACCTAACTGATGACTTTCTTTGCATAAAGAAGAAAGCCTGAAGGAGAACTAAAGAGCCAATTTATTCACCGTGTGATGGGATGGTTGTTGGTATCTGAGACAACTGGCCATCCAGGTCCACCCCAGGACACTCAGGGCCACCTGCCACACTGGAGTATTTCGCTCAACCCAGGAAGCTAACACTGTGTAGTGGAGAGGAACCAGGAACCTGTCGGAGGCTCGGTTTTCCCATCTGTAAGTGAGCATGAAACCACAGCATGCGATGCCGGCAAGATGAAATGTGAAGGCAACGGGATGCTGGAGACGTGCTGGCCCCTTGGTAAATGTCTCTCCCCACCCCTGGCATTCTCTGGTCTTCTTGCCCGCCCCTGGCATTCTCTGGTCTTCTTGCCCACCCTCCTGCAAGAGAAGGCACCCCGGTAAGCATGTCTTCGTCTGGAAGGTCTGAGCACAGGGGCAGCTCCTGGGCAGCCCTGCACAGTCTTCACGGCTGGCTGGGACTGTGTGCGGGTCAGAGGGCTTCTCCTCCCAATCTGCCTCTCACCTCTCCCCAGCTCAGCCCTGCTGAAAATAAGGTCTTTCCCAGCAGCTGCCATGGGTTCGAATCCCAGCTCTGCTGCTTGCCAGGGAGGCACTGTTAGCCAGGCAGCTCTGCCTTGAGCCTCAGTTTCCCTTTCTTCAAAATGGGGATACTAGTCCCAGACACTCAAGGGTGTAGAGTGGCTGGTGGGGGGTTAAGAGCAAGGCGCCGCCAGGACCAGTGACCTGGGCCACGTTCTGGCCCCACCGCTTGTTTATGCGGCCATAGGGAGCAGGGACTTGGATTCTCCCACCTCAGATTCCTCACCTGGCACAATGGAAATAACAGGAATCTTCCCGTTATCTGACTGTTGTGAGGAGTAGCTGGGCAAACGTGTGTGAAGCTCCAGAGACCACTAAGTGCTGAGCTCAAGTGAGCGCTCTACAGATGCACAAACACGCGGCACCATCCGGGGACCAGAGCCCGCTGGCCTCCGGGTCCCTTCACCCCCCAAGGCCCCTCCCACACCCCCTCCCTCAGCTACACGCGCCCAGCCCCCAGCCCTGGGGGACCAAATCACTGCTGCCTGGCTTCTACTCCGGATGCAGGCTTTCTGAAGATGCTCACTCAACACAATTCCAAACACACACACAACTGTAGGCTTAACTGTATTATTTGTGACAGGTGATGCTGCAAATGACTTTTATATGTTCAAAACTGGAAGAACAGTGGCGTAAATTATGTCCTAATAGAATTACTAGAGCTGCTGCTATCACATTTTGGAAACTGTGAAATAAGGGAAAACGCTTATATTTAAGCAGTAAAACAGCAGGATTCAGATTGTATACAGAGGATGACTGTAACCGTGAACTCCTTGTTAACCGGCTGGGAAGAAACACAACAAATAAAGTTTATGTCTAGAGGGGCAGGCTGGATGGTAGTAGCGGCTTTCTTTGGATGGTGATACAATGATTTGTTACTGTTTTCTTCTGTATCTCCTTCAAAATCTTCTACACTTGAGAATCAATCGTACTGGGACTAAAAAGCAACAAGAAGATGCAGAAGTGTGTCTAATATATTTTCCTTATATCAAAGGTGAGAATACACCATAGATATGTAAACATGTGTTTATATATGGTGCTTCCCAGGTGGTGATGGCGGTAAAGAACCCACCAGCCAGTGCAAGAGATGGAAGAGACATGGGTTCAACCCCTGGGTCGGGAAGATCCCCTGGAGGAGGGCATGACAACCCACTCCAGTATTCCTGCCTGGAGAATTCCATGGACAGAAGAGCCTGGCAGGCTACAGTCCATAGCGTTGCAAAGAGTCAGACACGACTGAGGTGACGTAGTACGCGTGAATGTGTTTATATAAGAAGTGAGTAAGTTTTTGCATGAAGAAAATCTGAAAAGATACGTTGCAACAAAGTAAAATTGACCCCCTCTTTTGGGCAAGGTAGATGGGGGCCTTTGTATATTATATCATGCACCTTTGTATGGGTCTCCCTGGTGTCTCAGGTGGTAAAGAATCTGCCTGCAATGCAGGAGACCTGGGTTCAATCCCTGGATTGGGAACATCCCCTGGGGAAAGCATGGCAACCCACTCCAGTATTCTTCCCTGGAGAATCCCTGTGGACAGAGGAGCCTGGTGAGCTGCAGTCCATGGGGTTGCAAAGAGCTGCGCATGACTGAGTGACTAAGCATGCACACACCTTTGTATATTGTACCGCTGAGCCATATCAGTGTTTTATTTAATGAAAAAGTGAGAAGAAAAAGTCTTAGCTATCTAATGCTGCTGCTGCTAAGTCACTTCCAGTCATGTCTGACTCTGTGCAACCCCATAGACGGCAGCCCACTAGGCTCCCCCGTCCCTGGGATTCCCCAGGCAAGAACACTGGAGTGGGTTGCCATTTCCTTCTCCTAGCTATCTAATAAACCTTTAGCTATCTAATAAACCTTTAGAAAAAGGCGGTATTTCCCCAGATAGGGGCAGGGTACTGCTTAAACAAAGGAATCTGTACTGGGAATGACTCGGGGGTGAATCAAGTCAGCTGGGGTCTTACTGGACCAAGTCTACCAGCATGTGCTGTGACTGACAGACCCTGTGGATTGCAGGGCTTTCCAAAGAGCCAAATCAGATCCCAGACCCACCCTCTTTCCGTCAGCCCTACTTTTACCATAGAGCCTCCCCTGACAGTGATGCTCCCAGGACGTGTCAGAGAATGCAGGGCAAGGGAAAGGCACTAGGGCAGAGAAAACTAGGAGGCTGGTCAGACCTCCCAGGTCCGAAGGCCTCCTGACCCAGGCAGGCTGTGTGTGAACAGTGCGTATCCTCCGGGACTGTGACCCAGAGAGGGGGCTGGGACTTGGGCCAGAGGGAGGGGCACCGTGGTCAGTAAGGGCCCAGTGCCACGGGATCACCACATTCTGTAGGAGAAACGGGAAATATGGTGTTTAAGTGAGTGAGTGAGTGAGCATTGCTCAGTCGTGTCCGACTCTTTGTGACCCCATGGACTATAGAGTTCATGCAATTCTCCAGGCCAGAATACTGGAGTGGGTAGCCTTTCCCTTCTCCAGGGGATCTTCCCAACCCAGGGATCAAATCCAGGTCTTCCCCATTGCAGGCGGATTCTTTACCAGCTGAGCTACCAGGAAGCCCTTAAGTGAGTACTTCCGGCTTTAAAATAAAACATCTAGGGGACTTCCCTGGTGGGTCAATGTTAAGACTCCGTGCTCCTAAGGCAAGGGTGTGCGCATGCTAAGTCGCTTCAGCGTCCAACTCTTTGCAGCCCATGGACTGTAGCCCACCAGGCTTCTCGGTCCGTGGGGATCTTCAGGCAAGAATACTGGAGTGGGTTGCCATGCCCTCCTCCAGGGGATCTTCCCCACCCTGGGGCTGAACCTGTGTCTCTTCCATCTCCTGCATTGGCAGACGGGTTCTTTACCACTAAACGCAGCGGCGCTGGGTTCAGTCCTTGGCCAGGGAACGAGACCCTGCAGGCCTAGAAGCAAAGATTGAAGATCCCAAGCACTGCAACCAAGATCTGGAGTAGCCAAATACATAAATAAACATTTAAAAAGAAAGGAAGGAAGGAAGGAAGATCTGAAAATATATACAGTCTTTGAAATAAATAAATAAAAGACCCAAACTTTTCAATGAAATCTCATTTTAAAATAATGGCTTTAAAAAAAGATCTTACAGTTTTCTGTTCAAGTCCTCCACCAGCAGGTGTCTAGGACCTTGGCACATTCCTGGGGCTCTCGGAGAGCAAGGTCAGCCCCCAGGATCTGGTTGCTTTTCTAACCACCCTCCCGCCTTCCATACAGCTTTGCGAATTCTGCCCTAGACCAAATCCATTGGTCAGTTTTTCAGGGTTGGAGGTGGGGCCTCTGACATTTACCCACCTCTGCCCGGGGAATGTGGTACGGAGTCCAGAAGAGGGGTGACTAAGTCCAGCAATGGGCTTTCTCCGGGGTAGTGAGTGCTCTGTGTCTGGAAGGGACAGGCAATGCGGCCATAGCTGGGACTGCTGCAGCCTTCCGAGGCCAGAGTCTCTGCCCCTTCTGCCCTCCCCAGCCTCAGTTTCCCCTCCCCTCTTATCACGCCCTGTGTTTCAACCACCCAGAAGGCTTCACCCTTCCTTTCACTCTCGACAGTCTCACACCTCTGTGCCTTTGCACAACCCAGTCCCTTGGTCTGGACACCTTCTGCCTCTGCCTCTGCGGTCTCGTCTCAGCCACCAGGGAAATGCCACCCTCACGGGCTAGCTCGCACAGCTCCCATGCCTCCCCATCACAGCAGCCTGGGAGGCTGGCCTTGGCATTTCCCGTGCCGTTCATTATTTAGACTCCCCGATCTCCTTCAGGGGCTTCTGTCTACCAAATGGCTTCACTTCAGGCTCTGCCCCTTCCCTCCAGCGGCACTGCTCCAGCCTTCATCTCTGCTCATCTGGAAAGAACAAGGGCATCCAGACGGGGTGCCTGGTCTCCCCTTCGCTCCCTAGCACCCTGGCCTCTGGGCTGTCCGGGGAAAGGGCACTTTTCAAAAGTGCAACCTGATGGCCTCTATCCTCAGCCTCCGATCTCTTCCCAGCTCCTGCAGCCTCCAGGGCTAAGTCCACACTCTTCTGCTCGGCACTGCAGGCTTTCCATGATCAGGATCTCGGCAAATCGAGTCCTCTGTTACCTCCTTCCACTGTCCCCGGAGCCTCAGGCAAAACCTAATTGCTCTGAAGGCCCCGAGCACACCTGGAGGCTTGGCAGCCGTGTCTCTACACACGTCTTTCTATGCCTTTGCTACTCAGACACTCTGCCTGCCTGCTGCACTCCCGCTCGCCCCACCCAGCTCTGCGAGTCCTCCCGCCTCCCCGCCAGGGCAGTGGGTGTTCCAGTCTCTGAGGTCTGCTTGCAACTTCAGGGCTGCTTTTGCCCGCTGTTGGCTACAAGCCTGCCTCCCCACGACACCTGAGTCTTTGCACAGGGGCGGCACTCATCTGCCTCTATGTCTTCGGGGCGGCACCCAGGACGAGGCACAAGCAGACCACCAGGAAGTGTTTGTTAAGTGACCGAGTGAGGGGGCCGGATGGCTCTAATGCTCAGAGAGGGTTTGGAGGTTAGAAGATTACTCTCCAGGGGAAAGTGGGTGACTCTAGAGCTGAAAGTGGCCAAGGCAGAGACCTGGGCAGAGCTGTTGACAATTCTTCCTGGCAGCCACATGCTCCTGGAGACTGTCCCCATGGGGCTGGCGATAATCAGCCACGCTGCCTGCTACGATCCGTGACCAACTTGGCTCTAGCCACCTTTCTCTCGCTGCCATGGCGCCAGGCCGGCGCCTCCTGGCAGAGCTACCACAGGGAAGCTGGCATCAGTGAAGGGCAGAGTTAGAAAGGCCCTGTGAGGTCAGCCAGCTCATATACCTGTGTCTGTTTTCAGATGGGGCAGCCGGGACCCAGAGAGGGGCAGCCACTTGCCCAGGGTCACACAGGAGGCCCGTTCTTCTGGATTTTATGAGATACTAAAAAGGATACTCAAAAGAAACCTTCAGAGGGGATAGAAATGGCCTGGGGCGGGGGGTGTCAGGGAAGGCCCTTGAGACCAAGAGAACAGGGAAGCTCTTTCTGAGGCTGACCCCAGACCTGCTATGCAAAGGCGGATGGGGTGGCAGTCAGGGGTAGGGGAAACCCCCTGCAAAGGGCTTGCACAGTGACGGGCTTGCTGCTTTGAGGTCGGCTTGGCCATAGCAGAGTGAGGGCAGATGCACTCAAAGCTGGGTGCAAGGCCCTGTCGTGCAGGCCTAGTCCTGCGCTGTGGGGTTTGTCATTCGGTCTAAGTAAGGGAAGCATGCAACCAACTTTTAAAGCTGATTTGAAAAGACAGCGCTACAAACAAGATACACAAATGGCCAAGAAGCACCCAAAAAGATGTTCAAATTCATTAGCCATCAGGGGAATGCAAATCAAACCCACAATGATATCACTTCACACCCACAGCATGGCTAGGATCCAAAAGTCAGATCATAAGCACTGGTGAGGATGGGAAGAAACTGGAAACCTCAGACAGGGCTGGTGGGAAGGCAAGATGGGGCCACTGCTTCAGAAAACATTCTGGTGTTTCTTCAAAGGATTACACCTAGTGTTATCGTACGACCTGATAATTCTACTTCTAGGTATACACCTCAAAGAAACGAAAATTTATGTCCTGACGAAACCTGTACACAACTCTTCAGAGCAGTGTTACTCATAATAGACAAAAAGGTAGAAACGACCCAATTACCCATCAGCCATCAACTGACGAACGGATAAACAAAACTTGGTCTATCCATGCAATGGAATAGGATTTGGGCCGTGAAAAGCGGTGAAGTACACACGCTACAACAAAGATGGGCCTTGAGGACACGACGCTCATCGAAATACGCCAGACACAAAAGGTCATATGTTGCATGATTCCACTGACACGCAGTCTCCAGAATCAGCACATCCACGGAGACAGGAAGTAGACCAGTGATTTGTGGGGGTGGGGGCGGGGATAGGGAGCCGCAGCCAATGAGTCCAAAGCTGCTCTTTGGGGTGATGAAAATGTTCCGGAATCAGATAGCAGTCATGGTTGTACAGCTCTGTGAATATACTTGAAGCAACTGGCTTGTATTTTGAATTTTATGGCAGGTGAATTATATCTCTATAAAGCTTTCATGTTTTCTTTCTTTTTTTTTTTAAAGAGACCACTCTGGCTGGTGGTGGAGGCAGAGTGGCAGCAGGGAGGCCAGGAGGGCCATCACGGGCTCCAAGGTGGCACTCGCTGAATGTCCGTGGAAGCCTTGCACGGGCCAGCCCTGTTCAGAAGGCCCTCTCCATTCCAGGGTTTCTCAACTCAGCACCGCTGATGTTTTGGACAGGTAAATTCTCTGTTGTGCGGACCGTCCTGTGCGTTGTGGGATGTTTGGCAGCATCCTTGCCCTCTACCCACTAGATGCCAGTACACCTCCTCACCCCCAGCTGTGATAATAAAACTATCTCCATATGTTGATAAATGTCTCCGGGCAGCCAAACTGTGCCCAGTTGAGAACCACTGTTCTAGCCTGTCTTGCTCACCTGGTGGGTTCTTGCTCATCCTTCCAGAACCATTTCAGATACCACCTTGTCTGGGAGCCTCCGTTCTTCCTCCTCTGAGGCCCCACAGTCCCTAAAACAATCCCACACCCCGACCAGAAAAGCCTCGCGGACACGGTTTACGCGCTGCTCTCCCACGTCTGTGCAGGGATGGCGCCTTATGCACCTTTGGGCCCATACCACAAGGCCTGGCACTTCAGAGGTCACTGCTGAGCCATTTCTTTTCTTTTAAAAAGGAACTTGATTTAATTTGGGGGGTCATGCCCCACAGCTTGCAGGATCTTCGTTCTCCAAAGAGGGACTGACCCTGGGCCCCCACAGTGAGAGGCTGAGGAGTAACCACCGAACCGCCAGGGAATTTCTTGAGCCGTTTCTTCCCCTGGACAGTGCATAGGGGCCCCGCCTCCCCCAGGGTTTCTGTGATAAGCACTAAAATGCCACCGATGGCATCTGCTGACCCTTCCTAACTGCAACTAGGAGTGCAGACTCTGAATTTGGGGAGCCTGGGTTTGGGTCCCGTGCGACTGGGGAAGTGGCAGAAGGTGCGGTGTCTTCTCTGAAAAACGGGGCTCTCACTAGCACCTGCCTCGCAGACTCACCACGAGCACACAGTAAAAATGTAACTGATGCCAGATGCTGGTGGTATTAAAAATTTAGTGTTCCTTCTTCCTTCTAAGGTGCCTGCCAGGCCTCAACACAGAGATGTCCCTATTGCCGACAGGCCTCCATACCCCAGCCGTGTCCTGGGTGCTGGCCAGGAAGAGGTGGGAGCGGGTGGAGGAGATGGTCCTTAAAAATCAGACAGTTCTAGGTCCACTAATTATTATAGTATATGTTCCCTGATTAAAATCTGGAAAGTTCATAAATTATAAAGGGGGGAATAAATCTCCCACGGGCAAACACTGTTAATGCCGTTTGACTTATATCCTTCCAGTCTTTTTTCTAAGTACTTGCCACCAATTTGTGATGCCACATATACACATATGCATGTCCCCCTCCATGAAGAGCTGTCCATTTTCCATAGAGGACAGGCTGGTGGTTGCCCAGAGGAAGGGGGCTGAGGCGGGGAGCAGTGGGAGGATGGGATTAGCAGGTGTAAGCTGTTACATGTAGACTGGGTAAATAAGGTCCTCCTGCGCAGTACAGGGGACCGTATTCAGCAGCCTACGATGAACCGTAATGGAAAAGAACATTTGGAAAAAGAATGTCTCTCTCTCTAAATATATATATATCAGTGCAGTTCAGTTCAGTTCAGTCGCTCAGTCGTGTCCGACTCTTTGTGACCCCATGAATCGCAGCACGCCAGGCCTCCCTGTCCATCACCAACTCCCGGAGTTCATTCAGACTCACGTCCATCGAGTCAGTAATGCCATCCAGCCATCTCATCCTCGGTCGTCCCCTTCTCCTCCTGCCCCCAATCCCTCCCAGCATCAGACTCTTTTCCAATGAGTCAACTCTTTTCATGAGGTGGCAGAGTACTGGAGTTTCAGCGTTAGCATCATTCCTTCCAAAGAAATCCCGGGGCTGATCTCCTTCAGAATGGCCGGGTTGGATCTCCTTGCAGTCCAAGGGACTCTCAAGAGTCTTCTCCAACATATAACTGAATTACTTTGCTATATCAGCAGAAATTAATACTATGTTGTGAATCAACTATACTTTAAGTTCCAGTGTTTTTATACTGTGGTAAAATACAGATGACATAAAATTTAGCATAAAAAAAAAGCCTGTCCGTTTTTATTAGCCCCCTGACTGTTCCATCGTTTCCCCACTTTTGAACATTTAGGTCTTCTCTGTTGATGAATCTCTTTCCAGCGGAGCCTTGGCTTATATTCCCATCATCTTGTTTGGATGTCCTCCTCTTCTCTTAGAACATTTTTGGCAAAGAAACCTCTCCAGCCTGCTGGAACACCCATTTTCCCAGAGCAGGGTGTCCATTTTCCCATCGTCACAGACATTCTCCCTAAGCTGAGCTAAATGCTTGAGACTGGGACCCAATCCTGTTTCTGCTTCTCTGGGGCCCTCGCGGAGATGGGCCGCAGCTGGATTTGTTTTCCCCTCAGACATCTCAGCCTGGATGGTCAGTTCCATTAGTCATCATGAGAGGATGCAGAAGGAAGATTGCTCTTGCGACCTGGAGAGGCAGCCTAGGTTGCGGTTAACGGAGGTGAAGCGGCAGGAAAAGGAAAAGAAGCTGGCGGGATAGAGTGAGTCAGCCTGGTGTCTGCTTTCCGTGTGGAGTTGGGTCGTGATCTTTCTTCCTTCCAGACTCCTGGAGAAATCACCTGGCAAAGGCACCCCCCACCACACACCACAGCCAGAGTTCAGACTCACTTTCTCCAGTGATTATGTAGCACCTCTTCCTAACACAGGTGCCACAAGAAACCAGGCAACAAGCACGCAACGAACCAGGTGCCAGGAACGCCATCCACCACCAGATTTGGGGGGCAGTTTGGTGCTCTGAGGAGCACTCTACAGTCAGGCAGGACTGGGGCCAACCCCAGGGCAGGCACTTCCCAACAGTGTGACCTTGTGAAAATCGCAGACCCTGTGAGCCCTGGTTTTCTGTAAACTGGGATTTAATGGCACCGGCTCCCCTGATTATTGCAATAACTATAGTCAATACCATATATATCACGCGCTGAGTTACCAGGCCTGGCAGGTGCCAAAGAAATGTTCTTTTTTCATTCTATTCAATTCTTCTCATAACTCAGAGTCAGAGGTGTCAATAAATATCATTTACTAATTGCCTTTCATAACCTCCAGCAACAGGAATCTCACAAATAGGGAGGAATTCATGACTGGCTATTGCAAATAAGGAAACTGAGGCTCTGAGAGCTTCCCTCAGGAGTCTTTACTGGATATAAGCTGCACATCTAAAATAACCACCAGGATGTTGTATCTGGGTTGGGGAGGGGGGCTCCCAACACCCCCCTCCTCATTTCCTGGGCACTGCTTCATGCCCAGCTGGACCACTAACCAGCTCTGGCAAAGGAGACCAGGACGGACCTGGCACATACAAATGAGTTTCCAGGAGGCAACCGGAGCCAGGACTCTGGGCGCCCGAGTTAGGATATGACAGCTGCCACTGGGGAATACCACGACCCGCAGGTACCTGCTGCCCCACCTTCTTATCCTTGAGTCTGGCCCTGTTCATGGGGGAGGAAACTGAGGCTCCCATGCTCAAGGTCAGCTGCACGCCTTAGGCGGCAGAACTGCGTTTCCAAGCCTCCAAGCCGAGGCCACCTGCCCGGCTCCATCCTAGAGGCTTGCTATCCAGAAGCTCCTGGTTCCAGGTCCTCGCTCCCAGGCATCCGGGTGACAGTCCAGGAGGGCGAAGGCTCCCTAAAGAGCTGGGAGCCTCCTCCCGGCCCAGCCCCTGCCCTCTATCGGCTTTCCTTAAGCAGAAGGTCATGCCTTGCGCCCACAGACAACGCTCTGAGAAAACGCCAGCGCCCAGACATAGGGACAAAACATGGGCTGTTTCTGCGAAAGTGGGTTTTCCAAATCCATCCCCATGGGGGCAGCGGGGACTTCCGCGTGATCCCGCGCCCAGAGCACCACCGAAGACCCACGGGGGCTGCATCCCGCGCTTGCCGCGTTCCCAGGGCGCCACCCTCCGCGAGTCACAAAAGGAAACTGAGTCTCGCCGGCAAAGCGACTGGTCCAAGGTCAGGCACAGCCCGCACGCGGACGGGCCGGGGCTCGAACCCGGGGTCAGGGTCCAGCCGGCGACGGGGAACCGGGAGCAGCCGCCAGGGGCGCCCCTCCTCTCCACCAGGGCCTGCCCGGGGACCCCACCCCGCGCCCAGGCCCGGCGGGGGGACGGCGGCCGCGTTACCTGGAGCTGCTGCCGCCGAGGTGGCTCCGCTCGGGCTCGCCTCCGTCCTGCGCCCGCGCCGGCTGCGCTCCGGGCAGGGATGGAGCGGGCGGCGCTCCCGCCCGCCCGCGCCCTGCGCCTCGCACCCACTTCCTCGTCTCCGCCCCCAGCTCGCTGCTCCTGGCTCCCGCTCGCTCCTTCCCTTCCTTCCCTCTCCGAGCCCCCTTCTCTCCCTCTCTGTCGTCTCTTTCCCCCACGGCGCACGCACACACTCGCGTCCTCTCCTCCTTGGCTCTCCTGCCTCTCCCACACTCTCCCACACTGTCTTTTGCTTTCTTCTGGACCTGCTTTCCTTCTCTCTCTGCCTCTGACACTTTCCCTTTTGTCGTTATTTTGGTCACGCTCCCCCCTCTTTCCCTCGCTTTCTCCCCTCCCTTCCCCCCCCGCCCCTCCACTGCCTGGCCTGGGACCCAGCCTCCAGCTGTGCCTTCCCTGGCTAAGAGGAGGGGGACTCCTGACCACAGCTGGAGGGCCTGCCCTGGGGAGGCTAGACCCATGGGATCAGGTGGCACCCGCTACCCTTCCGTGTCCAGCTCTCAGCCACCTGGAATCAAGCTAGAAGAGAGAGGAAGAACTGGTTTCAAGGGGAAAGTCTGGATAATTCTGCGATCTAGACTGGAAACAAAGAGGGCCTGAGGCTTAAGGGCACAGAGAAATCAGTTAAGGGGTTATTAATTAAAAAAAAAAAAAAATCAGTGGAGTTTCAGAAATCCGCAGAGTGGACTTGTTCTAGTTGAAGGGAGAGATGGAGAGAGAGAAAAGGTAGGAAGGAGGGTCTTGGGGAAAAAGAGCCCTTGGAGTAGGGAAAATAACACCCGCCTTTCAGATGAAAACATAGAGGCCCAGTGGGAGAGAGCCTCTCTTACAGATCCAGGTATCACGGCTGCTATGCTAACCCAGCAGACCTTGGTGGAGCGGAGCCTGGGTGGGCAGGATGGTGAGGGTTGTGCCAGGCCTGGGTTGCTAACCCAGTGTTAGCGAGGCAGGCAGTCAGATGGGCTGCCCCATATGATGCGTAGAGGGGAGTTTCTGCAGAAGCTTGATAAAGCAAGGGGAAAGAAAGCTGGTTCCGCTGCATCTAAGTTTCAGGTATGTGCTGCTGCTGACTGACACACCACCCCAAGTCATTCTGTCACTGTGGACCCCCACCCCCGCCCCAGGGCTATGTGTGTGCTGAGATGCAGAGACTAAGGTTATAGTTCCTGGAGCTCAGAGGTCACAGCTTCTGGGGGAGGCTGTTGTAGATGGTGTATCCAAGTCACCAGTGTCTTGGAAAGACAGCAAAAGCCACCAAGTTGGTCTCACAGACTTTACCCCTGCTCACCAACAATTCACAAAGTAACGTGTGTGTGTGTTAACTCTCTTCAGTCATGTGTGACTCTTTTGCAACTCTGGACTGTAGCCCACCAGGCTCCTCCGTCCATGGGATTCTCCAGGCAAGAATACTGGAGCGGGTTGCCATGTTCTCCTCCGGGGGATCTTCCCGACCCAGGGGTTGAACCCACATCTCTTATGGTTCCTGCACTGGCAGGCAGGTTCTTTACCACTGGCACCTCCTGGGAAGCCTCACAAAGCAACATAGGTTATCTCAGAAAAGGTATAAATTAGGTCATGCCTTTCTACTTCCCTGAAGAAAACTCTTTCAGGGCTTTGTGTTGCAGTTAGAATAAAATCCAGGCTCCTTATCACCATCCCCATGATCTGGCCATGACCCACCTCTCTGAGCACATGTCTCACCATTCTCTGCCTCTCTCTCTATTCCTCAGCCACAGCGCCTTCCCCCTTGTGCCCACAGCAACCCAGCTGGATCACCCCCCAGACCATTTGAACTGGCTGTTCTCTCTACTTCCCCTACATCTTTTTGCAGCTGCCCCAAAGTCAGTGAGACCACAAAGTCTGATCATCCTACTTAGAACAGTCACTTCCTTGCTACCAGTTTTTTCTATCACCCCTTTCTTATTGTAATGAAAACATGTATCACTGTGTTGAATTATTTTGTTTATTCATTTGTTTATGTGCTTATTGCCTGCTGTAGTGTGCCAGGATGTAACCAGTGAAGGAGCTGGAAACTTGTTTGTATAATTCCCTGTGTCTCCCCAGAGCCTGGAGCAGTGATAAATGCTTTAGAAGTATAGGCTGTATGAGTGAATGGACAGATGCTATAATGAAGAGGTTTAGAAAATGGAAAAGTGGGTTGACCCTGCCAAAGACAACAAAAATTGTCTATAGAGAGGCATGGTTTTTAAGGCAGATCTTAAAAGGAAAACAACGCTTCACAAGGTGGAGAGCAGCAGAAGGGCCACAGAGGCGGAGGAAACAGCTCGGTGAGCGGCATAAGCCGTCAAACAGCCTGGAGCATTCAGGCCGGCAGGAATCAAAACGTGGGGGCGCTTAAGAGGATGCCCGCGGGGTCTTAGACTCGATCCTGTGAGCCATGGAGGGGCTGTGGCCGGTTTTCACACTGGGTGGCTCCCAGAGAAGAGATGGTTGCAACGACCTTTGTCTCTCTGCTCTGTGGGCCAACGGGAGAATTAAAATGAGACAGATTTTGGCTCTGTTGAAGGATTTTTTTTTTTAAAGGACTCAAAGAGGAAAATGGGCTCCACGTGGATGAGACTATTGTCCTTTCACATTCGGTGTCCCTCCCAGGAGAGGAGGAGCTGTCTGTGACCTGACTGGCCACTGATGTAACTGTGGATGTGATTTGTGTCACGTCTATGCAGAGGCTCTGGGCCGGTGAGTCCTTGCCGGCTCCCTTTTCTGTCTGTCATGAGACTGTTCAGGGGATATGCCATGGAGAGGTTGCTCCCTTGCTTTGAGTCCCAGAGTGAGGTCTCAGAAGCCCAGCCAGCCACGTGGTGGACACATGATGTCACTGAGAGATAAGTGTGATTTAGGCCGTTTAGATTTCTGGAGTCACAGATAACAACTTGGTCCTTGGTTTTCCTTGCTGAGTCAGAGGTTCAGTCAAGCTGGTTCCAGCGCTTACTATCTGTGACAGATTTTCAGAGTCGGCCACCATATGGCCCTCTGCTCCTCTGCAGTGTGACAGCTCCTCCCGTTTAGAGTGGAGTCTATGTCCCTTCCCCTAGTCTGGGCCTGTCTTATGGCTTGCTTGGACGGACAGAACCCAGAAGAAGTGATGCAGGGTCATTTCCGAGGCTAAGCCTTAAGAGGCCTTGATCCCCCAGCTTTTACTCCCTTGGAATCATCCCTGAGGCCACCAGGCTGTGGAGATATCTGAAGGACCACAAGGTGGGCAAGAGCCGGCTGTCCCAACTCTTACAGCCATATGTGTAAGCGCAGGTGAGCCCAGCAGAAGAACCACCCAGGCATGCACTGAACTGAGAGAAATGATGTATTCTTGTCGGTTCAAGTCGGTGAGCTCTGGGCTGGTTTGTTACAAATCAGTGAATTACTAGATAAAGGGCCGTGGGAATCAGTTCCCATCTCTGAGCCCATCTGGGCTTCCCAGGTGGCAGTGGCGGTGAAGAACCCACCTGCCAATGCAGGTTAGGCCTAAGAGATGCTGGCTTGATCCCTGGGTCAGGAAGATCCCCTGCAGAAGGGAATGGCAATCCACTCCAGTATTCTTGCCTGGAGAATCCCATGGACAGAGGAGCTACGTGGGCTACAGTCCATGGGGTCGCACAGAGTCGGACACAACTGAAGCAACTTAGCATGGCATAAGCCCATTTAGAAAATGGGCCTTTCTTTTTTAAAGAAAATACAGGTTAAAAACCATTGTTTTATTAATTGACATATATTAAGTTCACACATAATCTAAATAAAGCCTTTCAAAATCTACTGTAGGATCCTTAATCAAAATACAGATTGCAAGCATTCGGAAACATTCTCATTCTTCTGATACTATTGTTTGAGAGTTACAACTTTTATGATTTACAAAACTGAAGCTCATTATTTAGTAACATGGACAGACATTAATCTTATGACCTTTTACTGAAAGGGTTACCTATACTTTCCTTGCATATCAGTGTAAGAGGTCTTTATTTCAACAATGCCAACTCACCATTAAATAAGCAAAACAGTAAGGTCTGCCTCAAAAGGCTCACATGGAAGAAATGAATATTAAGTGCATTCATTCTTTCAGCACATGGTACTGGACCTACTATGTGTCTGGCACTGAGTTGACTCTGGGACACAGTGATGAACAGGATAGACAAAGATCTGACATGCTAGAAGGTATAGAAAGACATTGAATAAGAATAAGCCAGATAATTTTAACTAAAGAGAATTGCTGTGAGAAAGCAAAGTGGGATCATGTAATTGAGCATGACTGGGGGAGGCACTTTCTTGAAGACAGTTGGAGAAACTTTTTCTGAGCACGTGACATTTGAGCTGAGCCAGGAGTAGGAAAATAAGGGGCAACAGTGTCCCATGTAGGAGCAGTAGGCGCAAATGCAAGTTGGTAGGCACAGACTTGGACTTGGCAAAGAACAAAGTTCATCATGACTGAGTGTAGGAGGGAGAGGGGGCATGGTTTGAGATAGTATTGGTACAAGGTCATAGTGAGGCGTGGGGATTTCATCTTAAATGAAATGAAGTCATTGGAGGGTTTTCATAGACAGCCGATACCCTTCATACATTGTAAAGTAGGGCAACTCGTGGTTGGCCGCCCAATAGATTGGGATGACATTTGCAACCCCTTCCAGCTCTAAAAGTTTCCAGTTCTGTAATAATGATCTGAAGCCCTTTGGTAACTAAGCACTTTGATCATTGAAGTCGTCATTATTACAAATGGCCTCCCACCTCACTAGAGGGCTTCTGGATCTGATGGCCTCAAAGTCCTCCTGGCTCTGAACATGTAAGAACTGTCTTTCAAAGGAAGCCGGAAGAACCTTCTTGTTCTGAGGAAACCCAAACCACTATTTGACCAAAATAGATTAAAAAAAAAAAAGTACCTTCTTTGGATGAGTAATCTCTGACGAGTCTGACAGCTTAAAATTGGAAAAAAAGAAAGATCACAACAATTAAGATGACGAATGGCATAGTGATAACATTTATCGAAACGGTCTGCAGAAAATTCCAGGGAAACCCCACCGGTTTCTGTCATCGGTCGTTTCTTGTCTCTATCCTGAGCCCTGAGGTGGCTCTGGGTTTGTGGCAGGACACCTGAGACTGATTGGGGTGTGTGAGGTGCAGCATTTCCTGGCCGTCATGTGCTCTGGGTCTTGAGAGAGGTGTTGGAAGGGTCTCGGGGCTGGAGTCCTCAGACAGATGCAACACATTCCCACCCCGCTGGGCAACTCCAAGGAGCCTGAACTTGGCTATTTTCTCTGGTGACTTTGAGACTGCATTATGTGCCCATTCTCACTCACAAGATAGGAAGGAAGATAATTTGCAGAGCAGGTACCATCTTCTGCATCTATGCTGTGTTCTTTATATAACACATCAATTCAAATAATTCTTATCAAAGCCCTGTAAGGTAAATGCTATTATTTCTCCCAGATTGCAGATGAGGAAACTGAGGCTCTGAAAGTCAGAGTTTTCTCCAAGGCCTTGCAGCTAGCTGCGGGATTCATGTAACTACCTCCAAAGCTCCTGCTTTTAACTAATTGGCTCTGCCGGCCCACTCCGGTAGAAAATAGACTGTTTCGTGGGAATCCAAAGTAGATGATGCATTCATCCTGGGTCTCTAGCCAGCCAGCCCACCCTGTGGATTTTGGACTTGTCAGCCTCCTTAATGGCATGAGCCAGTTCCTTAAAATAATTCTCCTTCTCTCTCTATCCACGTTCTATTGGTTCTGTTCTTTGGAGAGCCCTGACTAATAACGCACAGAAGAGGAGCTATTAGCCACATCCTAAAGCAAGGGTGGGATAGAATATTTAGAGCAAGTGGACACAGGCAGCCCAGAACTGGGGACTCCTGCAATAAAGAAAAAGCTAGTCCAGGACCCATGCTAGGATGATCCTCTGGGAGCCTGGCTGCATCATTAATCAGAGTGTTGGGAGGCACGGAGTTCGGAGGTGAGCCTGGGCCCAGCTCAAGAAATCATGGGGAGCTTGTCCTGGGTCCAGGCAGGGGCAGAATGACCAGAGCTGTTGTCTGCCACCATGATTTCCGCCACCCTTTGTCCTTGCTTCACTCACTGTCAAGGCTGGAAAGTTAGAGGCTTGCTTTGCCTGCCTCCATTTTGGGTAGAGACTCTCCTGTGACTCAGCCTGGCTAATGGGACAAAGGGTTAGTCTTTGGGGCAGGGATGGGGAATTTCCTGTCTGTACCAGGAAAGAGGGACAGAGGCATGCCTTCTCCTGATGACAGGCCTGCTTGTTCTGCCACTTCCTTCTTTGGATCTTGCAGCTGAGGCAACCATGTGGTACCCGCGACGGAAAAACTATGGAAGAAATGGAGAAACAGAGTAGGGCTCCCGCACCAACCTTGGAAACACCGACTTGCCAACTTTCCCCCTTGTGAAGTAATGAAACACCCAAAGGATGGAACCAAATGAGTCCAGGTTTTTACAGTTTATGGCTGGATACATCTTGCTTTAAGGAGGAAATATTCACATGTGCAGAAAATATGACCCTATCCTTAATTTGCGGCTCTTTGAGGATATGGTGACTGAATTTTCCTCTGTTGGGGCATGCTCCCTTTCTCTCTCCTCCTGCTCCCCTGCCAAGTTTAGGTATCAACTTTCTCTGAAAGTTCCCAGGCTAGATCACATGCCCTTCCTTGAAGTCTTCTTCATCTGACTGATGCCCCTTCGCTATCAGAGCAGATGTCCCATGGTGTTCCAATGGCCTGTTTCCACCAGCGTGAGCTTTGTGAGGCAGGAAGAAAGGGAAATGGGAGGGAGCCAGCAATATTTGCCCCTTTTTGGACTTCTGCTTATGGCTTATTTGCTACAGGGAGACTTGCCAAGTGGCGATGTGCCCTTCCACTCTCTATGTGGATGCAGGGAAAGAGGCCTGGGATGGAAGGATTGGGTTGGTCACTAAGCAGTATCTGCCAACACAAGAAAACATACTTTTTAAAGTTCTTTGATATTTTAACCCAGGTATTATTATTGTTTCTTCTAAGTGGAAATACTTCCATTGTTATTATTATTTTGATTCTCAAAGCAATAAAGCTTGTTGTAAAAAAAAAAAAAAATTCAAACCATATGGCTTTAATGAGTTTCCTGAAATCTTATTCCCCCAGAGATAAGCTTATGGATAATTTGATCTATATCCCATTCTAGATTTTTATCTATTCATACAAATGTTTTTAGACATTTATTTGTAAAAATGGAATTTTATATATTACTCTGCCGCTTACTTTTTTAACATGAGTAGCATGGATAATTCCCCATATTTATGCAAATATATCTAATATAACTCTTCTGAAAAGTGACATCATTTTTGTACTCTGTTGATGTGAAAAAAAGGACTGCAAGCCTAGTGGCTCAAAGCAACACACATTTATTATCTCACTGCTTATGTGAGTCAGGACTCTGGGTGCAACTTAGCCAAGTCCTCTGTTCAGAGTCTTTTCCTAGACTGTAACCAAGATGTCAGCTGGGTTAGGTTCTCTTCTGAAGGCTTGAGCGGGGAAGGATCTGCTTTTAAATTTACCGACAGAGTTGTTAAGAGGATTTGGTTCCTTTTTAATTGACGGCCTGAGTTCCTCAGTGACTGTTGGCCTGAAGCCATTCTCAGTCCCTTGCCATATGACCCTCCCCACCATGACAACCTGTCTCATCAAAGCCGGAGAGGCAGAGACTCTGCTAGCCGGACAGAAGTCAGGATCTTTTGTAATCCATCACAGAGTGATATGCAGTCAACGCTGAGATGTTCTGGTGGTTAGCAGTACGTTATGGGTCCTTCCACACTCAAGGGGAAGGGATCAGACAACGGTGTGAAAAGCAGGAGCCAGGCTTCGCTGGGTAGCCGTCTGACATGCTGACCCGCTTGTTCAATGACGCCTGTTGATGAGAACTCTCTTCAGTTCTCCCAGGCTGTTTCTAGTGTTCTCACCAATGCAAACACTGTCATCATCTTTGAACTTGAATCTTCCTTAACTGGTCCAAGATGTTCTTTGGAAAATTCTTCCAGGTGGAATCTCTAAATCTAAGAGCAAATAGATTCATGGGTAAGTGCTCTCGCAAAGGTTGACCAAATATATACTTTCAGCAGCAGCCGTGTGTGCCTGTTGACTCTTCCCACCTCCCTCACCAACACTGAGCTTTTAACAATGTTAAATGTTTCTCAATATGATAGGCGAAAATGGGTATCTCAGCGTTCTAGTTTGCAATTCTTTGTTTCTCAGTAAGGTTGAGTGTATTTTCTTATGTTATCAGCTACTTGTTTTGGTCAGAAATTTTTGGTTACCAGGAGCAAAAAGCTATTTGAACTAGCTTAAATTTAAAAGGAAAAGGAGGGGGGGGGGGAAAGGAAGAGGTTGTTTGTTTTATAATAGCACAGAGCAGTTATGTAAACAAATCACTGCCTTGCCTTACGGGAAGCTGAACATCACCCATCCCTACTCCCAAAGCTACTTCCTTCACTGCTCACCCTCTGGGGACCAGGAGGGGTCTGTGTCTCTCCACTCGTCTGCTCCACTCTCTCCTCCTCCTTTCCTGAAGCTCCTCCACTTAAGAGGAGAAAGCGCCCTCTTTGCTTTCATTTTCAAAGAAAACATACTTAAATGTAATAGTGTCATACCCATCCCAATCCCTTCCCTCAAAGGCAAACTGATTTTTCGTATCTTTTTAGTTTTTTGTATTTTTTTGCTCTGTGAATGATGATGATGGTGGTGGTAGCTCCCGGTAACTGAGCATTTAGTATGTTCCTAGGTGGCGCAGTGGTAAAGAATCTGTCTGCCAATGTAGGAGACGCAAGAGAGCATGTTCAGTCCCAAGTTGGGAAGACCATGCCCACCCCCCAACCCTGGAGCAGGAAATGGCAAGCCACCCCCATATTCTTGCCAGGAAAATTCCAGGGATAGAGCAGCCTGGTAAGCTATAGTCCATAGGGTGGCAAAGAGTCGGACACGACTGAGCAACTGAGCTCATATACACAGCATTGTTCCAAGATATCACATGTTATAACACTTGTAAGACAACCAGTTGAAAATAATACAGTTATTCCTCAATTTTATAGATGAGGCAACTGAGGTTAAATAATTTGTCAAAAGCCATACAGCTAATGATGTCAGAGCCAGGATTCCAATCCAGGCAATCTGAATCTGAAACACACACATACACACACTACAAATTTAAAAAACGGTTTTAATATAGTTTAAAATACCACAGTTCATTTCCTGCATTTTTTCATGTATATAAATGTACAGATTGAATCCCATTTTATTAATTACAAATCCTACTTCATTGTGTGGAACGGGCAGTGTGCACGGCAAGCCACCTGCCTGATGCTCTCTGATTCTGTCTCCTTCCATGGTTGCCTGTTTGTGTCTTTTGCCTGTTTTTCTATGAGGTGCTTTTCTTTTCCTTATGGACTTCCATGAGCTCCTTGAATAGCAACTGTTGTGAATGTATTTTCTCATTTTGTTCTTCGTCTCCGTGCCTTGTACTGCAAAGGAGTTTTAAAGCACAATGTGATTCTATCTACTGATCTTTTCTTTCATCGTTACTGACTTTCATGTCATGCTGTGAAACCCCTTTCTCAACGCAAGTTATACAGCCTTTCTCTCCTATGTGTTGTCTTCTCTTACCATTAGTGACCCTCATGTCGTGCTGGGAAAACACCTTTTAAAAGTCAACTCAAAATTGTAAACCCTTCCTCTCCTCTCACCCGCCTTTATATTCTCTACTTCCTTACGGCTTCTGTCCTACCTTGAAATATCTGATCCATTTCCCTTCATTTTCTCTATTGCTTTTATAATTTTTGCCTTGTGTTTAAATATATAATCCTTGTCAAATTTGTTCTTAAAATCAAATTAATCATCTCTCAAATAATTATCCCAAAACAGTCAGTCGGCTAAGCCACTTTCATGCTGACCTGAGTCTTGCTGTCCGTGGCATGACTGTCTGTAGAGCTCCAGAGCAAGGCCTTGGAGTTGGACGGACTTGGGTTCTGGGCCCTGCTCCGCTCCTTGCTGGCCGTGTGACTTTGAGCGGGTCGAGTTCTCTGGGCTTATGTTTCCTGCTGTGTAAAGTGCGGATCATCAGGATTCCTGAGTCACAGGACTTCTGGGGGATGCAGTGATGCCACACATTCAGAGCATTTAACAAACACCGTCCGAATTATCATTCCCTAAGTCCCCACCGCCTGCTTTCCAAGAGCCTCTATCTGGGCCCCCACTGTGTCTGTCCACTTCTGCCCCATAGTCACACCATTTACATGCCCCTGGTTACAGCATACTTTATATCCACTGGACTGTAAGCTTCTTGAGGACAAAGATGATCTTTTTATCTTCAGGCATGTAGAACAGGTGCTCAATAAATCCCACTGAAAGAAGAATGAGTAGTATGAGCTCCCCTCCTTCTTTCGTTTCTTGCACATTTTCGTGGCTCCTCTTGAGTATATTTTTCTTCAAATTAATTTTAATTAATTTGCAAAGGTCTTCTCCGAGGCACTAATGGGATTTTTATTGGCATTACAACAAGTGAATGGGGTAATTTGAGGAGCATCAACCTTGCAACCTAGGAAACGTGATGATCTGTGCTCCCATATCCCAGATCTCCTTGGCTGGGTTTTGCTAAGCTGTGTCGGCCTTGCCTGCTTGCCTGGAACTTCATTCCTGGGTATTTTTGCCATTCGTTTTGCTCTTTTGAAGCCATCTCATCTGTGATAGTGACTGAACACCTAGGATCTTGGTTATATTCCTTCCTGCTGGCATCAGTGGTTCAGAGCACTAGCTCTGGTGTTCAGGAGATCTGAGTGTGAATCCGCTTAAACAGTGTGTGACCTTGAGAAATCACCTACCACCCTTAGTCTCAGTTTCCTAGTCTGCTCCACAGGCTCACTGTGAAGATCAAATAAGATATTACAGGTAAAGCTTTTAGGATGCTGCTAGGTAATGTGCAAATATGCGATAAATATCTGCTATTATGATCACTTACTATTTTAATGACATAAATGTTTCATAACTCTAAGCAATGCACTATCATGCTGGGTGTTTTACTATCACTATACACAAAAAGTATTTCCAATTCCTCTCCCCACCTCATCTCTTTGGTTGCTGGGAGATCTTTCGGTTCACTAAGCATACGTGTCAAGTAGTCAGTCAAATGGCTTTCCAGATTCTTTAAGATGAAGCTGATGTGGAGATGTTGTAAGAATGAAATCGCTTTGCCTGAGACCGGATGGAGACTAGGGCTGGGGGACAGGAAATCTTGAGAGGGATGAGGAGGGTTTAGGAGAAAGATTCTGGGGAGTGAGAGAGACCAGGGAGAGAAGGGCAGAGCAGAAATATCAAATGTCAAGAGGATTTGGGAGGGAAAGCTGCACCCCCTCTTATCTCCTCCACTCCTACTCATCTTCATGGCTACCATGAGTGGGTTTTTTTTTCCCCAACACCAGTAAGTGTTTCTCTGAAACCAATTCAACTGATTCTGACACTGTCTATCTGGAAGTGGCATCAGATCCCACACCCGTCCTATGAGACTATCCCCCTGCCCCATTTCAGATACTAATCACAAGTCCAAGTTGTCATCCCTGTTTGTGGCTGAACGGGTAGAGATTAGAGGCACCGATAACGCCCTCCTACATTCAGTGAATTTCCTAGAGTGGCTCACAGAACTCAGAGAAACCTTTTACTTTCTAGATCCCCAGTTAATTACAAAAGGATGTAACTCAGAAACAGCCAGATAGAAGCAAAGCACAGGGCAAGGTACCAGGAAAAGGTGTGGTGCTTATGTGCCCCCCAGGAGTGCACCTCACTCCCCAGATCTCCACGCATGTGCCATCCCAGGAGCGCTGCAAACCCAGTCCTTTTGGGTTTTTATGAAGCCCTCATTACATAGGCAAGATTGAATAAATCTTGGCCGTTGGCGATTGATTCAACCTCTCAGCTGTCTTCCCTTCCGGGAGGTGGGCAGGACCAGAAGTTCCAACCTTTAATCATGTTGGTTTCCCTGGCAACCAGCCCCCATCCTTAGGGGCTTTCCATAAGTCACCTCATTAGCATAAATTCAGGTGTGGTTGAAAGAGGTTTGTTATGAAGAGCAAGACACTTTGGTTGCTTTTAATGCCTAGGAAATTCCAAGGATTTTAGGGCTCTGTACCAGAAGCTGAGGAAAAGGACGAAATACATATTTTTTATTATAAATCATAATGGAAAAGCAGGAAGTTTTGAGCCTCCTCCTCCCCGGCGCAGATATCTGTCTGGGTCTTTCCATGGGGCCCTTTCATGTCCAGACAGAGCAACTGACTTGCCTCTGAGCTTTACCTGCTTACAACAGGTCCCCAGGCCCTCTGGCCCTGCAGAGACCTGAGCCCACCCGGAAGCCGTGCAGGTCCCCAGTGGCATGGGGCTGGGGTGTGGGGGTGCTGTGCGCAGCAGGAGTGGGGACTCGGCTCACTGGTCCTGGGCCCGGCCTGGCCACAGAGGCCCTGCCTGGGGGTGGGGGTTGGCGGGGAGACCTGCAGCCCTGTTGGCCTGGGTGTGGGGATGGAGCCCAGAGGCTGGTTCCCTGCCCGGAGCCCTCCCCGCTGGCTGCTCCTGTCAGCTGGGCACCATTTCCGCAGTTCAGCGAGTTTACCAGGAGTGGAAGACTTTAACTACCACCATCACCCTCTCCCCACTTTACCGACCCAACCCACCCCCACCCCCCAGCAATTTGCAGCCCTGCCCCTACCCTTGTGTCCACGCAGTCTGAAATTCAGCATCAAGTCCCTCTGATGCCACAGCTTATTTCTTACCAACACCATGTGTGAATAAGTGTATTCTCTTATTGCTGGGCCCCAGTGAGTGTCCTGACAGAACTCCCACAGGGCGCGTGCACTAGGAAGTGTCCTGGCAGGAAGCAGATGGCACACTCTGGCTGGGTAATTTGAAGAATGAAGCAAAGGGACTTTTTACAAAGGAGAAGACGGGGTGCAGGCAAGCCCCCAAAAGATGGTACGGCGCCCTCAACTGGTTGCAACTGGGCACCTTTCTCTCTAGGGCTGAAGGGACAAGAGAACTAGCAGGTTCCAACACCAGGACACAAGCAGGGGTCAGGGGGAGGGGGAGAACCACCTAGAAGGAGCTGCATCCTTGAGCAGAGGGCAGCAGTCATGCCCTCAGGGCCCTGCAGTGGGAAGTTGGGGGTACAGACCCAACTGCACTCTCCCCATTCTCCTGCAGCAGTGGCCCTTGGCTGCGCGCAGTGAGGAGCCAGGGGGTAATGGAGCTCTTTGAAACACTGGGTCTTGGGGCTGGAGAGGTGTGGATTGCCAGGGTGAGATTGGCCACCCCAGCCAAGAGTCACACATCAGTCCCCAGGGAAGTAATGGTAAACACACAGAAGGCCCGCGAGCCAGTCTCTTGTAAGCTACATTTGTATTAATGTATCTAATCCCCACTACGGTCCTCTGAGGTAGATGCTATTATTGTCAGCATTTCTCAGGGAAACTAGGCTCAGAGAGGTAAGATCCTTTCCCAGGGTCACCCAGCTACCAAGAGGCAGAGCTGGAACCCGGATCCAGGCAGCCCAGCCCAGAGTCTGAGGTCCGGGACACAGCCATGTGCTGTCCCCCAACTCCCACATCAGGGTCCCCAGGAGAGCTGCCTTCCCATGGCTCTGCACTGTGAAATGCGCTCCGGATCCTAATCGGAAGGCAGGACCCCTAGTAAGGTAAGGTACACTCAAGAACTTCACTCAGGGGGAGCTGACGGCGAGAGATCGAGCTGGCAGCAGATGAAAAGAGCAATCAGGTTGGCTGCATCAGCTGACGGCCTGCAGCCCTGTGAGTGTTAAAATCAGCGTTTCAGCTCCCCAGTCCCAGTGAGAACCCTGGCCCCAAGCCCTCCTCAGCCGTGAATTTGCCCTGTGTCTCTGGGCCGGAGGGGTGACCAGATGCCCTATCTGAGTCCCAGCAACACTGCTTATCTGCTGGGTCTGGGCGGTCATAACAAAATATCAAAGACTGGATGGCTGATATTACAAAGGTTTATTTCCCACAGTTCAGGAGCCAGAAGTTGGGCATCTCAGTGCATCAGCGGGCTCGGTTCCTCCGAGCCTTATGAGGAGAATCTGTTCATGCTGCTGTCCCGTTCCTCCGCTTGTAAATGCTGTTCTCCCTGTCTTCCTCCGTCTGTATAGATTTCTGTGTCCAAATCATTCCCCACCCCCTGTCATCCCCCCCACACATGCACTGCGTTTTTTGGCTGTACCACTCAGCCAGTGGGATCCCAGTTCCCCAACCAGGGGTTGAACCTGTGGCTTCTGCAGTGGAAGTATGAGGTCCTAACCACTGGACCACCAGGGAATTCCACCAATCTCCCCTTTTTTATAGGGACAACAGTCACACTGGGTTAGGTGCCATCCTAGACCGTCTGTGGATCCTATTTCCAAATAAGTGCCCATTCCCAGATGAACAGCATCTTTTGGGGGGACACACTTCAGCTGATGACATTGTCACTCCAGCCGCCTTAAGAGCCGAGACATTCACTCAGTGCTTCATTTGCTCCCTCCACGCCCGCAGTGTGTGCTGCACCCCAGATGTTCTGAGACGCAAAGACATCGACACCGAGGACTGGTTCCCTGAGGTCAAGATGCTCATAGCCCAGGGAGGCAAACCCATGAACATCTAACAGGAGGGAAGAGATAGAAGGGGTGAGTGGTCTGGGAGAGAGTTAGGGGGTGACAGGGGATGCCAAGAATTGCTTTAAGTCCTGTGTAAACCAACCTTCCATGAATCCACTCACACTTATTGTCCAAGTCACTGGTTTCACGTTTGCTGTGCATTTGATGGGGTGGGGGGAGATGAGGGGGTGGAGTGGGGTGCAGAGGAGGGCTTCCTATTTCCTTATTGAACAAGAAATTTTTTTTTAAAAAGTAAGTCTTCCAAACATATTCCAAACTGATTCTCTCAATAAATTCTTGAAAAAAAAATTCTCTCAAAACCTGAATCTGGCGCCTGGGTTTTTTACAGTCTGTTTCCCTAAGTTCTAATCCTGGCTCCTGTCTTACTGAGGAAAGCATGAGCTTCCCTGATTCTGCTCCAGCCCAGCTCCGAAGAGAGGGGTCTTCCCTTCCAACCATCAGCCAGCATTATCCAGCACAAAGAAGTGTGTTTCCCCAGGGAGCCTGTACTTTCAGCTGGAGTCTTCAGAATGACACTAGGGTAAAAAATATGTCCTGTTTTGAGTATTTAGTCTGCCCAACATTGAGCTAAGCACATATACCCACCTAAGCTCGTTTCACCCTCATACGTATGCTGATCTACAAGTGATGGGACTTGGAGAGAAGGCCCTTGCTTACAGTTACAGATGAGGCAACCATCAACAGCTGCTCAGGCTGTGCCCTGCAGAGCCCCGGGTGGTGGCACTCGTCAACTCTGTGAATCAGCTGGTAAGATCCAGTGCTAAGATTTGAACTGAGGTCTTACTGGCTCCCCAGCCCATGATGTCAGTCACTCTGCTACAGGCCTTCCTTTAAAAAAGAAATGCTGGGAGGGACTTCAGGGACTACCTTGCCCAGAGGCTGCAAACTGGGGAACCAAGAAGTCATGTCCAACCCGTTTCATGTGTCTGGCACATCGGAGCTGACATTTACAAATTAGAAAGTATTTACAAATTATTGCTTCACATAAAAATCCAGTTTTTGTCTTCTCAGAAGACACTGGGCTCATTCTTACAAGACGGCATTTGATGGGCCTGAGTAATGTCTCTCCTTCCACGGGGCATGAGTTCTCTACTCCACGGAAGCTCCACACAGCCTTTGGTCTCAGACATCTGCCTGCCCAACTCACGTACATCACCTGCCCGGCCCCCGCAGGCACTGGACTCTGAGACTTTTGCTGCAAATATCCAGCACGCATACACACGTCCTTGCCTGCTAGGTACTCACCAAACAAAAGACACCTCCCAGCCACCACTTCCTCCCCAACATGTCCTGCTTCTCTCCCTGGAGATACTCCTACTCATTCTTTGAGGTTTCGCTGTCATACCGTGATGGAGCCTCCTTCCATCGCGCCTCTGATTGCCCCTCAAGCATTACAATCAGCTGTTTACTTGTCGCCTCTCCAGACAATGGGCTTCCCGAGCACGGAGAGAGTCTTTGATCTCCGCCTCCCCAGTGCCCAGCGTGATGTCTGGCCCAGTGGCTACATGACGCTAATCAGCATTTATTCCGTTCTGTTTCTCTTTCCCTCTTTCTCCCTACAGGCAGGAAAACTGAGGATCAGAAAGGACACGTCACAGACTAGAGAGAGGACAGAAAGAACCTGTTCTTTGGTGACCATGAATGCCCACTCTCTTGTTTTCTAAGCAGTGCATTCGGGGAGCAGGAGCTGGCTCAAGGACAACAGTTGGTCTTCTAACGTCTAGTTTAGGGCTCACAATCTCTTTTTCTACAGACAAATTCTGGCTCATGTCTTGCCCACAGCAGAAGTGTGTGCTCCCTGTCTGACTCTACTCCCATCTCAGCTCCAAAGAGCGGAGTCTTTCCCTCCAGACTCAGCACAGAGGACACTGCTCCCTCAGGAGGCCCTCAGATTCCACTTGACATGGGATTCAGCACCTGCTGAGCTGTTAGTGACATTCCTCTTGAGTTCTATTTTTTAGCAGACTCGGGGAACTTCTCTGGATTTCTAGAACATTTAGTAACATAACCTGGGCAAGCAAGGATTTGGGGGACCATTGGCATCTTGCAATTCTCTGAGCTAAAAGAAGGCCATCTGACTTAATCCATTTCAGAGTTGCTGAGAAGAACGCAGAGGAAAAGCTCAGTCCGAGGGCTGGAGGTCATTCCTGACCCAACCACATTGCTGTCCTTATTAATAGAGCACTGATTCTAGTCCCAGGACCTCCAGCTCTGCTGGGTTCCTCTGTGTGACAGCTATTCATAGACTCTGAGAGGTCTCAGCTTTCAGGCAGCCAGCCAAAGCCTGCCCGACTCACTTCCCCTCCTGCAGAGGCCACATCTGCCTGCTGAGGCCAGCTGTCCAGATTGCAACCGGTACTATTTCTCTCACTCTCTTTCCTTTGATGATGAACACTCTTCTAAGCCCCATCTGATTCTGTTCGCCATTCACTAAGCTCTTCTCAGATTTTCAGCTGGGGGCTGGATGGGGGTCTCTGCCCTCATAGAGCTTATGGTCCTGTGGGAAGGACAGAAAATGAGGAGTTGTCAAAAAGCAAATTGTTGTTACTCAGTCACTAAATCACATCTGACTCTGCGACCCCATGGATTGAAGCACGCCAGGCTTCCCTGTCCTTCAGTATCTCCCAGAGTTTGCTCAAAGTCATGTTCATTGAGTCAATGATGCCTTCCAACCATCTCATCCTCTGTCGCCCTCTTCTCCTGCACTCAATCTTTCCCAGTACCAGGGTATTTTCCAATGAGTCAGCTCTTCACATCAACTGGCAAAAGTACTGGAGCTTCAGCTTCAGCATCAGTCCTTCCAATGAATATTCAGGGTTGATTTCCTTTAGGATTGACTGGTTTGATCTCCTTACTGTCTAAGGGACTCTCAGGAGTCTTCTCCAGCACCACAGTTTGAAAGCATCAGTTCTTCAGTACTCAGCCTTCTTTATGGTCCAACTCACATCCGTTCCATGACTTCAACTGGATGGACCTTTGTCAGCAAAGTGATGTATCTGCTTTTTAATACAATGTCTAGTTTGGTCATAGCTTTTCTTCCAAGGAGCAAGTGTCTTTTAATTTCATGGCTGCAGTCAACATCCACATTTCATGCAGAGTCCAAGAAAATGAAATCTGTCACTGTTTCCACTTTCTCCCCATCTATTTTCCACGAAGTGATGGGACTGCATGTCATGATCTTCGTTTTTTGAATGTTGAGTTTTAAGCCAGCTTTTTCACTCTCCTTTTTCACTTTCATCAAGAGGTTCTTTAGTTCCTCTTGGCTTTCTGCCGTATGGGTGATGTCATCTGTATATCTGAGGTTATTGATATTTCTCTCGGCAAACTTGATTCCAGCTTGTGCTTCTTCCAGCCCAGCGTTTCTCATGATGTACTCTACATATAAGTTAAATAAGCAGGGTGACAATATACAGCCTTGATGTATTCCTTTCCCAATTTTTGAAATAGTCCATTGTTTCAGTTCGATTCTAACTGGTGCTTCTTGTCCTGCATACAGGCTTCTCAGGAGACAGGTAAGGTGGTGTGGTATTCCCATCTCTCTAAGAATTTTCCATTGTTTGTAGTGATCTACACAAAGGCTTTAGTGTAGTCAATGAAGCAGAAGTAGATTTTTTTTTTGGAATTCCACTGTCTTCTTCACGATCCAGCAGATGTTGGCAAGTTGATCTCTGGTTCTTCTGCCTTTTCTAAATCTAGTTTGTACATCTGAAAGTTTTTGGTTCATGTACTACTGAAGACTAGCTTGAAGGATTTTGTGCATAATCTTGCTAGCATGTGAAATGAGTGCGGTTGTGCAGTAATTTGAACATTCTTTGGCATTGCTTTCCTTTTGGATTGGAATGAACACTGACCTTTTCCAGTCCTGTGGCCACTGCTGAGTTTTCCAAATTTTCTGGCATATTGAAAGCAGCACTTTAACAACATTGTCTTTTAGGATTAGAAATAGCTCAGCTGGAATTCTATCATCTCCACTAGCTTTATTCATAGTAATGATTCCTAAGGCCAAATGATACAAATAAATAGAATAAAGCCAAACAGTTACAGCATGTGATGAGATACCATGACCAGGAAATATGTGATGGGGAGTATTAAAAAACGAAAATGGGACTTCCCTGGTGGTCCAGTGGTTAAAAATCCACCTTCCAATGCAGGGGACGAGGGTTTGATCCCTGGTAGCGCCAAAGAATTGATGCTTTTGAACTGTGGTGCTGGAGAAGACTCTTGTGGGTCCCTTGGACTGCAAGGAGATCCAGCCAGTCCATCCTAAAGGAGACCAGTCCTGGGTGTTCATTGGAAGGACTGATGCTGAGGCTGAAACTCCAGTACTTTGGCCACCTCATGCAAAGAGTTGACTCATTGGAAATGACCCTGATGCTGGGAGGGATTGGGGGCAGGAGGAGAAGGGGACGACAGAGGATGAGATGGCTGGATGGCATCACCAACTCGATCCACATGAGTTTGGGTGAACTCCAGGGGTTGGTGATGGACAGGGAAGCCTCGCATGCTGCGATTCATGGGGTCGCGAAGAGTTGGACACGACTGAGCGACTGAACTGAACTGAACTGAACTAAGGGGAACTAATATTCATTGGAAGGACAGATGCTGAAGCTGAAGCTCCAATACTTAGCTTACCTGATGCAAAGAGCCAATATGTTGGAAAACACCCTGATGCTGGGAAAGGAGGAAATTGAGGGAATTGAAGAGAAGGGGGTGACAGAGGATGAGATGGTTGGAGGGCATCACCAACTCAATGGACATGAGTTTGAGCAAACTCTAGGAGATGGTGAAGGACATGGAAGCCTCACGTGCTGCCATCCATGGGGTCGCAAAGAGTGGGACACAGCTTAGTGACTCAGCAACAAGGGAACTAAAATTCCACATGCCACAGGGCAACTAAGCCTGGATGCCAACACTAGAGAGAACACCACAGCTAAAGAATCCCATGTGCTGGAGTGAAGACTCAGTGCAGCTAAAAAAATTTTTAAGTTAAAAAAAAAATGCTTGAAGTAATATAGGTGTTGCCATCCAAAGCAGCCATGAAAGGGGGGTTGATAGCTCTAGTGATGGGTAAGGAAAGGTGCTGAAGATAAGCTATTATCAAGGGCCTCATCCAAAGACCACCAGGGGCAAAATGTAGGCTGTCAAAGGTCGTCAAAAGCTAGGTCTGTTTATCTTGCAGTGGTAAGGGAGAGTCGCCCAGAGGAACCACGAGGCGGGATGGGGGGCGGTGGGGGTTGAGAAGCTTTCTTAGAGACTTTGGCCTTGGGTGATTCTGTGGTGGGATTAAGGAAGCAGGTTCTGGATTGGATATTGTCAAGGAGCAAGGGCAGTTCGCTCATGGGGTGTCTTAACACGCTTTACCGAGGAGACAGTAAAAAAGCAGGAATCATTCACATTAATAAAAGGAGGGGGTGTGCAGTTATTTTTGTGGTTCTGAATGGCTTTTTCTCTGCCATGTTCAAAACACAGATGCGGCGTGACCCTGGCTGAGTCCAGCCTCACTGGACTCAGTCTGTGTTCTGTGAACACTGAGTATTATTTATACTCAGATGGGAACATCAGGGTCTGGCCGACAGCACAGCCAGTTTTCACTTCCTCATTGATAAAAGAAAAAAAATCTGATTTCTAAATTTGGAAAAATACACACACACACGTATATGTGTGTGTGTGTGTATGTGCATTACACCACACATGTCTATGTATATACGGGTGTGTATGATGTGTTTGTATGACAGAAATCAAATCATGATTTATTAACAGTGCTTCTTCTTTTTTTTTAGTAGTTGACAAGCCTTTGTGGTATTTTTAAGGTCTGAAAGTTTCACGTGAAATACATTCTGGCTTCTGCTGAGTAAAAAGGGGAAGATTTGGCAACAATAAGCTCACATGAATTTCTTTTCCAAAACAAATTATACCAGGATCTTTTGGATAAAGAAGGTACAGAAACCCTCAAGCCCTGCCCTGCTCTCTGATATTTAAAATTAGGAAAGTTCATTGTGATGCTCCTGACCCCATAGAGACCCCGTATGCTAGTCACCCCCATAGAAATTCATAGTAAGGGAAAGGAAATCTGGGTTTATGGGAGGAGCTGAGTTCACATGGCTGAAAGCCCCTCTGAATCCAACTGCCATGCTTGGGATAGTGCTTAGAAAGAAGAGCTGAGTGGAGGATGTTCCCCAGGGGAGTTGAAATTTGATGTCAAGCAGAAGGCACATCTGTGGTATCAACAGGAAGGCTCAGATCAGCCAGAGTGAGCTGCTGCAGTAGACAAGTGTCCAGAGGACTGTGCAAGACCTGGGTTCAACAGCGGTGCCTTGCCAGGTCTCCCGCATTGCAGGCAGGTTCTTTACCAGACGAGCCGCGAGGGAAGCCCGTTAGTTGCTCAGTTGTGTCCAACTCTTTGTGACCCCGTGGATGGTAGCCCACCAGGCTCCTCTGTCCGTGGAATTCTCCAGGCAAGAACACCAGAGTGGGCAGCTAGTCCCTTCTCCAGGAGAACCCCCCAACCCAGGGATTGAGCCTGGGTCTCCTGCAGTAAAGGCAAATTCTTTACCGTCTGAGCCACCAGGGAAGCCCTAGGTAGTAGCAGGCACTGTAGTAGAAAAGGATTTATTGGAAGGCCGGGCAGCCTCCAGTAAACAGACTCTGGGCCACCGAGTGGATAACTGGGACCTCAGGCTTTGCAACCTGCTTTCTTATCTCAGCAAGTGGACAGTCCACCTAAGTTCTGGTACAAGTGCTCAGCTGACTTTTCTCTGTGTGGTCAGTCCTGGCTTCTTTCCTGAATGAGAAGGCTCTATGAGACTGGGTTCCAAAATCACTGCAGGTGGTGATTGCAGTCATGAAACTGAAAGACGCTTACTCCTTGGAAGGAAAGTTATGACCAACCTAGACAGCATATTAAAAAGCAGAGACATTACTTTGTCAACAGAGGTGCGTCTAGTTAAGGCTATGGTTTTTCCAGTGGTCATGTATGGATGTGAGAGTTGGACTATAAAGAAAGCTGAGTGCCAAAGAATTGATGCTTTTGAACTGTGGTGTTGGAGAAGACTCTTGAGGGTCCCTTGGACTGCAAGGAGATTCAACCAGTCCATCCTAAAGGAAATCAGTCCTGAATATTTGTTGGAAGGACTGATGCTGAAGATGAAACTCCAATACTTTGGCCACCGGATGCAAAGAACTGAATTATTGGAAGAGACCCTGATTATGGAAAAGATTGAGGCCAGGAGGAGAAGGGGACAATGGAGGATGAGATGGTTGGATGGCATCACTGACTCAATGGACATGAGTTTGAGTAAACTCCGGGAGTTGGTGATGGACAGGGAGGCCTGGCGTGCTGTGGTTCATGGGGTTGCAAAGAGTCAGACACGGCTGAGCGACTGAACTGAACTGATATGACTGAGTCCCATCTACCTCTCTGCCTTCATCTCATAGCCTGCAGGCTCTTCCTCACTCTGCTCCAGCCACGCTGGCTGCTTTGTCAGCACACTCTGCACATTGTACCTCAGGGCCTTTGCACCTGCTGCTTTCTTGGCCTGAGCTCTTCATAAGCGTGGACACTTTTCATCAGTCAGGACTTCTCTGCCCACTCTGTCTAATGAAGTCTCCCCTCTCACCTCCCATCACTCTCTATCCTATTACTCTGTTTTACTTTTCTTCATAGCACATGTTATGCTCTGAAATGGTTCCATTTACTCTTTTTATGGTCAATTATTGCTTTTCCTTTTTCACTGAAATTCATGTTTGTCTGTCTTGATTATTGACAAGTTGCCAGTGTGTAAGATTGTGCCTGGCACATAGCTTCATAGCTATTTGTTGAATAAATGGTGACCCTTTCATCCTTTGCACTGGGGGCCAGTTCACAGCCGCCTGTCCCTAACTGATGTCTTGTGGGAAGCGTGGCAGGTGTGCTGTGCTGGACAAAGCCTTGGACTTGGGGTTCACTCCACCGCTGCCATTTTTTTTATGCTTTGAGGCTCTGTTTTCTCTTCTCTAAAAGATGTACAATGAGTTAACCATACAGGCTGTGAATTTGCTCTTAGGGGGAGGGTAAGTAATCTTTGGTGTGTTTGTGAACTCTGGAGGGGGTGGAGAATATGAGTAACAAGCTTCCTGAAGCAGACTGAGAGCCAGAAAAGTGAATTAAAAAAAAAAAAAAGCCTCTGTGGACGCAGAAGCTGACTCGGCTGCACCTTCCTGGAAGCCTGAGCCAGTAGGCACCTTGGGGAACAGTGGAAGAGCCCAGCCCTGGAGGTCCCCCTGCAGCAGAAGTGAGGAAGGTGCCTAGTGTGGGCAGAGCTGCCTTGCTGAGCGAGGCGGGAGCTGGCTCCAGGAGTTCCCTGGGGCAGGACGCCCCGGGAGGAGGGGAGGGAGGCTGTGGATGTTCGAAAGTCTCCCAACTTTCAGTTCCTGTCTGTTCTGGGGAGCCTGGCTTACCTCCTCTGGGCAGAATTAGCTGCTCCTTCTCCAGGGCTCCTGCTGAAAATGGCCCATGAATCTGTGAATGCCATCATCTGGCTATATTGATATTTTTATCCGTGCATCTCTTTCTGTTCTAAATTCTAAACTCTTGGGATGAAGGAACCATGAGTTTTCAATTTACATCCAGAGGCAGCATCAGGCAGGACTGCTTTTCCAGGGCTGCCACTGAAAATGGTCCACACGTTGGGGATGGCGATTACTGGGTTGACTGGAATTGCTTATTCACAGGGGTGCGTCTCTGTTGGCAGGGCTCATGTGTTTCGATCTTGTGTGCCCAGCTCTGAGAATGTAGGATGGACGGTCAGCAACGGTTTGCTGAATGATCAAAGAACACTCCAGACTGCCTGGTGGAATTCCCATTCCCATGAGAATCCTATGAATGTACACACAACTGTGGCTCTGTCTGTGACATCTCTCTCCGTAACTAGATTAGAAGGACTAGAGCCAGCGTGAGATTTTGTCTCTTTCAAAACACCTACTACCTTTTTTTTGAACAGTAAAAGGTTACTGAAGGATCGGGAAGATGACCATCCATTGAGCTCTTGCAGTAACACCCTCATGACAATGCGTCTTCTGATTGATAGAGGGAACCACTCAAAACAAGATTTGAACCCAGGTCAAGGGGAGGCCAGAGCCAGGACACTTCTGATGCATCAGGCCACCTGAGGGGCCATGATGGAACCTCTCTGATCCAGTGACTGTGAGCTCGAATGATCTGCCCTCTTCCAGCGCATGTGGGGAGAAAGTTATTCAGGCCCACGGATGGGAGCCTACCAGTACCAAGATTCCTGCAGCGGAGGTTGAAGGGGTATTTGGGCACTTGCTGGACACAGGTTGCTCTCTGCAGAAGGCACAGCTTCTGGAGGCCTCTAATTACCAGCTAATGATTGACGTGGCTGCCAGGGCCCCAGACTAAACAAGCAATGGGCCCCCCTGTGACCTCACCCGCTGATCTTATCTGCAACAGGAGGACACCAACCGCACAGTGGCTTTGCTTCTAGGACACACGCAAACTGCCGTCCTTGGGGGCCTGGTGCGGCCAGAAGATGGACCCCTTGTCCAGTCCCTGCCTGTCCTGGCCTTGCTGAGCAGATGGCCCATCGTCTCCCAGCAGTACCCCACACCCAGTGTCTGTGATGGCGACGTGTCGGCACTGCTCTCCATGGCCTTCAGCCCTTCAAACTCCGCTGCAGCGGAGACGCCTGTTGTCTCTGGAGAGGTTCCCAAAGCTCAGATCAAAGCTGTTCTCTCTCCCATGAGCACCACTCCCAGGCCTTTCCGTCCATTGCTAGGATCTTCTTCCTGGATCTGCTCTTTCCTGAATCCGCCAGCTGAGAATTCGGCAGTTCATGGGCTGAGTTCCTTGTGGTTGTGAATATTCAAGCCGAAATACTCAAGCTTGGGGAGGCTTTCTTTGTGACTCTGAGGCCTGTAGTTCTAAGATCCCCCTTATTTCTGATAAGCCCTGCAGAAGGAACAGCGTGGACCCTGGGGTTGACCCTCTTCTCCTTGGGAGCCATGCATCAGAGGGCACACCGTTCGTCCATCTCCCTGGACCTCCAGCTTCTCATCTGTACAATGGGATGTTAACAGCCACCTTACAGCATTATTGTGAGGCAAGTGGAAGTTTATAAAACTCCTTGCACAGTGCCAGACATATACAGGGTGGCTGTGGGCCAAGGTAGGTCTGCTATCTGTGCAGGAACCCTGGCCACGGGCCTGAACTGAAGCACTTGAGGGTGGATGAGAAGCCCATTGCCCAAAGGCAGGGCAATTCAAGGGCCTGCTCCCTTCTCTCCCTTATTTCTATACTCCTTAGATATGGGTTTCATGTTTCCCTGTTTCCCAAACATAAACTGCAAGTGCAAAGGTCCTAGGGCAGAAATGAGCTTAGGGAGTTCCCAGAACAGAAAGAAGGCTACATAGTGGGGAAGCAGCGGGAGAGGGAAACAACAGGAGGACAGGTGGGCAGGAGAGTTGCCGAGCTTTGCACGGCTGCCACGACCGCAAGGCCCCTCCTCACTCATCCCCTGCCTCCCCAAATTCAGAAGAGACTGCTTGGCTCTGAACTCCTTCCACGTTTGAGTTGCACTCTCTCGTGTACATCAAACACTTTCTGACTTGGAAGTTATTTCTGGGCTCGTCCGACTCTGAGAGCTCCCCGAGGGCATCACAAGCATTATATTTTCATCTCTCTGTCTCGGGGCCCAGGGACTGTTGGGCACAGGAAAGTTCTCAGATTTGACTGAGTGTTTGAATCAGCTGTCACAGCAGGGCAGAGAGTGTTAATAACACAGGAACCTGTATCAGGACGCACTAATGTTTCCAGCTCTCATGTGAATCTTGTACCACTCAAGCCATCGGAGCATCAGGCTATATGTGTGGCCAGTGAGAAACCTCCTAGCACTCTCAGAGTTGGGCTATCAATCCCTGATCTCAGAAACGTTGATAGACATTGGGGATTGGGCTTCCCAGGTGGCGCTAGTGATCCGCCTGGCAATGAAGGAGTCTTACGAGATGTGGGTCTCACCCCTGGTTCAGGAAGATCCCCTGGAGGAAGGCATGGCAACCCACTCCAGTCTTCCTGCCAGGATAATCCCATGGAGAGAAAGGGCCTGGCAAGCTGCAGCCCATGGGGTCACGTTGAGTTGGACATGGCTGAAGCGACTGAACATGCTTGTGATTGGCCCGGGCATCTCTCTCTTCAGACAGGCCCTCTCTCTGTGGAATCTCGGCGATGGCGAGTTGGGCCTCTTCACAATACGGCAGCCTCATGGTAGGACTGATGCAATAAGGATTCCAGCACACAGGCTCCAGCGAACTGAGTAGAAAATGAACCTCCTTTTATGACCTAGCCTCCGAAGGCATACGATGTCATTTATGCCATGTTCTATTGGTGAAGAAGCTCCTGAAGTTGGCTCAAATTCCAGGGAGCCCCACTTCTTGATGAGAAGAGTGACGAGAATATGCAGATACTCTTGAAAACTGCCGCGTGTTGTTATCTCTCCTTCTTTTACCGCAGATTGGTTTAGGGCTCTTTGTGACCTATATCCAATGAGAAATAAAGTTTCTGAGGACATTTTTTTCTTTCGTGATGAAGAAAGAACACTCCCTTTATGCCATCCCCCTTCTTTCCTGGGATACCTTTACGATACTTGGAGCTGCGCCAGCTGTATTGTAAGCATGAGTGAAGATACTGGTGATAGAATGGCAGGGATAGATTCGGAAGCTGGGAGGCATGTGGGTCCTTGATGACATGATTGAACTACTGCCTCCAGCTTGGAATCACTTATGACTAGATTCCTTGATATGCAGAAGTAACAAACCCCCACTGTACAAGCCCCATTGCCTGCACTTTGTTACTTGCCGCTGACCTCATCCCAACTAATGCTGCCTAGTGTGATGATGAAACACACAGGCTTTGAAACAAGATCTTTCTGGGCGTAAATTCTACCTCTTCTTTTAGCCACTGCATAATCTTGGGCAAGTCCTTAACCTCTCTGATCCTCCATTTCTTCACTGAGAAATGAAGGGAATAACTTTGCTTACCTCACTGGACTGATAGGAGGATTTCGGAGATTGCATATGTAACATTTTGCAACGTAGAATTTGATACATCCTCCAAGCTCAATAAATTGTAACTAAGGATATGTTCAGTTCAGTTCAGTTGCTCAGTCCTGTCCGACTCTTTGTGATCCCATGAATCGCAGCATGCCAGGCCTCCCTGTCCATCACCAACTCCCAGAGTTCATTCAGACTCATGTCCATCAAGTCAGTGATGCCATCCAGCCATCTCATCCTCTGTTGTCCCCGTCTCCTCCTGCCCCCAATCCCTCCCAGCATCAAAGTCTTTTCCAATGAGTCAACTCTTCTCATGAAGTGGCCCAAGTACTGGAGTTTCAGCTTTAGCATCAGCCCTTCCAAAGAAATCCCAGGGCTGATCTCCTTCAGAATGGACTGGTTGGATCTCCTTGCATTCCAAGGGACTCTCAAGAGTCTTTTCCAACACCACAGTTCAAACGCATCAATTCTTTGGCACTCAGCTTTCTTCACAGTCCAACTCTCACATCCATATATGACCAGAGGAAAAACCATAGCCTTGACTAGACGGACCTTAGTCGGCAAAGTAATGTCTCTGCTTTTGAATATGCTATCTAGGTTGCTCATAACCTTTCTTCCAAGGAGTAAGTGTCTTTTAATTTCATGGCTGCAATCACCATCTGCAGTGATTTTGGAGTGCTCAAAAATAAAGTCTGACACTGTTTCCACTGTTTCTCCATCTATTTCCCATGAAGTGATGGGACCGGATGCCATGATCTTCATTTTCTGGATGTTGAGCTTTAAGCCAACTTTTTCACTCTCCTCTTTTACTTTCATCAAGAGGCTTTTTGCCAACATCCACTGGATCATGGAAAAAGCAAGAGAGTTCTAGAAAAACATCCATTTCTGCTTTATTGACTATGCCAAAGCCTTTGACTATGTGGATCACAATAAACTGTGGAAAATTCTGAAAGAGAAGGGAATACCATACCACCTAATCTGCCTCTTGAGAAATCTGTATGCAGGCTAGGAAGCAACAGTTAGAACTGGACATGGAACAACAGACTGGTTCCAAATAGGAAAAGGAGTACGTCAAGGCTGTATATTATCACCCTGCTTATTTAACTTATATGCAGAGGACATCATGAGAAACGCTGGACTGGAAGAAACACAAGCTGGAATCAAGATTGCCAGGAGAAATATCAATAACCTCAGATATGCAGATGGCACCACCTTTATGGCAGAAAGTGAAGAGGAACTAAAAAGCCTCTTGATGAAAGGATATGTAGTGATTCTAAACCCAAATGGCAGGAGCTGTCACCTTTGTGAACCCCACAGTTCTGTGAGGTGGGTGTTTACATCTCTACTTTTGGAAGATGGAAATTAAGGGTCAGGAAGGTAAAGAGACTAGTCCTAAGTCACATGGCCGGTTTGAGGGTGGAGTCAGGGCTTCCTGTCTGCTGAGTCTATCTGAGCCTTCCTTCTCCAGTTGGGCGTTTCATAATGACTCTTACTGTCTTTGTTTCTTAAAGAACCAGCCTGTTGAGATGGTGTTCTCAGAGACCTGAAGCTTCTCCATGATTCATGCTTCCTGCCATCACCCTCTGTCAACTATCCATTCCTGTTAATTCAGCTTAGCTACATCCTCCTAATGGAGATAGTGAGAGACTTCATTTTCTTGGGCTGCAAAATCACTGCAGATGGTGACTGCAGCCATGAAATTAAAAGATGCTTGCTCCTTGGAAGAAAAACTATGAACAACCTAGACAGCATATTAAAAAGCAGAGATGTTACTTTGCCAACAAAGGTCCATCTAGTCAAAGCTATGGTGTTTCCAGTAGTCATGTATGGATGTGAGAGTTGGACCATAAAGAAAGCTGAGAAGAACTGATGCTTTTGAACTGTGTTGTAGGAGAAGACTCTTGAGAGTCCCTTGGACTGCAAGGAGATCCAACCAGTCCATCCTAAGGGAAATCAGTCCTGAATATTCATTGGAAGGACTGATGCTGAAGCTGAAACTCCAATACTTTGGCCACCTGATGCAAAGGGCCGACTCATTTGAAAAGACCCTGATGCTGGGAAAGATTGAAGGTGGGAGGAGAAGGGGACGACAGAGGATGAGATGGTTGGATGGCATCACTAATTCGATGGACATGAGTGTGAGCAGGCTCCGGGAGTTGGTGATGGACTAGCAAGCCTGGTGTGCTGCAGTCCACGGGGTTACAAAGAGTCAGACACGACTGAGCAACTGAACTGACTGACATCCTCCCAAAGTTGCCTCCTCCCCATCCCCAAGCCAACACCTGTCTAGGCCAAAACTCCCTCACTCGGGTCACTGCAGGGTCCTATGAATGGCCTTCCCATGTCTTCCCACGGTCCCTCAAATCTAGAAGATTCTTTTTAAAACACAATCAGCTTACATCCCTCCAGCAGCTCTTCACTCCTGGTGGAAAGCACAAACTCCCCGTGAGGCCTCTGGCCTGCAGTCCCTGCTGAGTTCCGCATACCCCACCCACTTCCTCACTACAGTTAAAGCCTTGCCCTCCCACTGCCCCGCTCCAGGCACCTGCCTCCTTCAGGTCTCACTCCCACCAACTCCTCCTGTCTCTGTCTCCTGACTTTACACCGCACAGCTTTTCATTGTGTGACTCTCCATCTGATTCTGAGTCGTTTCAGGCCTCACCTCGGCTGTGAGCCCCACGTGGGCAGTGAGGCAGTGTGGACCAGTGGCTAGGAGGATGGTCTCTGGACTCAGACCAAGTTCATATCCTAGTTTGCTGCTTTTTGTAGACCTGTCCCAGGAGAAGTTTTATAGCTTCTTTCTGCTTTATTTTCCTAGTCTGTTAAATGAGGCTGAGGAGTGGACCCACCTCATGGGGTTGCTGTGAACATTAAATGAAGCAAATCCATGTAATATTATTAGAGCAGAACATGGGTCCTGGGCAGCGCCCAGTGAAAGGAGTGACTTATTCTTCTGGTTCTGTGGGCTGCACCACCGCCCCGCACCCTCCTGGTGTCTGACATGGAGAGCCTCAGGAAGTACTTAGTTGAGGAGCAAATGGCTTGTTACTCCTGTCCCCATCACAGGCCTGTTGAGGTGGGAAGCTGGATACTGTCCCTGTTTTGCTAAGAAGGAAACACAGTGGAGAAGCAATCTGCCTGGGACACACAGCAAGTCAGAGGTGGAGACAAGGGTCGAGCTCAAGGCTCTTGATTTTCACATCCCTGTCCCCCATCCTTTCAGGGGATGGATGAGGCCCTGGGAAAAGGTGACTGAATCCTCGGCAAGGGAACACAAGGGACTCAGGCTGTCTCCTCCTCCTGGGGTCAAAGCTGGAGCTCTGATGCTTATCAACATGGCCCTTCCTTACAGTCCTCACTGGGCACAGAGCCAGCGGGGTGATTAGAAGGCATCTCCCAGATGTCCTTGGGGACAAAGAAGCCAGGCAGGGAGGGGTATAGGCCCCAGATCCAGAAGTGCAACACAGTGAGAGCCAGATCCCTAGCGTGATCTGAGCACCCACCATGTGCCCAGCCCGGGGCTGGGGGTGTCTGCCCAGGTGGTACACCAGCCTCCCCTCTTGCATGGAGTGAGCTTCCAAAACATAGATCTCACCTCGTTTGTCCTCTGCCTACAACTCTTTCGTGCCCCTGCCTTGGCCTGGCATTGAAGACCCTTGCCCTTACTTGCGTCCCTCTGAAACCGTCTCATTTACTCACCTGCTGGTGTCTTGCGTATGTCCCTCCGGCACACTTCAAGCTCTGCTTAAAGATCTCTGTTGGCTCTCCAGCGTCTCTCAAGCACCTGGAATCCTCTGATGCTCAGTGGATAGCCCTTAAATGCATGAATAAGTGGGTGAATGAGGATGGCCCCAGCGACCTCTCTAGCCATATCCCCTAAGAGTATCCCCCAAGAGTATCCCCCCATCCCCATCCTAGATTTTATGTTCCAACAGTGAAGAGCCCATTTGCAGTTCCCAGACAATGTTCTTTCATGCCTCTCTGCCATTGCACGAACCATTTTCTGCCTGTAGGGCCCTTCTTTCTTAGCTTCCTGATGCCTATCCACCCATCAGGGCTCAGCCCTTCTTCATCTTTTCTCTTCCTGTCTCCAACTTTCACATTCCTCCTTCTCATTCTCCCAAGGCCTCTTTCTTGCTCTTTGGGAATTAACAATATCTTGAACCATGAGCTCTTTAAGAATGCCTCACCTGACCCATCTCCTCAAACTCAGAACCTAGCCAGGTCTTTAGACTTGGCATGCACTTGTAAACAGTTGCTGAAAGATGAATTAACTTAATCCTCATATACCTTAGGCATTGGAAATCCTTTGCATTTGGTAAATGTGCTTATCGTTGGTAAGCAGAAAAGCCTGTTTGATCCTAGGCATGGAGCTGGCTCATCTATCTCTTAGGCCATGGAATCCGACAGATCTTGGCTCTGCCACAGACCAGCTGTAACACAGGGACAGGTTTTCATCTTTCCACTTATCAAATGGGGATAATAGGATTTTCGTCACAGAGATATTGAGAGTTCAGTGAGATGATTCTCATAAAATTCTCGGCCAGAAGCCTGGCATACACTAAATACTCAATAAATGTCTGTTGCTGTTTTTGCTGTTATTGCAAATGCTGTCTCGACTCCACGTCATGCACTCCATTCTACTAACCAGTTCGGTTACAGCTACAGACTAAACTAAGAAGCGACAGCACTTAGTCAGATTGTTCTCGATCTTTGATTGCCAAGGTAGACGTCAGTGATATTTGAGATAAGCTGTCTCTGTCATTGATTTGAGGAAATTAGGATCTCTGATCCCAGGGTGAGGGTGGGGGTGAGGGGCTGGGAGAAGTAAGGTGGTCATCTTTGCAAGGCTTATCCCAGCCCGGAATGAACAGCCCCAGCCCCCAGATCATTAGGACCTGTCCTGTCCTGGCAGCCTGTAAGCCAGGAGGTTGTACGGTGAAACAGCACAAACAGGACCCACATGTCTTATCAGGACCAAAGGGTTCACCAAGCCAAACAGAGCCCTTTGTGGAATCAGGAAACTGATTAGCAATCACTTGCTCTGTGGCTGGAGTTTTCACACACATGAGCTTTCTTGATTTCCCCCACCTCCCACTGAGTCAAAGAGCTTGTGGAGAGATTGTGGGCACCTGCCAAATAGCACATAGACATCCTCCAGCAATCCCTGCAGGTATGTGGGAGCCACATGACAACTGCGGGCCGGGAGCTTGTGAGCGAAGTAGATGTGGGTCACCCTGGGCCAGGACAACTGAGAGCCAGCGTACCTCCTCCATCCCCTTTATTTCCTCTGCCCTGATGGCCCTGGAGACCATGTGCTCTATATGATACAGTTATGGGACAAAGCTGTGCTGTGCGTGAGGAAGCATCTTTGTTATGTGAGGAAGCATTTGTCATTGTGGCAAATCCTAGCCAAATCCTGACTAATGGAGAATTATTTTTCTCTTTTCCAGATAAGGAAATGTAACCTTCTGGGCTTGAAGTGACTTGCTCAAGGTCATCCAACTAAGAAATGGCAAAACTGGGAATGTGCTATTGGCAATTGGATTTAATGTCTTTTTAGGACTCATTTCAAGCCAGAATTCTAGGCTTCTCTTGAAAACTAGGTAATCTCAGGGTCTGCAGTTGGGATGAGTTAAGAAAGCACAGCAAGAGAACCTATTATATATTAATAGCTCAGGGAACCCTACTCCATGCTCTGTGGTGACCTAAATGGAAAAATAATTCAAAAAAGAAGAGTTATATGTATATATATAGCTAATTCACTTTGCTGTATAGTAGAAATTAGCACAGCATTGTAAAACAACTATACACCAATAAAAATTAACTTTAAATAAGAGAGCTCTTGGGTGATGGTCAGTTGAGATAGAGAATCTGAGCAGATCCAGGAAATGACATAAGCAAGTGAGGAATCCCAGCCTCAGCTGGGGAAGTGGGGTTTAGGTGTGCAGCTCAGGATCCAGGTCAGAAGGAGTTTTAGGGAGGGCCCTTGGTTACCTCAAGGTGAGCAGGATGAGCACGCATGGTTGAAAGATGGGCTCAGCCCCTGCAGAGGTCATTTCCACAGGCAAGATGTCTCCCCGGCTGAGAACAGAAAGTGAAGAGCCTGGGAACTCAATCAAGGCTTTGGAGAGGCAGAGGAGGAGGTGCTTCGCAAGGGAGATGGGTGTAACAAAGAATATATCTGGTTTTCATCCTGCCGTGGATCTCTAAAAACCTTTAAAATTTCCTGAATGCTAATAGTGTCTTTGTTGTGCTAATGAAGAGATCACAGTGGGACCCTAATAGCCTCAGGATGGGGACTGGTCACCTGAAAGACCAAACTTATCATTCAGTTCAGTTCAGTCATTCAGTCCTGTCTGACTCTTTGCAACCCAGTGGACTGCAGCACGCCAGGCCTCCCTGTCCATCACCAACTCCCGACATTTACCCAAACTCATGTCCATTAAGTTGGTGATGCCATCTAACCATCTCATCCTCTATTGTCCCCTTCTCCTCCTGCCTTCAATCTTTCCCAGGATCAGGGTCTTTTCAAAAGAGTCAGCTCTTGGCATCAAGTAGCCAAAGTATTGGAGTTTCATCTTCAGCATCAGTCCTTCCAATGAACACTCAGGATTGACCTCCCTTAGGATGGACTGGCTGGATCTCTTTGCAGTCCATGGGACTCTCAAAAGTCTTTTCCAACACCACAGTTCAAAAGCATCACTTCTTCGGTGCTCAGCTTTCTTTCTAGTCCAACTCTCACATCCATACATGACTACTGGAAAAACCATAGCCTTGACTAGACAGACCTTAGTTGGCAAAGTAATGTCTCTGCTTTTGAATATGCTATCTAGGTTGGTCATAACTTTTCTTCCAAGGAGTAAGCATCTTTTAATTTCATGGCTGCAAAACACCATCTGCAGTGATTTTGGAGCCCCCCGAAATAAAGTCTGACACTGTTTCCACTGTTTCCCCATCTATTTGCCATGAAGTGACGGGATCAGATGCTATAATCTTAGCTTTTTGAATGTTGAGCTTTAAGCCAACTTTTTCACTCTCTTCTTTCACTTTCATCAAGAGGCTTTTTAGTTCTTCACTTCTGCCCTAAGGGTGGTGTCATCTGCATATCTGAGATTATTGATATTTCTCCCAGCAATCTTGATTCCAGCTTGTGCTTCCTCCAGCCCAGCATTTCTCATGATGGACTCTGCATAGAAGTTAAATAAGCAGGGTGACAATATACAGCCTTGATGTACTCCTTTTCCTATTTGGAACCAGTCTGTTGTTCCATGTCCAGTTCTAACTGTTGCTTCCTGACCTGCACACAGATTTCTCAAGAGGCAGGTCAGGTGGTCTGATTCCCATCTCTTTCAGAATTTTCCACAGTTTCTTGTGATCCACACAGTCAAAGGCTTTGGTATAGTCAATAAAGCAGAAATAGATGTTTTTTTTGGAACTCTCTTGCTTTTTCCATGATACAGTAGATGTTGGCAATTTGATCTCTGGTTCCTCTGCCTTTTCTAAAACCAGCTTGAACATCTGGAAGTTCATGGTTCATGTATTGCTGAAGCCTGGCTTAGAGAATTTTGAGCATTACTTTACTAGCGTGTGAGATGAGTGCAATTGTGCGGTAGTTTGAGCATTCTTTGGCAGTGCCTTTCTTTGGGATTGGAATGAAAACTGACCTTTTCCAGTCCTGTGGCCACTGCTGAGTTTTCCAAATTTGCTGGCATTTTGAGTGCAGCACTGTAGGGAACTAGGTTTAAAGAAGGTTGAGAAGTGCTTGCAAACGAGACTCTCAACCAGGGCTGGACATTCTTGCAAACGAGATGTTCTGCCCAGTGTAGGGAACTAGGTTTAAAGAAGGTTGAGAAGTGCTTGCAAACGAGACTCTCAACCAGGGCTGGACATTCTTGCAAACGAGATGTTCTGCCCAGTGTAGGGAACTAGGTTTAAAGAAGGTTGAGAAGTGCTTGCAAACGAGACTCTCAACCAGGGCTGGACATTCTTGCAAACGAGATGTTCTGCCCAGTGTAGGGAACTAGGTTTAAAGAAGATTGAGAAGTGCTTGCTAACGAGATGCTCAGCTAAAAATCCTGTTTGTTCCCGTGGGAAAAGAACATTGCATTGCACACAAGGATGTTTCTCTGATTCCTCAATAGGAACAGACCTTGGGACAAAACGGATTCTAAGTTGATAAGGAAGTTCCCCCAAACAAAGTCTTAGCTGCAGTAAAAAAGCCAAGGTAAAGGTTATCTCGCCCTGAGCCTGCGCACTGTATAGTCTCTGAATCATAGTGCTTGGCAGCTTGCCCTGTAGGGGGTTGTACAAAAGATATAAAATTAAGCAGCTGGAAGAAGCAAGTGTTAAAAAATATAAAGATTTAAACCACTCTGCAGTGTTGGTGTGTCATTCCGTCGCCGACACAGCACTTTCACAACATCATCTTTCAGGATTTGAAATAGCTCCACTGGAATTCCATCACCTCCACTAGCTTTGTTCATAGTGATGCTTCCTAAGGCCCATTTGACTTCACATTCCAGGATGTCTGGCTCTAGGTGAGTGATCACACCATCGTGATTATCTGGGTCGTGAAGATATTTTTGGTACAGTTCTCTATATTCTTGCCACCTCTTCTTAATATCTTCTGCTTCTGTTAGGTCCATCCAATTTCTGTCCTTTATTGAGCCCATCTTGGCATGAAATGTTCCCCTGGTATCTCTAATTTTCTTGAAGAGATCTCTAGTCTTTCCCATTCTGTTGTTTTCCTCTATTCTTTGCACTGATCACTGAGGAAGGTTTTCTTATCTCTCCTTGCTATTCTTTGGAACTCTGCATTCAAATGTGTATATCTTTCCTTTACTCCTTTGTTTTTCACCTCTCTTCTTTTCACAGCTATTTGTAAGGCCTCCCCAGACAGCCATTTTACTTTTTTGCATTTCTTTTTCTTGGGGATGGTCTTGATCCCTGTCTCCTCTGCAATGTCACGAACTTCCATCCATAGTTCATCAGGCACTCTGTCTATCAGATCTAGTCCCTTAATTTGTTTCTCACTTCCACTGTATAATCATAAGGGATTTGATTTAGGTCATACCTGAATGGTCTAGTGGTTTTCCCTACTTCCTTCAATTTAAGTCTGAATTTGGCAATAAAGGAGTTCATGATCTGAGCCACAGTCCACTCCCAGTCTTGTTTTTGCTGACTGTATAGAGCTTCTCCATCTTTGGCTGCAATGAATATAATCAATCTGATTTCAGTGTTGACCATCTGGTGATGTCCATGTGTGTAGAGTCTTCTCTTGTGTTGTTGGAAGAGGGTGTTTGCTATGACCAGTGTGTTCTCTTGGCAAAACTCTATTAGTCTTTGCCCTGCTTCATTCCATGCTCCAAGGCCAAATTTGCCTGTTACTCCAGGTGTTTCTTGACTTCCTACTTTTGCATTCCAGTCCCCTATAATGAAAAGGACATCTTTCTTGGGTATTAGTTCTAAAAGGTCTTGTAGGTCTTCATAGAACCGTTCAACTTCAGCTTCTTTGACAGAATGATCTCCGTTCGTTTCCAAGGCAAACCATTCAATATCACGGTAAATCTATCATTCAGTTCAGTTCAGTTTAGTTCAGTCGCTCAGTTGTGTCCGACTCTTTGCGACCAGGGTTGGAACTTCGGGCCAGCCTGACTTCAAAGGAGGGGAGGGGTTGCAGACTGAGATCAGTTATGTGGCCGATGATTCACTCAGTCATGCCTGCCTAAGGAAACCCAGTAGAAACTCTGACACCGTGGCACGGTGGAGCTTCCTGATTGGTGAATATATTGGTGTGCTGGGAGGGCGATGTGTCTCTGTTCCACAGAGGATGAAAAAGCTCTGCATCCTTCTCTTCAGACCTCATCCTATGTGTCTCTTCACTTGGCTGGTGCTGATCTGTATCCTTTAAAATAAAACTGTAATCATAAGTATAGCACTTTCAGTGCATTCCGTGAGTCATTCTAGAGAATTACCAAGCCTCTGGGAGCCATGGGAACCTGGAAATTTATAGTCAGCCAGTGAGAAGTGTGGGTGGCTCCTGAGACTGGTGACTGGCATCTCAAGTGGAGGCAGTCTTACAGAAGAGATCTTAGACCTGTGGGCACGACGCTAGCTGCAAAACATCCAGCTGATCTCAGAGAATTGGTGTCAGGGTGTAAATGGGGCCGCAAGTATGAGTTCAACTGGATGAAGAGTTTGAACAGAAAGGTTGTGTGCAAGGAGCCCAGAGAAAGGGATTCAGTGCGTCTGAGTCCCCACCCAGGAATGCTAGGATCCACTCCTTCTCGTGGGTCTTCCTTGCACTGGTGATGGCAAGGATTCATGCTCAGCTGAAAATTCCCAGCCACTGCGGCCATCCAATCACTCTGTTCTGTTTTTTTTTTTTTTAAATAAGATGAGCCTTATCAACATCATCACCACTATGTTCATATGCATCCCTTCACCTTCACTACAAACAGCATCACCACCATCGCAGGGCATGGAGTAACTCAACTGATGGATGTAAAGTGGGAGGTGGCCATTTTTTTTCTGCAAAGGACTAGGTAATAAGTTTCTCATACAGTCCCGGTCACAGCTTCTCAACAGCTTCTGTAGTGCACAAGTAATCATAGACAATACATATTTACAACAACAGGGAGAAGGCTGACTTGGCCTGTGGACCATGGTTTGCTGACCTCCGATACACCGCGCCTAGTCAGGACCAGGCGCACACGGCGCTGTCTGTGACCTCTGTGGGCCCTAGGAACTTGCGCCTTTATGGGTCTCTTCCTGGTGGCTCAGACAGTAATGAATAGGCTTGCAATGCAGGAGACCTGGGCTCGATCCCTGGGTTGGGAAGATCCCCTGGAGAAGGGAACAGCTACCCACTCCACTATTCTGACCTGGAAAATCCCCACGGACAGAGGAGCCTGGCGGGCTACAGTCCATGGGGTCCGAAAGACTCGGACATGACTGAGTGATTTTCGTTTCACTTTCTAACATAGTAGAATACTGCAGACCCTAGAAGTGTTCTTTTTTCAATATGCAATTTGTGTGTGTGTGTGTGTGTGTGTTATGATTTTAAAGTGAATTAAACTATTGTCATGGGACACTGAAAGTATTGTGGGCCCCATGTGCTGTGCCTGATGAATGGGCCAGCACTTGGCTCGCTGTCACTAACATTGATTGTGTGCTTACCAAGTGTGAGTCTCTGTTGAATGCTTGCTGCATATCCCATAACGGCCCAATGACATAGAAATTATCCCCATTTTGTAGAAGAAGAACTTGGGGACAGAAAAAGTGAAATGATTTCTCTGATAAACGCCAGGGAGGGTCCACCAGGATCTAACACCCAGTTGACCTTACTGCAAAGCCTAAGCTCATAACAGCTGTCCTTCCCTCTTGTCCAATTTCAGGCTGTTAAGGACTAAACATTTGTCTCCCCACTCCCATTTGTATGTTGAAACTCTAACCCAGAGTGTGGGTGTATTTGGAGATTCAGCCACTAAGGAACTAATTAAGATTAAACCAGGTAATCAGGGTGGGGCCCTGATCTGATAAGGTTAGTTTCCTTATAAGAAGAGACATCAGAGAGCTCCTTCTCTCTCTCTCTCCCCAGCCCTTCTCCTTCATACTAAAAAAAAGGTCATGTGAGCACACAGTGAGACGGTGGCTATCTGTAGCCAGGAAGAAAAGCCTCACTAACATCTTACCATGCTGACTCCTTGATCTCACATGTCTAGGCTCCAGAACCAGGAGAAAATAAATCTGTGTGATTTAAGCCACCCAGTCTCTGACGTTTTCTTGTGCACTTCTAGACAACAAAGATACAGTCCCATCCAGCAAAGGAAAGAGGGTGGGGGGGGAGGTCCCAGTTGCTAAGCGCCTGCTGCCTGCCAACTGCTGACTCATCCATTAGGCACATAAGCACAATGCCTAGGGCCCACAATAATAATTTTGGTATCCTATCCTATGGAAATGGTTTATTTTAAAGTCATAAGGAAAAAAAAATTCACATTAAAAAGAAAATTTCCAGTCCTCACAAAATTTTATTATGGTGGAAGAGATCCACAAAGGCACACGTTCCTGGGGCCCATGGAAGCCATACCCAGCTCCGTGTGTGCCCCGTCTTGGCTGGGCGCTTCGTATCAGGAGACCATGGCCTGCAGGCCAATCAGCCTGCTGCCTGTCTTTGTGAGTGGGTGCTGTCCACGACTACTTTTGCACCACAAAAGCAATGAAGAAGCTTGACAGAGACTCTATGGCCCACAAAGCTGAGAACGTTTATCACCTGGCCCTTTGCAGAAAAAAGCGGCCACATCCTACTCTATGCCCATCGGTTGAGTTAGTCCATGCTCTGTGAGGCTGTGAATTGTATCCTAATTTTTCTAGATAAGGAAACGGATGCTGAGTGTGTCTAAACGACTCGCTGAAGATCCCACAGATGAGCAGTCTGTGACTTCTCAGAAAGCCCATGCGCTTTCTGCTACGACCACTAGCTGGGCTTGTTCCATCTGCCTCCTTCCTGAGATGTCTTTCTCTTGCCCCTGTACGTACTGAATGAATCTGCAACAGTTAGGCAAAATTTGTTCAACCGGTATTTTCGGTGCCATCAATATAAAAAGGCATATGACAGCCCCTTTGGAGGACAGTGACCGGCAGTGACTGCAGCGTGAGAGTGAGTGAGCTGGGGTGGCCGTGGGCAAGGGGTTTCCCCGCTCTGAGCCTTCATTTGGTGGTGCAGTTGGTAAGGCTGGGGCCCTGCTCCTATACTGTTGGTGGGAATGTAAATTGGTACAGCCGCTATGGAGGACAGTATGGAGAGTCCTCACAAAACTAAAGATAGAGCTACTGTATGATCCAGCAATCCCACTCCTGAGTAATTTTCTGGAAAAAGGGAAAACTCAAATTTGGAAAGATACATGCATCCCAATGTTCATAGCAGCGCTATTTACGATAGCTGAGATATGGAAGCAACCTAAGCGCCCATCGGTAGATGAGTAGACAAAGAAGATGCGATATACACACAAACACGCAGACACAGTGTGTGACAGAGTATCAGCCACAAAGAAGAGTGAATTCTGCCGTCTGCAGCAGCATGGGTGGAGCTAGAGATCGTCACACTGAGCGGAGTCAGACAAGGACAACTACCATGTGGTATCAGTGACATGCGGAGTCTTCAAGAATAACACAAATGAGTCTATACACAACATAGAAATAGACTCATAGACGTAGAAAACAAACGATGGTCATCAAAGGGAAAGGAGCGGGGAGGGATAATAGGAGCTTGGGATTAACAGACATAATAGATAAACAACGAGGACTTATTGGATAGCACAGGGAATGAACATTCAACATCTTAGAATACTCTATAGTGGAAAAGAATCTGAAAAAGAACATATATATATATAATAAATATTGATAATTGAATCACTTTGCTGTATACTGGAAACTAACAGAACTTTATAAATCAACTATACTTCTGTAAAAAGAAAGACTGGGGTTCTGCAGGCAACAGGTGTGAGTCTAAAGCCGATCCAGCGGCTAAATCTCTTTGTCTCTGTCCTCTAGAAATTGTGTAACTAGTAGCTCCTGCCTCGTAGTGTTGCTGCGAAAAGCATAAAAGTTGAACATGTAAATGCCTGCAGCCAGTGTCTGGCCGAGAGCTTAATGATTATCACCAATGGCTATACTGCAGTCATTATTGTCGTTATTATTATTGCTATGCACCAGGACCATTACCGGGTGCGGTGGAAGAACGTCCTGCGGGAGTTAACTTGCTGTACAACCTGAATCTAATTCAGTTGCTTTTTCTCTCCAGGCCGAGGTTTCCCCAGGCACTCTCCAGGTTCTACTTAGCATGAATTTTCCCCTTTTCTGGAGCCTCCTCACTGATCTCTGCCTTCTAAGCCTTTTCGGCCCAGAGTAGCGCTCAGCCCTGGCTGCACTGCTCAGGCGGTGAAGGTCACCCTTGCCTGCCCGCTAGAGGCCCAGACAGGGAGCTCCTGGGAAAGGTGAACCCAGGCCCAGAGCCCATCGGGGCTGGGAAACGTAAACAGGGAAGGAAATGGGAGGGGCGATCATCGGTGCTTAGCTCCGAGGTGTGTCCGTTTGCCCAGAGAATCAGGACAGACCTGAAGGGAGAGAAAGAGCCCCTGGGAGACGGACCCTTCCCTTGGCACAGAAGGGGGCCCGGAAGAGTGAGGGTGTCCCAGCTCACAAGGGCACAGCCCTCTGGAGTTCACAGCGCACACCAGGGCCAGGCTGCCCTTCTCTTCTTGTCGCTGCCTCAAGACACTCCTTCTCACCAGAACAGAATCCGAACCCTGCTCCCTGGCTTCCCGCCCTCGCACCTGCCTCCTGCCTCCCGCCCCACCCGTCTCCTACCCGCCCGCCTCTTGCTCACCATCCTCCAGCCATGCTGGCCTCCTCCCTGTTTTCCTGAGAAAGGGCAGGTTTATTCCCACCACTTTTGCATTATTTAGGCCCGGAGTATTCTCTGCTGCTCTTTAACAGCTGGCTCCTTTTGAGTTTCTAATTTTCAACTGGAATGCCACTTTTTTCTAGGAGGCCTGTTTGCTCTGCTGTTACCGTTTTGCTGTAGCCGTGCCTTCCGGGAAACAAACTCACTCAGAAGGACAATGCAGATAGTGGCGTGCAGCTTATTACACCGGCGGGCCCAAGGCAGAGCCTCCTGTTAGCCAAGGACCCCGACCAGTTTTTCTGAAAACCTTATATACCCTAAGTGTACTTGCTCAAACCCACCTCCCCCAATTCCTTGAAACTAGTCTGGACAAGGTAAAAGAGAGATACGATCAGAGTTAGCCCAAGATTCATGTGTCACAAGACTAGATGAACAGTGGCTATTTGTCAATAGGCCTGTGGTCATATTCCGATAAACGTACTGGAATTTACCACTTTGTTCTGTTACGGAGATAATTAGCATATTCTTTTAGGCAACGGAGAGTCCAAGTGCTGAGGCTCTTTTATCTGGGGGTCTGGTTTTCCATTGGCATGCCATTTCTATAGACACTGGGCACAAAGTTCAGAGTCCACTGGGAGGGTAACCATGCGGGCAGCCTAATGTTCGCAGCCTGGCCTAAGACGGAGTCCAGCTCTGTCTGTTTCCTCCTTCAGTTTATCCTCAGGCAAGGATACTGGAGTGGTAGCCATTCCGTCTTCAGGGGATCTTCCAGACCCAGGGATGAAACCCGGGTCTCCTTCATTGCAGGCAGATTTTTACCAGCCAGTGGAGGCTTCCTGCTGAGCCGCTAGGGGCTTCCCTGGTGGCTCAGGTGGTAAAGAATCTGCCTGCAATGCAGGAGACCCAGGTTCCATCCCACTCCAGTACTCTTGCCTGGAAAATCCCATGGACGGAGGAGTCTGGTGGGCTGCAGTCCATGGGGTCGCCAAGAGTGGGACACGACTGAGCGACTTCATTTTCACTTTTCACTTTCATGCATTGGAGAAGGAAATGGCAACCCACTTGTGTTCTTGCCTGGAGAATCCCAGGGACAGGGGAGCCTGGTGGGCTGCCGTCTATGGGGCTGCACAGAGTCGGACACGACTGAAGCGACTTAGCAGTAGCAGCAGCAGCAGGTTCCATCCCTGGGTTAGGAAGATCCCCTTGAGAAAGTGAAAGTGAAAGTTGCTCAGTCATGTCCTCCTCTTTGCCACCCCTTGGGTTATACAGTCCACAGAATTCTCCAGGCCCGGATACTGGAGTGGGTAGTCTATCCCTTCTCCAGCAGATCTTCCAGACCCAGGAATCGAACCAGGGTCTCCCACATTGCAGGCGAATTCTTTACCAACTGAGCTGTGAGGGAAGCCCTCCCCTGGAGAAGGAAATGGCAACTCACTCCAGTATTCTGGCCTGGAGAATCCCATGGTATTCTATAGTAAGGCTATAGTCCATGGGGTCACACACACACGAGGGAAGCCGCCCTGCTTTCTCCCGCTGCCCTTAAATGCAGTCTTCCCCAGATACCCTTGGCCTTGTCTTTTGGGGCACTGGTGCTCTAGAGGTCTCCCATTTGTTTACATGCTTTACCCTTGGCCTTGTCTTTTGGGGCACTGGTGCTCTAGGGGTCTCGCATTTGTTTAGATGCTTATTGTCTGTGAGCTGCATGAAGCCAGGGGCCTGGTCCACCTGATTCCTGCTGCATCCTCAGGGCCAGGGAGGTCCCTGGAGTGCAGAATGCTGTCACTGCTAACTGCTGAACCAACTGAGTGACATGCGCAGACATTTCAACCCTGGAATTTCATTTTCTGTAAGAGGAGGATGAAGGCCTGGGAGGAGAAATTATATTGAGAGCTCTTTTGAGAGCGCTGGTAGCATCACTCAGGCTCTGGGGCACGTTGCTGAGAGGTTGAGGAAAGAGCACAGGCTTGGAGAAGGAGTGTGGGCTTGAGGACTTACTCTATGGCTTACTAGCTGTGTGACCTTGAACAAGCCTCTTTACTTATCTGGAAAACTGTCACCTAAGCAGCATTCTGCAAAATGAATCTGATGAGTGAGTGTGAGTGCTTCGTGTGCTAATGGAGCTGTGAGGACCCTCCTATTGTCCCTAGCCCTGTGCCGCCTTCCCAGGCCTGGGCCAAAGGGTGTTAGGCATAGCAGACTCTGTACCTGCCCAAGAACAATGTGCGGTGTGCTTAGTCGTGTCTGACTCTTTGTGATCCCATGGATTGTAGCCCGCCAGCCTCCTCTGTCCATGGGATTCTCCAGGCAAGCATATGGGAGTGGGTTGCCATACCCTCTTCCGTGGGATCTTCCCAACCCAGGGACCGAGTATCGCAGGTGGATTCTTTACCGTCTGAGCCACCAGGGAAGCCCAAGAATACTGGAGTGGGTAGCCTTTCCCTTTTCCAGGAGAACTTCCCAACCCAGGAATCGAACCAGGGTCTCCCGCATTGCAGGTGGATTCTTTACCAACTGAGCTATCAGGGAAGCCTGATTTCATAAAAGATCCAGCATATTAACCATGTTTCAAGCTGACAGTTGGGGGTTTCCCTGATAGCTCAGTTGGTTGATTCCTGGGTCCGGAAGATCCACTGGAGAAGGGATAGGCTACCCACTCCAGTATTCTTGGGCTTCCCTGGTGGCTCAGCTGGTAAAGAATCCGCCTGTAATACGGGAGACCCAGGTTCAGTCCCTGGGTTGATGAGATTTCTGTAGAAGGGAAAGGCTACCCACTCCAGTATTCTGGCCTGGAGAATTCCATGGACTGTATAGTCCTTGGGGTAGCAAAGAGTCGGACATGATTGAGCGACTTTCACTTCACTACCAGGGAAACCCCCAAACCAACTTACCAGCCTAAAACTTCCTGCCTAAAAACAACTTTCCCTCCACCAGGGGACGGGAGGGACTCCTTCTCCCCCGCTGGGAACCCATTTGGGTCTTCTTGGAGTTTGCAGGGCTGTGGCCTTCGGGAAATTTGGAAGACTCTGGGCTCTCTTCACGCATTCATTTATTCATTCACGCACTTCTGCTTTTAATTGTGGTTAAAACACACATAGCATGAAACTGAACATCTTACCTTTTTAAAGTGTACAGTTCGGCAGGATTAAGCACATTCACACGGTTGTGAAAAACAAACTTTGCACCCAGTCAACAGCTCCCCACTTCTCCCTTCTCCAGCCCCTGGAAACCATCATTCCATTTTCTGTCTTAGGACCCTGACTACTCTTCCTCATGTAAGCGGAATCGGGCAGTATTTGTCTTTTTGTAACTGACTTATTTCAATTGGTGGAATGTTTTCAAGGCTCATCCGTGTGGCAGCACGTGTCAGAATTTCCTTCCCTGGTGGCTCAGAGGGTAAAGCGTCTGCCTGCAGTGCGGGAGACCCGGGTTCAATCCCTGTGTCGGGAAGATCCCCTGGAGAAGGAGATGGCGACCCACCCCAGCACTCTTGCCTGGAAAATTGCATGGACAGAGGAGCCTGGTAGGATATAGTCCATGGGGTCGCAAAGAGTCCGACACGACTGAGCGACGTCACTTTCACTTTCTTTCCCTTTCTAAGGCTTGAATCCCCTTGTATGTGTACACCGCGTTTTGCTCGTCTATCCATCCATCAATAAACATCTGGGTGTCTTCCACCTTTTGGTTATTGTCAATATTGCTGCTATGATCTTGGCTGTATTAATATCTCTTTGAGGTCCTGCTCTCAGTTCCTGTGGGTACACACTCAAAAGTGAAATTGCTAGATCATATGGTAATTCCATCTTTAGTGCTCTGAGGCCCGCGCCCCCCCCCCCCCCCCCCCCGCACACTGCTTGCCGCAGCCATTGCACCATTTTCCATCCCTGCCAACAGCGCACAAAGGTTCCAGTTCCTCCACATCTTCCTGACACCTGTTGCTTATTTTTGAGAGTAGTCATCACAATGGATGTGAAGTGTTATTGTGGTTTCGATTTGCATTTTAGTGATGCTGAGCATCTTGTCATATGCTTGCTGGCCATTTGTATATCTTCTTTTAAAAAGATATTCTTTTACCTTTTATTTGCTTGGAATCCTACTATTGTATAAATACAACACATCCCCGTGACTTTCTAATGTTATAACGGGAGGAAGCTTATGCCTGCTGGCCCTCTGCGTCTCCCCGTATCACCCCTGCCCCCGGCGACTGTCACTCTGTTTTCTGTATCTATGAGTTTTGATTTCCTCTGTTCGTTTGTTTTGTCTTTTAGAGAAACAATATAATATTTGTCTTTGGCTTCTTTCATGTAGAACAATAGTCTCAAGGTGCATTCATACTGCAGCAAATGGCAAGATTTCATTCTAAATTGTATTCTTTGAAGGAATATCTGTTCAAATCCTTTGCCCATTTTTTAAACTGGGCTGAGTTTGTGGTTGTTGTGGAGTTCTATTAGTTCTCCATGCATTCTGATATTAAGCCCTTATCCAATACAGGACGTGTAACAGTTTTCTCCTTCTATGTTGTCCTTTCACTCTGTGCAGTTCTAAATTTTGATCTAGTCCCATGTAACTATTTTTACATTTGTTGTGTGTTCCTTTCGTGTCATAACCCAAGAAATCATTCCAAACCCAATGCCGCTGAACTTTCTCCTGTTTTAAGAGTTTTATAGTCCTGGGCTGTTTAAAAATACCAATAAAAGCCCAGTAAAAGACATTAGCATATAAAATGTCTCAGTGTGGTTTGGAATCCTGGCCCAGAGGTCCAGAGCCCAGAGTCCGGGGCCTAGGAGGTTTTGTAGATGAGTCTGCTTGAGCATCATCTGGGGACTCTGGAGATGCTGCCCGCTGCAGTCAGAGTACTACGAAGTAGGCAAGCAGGGAGCATCCTTTCTAGGAATTCCTTGCATCCTCACTTAGGGAGTCCCTGTTTTCCCATCAGCAAGATATCCCAAGCCCATCATAGGTTTGCTACGAGGACTGAATGAGAAAGGATGGAAAATAATGGCCTTTAGTATCCATGTGGGCTGATAGGGTTAATATTGATTTCTAGAAACGAAAGAGGCATGTGAAAAAGTCCAGATTGATAATTAAAAAAAAAATTCTCCACATGACAGGGATGTATCCTGAAAGCATTAATATAAGGAAATGAACCAGTCATAAAAGGCAGGATTCATTTCTGTGAATAGGCAAACCCACAGAGACACAAAGTAGCCCAGTAGTAACCAGGAGATCCAGGTGGATTGGTCTTGATGGCTAAGGAGGGAAGGGTTGCTTTTTGATGTAATGTTTTGATGAAGATGTTCCAAAATTGATTGTGGTGATGGATATGAAGCTCTCTGAATACCCTTGAGCCACTGAATGGTATCCCTTATGGGCAAATTCTATGGTATGTGAATTATATGTCAATAAAGTTGGTAAAAAAAATCCTTTCACATCCCAAAGATGCAAGATGGAAGGTGAATTTGTTGACCCACGGTTGCACACCAGTGAGAGACAAGGGTGGGATCCAAGACTGGTTTGCATGACCCCAAAGTCTCTTTCATGATTTTGCTTCTGCTTCCTTCCTCAGGACGGGGTGAGGAAGGTGAAGGGTAGCACTTGTCTCATGGAAAGTTGAACATCTCTGCAGAAGAGTGTTCAGTTCAGTTCAGTCCCACAGTCGTGTCAGGCTCTTTGTGATCCCATGGACTGCAGCACTCCAGGCATCCCTGTCCATCACCAACTCCTGGAGTTTAATCAAACTCATGTTCTTTAAGTCAGTGATGCCATTCAACCATCTCATCCTCTGTCGTCCACTTCTCCTCCAGCCTTCAATCTTTCCCAGCATCAGGGTCTTTTCAAATGAGTCAGTTCTTCACATCAGGTGGCCAAAGTGTTGGAGTTTCAGCTTCAGCATCAGTCCTTCCAATGAATATTCAGGACTGATTTCCTTTAGGATGGAATGGTTGCAGTCCAAGGGACTCTCAAGAGTCTTCTCCAATGCCACAGTTCATAAGCATCAATTCTTTGGTGCTCAGCTTTCTTTACAGTCCAACTCTCACATCCATACGTGACTACTATAAACACCATAGCTTTGACTATATGGACCTTTGTTGGCAAAGTAATGTCTCTGCTTTTGAATATGCTATCTAGGTTGGTCATAACTTTCCTTCCAAGGAGTAAGCGTCTTTTAATTTCGTGGCTGCAGTCACCATCTGCAGTGATTTTGGAGCTCAAAAAAATAAAGTCTGACACTGTTTCTACTCTTTCCCCATGTATTTCCCATGAAGTGATGGGACCAGATGCCATGATCTTCGTTTTCTGAATGTTGAGCTTTAAGCCAACTTTTTACTCTCTTCTTTCACTTTCATCGAGAGTCTCTTTAGTTCCTCTTCACTTTCTGCCATAAGGGTGGTGTCATCTGCATATCTGAGGTTATTGATATTCCTCCTGACAATCTTGATTCCAGCTTGTGCTTCATCCAGCCCAGCATTTCACATGATGTACTCTGTATTTGCATTAAAAAGCAGGGTGACAATATACGGCCTTGACCTACTCCTTTACCGATTTGGAACCAGTCTGTTGTTCCATGTCCAGTTTTAACTGTTGCTTCTTGACTAGCATACAGATTTCTCAGGAGGCAGGTGAGGTGGTCTGATGTTGACATTTCCTGAAGTATTTTCCACAATTTGTTGTGGTCCACACAGTCAAAGGCTTTGGCATAGTCAATAAAGCAGAAATAGATATTTTTATGGAACTCTCTTGCTTTTTCCATGATCCAGTGGATGCTGGCAATTTGATCTCTGGTTCCTCTGCCTTTTCTAAATCCAGCTTGAACATCTGGAAGTTCACATATTGTTGAAGCCTGGCTTGGAGAATTTTGAGCATTGCTTTGCTAGCGTGTGAGAGGAGTGCAATTGCGTGGTAGTTTGAGCATTCTTTGGCATTGCCTTTCTTTTAGATCAAAATGAATACTGACCTTTTCCACTCCTGTGGCCACTGCTGAGTTTCCAAATTTGCTGACATATTGAGTGCAGCACTTTCACAGCATCATCTTTGAAGATTTGACATAACTCAACTGGAATTCCATCACCTCCACTAGCTTTGTTCATTGTGATGCTTCTTAAGGCCCACTTGACCTCACATTCCAGGATGTCTGGCTCTAGGTGAGTGATCACACCATCATGATTATCTGGGTCATGAAGATCTTTGCTGTATAGTTCCGTGTATTCTTGCCACCTCTTCTTAATATCTTCTGCTTCTGTTAGGTTCCTACCATTTCTGTCCTTTATTGTGCCCATCTTTGCATGAAATGTTCCTTTGGGATCTCTAATTTTCTTGAAGAGGTCTCTAGTCTTTCCCATTCTATTGTTTTGCTTTATTTCTTTGGACCGATCACTGAGGAAAGCTTTCTCATTTCTCCTTGCTATTCTTTGGAACTCTGCATTCAGATGCTTGTATCTTTCCTTTTCTCCTTTGCCTTTTGCTTCTCTTCTTTCTCAGCCTCCCCAGACAGCCATTTTGCCTTTTTGCATTTTTTTTTCTTGGGGATGGTCTTGATCACTGCCTCCTGTACAATGTCATGAACCTCCATCCATAGTTCTTCAGGCAATCTGTCTATCAGATCTAATCCCTTGAATCTATTTCTCACTTCCACTGTATAATCACAAGGGATTTGATTTAGGTCATACTTGAATGGTCTAGTGGTTTTCCCTGCTTTCTTCAATTTAAGTCTGATTTTGGCAATAAGGAGTTCATGATCTGAGCCACAGTCAGCTCCCGGTCTTGTTTTTGCTGACTGTATAGAACTTCTCCATCTTTGGCTGCAAAGAATATAATCAATCTGATTTCAGTGTTGGCCATTTGGTGATGTCCACGTGTAGAGTCTTCTTTTGTGTTGTTGGAAGATGATATTTGCTATGATCAGTGCATTCTCTTGGCAAAACTCTATTAGACTTTGCCCTGCTTCATTCTATATTTCAAGGCCAAATTTTCCTGTTACTCTAGGTATTTCTTGACTTCCTACTTTTGCATTCCAGTCCCCTATAATGAAAAAGACATTTTTTTTGGCTATTGGTTCTAGAAGGTTTTGTAGGTCTTCATAGAACCGTTCAACTTCAGCTTCTTCAGCATTACTGGTCGGGGCATAGACTTGGATTACTGTGATAATGAATGGTTTGCCTTGGAAATGAACAGAGCTCATTCTGTCGTTTTGAGATTGCATCCAAGTACCGCATTTTTGACTTTTTTGTTGACTATGATGGCTACTCCATTTCTTCTAAGGGATTCCTGCCCGCAGTAGTAGATATAATGGTCATCTGAGTTAAATTCACCCATTCCAGTTCATCTTAGTTCGCTGATTCCTAGAATGTTGATGTTCATCCTTGCCATCTCCTGTTTGACCACTTCCAATTTGCCTTGATTCATGGACCTAACATTCCAGGTTCCTATGCAATATTGCTCTTTACAGCATTGGGCTTTACTTCCATCACCAGTCACATCCACAGCTGGGTGCTGTTTTGCTTTGGTTCCATCTCTTCATTCTTTCTGGAGTTATTTATCCAGTGACCTCCAGTAGCATATTGGGCACCTACTGACCTGATTGAGTGCTTTTTATGCACTGCGCTGAGTGTGTATGTGCATATTACTGCTTTTATAAGGTAGAGGCAAGTATTGTCCTTATTATACAGATGAGAACATTGAGGTTCCAAGAATGAAGTGGTGTGTTCAAGATGACACAGCAGGTCTGGGATTTGCCCCTGGGTCTGTCCAGCTTGAGTCTGCTTCTAACCAGGTAGCTCCCAGGAAGGAATTGTCTCAGTTCAGTTCAGTTGCTCAGTCATGTCCGACTCTTTGCGACCCCACGAATCACAGCACGCCAGGCCTCCCTGTCCATCACCAACTCCCGGAGTTCACTCAGACTCACGTCCACCGAGTCCGTGATGCCATCAAGCCATCTCATCCTGGGTCATCCCCTTCTCCTCCTGCCCCCAGTCCCTCCCAGCATCAGAGTCTTTTCCAATGAGGCAACTCTTTGCATGAGGTGGCCAAAGTACTGGAGCTTCAGCTTTAGCATCATTCCTTCCAAAGAAATCCCAGGGCTGATCTCCTTCAGAATGGACTGGTTGGATCTCCTTGCAGTCCAAGGGACTCTCAAGAGTCTTCTCCAACACCACAGTTCAAAAGCATCAATTCTTCGGCGCTCAGCCTTCTTCACAGTCCAACTCTCTCATCCATACATGACCACAGGAAAAACCATAGCCTTGACTAGACGGACCTTAGTAGGCAAAGTAATGTCTCTGCTTTTGAATATACTATCTAGGTTGGTCATAACTTTTCTTCCAAGGAGTAAGCATCTTCCAATTTCATGGCTGCAATCACCATCTGCAGTGATTTTGGAACCCCAAAAAATAAAGTCTGACACTGTTTCTACTGTTTCCCCATGTATTTCCCATGAAGTGATGGGACCAGATGCCATGATCTTTGTTTTCTGAATGTTGAGCTTTAAGCCAACTTTTTTGCTCTCCTCTTTCACTTTCATCAAGAGGCTTTTAAGCTCCTCTTCACTTTCTGCCATAAGGGTGGTATCATCTGCATATCTGAGGTTATTGATATTTCTCCCGGCAATCTTGATTCCAGCTTGTGTTTCTTCCAGTCCAGCGTTTCTCATGATGTACTAGAGCCAGACATCTTGGAATGTGAAGTCAAGTGGGCCTTAGAAAGCTTCACTACGAACAAAGCTAGCAGAGGTGATGGAATTCCAGTTGAGCTGTTTCACATCCTGAAAGATGATGCTGTGAAAGTGCTGCACTCAATATGCCAGCAAATTTGGAAAACTCAGCAGTGGCCACAGGACTGGAAAAGGTCAGTTTTCATTCCAATCCCAAAGAAACGTAATGCCAAAGAATGCTCAAACTACCGCACAATTGCACTCATCTCACATGCTAGTAAAGTAATGCTCAAAATTCACCAAGCCAGGCTTCAGCAATCCATGAACCGTGTACTCCCTGATGCTCAAGCTGGCTTTAGAAAAGGCAGAGGAACCAGAGATCAAATTGCCAACATCCACTGGATCATCGAAAAACCAAGAGAGTTCCAGAAAAACATCTATTCCTGTTTTATTGACTATGCCAAAGCCTTTGACTGTGTGGATCACAATAAACTGTGGAAAATTCTGAAAGAGAGGGGAATACTAGACCATCTAACCTGCCTCTTGAGAAACCTATATGCAGGTCAGGAAGCAACAGTTAGAACTGGACATGGAACAACAGACTGGTTCCAAATAGGAAAAGGAGTACGTCACGGCTGTATATTGTCACCCTGCTTATTTAACTTATATGCAGAGGACATCATGAGAAACGCTGGACTGGAAGAAACACAAGCTGGAATCAAGATTGCCGGGAGAAATATCAATAACCTCAGGAACTGTCTAGACCATTAGAAACGAGGGCCTGGCCAACTGGCTACCGTGCAGTGGTCAGTTCCAGTCTCTGCATTTGTCGAAGACAGTTGGCAAGGCAAGCAGATAGGGAGGGGAAGGTACCGGGGACCTTGCTGTGTTAGGAATGGTGGGAGGTCTAAGGAGGTAGGGGGTGGGGCTGCAACACCATGCTGCTTCCGGCTCTGCCACACAGTCTCTGCTGCACCGGGGTGGTCTTGCTTTGTGAGGCCAGGAAGGAAGAACAGAAGGAGCTAGGACTAACAGGTGAACTCAAGTGGTGGAGGTGGGTTGGGATCTAACTATCGAGAGATGGGTTGAAGCAGCCTTGTAAGGTAGTGAGCTCCCCACCACTGGAGGTACGTAAACTGAGGCTTGTTTTCCAAGTGGTAGAACTAGGCACTGGGGCAGAGGTTGAACTAGATGTCCGTGTTAGTTAGTGTGTACCGGGAACAAACTACCTCCCCCCAAACTCAGTGGCTTGCAGTCAATAATCGGTTATGTTTCACTCCACGATCTTTAGGTCAGCTGTGACTCAGCTGGGTTTGGATTCCAATCTGCTCCATGTGTTTCCAATTCTTGGTCTTCCCGGAATGAGTTCTTCTCACAGCCAGCACGGAAAGCGTGAGAGCAAGAACACAAACAGGCAACGCATCGTAAATCCTCGGCTTAGGATGGCCATGCTGTCCACTCCACGCAGGTTCCATTGGTCAAAGCAAGTCACATGGCCAAGGCCAAGTCCATGGGTTAAGGATGTATATTCTGTTCATGCGGTGCAGGACAGGGGTGAATACAGTTGACTGCAATGACCATTTAGATGATCTGATCCATACCAGAGAGACAGGTGCTTTTTCACATGACTGGACCCTTCCAGAAATGTGTGGTTATCAGTAAATTCACAGCCAACTCCAACTCCAAAGTGCTCCCTTGCTCCCTCCTGCCCTTCTCTTGACTTGTGTGCTGTGTCATCATCCATCCATTCATCTCTTCTCTTTTTCATCATCCATCCTGGGTTCTGGGAAAATGAGACTGGTGAGATGAACCGGAAAGAAAACTAGCAACATACAAGCGCCGAGATTTCCTTTATTCCTAGATGAGGCCCCTGACCTGGAATTTGGTCACAGGAAGAGGAACGGTTAAATCAATGCCTTGCATTCTCTCCATGCAGCTCAAGGACGGTCCCCAGATGTGGAAGGCCCTTGGATGGCCTGTGAGTGTTCCCTGAGCCTCTAATAGATTAGGGAGTAGAGAGCTGAAGTCTCCTAGTTGAGAGGAGATTTAAAATGGAAAATGAGGGCCTGAGGGGCTGCCTTGGAAGGCAAAGACATGGAAAATATTAAGAAGCAAGCACCTAGTATCAAAGGGTCCAAGTGGCCAGTGAAAGACTCCTCTTCGTGGGGTTTTAAGATGATATTCAAGTTAAAGCTGTGACCTGCACTGAGTGATGTGCAATAACCAACCTTCCCGCCTCCTAAACTTTGAGTAGAAATCTGTTACACACAGAACCTTGTGCTTGTGGTAATTTGGGGGAAGTGAAGCAATCAGGCCTGAGTCCAGCGTGGGGTGGTGCAGGGAGGCAAAGACAGCGTGGAGGGTAAGAACGCAGAGGAAACCAGAGATAAGAGCAAAGGCTGCCTAGGAGAAATGTAGCTGTCTAAGATGCGAGGTATGGGCTATTTTTATTTAAATATCCAAGAGTAGGCCCAGCTCAGATCCCCGGAGGCCCAGGGATCTCCAGGGATCTGCCATCTGAGTTTTATTCGGGGCATATTCGGGATAACTGGGGACTCTGCAGCAGGCCCTTTGCAGCTAACCATTGGCCTGGTGTTGAGACAGAACTGTGTCCTTGGTGCTTTGGTAGAGAGCAGCCTTGAGCTTGACAGACTCTCAGAGCACGCCACAAAGTCAGAAGGAAGTTGTGCAAACAGGTCTGAAGTCAGCTTGACGGCTTTTGGGGTGTGGGGTTCCTCTGTTTGAAGCTGGGGTTTGCAGACAGAGCACCGAGGCACCTGTAGCTCTGAGAGAACTTTCTAGGGCTTTTCAGTCCAGCCAGTCCCCTGAGGTGCATGGACTTGAGGCAGCCTCAGGTGGTGAAGACAGGGAGTAGGGTGTGAGGAGGCTATCACAGTCCAGGGAGGTGTGAGGAGAAAAGCCATCAGCTCTGCCCTGGAGGCTCCACAAAAGCTCTGCCACAGACAGGACCTTTCAGCTGGGCCTTGAGGATAAAGAGGAGTCTGTTACAGGGCGATTGTTGAGAATGGGCTCCTTAGGCAGAAGCAGGAAAGTAAGGTAGAATCTCAAGAGGGCTGACACAGAGCTTCACTAGTGAACATGAGCTCTTTAATCTCTTTCCTCATGTATTTCTATTTCCTGTTAGAAACGAGAAATGTATTCAGATTTATGGTAATTGCATACCCTGCGCTCAGAATAGAAAAAGTCGTAGGCAGCGGCTGCAGGGCCGTCACTGCTGTGGGAACTTCTTGCTGTGAGAGATAAGAGTCTGTGGCTTCTGAGGAAGAAATCTGGACCCCGGAGCCTTCCGTTCCTCCCGGGGCAGCCCCAGGCTGTGGACACGTCACTGACCACGCAGTCACGTGGATGGGGGTTCAGCACCTGACTCAGGTACTTGGGGCCTCCGTGACCTTGGCCAAGTCATTTTTGCCTCTCTCAGCTTTAGCTTTCAAAGCCTGAAATAGGGATGCAGGCCTGCCCCCTGTTGCTCTGTCTCCCCAGGGCTGATCGCTTGGTCTGTCCCCCTGGCTGTTTGCCAGCTGGACTCCCGAGGCACTTTCTAACTTGGTCTGGAAGTGGCTTGGCTGCATGCCCCAAAGCACAAGGTCGCTTTGATCCCTCTTTTACTCAGCTGCCAACACGTCCCTTAAATAAGCAAGAACAGGCAGGCACACCCATCTTCCCTCCTTGTCGCTCAAGTTTCCCGGTGACTTCTCCCCAAGGGTCCACAGGCCCTGCTCCGTCAGTGGGACTGGATTCTCACGACCCTGGCTTCAGGGCAATGCACAGACAGGACCTGTCTCCTTTTCACCCCACGCCAAGCAGGGTAAAGCCCTCCCTTCTTTGGGATCCAGAAGACTTGGCAATGTCCAGGGCTTGGATTGGCATCCTGGCTTGGCTGTGATGCCTTGGGCCAGTTTACTAACCTCTCTGAGCCTCTGTTTCCTAATCATCGGTAGGAGATGGTGGTATCCACCTCCCAGAATTATAATGAGGAAGACATTAAATGGGATGGTATATAAGTGGCCGATTGTGACAACTGTATATTTGCACTTTGTCCCTGGTTCCCACCACAGAGTTCCTAAAACCCTTGGGACATTTGGGAGTGGCAAGAATGTTTTTAATAATACAAATGAATCTATACACAAAAACAGAGAAAACAAACTTATGGTCACCAAAGGGGACAGTGAAGTGGGACAGAGACAAATCAGGAGTATGGCATTATCAGATACAAACCACTATACATTGTGGGAGACAGGAAGAACAGAAGAAAAGCAGACCCCGGCAAGGGCCGCAAAAGAAGTTTGTAATTATTGATACACTGGATGCTATAAGGCATGAGACTCTTGGGACAAGTCCAGAGGGAACAGTTCATAATCTTGAAAACAAGATATGATCCTGGGGTCGGAAGACCGACCCCAGACTGTTCCTCAACTGGCATCTCAGAGTCACATGTTTTACTATCTGGTGGAAAATCTATAGATAAGAATGTTAGTCTTAGTTACCGATTTGTTATTGATTACCGTTTCCTAATTACTCAATGGTTAATGATCATTTTGTTCTTTGGCCCTGAAGGCCACGTGAGTTACAGTTTAACTCCCCGCATATTCTTTCATTCGTGGCTGAAAGTATAATAAAGCTGGCTGGGATACAGTCTCGGCACCTTCACCTTGGAGCGGTGTTGGTTCCCTGATCCTTGCTTTTCTCTGAATTCTTGTGTCTCGTTTCTCATTCTCTCGCCGTATCGCCCTTTCGGAAACCCTGCTTGTCGAGCTGGTCTCGACAATACAAAAAAAGATAAACAACAAGGATTTACTGTATGGCACAGGGAATTATACCCGTGCTCTACAGTTCAGTTCGGTTCAGTTCAGTCGCTCCGTCGTGTCCGACTTTTTATGACCCCATGGACTGCAGCACGCCAGGCCTCCCAGTCCATCACCAACTCCCGGAGTTTACCTTGTAATAATCTGTAACGGAATATAATGTGTAAAAAAAAAGCCAAACCCTAGTCATCATTCTGCACATCTGAAACAAGCACAATGTTGTGAATCAGCTCATCTCATTAAAAAGGTTGTCTTTTGTATGTAATGACTGCTGTCTGGGGTGCCTAAATAGCTTCCAGCAGAGGATGGTTGCTGAAAGACCAGAGCATGATTTAAAGGGTCTGAACGTTCAGCTTCTCCCTTAACCTCTGGGGAAGGCTGAAGGGCGGAAGACTGAGTTAACTACTGATGGCCAGTAATTTAGTGCCTGTGGAATGAGACCTCCATAAAATCCCCTGAACAGCAGAGTTCTGAGTGGGTGAGCACATTGAGGAGCCTGGTGGGTAGAGTGTCCAGACAGACCGCAGAAGCCCCCGGCCCCTCCCTCAGCCCTTCCTCCATGGACCTCGTCCATTTGTCTGATCCTGAGGTATATCTTTTTATAGTGAGCTGAGGGTCAGACACGACTGAGCGACTTCACTTTCACTTTTCACTTTCATGCATTGGAGAAGGAAATGGCAACCCACTCCAGTGTTCTTGCCTGGAGAATCCCAGGGACGGGGGAGCCTGGTGGGCTGCCGTCTCTGGGGTCACACAGAGTCGGACACGACTGAAGTGACTTAGCAGTGGCAGCAGCAACTAGTCAGTAAAGCACTTTCCTAAAGTCTAGGAGCCTCCCAGGTGGTGCTAGTGATAAAGAACCCGCCTGCCAAGATGTGAGGTGCAAGAGACGAGGGTTCGATTCTGGGCCGGGAAGATTCCCCAGAGGAGGAAATGGCAACCCACTCCAGTATTCTTGCCCGGGAAATCCCATGGACAGAGTCTGGCAGGCTATTGTGCATGGGGTCACAAAGAGTCAGACACGACCGAGCACATGGGTGCATGAGTTGTTCTGACAAATTCTTAAACTCGAGGAGGAGGTTGTGGGAGTCCCCCGAGCGTAGAGCCCAGTGCTCAGTACGCAGGAGATATGCCCCTTCAGACTATGCTAGAGCCTTCTGGAAAGCTTGTGCCTTTCAGAAGCACAGCCGAGAATACTGCTGCCTGGTTTACAAAGAACTTTCACTTGAGGTACCAAATTTGACAACAGATTTTGGGCTTTCCCCCATTCTGTTACTTCAGGGGGCAGCCCCGCGGGTCCCTGCTGGACTCAAGCAAGCATGTCCTGGAGAGGCTGAGCAATAGTCTGACCAGGCAGGCGATAAGGGGTACATTGTCTGAGAACTGGACAATGACCTTATTATCACCTTACGACTGACATTCTAAATAATGTTAGTGGTAAGATATTATTCCCTAAAGATACATCTGTTGACGTAAGTTCTAGGTACTTGGCTTTGTCCTTGTTGAGAGTTTTAATAATACATGTTGGCTTCCTATTAGCACCTTTTTATTATATATTCTTTAAAAGTATATCATTGTACATGCAAATTGATTCTGAGAACTCCCCATACACTCAGGCTCAGCTTTAACTCTCGTTTGGAAAATAAGTTCATACCGATTTGGAACTGGTCAAGTTCACTCTGGGAGGGGTTAATGTTGCTGTGTATTCCCATGTTTGGGCATTAGATTTGAAATAAGTAGAAGCACAGCAACCCCAAAGACTTAGAAACTGAACTTGAGTTTCTTCAATTCCTTCATTCCAAGTGGCTACTTAGAGCTTGTCTTTATGTTTAAAATTTAAAGCAGTAGAATGGAATACCAACTGTGAGGTGTAATATTTTCTTTTGATAGTGCAAATTTCAGTTTATACATGAAATATGTCAATTCTGTTGAGGCAGTCCAAGCTCAAGATGGAGAAGAATTTCCAGACACAGAGTATTTTAGAAGAGAAAGAATCTATTGATAACAAAAGGTAGTGAGGGGGCACTGCCGAGACAGCAGGCCGACTTCCTGACAGCCCAGGGAGGGCTCACCTCTTTCAAGGGCTTGAGGCCGGTTTTTATAGTCTCGAGACAAAGAAAACTCCTGTGGGGAAGGGTGGTGTTAAGTCATTGGTCAGAGCTCTCTTGGTGCCCACCTTGCCTTATGCGGGGATGGGAGCTGGCTGGTTAGGGACAGGATGGTTCGTGGCAGACGAAATGCCTCCTGACCACGGACGCTATGGAGCTTGGCTTATTCTGGAAATATTGCCCTACGACCTCAGAATAGGGCTTCACAGATTTCACTTTGCAATATTATTTTATTTCAGATTATTATAATGGAATACCTCCCTCATAGAGAGGGAAAAAAGGCAAAAACGGACCCACTCTGGGTGTCAAATATGGTAGGTGCACTCGTGCCAGGGAACCAGCTAGGCTGGGTCAGGTCTTTGCGGGAGCTGGATTGACCCCCGCCTTCCCACCCCAGAGCAGGACTGCCCAAGGGTCTGGGAGACTGAGCCGATGTGTTGTGTGACCTGAAAGAGGCAGCAGCTGGTATGACAAACGAGAGCACAGCCTTTGGAATCAAAGGAGAAGTTTACACAGCTGTGTGTCCTTGAGTGAGTTGCTGAACCTCGCTGAGCCTTTGTCATCATCTGTAAAATAAAGATGACCTAGCACCTACCTCCTGCTTTGGTTGAGACCATATGGCTAAATTCTGCCTGGCCTGCCTTTGGTGAACAGGGGTCAGTGGCCATTGCTCCTGATGTGATTTCCATACACTGAGGGCAGGCAGGGAAGGGAAAGACGGGAAGGGAAGAGACTGTGAGCATGGGTATTTCCAGCATGATCCGGGGTGGCTTTTCCAGAAGAACAGAGGCTCTGTTTAAGGGCTCAGGTCCAAATGCCAGAGTCTGGTTTCTCAAAAGAAGCTGGAAATGGGAAGTGAAATCCCTTATTTGAAACTGTTGGCTCAAATAATTTTAAAACACTGCCAGAGTCAAATAAAACATACTATGGGCTGAGTTTGATCCATGGCCCACTAGTTAGCGGGTCCCCAAACACAACAGGAAAGTTCTACTGCTCTGAGAAACACCAATGAAACCCTCCTCCGTTATCTTGGGTGCTGATCTCTGTCTTCGTCTTTCCTATTCTCAGTTTTATCTGTCACCCTGTCAGCTGTTGTCTCTGAAAGATGAGGACTCTAAAAATGTAACCACAATACCACTATCACTTAATACTTAATATCAGTTAATACTTCATCAGACACTCACTACATTGTCATTATTTCCCGTCGCCTCGCAGAGCTGTACTTCACAGTAAGTGTGTTTCCAAACCTTTTTTTTTATATCATGGCCCCCTTGTTTAAGACCTCCCTCCACCAATCAAAACGCTTCCCATCCCGCCCCATGAAATTTGAATACCACAGATGACTATATTTCTTTACATACTGCAGGCCTTTAGAGACCACATATCACTGTAATAGCTAAGATTTTTCCACTCCCTAAAGAAATGAGTGTTGCTGTCTTCGTGAGTGACTGCCTCCCTCTTCCTTCATTAAAAACACGTGCTATGGGAATTCCCTGGAGGTTCAGTGGCTAAGACTTGGGCTTTCGCTGTCGTGGGCCTGGTTTTGATCCCTGCTTTGGGATCTAACATCCCACAAGCCACACGGTGTGGCAAAACAAGCAAGCAGCCAAACACAACAGGAAAGCGGAAGCCAGACACGCTCCAATGGGCCGAGCATGGCATGGATCACACTGTAACCATCGGCCAATGCGCTATCCTAGAACCCGTCTAAGGCTTTCCTGCTCTCTCTCTCTGTTTTTAAAAGCAACTTTTTGTTTTTGAGGAAACATGCTCACGTGTCACGTTGCATCTCCTCACTCCGCCCCCCACCCCCCTCACCCCGTCTCCCTCTCCGTCTGCTGACTGCAGCCTGCTGGCATGGTTTAACATGGTTCTCAGCCTCCTGCATTTCCCGTTCCTTGCTGTCTGGATCCAGTCGAGGCTGGGTCAGTATGACAATGGATCCTTTTTCCTTTCTTTTGCAAGACGACTTCTCTTTTAAAATGAGCAGACACTGACGAGGAAGGCCTGGATCCATTAATTCACTGGGAATTTTTTTCCCTTTTAAGTAAACGTTTCTAAGAGTTAACGCCTCAAAGGGCTGGAAATTTTAGCATTTCTTAAGGGTTTATCCATTACACTCTCTGCAAAGATATTTTAAACTTGTTTAAAGCACAAAATCTCTAGTTAAAAGTTCAGTTCTGGTGGCTTTTGTAAAGTAGTAAGAGAATATATACTTGAAATTCACGCATTTCATAGCCTACTACAAACACAATGGGAAAGGCTGACCAGACAGAAAAAGGTGATCTTTCTGTTTTCTTTTCCTTCTTTGCTCTGTAAACAAGTACTTTCTAAGCAGCTATTACAGGTACTGGATCTGGTCTGAGGTACTTGGGATCCAGCACTTGGGAAGGACTGAGCTGGGGAGATCATGTTTGCAGAATGGACCCACCCCTTCCCTGCAGCTCAGTCACAAATTGTGTTTTCTCTTGCCCTGGATTTTTCTGTGGCGTGAACAACAACAACAACAAAAGCACAGCCTTGGCTGGGCCAGGGATGCTGGGGCACTCGTTGGGAAGAGTCCAGGCTGGGAATTCTGGAGGAAAACATGCCTCCTCTGATGACTCAGGAGACCTCACCCTGCCTCTGCCCCTGCTGCTCTGCAGGGGCTGCTCTGGACATGGCTCACCATCCCCTCTCCGGCCCTCGCCCACCACGTGGCTGAATTCAGCAGGATCAGGGACAGTGGTTCGTTGTGAGGACTGGCAGTCCCTGGCTCCTGTCCACCTACGTCCCTCCCATGCAAATGTTCTCCAAAAGATAGCCAAGTGGCTGCTGGAGACTGTGTTTTGTCCTTATTTCCACCATTTCTAACTTCCCATCCCTTCCCCATCTCAGATGCTGGACGTTACATCTGGCGGGCAGGTGGACTCCATCTCCGCTCCAGACAAGAGCAGCTTTGACTCTGGTCCTGCCCTCTCCAGCTCCTGCCCTCTGTTTACCAGTCACTTCTCCTTAAAATAGGATGTGAGGTGGCTCCCACCTGCCTCCCCAAGGGGAGGAGGCTGGAAAGGATTCTGCTGAGAAAACCCTCTAGAGAGGAGCTTTCAGAGCATCTTCAAGGTATTTCCAGGTGGGGAGATGAAAAGTTCCTTGAAGAGCCAATGTAAGCTTGAAGGGAAGTATTCCAGCAAAGCTGGTTGCAGTGAAATTTTCACCCAAGCCCAGATTGTGCAGGGCTGGGCTTAGCCAAAGACCTGCTTGCAATGCTAATCAAGCAGAATCCTTGAAGACTGGAAGGAGGAAATGTGAGAGACTCTGAGAGGGGCTAAGAACTGTGATCCGGCTTCCTGCCTGAGCTGGTGTCTCAGGATATCTGGTGGGGGCTCAAAACCAACTCTTTGAACACTTGGAATTATCAGAAGACCAATCGAGATCACGCATATGGAAGTGCTTTCGTCATCTGTAAAATGCTGCAGTCAAGGGCAGGCTCTTTTTCATTAACATGAATTTTTATCTTGACCTTGAAGGGTGAGAGTGGAGTAAAGAAGGCAGGAAGGGATGAAAGTATTATATGCCAAGGGCTTTCAAAATGTGGATCTTGTTTAATTTCTACAGTCTTTAAGTAGGAATTCTTATTCCATGATTTATCAGACTCAGGAAGTTCATTTTTTAGTTTACACATTCCAGAAACATCCTGGATTGGATGCTAGAATGAAGAAAACTGCCCAGACAAGATCTCCCAGGCTGTTCTTTGTACTCTTGTTCCATAAATACTTACTGAGTGCTTGCTTCCCAGTCATCTGACAAATGAGGACAGTGGTGTAACGCAGCCAAGTTCGCACCAGATGGGTGACCTTGGCCACGTCCCTTTATCCCCCTGCACTTTCATTTCTTTATGTGTGAAAATGAGGATAGTAAAATGGTCTTCCAAGTCTGCTGTGAGGAGTCCCTGAGAACCAGGCACATAGTAGGGACTTAATAAAGCCAGAGATGAGGAGTTTTCCTTTACGGTATAGATCTGGGATTCTTCCCTGATTGATAACACCCGCTAGGGGGGCATTTTGGAAATGGAGAGCAGCAATTTTTATTGTCCCAAGAACTGTGCATGCCGCTGGCGTGTCGGGGAGGGGGCCAGAATGCCTGAGCCCTGTTCCGGGTGGGGCGGTCCTGCAAAGCAAGGCACAAGGAAGAACTGTCTGCATCTCTCCAGGCTTTAAAACATCTCCCCGGGCTAAAGAACACAAATGCAATCAAGAATGCTTCAATAGTTTAAAGAACAAGTTTTTACAAGACGTTGCATGAAATCCCAGTAATTTAGGGAAAAAAAAGGGTTTTTACAGCGAGAGAGGCTTAAATAGAAGAAACATTCTGTCTTGAGATTATTGACCAATTCTCCCACTCAAGCACTAACCAGGCCCGCTCCAGCTTAGCTTCTGAGATCTGGTGCCTTCAGGGTGGTAAGACTATAACCAATTTCTCTCTTCAGTTCAGTTCAGTAGCTCAGTCATGTCCGACTCTTTGCGACCCCATGAATTGCAGCACGCCAGGCCTCCCTGTCCATCACCATCTCCCGGAGTTCACTCAGACTCACGTCCATCGAGTCAGTGATGCCATCCAGCCATCTCATCCTCTGTCATCCCCTTTTCCTCCTGCCCTCAATCCCTTCCAGCATCAGAGTCTTTTCCAATGAGTCAACTCTTCTCATGAGGTGGCCAAAGTACTGGAGCTTCAGCTTTAGCATCATTCCTTCCAAAGAAATCCCAGGGTTGATCTCCTTCAGAATGGACTGGTAGGATCTCCTTGCAGTCCAAGGGACTCTCAAGAGTCTTCTCCAACACCACAGTTCAAAAGCATCAATTCTTCAGAGCTCAGCTTTCTTCACAGTCCAACTCTCACATCCATACATGACCACTGGAAAAACCATAGCCTTGACTAGACAGACCTTAGTCGGCAAAGGAATGTCTCTGCTTTTCAATATTTCTCTCTTATAGGCATCCAACTCATCTTCTACCATCGAGTTTACAACTCCATATTTACTAGTTGAAGAGGGCTTACAACAGTCTGTAAAAGCAATCACTCCTCACATCTTTCTTGTCAGAAACTTAGAACAAAGCTGTATTAAATCAGTGGTGCTATGTGACACGCAGAACTCTCCCTAAATTTCATAACTAAAAATTTCCAAAATATTCAAAATTCTGGCTATTCAAAATAATTTAATATTTTCTTTTGTCCTAATGATAAGAGATTCGTGTTCTGAAAGTTACACATTAGATGTATTTATTTGGGGGTTGCTTATTGTTTTCCATTTTTATGATGATAGAGTTTTCGGTTGACCGCAAGGACTTTCTAAAGCCTCTAGCATTGTTGCTACTGGTTTTCTCCATCTAGATGCTACGTCCTGTCTTTCCTCCAAGGACACAGTCCCCAAGCCTGGCTGTGTGCCTCAGGAGGTACTGAACTTTCAGGGCAAGAGATATGTTTTCCGGGGTACTCTGCGCTGCCCTGTCGTAGGTCACACCGCAGGAATTATCTGGACGCCACTCTTGTAGAGAAGGCCCAGCTTCTCTGTGAGGCTGTCCTCCATTTGCCTTGACATAGTCAGCACACTTCAGCTCAGGTTACTTCCCTTTCTCTTATCACTTGTGAATAAGCTAGATCTGTTTACACTAACCCTGATGCTGGTTTTTAATTTAGGGTCCACTCAGCCTCTGGCTCTTCATTCTCTTGGGCTTCTTATGCCTTTTTGCATCAGGCATCGTGCCTTGTTCTTCTTTAAGACAAATTGATACATTATATGAATAAATAGGAGCCAGTGTCTCATGTCTGTCCCTTTACTACCTCATCTAATGTTGTCAGGCCAGAGCACCGACATACTGAAATCTGTGCTATTGAATTATGAATTATTTTCCTTTACGCTAAGGGTGGGAGCTTTCATATATACGTGCATATATATTAAAATCATGTATGTTGGTATGTTTTACTACCTAAAAACTTCAAGATAGTAAAGGGAACACGTTTTTAAAAAGACTTAAGCAAATTTAGCTTAAAAGAGAACTCTCCATAGCAACATGGATATGCCGGTTACGCAAATTTTGGATTCACTTTTTAAATAAAAAGGGAAGTCTCTTGTGTATGAGGGCTGGGAGCCTAGGACCTGGAAGATTCCAAATCACATCCAATCTGTGGGACTGAAGACTCCTATCACGGCCTGAAGTCTCCCCAGGTCAGGTCTGCACCCTGCTCTGCCTGCTGCCCTCTCCTGCTTCACTCCACCTCCCACCCACACCCCTCAGGGACAGGCTCCTCTCTGCTCACCCACAGAAAGGAGGGGCTTTCGAGACAGATCACGGGCCCTTCACATTTGGAACAAACAGACACAGTCCATCTCTGTCCTCTCACGAGGCTTGGTGAGTGATTGGTAGGGTTACAGGCAGCTCTTTCCATCATGTGTCCTGCATCACTGCTTTGGCACACTTTGAAGTCCAATCCCAAAGAAAGGCAACGCCAAAGAATGCTCAAACTACCGCACAATTGCACTCATCTCACACGCTAGGAAGTAATGCTCATAATTCTCCAAGCCAGGCTTCAACAGTACGTGAACTGTGAACTTCCAGAGGTTCAAGCTGGATTTAGAAAAGGCAAAGGAACAAGAGATCAAATTGTCAACATCCATTGGATCATTGAAAAAGCGAGAGAGTTCCAGAAAAACATCTACTTCCTTCTGCGTTATCGACTATGCCAAAGCCTTTGACTGTGTGGAAAACAACAAACTGCGGAAAATTCTGAAAGAGATGGGAATACCAGACCACCTCACCTGCCTCCTGGAAAATCTGTACGCAGGTCAAGAAGCAACAGTTAGAACTGGACATGGAACAACAGACTGGTTCCAAATCCAGAAAGGAGTACATCAAGGTGGTATACTGTCACCCTGCTTATTTAACTTATATGCAGAGTACATCATGTGAAATGCCGGGTTGGATGAAGCACAAGCTGGAATCAAGTTTGCTGGGAAAAATATCAATAACCTCAGGTATGCAGATGACACTACCCTTTTGGCAGAAAGTGAAGAAGAATTAAAGAGCCTCTTGATGAAACTGAAAGAAGAGAGTGAAAAAGTTGGCTTAAAAATCAACATTCAGAAAACTAAGATTATGGCATCTGGTCCCATCACTTCATGGCAAATAGATAGGGAAACAGTGGAAACAGTGTCAGACTTTATTTTTTTGGGCTCCAAAATCACTGCAGACGGTGATTGCAGCCATGAAATTAAAAGACACTTGCTCCTTGGAAGAAAAGTTATGACCAACCTAGACAGCATACTAAAAAGCAGAGACATTACTTTCCAACAAAGGTCCGTCTAGTCAAAGCTACGGTGTTTCTAGTAGTCATGTATGGATGCAAGAATTGGACTATAAGAAGGCCGAGTGCCAAAGAATTGATGTTTTTGAACTGTGGTCTTGGAGAAGACCCTTGAGAGTCCCTTGAACAGCAAGGAGCTCCTACCAGTCCATCCTAAAGGAAATCAGTCCTGAATATTCATTGGAAGGACTGCTGCTGAAGCTGAAACTCCAACACTTTGGCGACCTGATGTGAAGAACTGACTCATTTGAAGGCTCTGATGCTGGAAAGATTGAAGGCGGGAGAAGAAGGGGACAACACAGGATGAGATGGTTGGATGGCATCACCGACTCGATGGACATGAGTTTGAGTAAGCTCCAGGAGTTGATGATGGACAGGAAATCCTGGCGTGCTACAGTCCATGGGGTTGCAAAGAGTTGAACATGACTGAGTGACTGAACTGAACTGAAGTCGTACAACGGCTGAGGCAGGAAGGATGACTGCTGGGTGCTTCCTACCCATCAGTGTTCAGACGAACATGGTCCAGAGAAGAGCATCACATCCTGCCTATGTCACCAAGAGGCTGTTATGAGCACAGAAGCTAGATCTCAGCTCCCCTCTACTCCCTACTAGGCAGACTAATCACTCTGTACCTCTGTTTTCTCCATCTGTAAAATAGGTATAATCATGGCACCTACCTTGTAGGATTATTATAAAACTTTGATGAATTCATCCATGAATAGTGAGTAAGCATTATAGAATTGCTGGATACCCATGGCTTAATTGGAGAAGGAAATGGCAACCCACTCCAATATTCTTGCCTAGAGAATCCCAGGGATGGGGGAGCCTGGTGGGCTGCCATCTATGGGGTCGGACAGAGTTGGACACGACTGAAGCGACTTAGCAGCAGCAGCAGTAGCAGCAGCATGGCTTAATTAACATTTTCTTGAGATCAATTCTCTTAAAAAAAAAAAAAACAACTTGCGTAGCTCCAGTGTAAGAAGCAGTTCTCCACAACAGCAAGGATTGAATGTGCTAGCTATACATTTTTCACTTCTGAATAGCCACACAACTATTAGTGAAGTCGCCACTACGCACTTCACACCCTGGGATGGCAGATAGATCTGGTCCCTCCGATGCCCGCAGGGAAGGCCCGTTTCGAGTCCTCAGCCCCCAGAGCCCAGGCGGGGCAGACACTTCTGAGCAGTTCTTGGGTAACTTATCTGACACATGAGGTGGCGCAGTCCCGGGGCGTGTACAGGGCCCCTGCCTGCCTCTCCCTCCACTGCCTCTGGGTTCATCGCCTCTCTGCTGCCAAGGCGCTGCCAGGGAGACTGTGATTCTTTTTTTGCTGAAATCATGTGTTTTGGAGTTATTTGGCTTGTCTCACACCCGCCTCTAGTGGGGGTGGCTGTGGAAATCACGCTCTGGCAGATAATTGAAATTTCAAGTGAGCGAGGAGCCAGGAGGCTGCCTCTTCTTCTTAGGAGATGCAGTCATCAGCTGGAGGAGAGGGCCTAAGGGGGCTTGGGGCTTCAGCCTGGCCACCCTCCGCTCCACTTCTGCCTGCAGCTTGGTCTTGCCCCTGGCGAGGGGTGCTCCCTTCCCATCCAGCCTGCCCAGGGCCCTTTCAACCTCTCCTGATGAAAGCCCCTCTGTGGTTCTCAGGGCCTAACCAGCGGTTCTTGGGTTGAGGTCCCCAGAGCAGCTGCAGCATCACCCAGGAACAGGTTAAAAAAGTGCATTCTTTTTTTAAAAAATATTCATTTATTTATTTGGCTCCACTGGGTCTTAGTTGTGGCACACGAGATCTTCAGTTGTGGTGTGCAGGATCTAGTTCCCTGACCAGGAATCGAACCTGGGCTCCATGCGCTGGAAGTGAGGAGTCTTAGGCACTGGACCACCAGAGTCGTCCCCAGAAAGCAGCTTCTTGACTCCATTCCAGTTCTACTGACTCAGAGACTCGGGGATGGTACTCAAAACTCTGTGTTTATCAGCCTCCCCAGATGATTCTGATGCTTGTGAAAGGGGGAGAACGCCTGGCCTAGACAACATCCAGCCTCATCCGCTGGGCACGCAGCGCCCTTCCGGCCTGGCACTGGGCTCTCTGCCTGCAGCGTGGCAGCGTCTCTGCCCTGGACTCCAACCAGACTCGGGGCAGCTTCTGGGCTGGCGTTTACTCCTGTCCCTCCCGCGTCCTGGCGCCCCGCCTCTCTGCCTCAGCGGTCCCTCACAGGAGTGCTTAGCCTTGAAACTGGATCGCAGTGGAATGTGGCTGGCTCGCGGCCTGACGCGGAGCGATTCGGTGACGACTATTCATTGAATGACTGCTCCGTGCCAGGCGCTGTTTGAGTCACTGGGGTAAATCAATGAACAAAGCAAAGATCCCTGCCCTCATGGAGCCTATGTTCTACCCTGGAGAAATAAAGACCGCAAGCAGAAAAATCCACCGTAAATCAGGGAGGTCAGGGACGCAGACACTTGAGCGGGGACTTGAAGGAGGAAGGGCATCGCTTGTGGATATCCGGGGAGGACGGCCCTGAGATGCAGACGCCGAGTGGGAGCAGGGGCCCTCGGTAGGGGCAGGGGCACAGCTGGCTGCTGCAGCAAGGGTGCGAGGAGAGGGCGCCTGGCACAGAGGGCGTCAGAAAGGGCACAGATTTCATGGGCCTGCATGCTCAGATGCTCCGTCTTCTTTGTGACTTAGCGACCCCATGGACTGCAGCCCGCCAGGCTCCTCTGTCCATGGGGTTCTTCAGGCAAGAACACTGGAGGGTTGCCGTTTCCTGCTCCAGGGATCTTCCCGACCCCCAGGGATGGAATCCACAGAGCCCAGTGCAGATGGGTTGTTGACCACTAGCGCCACCTGGGGAGCCCTTCTTGGGCCTGGTAGGGCTTCAAATAGACTTAAGAGTTTTCTCTGAGTGCAAGGGGAGCTCTTTGGAATTTAGTTTTAAGCCGAAAAACGACATCAATCAGACTTATACAGACAGACCTCCTTTTACTGCCTTTTGCTTTTTTTTGTGCTTCCCAGATGCAATGTGGTTTACAAGTTGAAGGTTTGTGGCAAACGTGCGGTGAGCAAGTCTCTTGACGCCATTTTTCTGACAGCGTTTGCTTACCTCCTGACCCCGTGTCACATTTTGGTAATTCTCGAAATATTTCAGACTTTTTCACTGTTATTACATTTATTATGGTGACCTGTGATCTTTGATTTCACATTGCAAAAAGATTAGGACTCACTGGAGACTCAGATGATGATTAGTATTTTTTTAGTAATAAGGTACTTTTCATTAAGGTATGCACTTTGCTTTTTTTAGACATATGCATACTTAATAGACTTCAGACAAGAATACTGGAGTGGGCTGGCATTTCCCTCTCCAGGGAATCTTCCCAATCAGGGATTGAACCCAGATCTCCTGCATTACAGGTGGAGTCTTTACTGTCTGAGCCACCAAGCGCAATAGACTTCAAGATAGTGCAAACATAACTTTTATATGTACCAGAAAACCTTTTAAAAAGCTCATGTGACTCACTTTATTGGCATACTTGCTTTGTTGTGCCATCTGGAACCCAACTGGAGACATCTCTGAGGCCTGGCTGTGTTTGAAAAGACTCACCGTGGTCACCGTGTTGAATGAGTGCTGTGTAGGTTCCAGGGCAATGGCAGGCGGGCGCCTTAGACACTGCTGAAGATTCAAGTCAAAGATTGTGGCCCTAGGGCAAGAAGTTGTGGAACCCTGCGTCAATTTCGAGCGAAGCAGTAGGATTCTCTGACAGCTGGATCCGAGGAATGTGACCAGCAGTAGGAAGTCAGGGATGGCTCCAAGGTCGTGGTTGAGCTGATGGAAGATGAGGGTGAGTGCAAAGGGAGGCAGGGAAGGCTGTGAATGGGGTTTTGAGGGAAGATCTGAGCTACGGTTAGACACATTGAGTTTGTCTTCTAGGTAGTCAGGTGGAGCTGTTGAGTGGACGTTTAGAAAAAGAGGTCAGAGTTCAGCAAAGTGTTTGGAAGATGTGAACTTGGGAGTTGAAAGACAGCGAGACATTTAAAGCCTTCAGGCTGACAGCTCTACAGGAAGGAATGTTGGTAGAAAAGAAGCTGAGCCCTGGGCACCAGGGACGTTCAGAAGAGGGAAGGGAGAGCAGAGGAGGCTGAGAGGAGAGACCAGAGGTAAGGGGACGGGGAGAGCAGAGCATCGCGGGAGGTGGGGCATGCACAACGCCCGTCTGTCAAGGGGCAGATGGAGGAGGAGGAGTGTGGATCTGGCCGTGTGGACGGTGTTGACCGTGGCAGACCAGCTGGCAGAGGGCTGGGGCAAAAGCCTGACCGCAGTGGCCTCAAGGTGAAGAGGAGGACGGAGACCACAAACGTAGATAGCAGGTCCCTCGTGACCCTCACAGCAAAGAGGAAACAGAGAAGAGAGGCACTGGAGGTGGCGAGACAGGGTGCAGGTGGTGAGATCTAGGTAAAAAGTGGAAGTGAAAGTGAACGTCACTCAGTCGTGTCCAACTCTTTGCCACCCCCAGGACTATACAGTCCATGGAATTCTCAAGGCCAGAATACAGGAGTGGGTAGCCTTTCCCTTCTCCTGGGGATCTTCCCAACCCAGTGATCAAACCCAGGTCTCCCACATTGCAGGTGGATTCTTTACCAGCTGAGACACAAAGGAAGCCCACAAATCCTGGAGAGGGTAGCCTTTCCCTCCTCCAGAGGATCTTCCCAACCCAGGTATTGAACCAGGGTCTCCTGCCTTGCAGGCGGATTCTCTACCAACTGCTCTCAGGGAAACCATGAGATGTATGTACCGTGTGGGTATTTGCAAACTAGACATTCAGAGTTAGTGGTGATGGCACCCAGGGGAGGCAAGCACTGTGGCGGGTGTGTGTGTGTGTGGCCAGGGGCAGCGAGGAGGAGGCTCACTTTCACATCTCCATCAGCAGCTAACCGTCTCCTCACCTCGTATGCCCTGCACTGTCCCAGTAAAAACACTGGGCCAGCTCTGTAAACACAACAAATTCAGGAAATTTAGGGCAGAAGCTGGTCATGGCCACTTTTAACTGCTCCTCAGGCAATGGCTCAGAGGATAAAGAATCCTCCTGCAGTGCAGGTTTCTTCCCTGGGTTAGGGAGATCCCCTGGAGGAGGAAATGGCAACCCACTCCAGTGTTCTTGCCTGGAGAACTCCACGGACAGAGGAACCTGGCAGGCTCTAGTCCATGGGGTTGCAAGCTGCTGGACATGACTGAGCACAATTGTCCTGGCTCAGGTGATTCTATGAGTACCCCCATTAATCAAGAACCTTCTCTGCCTGCTAAACTGCTTCTCCTTCGAAGTCCAGTTCAGCTGAGAAACTTCTGTAGGTATTTTTGAGGCAGGAAAGTCAAGGGCACAGAGGAAGGGGTTAGGGGAGGGTGACCCTGGGAAGACACATGGCATTCTCTATTCTTCAGTAGCCAGGGACGCTCGGAAAATGACTGTTGTTAGGTTTAGAAACTGTGTCTGGGAGACCCTTTGGGGCTTTCTGATTCTGTAGGGTCTGTGCCCTTCATGGTCTTTGACTGAGTTATTTTATATCTCTGTAAGCTGTAGAAAACAGACAGTAAAGCAAATGATTCCTGTCCACATCGATGCGAGTGAATTTTGCTGTGGGGACGCAATTGATTTCTGTCACAGAGAAGGCGGATTTGCATACACCAACAAACTCATGGCAGTGCTCCTGATTGCCAATTCAAGTCTGCTCCTTGGGTTCTCCTTGAACCTGTTTTGATATCTTCCTTGTTCCCTCATGATTAATCAACTAAATCATATCTTTGACACAAATTCATTTTGCATTTGTATGAAAGTCATGATTTTGCCTGTTAAGAAGTGATCCTTTAACACTTGTTTAATTTGAAAATGATGGCTAGTGGTGGTAAGTAAGGAATGGGGATGGGAATAGAGACACAGCAAAGAAAGTATGTTTGGTTTCCAAGGGATAAAATCCTATACAAACGAGTCCAACTAAGGGGAGTTTAACTAGAAAGATCTAGGGTCCTCTTATGAAACCCGGGGGTAAGCAGAATGGCCAGGACTCATCTAAATTAGAAAGAGGGTAGGGGATTAAGTTTGGCTGCATATAACTGAGATAAAATACATAAGAAATAGAAGTATAAAATTCAGAAGCTCAGATCTAGAATGACAGCTTCTCAATGACATAAAAAACTCAGACTGCTATTTTTCTGCTCTGTCATCCTTCAGTTCAGTTCAGTTCAGTCGCTCAGTCGTGTCTGACTCTTTGCAACCCCATGAATCACAGCACGCCAGGCCTCCCTGTCCATCACCAACTCCCGGAGTTCACTCAGACTCACGTTCATCGAGTCAGTGATGCCATCCAGCCATCTCATCCTGGGTCGTCCCCTTTTCCTCCTGCCCCCAATCCCTCCCAGCATCAGAGTCTTTTCCAACGAGTCAACTCTTCGCATGAGGTGGCCCAAGTACTGGAGTTTCAGCTTTAGCATCATTCCTTCCAAAGAACACTGAGGGCTGATCTCCTTCAGAATGGACGGGTTGGATCTTGCATTCCAAGGGACTCTCAAGAGTCTTCTCCAACACCACAGTTAAAAAGCATCAATTCTTTGGCGCTCAGCTTTCTTCACAGTCCAACTCTCGCATCCATACATGACCACTGGAAAAACCATAGCCTTGACTAGACGGACCTTGGTTGGCAAAGTAATGTCTCTGCTTTTGAACATGCTATCTAGGTTGCTCATAACTTTCCTTCCAAGGAGTAAGTGTCTTTTAATTTCATGGCTGCAGTCACCATCTGTCATCCTTAGCATGCTTCCAACTGCAAAGTCATCTCAGTGTCTAATATGATTGCTGAAGCTCCAGCCAGTATTTCTGTATTCCAAGCACCTGGAGTGAGGAAGAGAAGGATTCCTTTTAAAGAAAAACTTCCAGCAAGACCCACATAACACTTCTCTTGACCACACAAGATTTCAGTTGGCCAGAAGTGAGTCGATGACCACACCTGAATTAGATACTCACACTGTGGTTTGTAGATGTAGTTTGGCTACTCTTGACAATTTGGAATGTTTAAAAAACATGAGCAGACATTTAAATACTATAAAGATTAGACATTTCTGGACTCTCTTAAAAAAAGACAAACTCAGAAAGTCTGACAACCCCCTTTTTTTAAAGCCCAGTTTGCTCCACCCCTTCGGGTTACTTGCAGGCTGTGTGACTTTGAGCTCCAGCTTTTCTGAGGGAGGAGTTGATGGGCCCAGGTCTCCTGGAATAGTGTCCACTCCTGGCCCAGCCCTGCCGGCCCCTCGGGTGGTTCTCCAGGTCTGGTTTGGTGCAGCCGGTCTGTTGCACATGAGACTTCATCTCCATTGGCACCCTGGGGAGTGTTGTCAGACAGCCTTAAGCTGCCAGAGCCTTAAGCTACCCTTTTCTGAGTATCTACTGAATGCCACAGCTATTGCACTCCAAACCCCATTTTACCAGTGTTTCTCTCAAAGGGTAGCACAGAGACTTCCTGGGGAATGTGTTTAAACTGTCCACTCCTAGCCCGGGTTCCAGAACGGCAGAATCAAGCTCTCTAGGTGGGACCAAGGACTCTGCATTTCAGCAGTCTCTCCAGGGCCTTCTGAACACTTCAGTTTGGGAGTGAGGGCATTACACAAGCCGCGTAGTTAGGAGTGGGAGCCTGAGTCTGCTCCCCGGGGCTGGCCAGGGGAGGCAGAGAGTGAGCAGAAGCTCTTTCATCAGGAGGCTGCTGGCCCCTACAGGGCTCTCTATCAAAGGCAGCTGGGGGCCACTGGGCATCTCCTGCCGCAGGGTTAACCCTGGGCTGCACAGAGGGATCTTCCCTTAACTGTCTATTTCACTTAGCAGCGGAGAAGGGGAGGCACAGACAGCGAGCCTGGGGAAGAGAGTGCTCACGCCAGCTTCCTCTCCTCCCTTCCACCCTGGGCCGAGCTCACTCTCTGAGGCTGTTTCCTCCCCTTTATGTGGCGGTTATTATCGTAATCGGTGATCCCGGTTTCATGCTGTCTAGATGCTATCAGCTTTCATGGTGTCTATCCCTCCTGCTTCTGCTATCATCACTTTCCTTTGCTGGGCGTGCTTTCCACAGGTGCAGTGCTCCAGGGTGGCCCAACGAGAGCCTGTATTGAGGACTTGATTGGAAACCATGGGGGAAAGAGGACATTCTTCTCCCTAGCTGGGAGCTGTGGGGATGTCACCTGGGCCAACTTGTCCCTTCAAAGGGCAGTTCTGCCTGGGAAGGGCGCCAGCGTGGGGGAAAGCAGGCCTGAGAGAAAAGAGGCTGAGGAAGCGTCAGATGACATCCTGTAAGCCCCCGCCTCAAAGCCAGGCCCACTCCAGCATGAGCGTGCTGACGGACTCCTGTCTCCTGCTCAAGTTAACCCGAGCCGATTTCCTCTTGTGAAGGGAGTGACAGAGGCCCCCCCCCCCCCATACAAGCAGCAGCCGTCAAGTCTGAAACCCGCATTTGCTGCTGAGTGTGGCGTGGCTGCCACGCACTCAGTGCTTGGGCACTGCTTTGGATCTCCTTTGGCTTTTTATGATTTGTCCTCAATATTAGCTCTTTTTCTCTTTATTATTTCACTCCTTAACTGCTCGACCGATGGTAACAGCTGGCAGAGTTAAATGTGTATGCAGGAAAAAGCTTTCATGTAAGTGACAATGCTTTCCTAATCGGCTGCCTGGAGTGCTGGGTTGGGAATCAGTGGGAAGCAGAGCAGGGTTTGATTAGCAATGTCTGCCACGGAGGCTGCACTCCACTGCGGGTGTGCATGCTACGTTCTCACCATGTGTGAATTAGTCCTTTTTTTAGTGTCAGTTGTTGCAAATCAATAAAAGGGAATTTTAGTGGTTGTGTGCCCCGTGATTTCTCAAGTTGGGGCCACTTCTCAGCCCAGTTCAGAAAGTGGAGCATGGGAAGATTTATGGCCGGAGGTGACCAAGGGAATTTGCAAAGAACTTGGGGGCAGTGGCCAGAAGTCACACTTAGTGTCTGCCACTTGCTGGGTGATTCTGTGCAATCACTTTCCCTCCCCTAGCACCAGTGACTGAACCTGCAGTGAGAGGGCTTTGAACCAGGAGGACTGGAGAGGTCTCGTGACTTGTGGGCAGGAGGCATGGCCGGAGCTGTCTTGCCTCCAGTCTTGATGCTCTGGTGACACTGACCTAGATGTCACTCTCCAAACACGTTGCTTTGCCCCTGTCCCTTTGAGGGCATTTGTCTCTCTGCTACCCTGACGCACTCCTCATCATCCCTCGGCACCCTGCTCAAACGTCCCTTCCTCCTCCTCGTCGTCCTCGGACAGAGGGGCTTGGAGCCTCTACTCAGCGTGCTGTGCTGTGAGTGGCCTGAAGGCAGGCCCAGGTCTGCTTCAGCTCGCGCTATAGAGCATGGCCCGTGACCCAGCGCAGAGCTAGTGTTCAGACAAGGTTTGTTGAATGAATTAGCAAATGACCTCTTTTCAGAGGCATGAAGTGCTGTGAAATTAAGGGAAAGGCAAGAATCCCCAGGAATCACATACTTTCTATAATTCTTCTCCCACCTTCTCCTCCCTTCTTTAGAATTTTCCTTTAGAATCTCCCGTAGCATTTCCAAGAAGAAAGGGCCTGTGACATCATTGTCGTCACCTTTGGAGGAGAAACTCTTGACTCACGGGATTGGCCTGGGCTGGCCAGGGCTTGTGTGGGAAGCCTCTGTCCTCACCTCCAAAGGCTGTGCAGCCAGGACTCTCCAAAGACTCCATCAGAGTCACTGTTTACATGCTAAAGCCTGTTTTTCTCTGAACTTCCTGCAAATTGAACTGGATGTGCTAAATACATAATGAATCTGCTAAACTCTTTAATGAACTTGCAGTACTTATTGATTTCCTCGTTGATTACACATAATTTGCTGAACTGATTTGGCTATGTGACTTGAAAGGCATTTGGGAGAGATCTCTGCAATTTGTTACTCCACGTGCCCTGGACTTTAAAATGAATACGGAATGACACATTAAAAGAAATCCCAGGGTTGTGATCCCAATTATCTTCGGTGGATGGTAACACATTCAGGGCAGCAACTTTTAAAACTGAGTTCTGATTATACACCAGGCCCTGTGTGAGCTGCTGGGGTTTCCCGGATGAATAGGAGTGCGTTTCTGATCTTGGTGTGCTTATGGTCTATGAAGTGGGGGTGGGGGGTAGACTGATGGGCCTTCAAGTGCTTACAGTTTAGAGAGTGGGAACACAGAGGAGGGGCATGTAAATTCACTTATGAAGGTCAAGGGCAACTTCAGAGAGAATTTGATCTTTGAGCTGTCTCTTAAAAATGGTGCAGGAGTTTCCAGACATGCCAGGTAGAGTAGATGTCTGCTGCTCTTGCCTGCTCAGCTTCCCTCCTGCCTTCTTTGATCACAGCATCCAGGTATTCTTTGAGAACTCACCTCCTGCATGCCACCTCCCATGAAGTCCTAGAGGAACCAGGTGTATGGCCCACCCCCAGCTCACAGCCAAGACCTTACTCCTGGAACTCCATTTCCCAAAGTATCTTACAAGGACAGAAGGCAGCTGGAACCAAGGCATCCCAAGATGGCCCTTGAAATTCTGCTCCTGAGATTCAGCCCTACCTGGATGGTCTCCTTCTCGAATCTCAGTCTCTGAGCTGCTCAATAGCCAGGCTTGGTTTCTGTAGTTCATAATCAAAAGGCCCTAAGTGACAAACTCGGCGTCAAGGGCCCTTGCCTCCACTCACTCTGGGGAAGAATTTCTCCTTCCTTCCTGGCAAGACCACGAGCCCACAGCTATGCCTCTTGTCAGGGCCACGTCCCCATGGCATATTTTCATCTCCAGCTCTGAGTGGTCCACTGAGCTGGGAACTTGAATATCCAACCGCTCCACTAACACGGCCACTCGGATAGCTAACACACAAAGCACCCACCCCTCAATCTCCACTGCCCTGCCCCCTAAACAGCCACTTCCTCCCCATCTAAGAAGACGACACAACATCTGCCTCTGCATTCAGCCCGTTGTCATCTGTCTCCTTGGCGCGCTTTCTACCTGCCCAGCCCCATCCACCTGCTGGTCGTCTTGGACCTACACTTCTTCCCTCACAAGTTCCATTTGAACCCATCCTTTTCTTTCTGTATTGATTCCTTTCTATATCAAGACATTCTCTCTCCTGGATCCTGTAATAGCTTCTTAAATTCAGTCTTAGACTCCTCAGTCCTATACGCCCTCTGCTTAACTACCTTCCAAGGCATCTTGTTGCGGTTGAGATACAATTCAAATCTCCCACTGTGGTCTTTTGGCACATCCTGCTCCACTTAAGCCCCTTCCCACAGCCCCATCCTCACCTCCTCCTCCTCCTCCTCCCTCATATCCAGCCCGCAGCTGACTGGCCTTCCTGTTCCTGGTACCCACGGAGCATCTCTGGGGCTTTGTGCTGGTGGGCCTCTCTGTCTGGGTGTGTTTATCCCCCGCTTTTACCTGGCGGCAGCTCCTCGTCACTCTGGCTCAGGGTCTCCGCTCAAAGGCCCTCTCCTTAGTGAAGTCCGCATTGGCCGCCCAGCCTCTCTCCCCGCGCCCCGCCACCGGCCACTCCAAGCAGGTCTGTACCCTTTTGTTTTTCATATTGCACTTTTTGCTGTCAGGTATTGCCTGGTTCCTTTGTTCACTTGTGTAATATCCATCTTCCCTACTGGAATGGGGGCCCCCGCAGAGCAATCTCTTGACTCTTCGGCCACTTCTGCATCGTTGTAACTCTGCACGTAGTGTGTGCTGGAATATTTGTGCCACGCAAGCGCAGGAGCGAGTGAGTGAACAGAAGAATGGAGAGCACGTGTCTCAGTGCTATCTTTGCACTCGCTGTCTCTCCTGCTAGTCCTCGAGGACAAGGACTGGGTCTGTTTTGACTCTCAGTATCCCCAGCACCCCAAAGATCGCTGGCACACAGTAGGTATTCAATGAATGTGTGTTGAAAAGATGCAGAAGTAAACGGCATTTGTAGCAGAGGGAACAAGAGAGGGAAAAATGTGGAGGGTTACTTAATTTCTGGCAAGCGGATTTACACACTCTCTTCTTGGATAAAGCACTGAGCACAGCTATTTACGGAGCAAGAATGTGTGCTCGCAAGCACACACACGCACTGCTTCAGGGAAAGGGTGAGGAACGGAGCTTCACACGCACTGCTTCAGGGAAACGGTGAGGAACGGAGCGTCATCTGATAAAACCTTTGCAATGAACTCTCCCTTCCCATCTAAAGCAATGCAATGGAAATTATTTCCAAGGATCAGAGTTCATTGGGGGGGGAGGGGGGCGGGGAGGGAAAAAAATGGTAGGAGGGGATGTTGAAATTTTGATAAACATCCAGACTTTTTATGATCATGGGTTAAAAGGGGCTTGATGTTCACCTAGGCCAGAAGTTCTCAAATGTTAGCAAACATTAGAATGGGGATCTTTTTTTTTTTTTGGTAATAACTAAATTTCCATCTTTTTCTTTCTTTCATTGAAGCATAGTTGATTTACAATGTTGTGTTCATTTGAAGTGTACAGAAAAGTGCTTCGGTTATACACACACACACACACATATTAGATTCTTTTCCATTATAAGTTATTATAAGATATTGAATATAGTTCCCTGTGCTATACAGTGGGTCCTTGTCACTTATCTATTTTATGTATAGCGGTATGTATCTGTTAATCCCAAACTCCTAGTTTATCCTTCCTCCACTTTTGTAAAGAATCCCCCTACAAAGGCAGGAGATGTAAAAGATGTGGGTTCAGTCCCTGGGTTGGGAAGATCCCCTGGAGGAGGGCATGGAAACCCACTCCAGTATTCTTGCCTGGAGAATCCCCATGGACAGAGGGGCCTGGTGGGCTACAGTCCACAGGGTCACAGAGTCAGACACAACTGAAGCAACGTAACCCTCAAACACACACCTCTTTGGTAAGCATGTGTGTTTTCTATGTCTGTAAGTCTATTTCCGTTTTTAAAATAAGTACATTTGTATCGTTTTTTTTAGGTTCCACAAGCGATTGATGTCATATAATGCCATTTGCAGCAACGTGGTTGTGTATACATATATCTATCTGTATATATATACATACAGTGGACTGTTACAACCATATATATATATGTATGTGTATATATATATATTCACATATAGAAACATATGTTATACCCTCTTTATCCATAGAATGGAGGTTTTACAAAAGGGGAAGATTCCTGGGGCCCATACCCAGAGATTCTTGTTCTGTAGATCTGGGCTAAAGTTTCAGTCTGTGAATCTGTATTTTGGCATTCACCCTCTGGTGATTTTTACATAGGTAGTCATCAGCCCCCAGGCCAGAGAAACCCTGAGCTAAACCAAACCCTATTTGATGTCTTGAAATCTCTCTGTAGCATCCCCTCTGGATGCCCTTCTTTCTATCTGTGATACCCTGGATGGAAACTCACTGCCTTTGGACGTCTAAGACCATAAGGAAGTTTTATTTCATGTGCATAGAATGCCATTTGAAGCAGAAGGTACAGCATACACAATAGCTTTTAAGAAGGGAAGTTGCTAAAGGGTGGTGCAACGTAGATGGAGCATTGGATGACAGGGAGATGTGCAAAGCCTGAAAGCTAAAATTGCAGGTTGAAGCCAGATCAGGAAGGCCTTGAATGCCCAAATGGTGGAGTTTGGGCATTATTATCAGACACTGGAGACCTGTTGAAGAGTTTTTATCAGAGAACACCAGCGCTGGTAAGGTATGATTGCTATGTGGCATGGCTCAATCCAGTATCCAGTTTCTTTCTCTCCCCTTCTTGTGGCTGTGCTTTATTATCAGATCTCATGTCACAAGATGGTTACAGCAGTTCCAGCCCTTCCACCTTCTCGCTAATCCTTCTCTAGGCAGGAGGAGGCACAGCATATTTTTAAAATTCACAGAAATAGACTAAAGGCATTTCATGGGCTCTAGGCAGGTCAGGGACCAGATGCCATGATCTTCATTTTCTGAATATTGAGCTATAAGCCAACTTTTTCGCTCTCCTCTTTCACTTTCATCAAGAGGCTTTTTAGTTCCTCTTCGCTTTCTGCCATAAGGGTGGTGTCATCTGCATATCTGAGGTTATTGATATTTCTCCCGGCAATCTTGATTCTAGCTTGTGCTTCCTCCAGCCCAGCGTTTCTCATGATGTACTCTGCATATAAGTTAAATAAGCAGAGTGACAATATACAGCCTTGACATACTCCTTTTCCTATTTGGAACCAGTCCGTTGTTCCATGTCCAGTTCTAACTGTTGCTTCCTGACCTGCATATAAGTTTCTCAAGAGGCAGATCACATGGTCCGGTATTCCCATCTCTTTCAGAATTTTCCACAGTTTATTGTGATCCACACAGTCAAAGGCTTTGGCATAGTCAATAAAGCAGAAATAGATGTTTTTCTGGAACTCTCTTGCTTTTTCGACGATCCAGTGGATGTTGGCAATTTGATCTCTGGTTCCTCTGCCTTTTCTAAAACTAGCTTGGACATCTGGAAGTTCAAGGTTCACATATTGCTGAAGCCTGGCTTGGAGAATTTTGAGCATTACTTTACTAGCGTGTGAGATGAGTGCAATTGTGCGGTAGTTTGAGCATTCTTTGGCATTGCCTTTCTTAGGGATTGGAATGAAAACTGACCTTTTCCAGTCCTGTGGCCACTGCTGAGTTTTCCAAATATGCTGGAATATTGAGTGCAGCACTTTCACAGCATCATCTTTCAGGATTTGAAACAACTCAACTGGAATTCCATCACCTCCACTAGCTTTGTTCGTAGTGATGCTTTCCAAGGCCCACTTGACTTCACATTCCAGGATGTCTGGCTCTAGGTGAGTGATCACACCATCGTGTTTATCTTGGTCGTGAAGATCTTTTCTGTATAGTTCTTCTGTGTATTCTTGCCACCTCTTCTTACTTTGCCAACACAGGTCCGTCTAGTCAAGGCTATGGTTTTTCCAGTGGTCATGTATGGATGCGAGAGTTGGACTGTGAAGAAAGCTGAGCGCCGAAGAATTGATGCTTTTGAACTGTGGTGTTGGAAAAGACTCTTGAGAGTCCCTTGGACTGCAAGGAGATCCAACCAGTCCATTCTGAAGGAGATCAACCCTGGGATTTCTTTGGAGGGAATGATGCTAAAGCTGAAACTCCAGTACTTGGGCCACCTCATGCGAAGAGTTGACTCATTGGAAAAGACTCTGATGCTGGGAGGGATTGGGGGCAGGAGGAAAAGGGGATGACAGAGGATGAGATGGCTGGATGGCATCACGGACTCGATGGACGTGAGTCTGAGTGAACTCCGGGAGTTGGTGATGGACAGGGAGGCCTGGCGTGCTGTGATTCATGGGGTCGCAAAGAGTCAGACACGACTGAGCGACTGAACTGAATGAAGCAGGTCAGGTGCCCATCTCTAACCCAGTCACCATATTAAGCAATATAGCATTGTGATTGGCCAGGCTCAAGTCACGTGTCTATGGAAGGGATAGGGTCAACTCTACTGGAAACACAGGGATTGCCTATGGAGGATGGGTGGTCCCCCAGAAGGAGATCTGATGAGTCAATTTAGAATGATTTATTCAATGTCTGCAGAGAACTGCCCTACTCTTTAGTGGTGTGTTGGGTGAGGTGGAAGTCCCTCTGTGCCTCAGGGAACCAGGGCCCCGGGGTAGGAGGGTGTAAGGTGGAGAAGGCAGAGTGGCAGAGGATGGAGGTTTTGAAGAGACAAACTTGAATGCATGATGCTTAGTGGGTCAGGTCCTGGCTCAGCCATTTACTTTGTGAGGGGCCGTGGGAACGTTATTCATTTCTCTGAACCTCATTCTTCATTGCTCAAGTGGTACATGAGATGTCTTCTTTAGAGAGCCGCTATAGGGAGTTGACGAATTTATATAGAGTCCCTCGCACAAAGTAACTACTCGATAACAATCAGCAATTACAATATTTCCTTGGCTCTATGAAAGCAGTGATTATAGATGAATCATTGATTTAATAGGCTTTTGGAGAGAGGAAAAAAAAAGATGAATCATTGATTTAATAGCTTTTGGGGGAGGGGAAAAACTGCCATATTAATGGCATGAAATTTCAGAAATGTTAAATTTGAAAAAAAAAAAGTTGCCCTTGGATTGAGGAAATGGACAGCGATGATCATGGTGGTGCTGGTGATGGCATTGATGATGACTGGGGGGGTAGGTGATCAGTGGCTGAGAAAACAGATTCGGAACACACAAACCCTGGTTTGGGCACTGACTAGCTGCCTGCTGTTGAGATATATAAACCATCAAAAGGACTCAACAAGTGGTAACTTGTTCTCCTTGCCCACTCGGTGCCTCAGTTTCCCTTTTCACTCTCTGTCCCATGACACATGATTTTTTATCTTCCTTACACATAGCTGTACTCACTTACTTTTCTACAATTTTTGAAAAATAATCAAGTTGCTTTGATAATTTAGGAAAATCTCTTCCAGAAAATTATAAAGAAAAAAGTCATCTAATTTCATGCCTGCCCCCTGGAGATGACTCTTCACTGCTTTATCGGATTTCCTTCTATGGTATTTTTCTGTGTATAAGGCTTTGTTGTGGTTGAAGACATAATCATCCGGTAATTTCAATTTTGTAGCCGATTCCCCTCTTGGTTATTACTGACTCTCCTTAAATAGAATTTTAATGACCGTAATATTTTTCATCATGTGTCTGGAATTGGTTGACTTAATTATTTCTATTTTTGAAAACTGAGTAGTTTCCAAGTTTTCACTGGTGTTAAGAACATAGGGATGAAAAAGTTCTGCCGAAACTTATTTCGTATTTCTGATAATATCGTAAGGAAACAATCTTGGATGTAGAAATATCGGGGGAAAAAGTTGGGACATGTTTTCAGTTCTTAGGAGCCAACGTGTTTTTCAAAATAATTTTATCACTGTAGCTATCTTGTAGCTATCTTGTATCTTGTAGCTATCTGTTTTAAATGTTTGACTTGTTCACAAATGTGAGTGCATGCAAAAACATACATGTGCATGCCTGTTTAGCGTTTGACATGAGTGTCCCCATAGACCACGGTCAATGGGTCTGTGCAACTGGGAAACAACCCTTCAAAACTCTGCCACCCCCAGCTCAGTGTTGAAAGGAGCCAAAGAAGCTGACATAGGATCTGATTGGCAGGGCCATTGCTGTCTCCAATTCTGGCTCAGACACTAGGTTTCAGCTCCAACTCTGGGGCTAAAATGAGATGTGGCTGCCAAGGCCAAAACCTTCTTTTCCCTCTCCAGGGTAAATTCCTTAGGGCTTAAGCGACTACTATCCTTCTATGCCCTCATGTCTGGGAAACTCTCTGCTGGGCCCTAGGCAGCTACCCTCACCAGGGAGATTTGCTCCTGGAACATCCCTCTCAGGATGCAGGAAAATACACTGGGGTGTGAGAATAAATATTAGAAGTTCTTATATTTTAAAAAACTTTTTTTTTTGGTGAAAATAATGCATGTTTATAAAGGTATATGCAGTACAAATCTACAGTTTAATGGCTTGTTCTAAAATGAACATCCATGCTGAGAGTTAAAAACTGGTCAGTGCCCCCAGAAGCCTACCCCTTTCAATGACACCCCTCTCCATCCTGCCAAGGTAACCCTTGTCCTAACCTTTATGATAATCAGTACATTAACATTCTTCAGACTTCTACTATCTAGCTATGCATTCCTAAACACTTCAGTTTAATTTTGCCTGCTTTGGAGTTTTCTATAAATAGTATGCAAATTATGTTTCCTCTTAAGTCTGACTTCTTTAGCTCAAAAATACTCTTTTAAGATTCATCCATGTTGTTCTGTAACATTTTTTGTCGGAAAATATTACTGAGCTGAATGAATATACCACGATTAATATAATCATTCCACCTGGGGTCTGCAAACTACAGCCCGTGGATCCAAATCCAACTGAAGGCCTGTTGTTTATAGATAAAGTTTTATTAGAACACAGCCCAGCCCATTCATTTACACACTGTCTATGGCTGTGTTCACTCTAAGGAGACTTGTGGCCGAGAGTATATGGCCCATGCTGTGTGCTTGCATGCTAAGTTGCTTCAGTCATGTCTGACTCTTTGTGATCCTATGGACTGTAGCCCTCTGGTCCCTCTATCCATGGGGATTCTCCAGGCAAGAATACTGGAGTGGGTTGCAATGCCCTTCTGCAGGGGATCTTCCCAACCCAGGGATTGAACCCACTTCTCTTAAGTCTCCTACATTGGCAGGCAGGTTCTTTACCACTAGTGCCACCTGGGAAGCCTGTATATGGCCCACAAAGCCTAAATACTTACTATATAGCCTTTTGGAAAAAAAAAAAAACAACGTTTGCTCACCCCTCCCTTCTACAGTTGATGCACAGTTGTTCTCCGGGTTAGGGTTATCACAATTTATGCACATTTTTCCTGGTATGTAGGTGCCCAAGATTTTCTGGGGTATATACTTTAGAGCAGAATTGTTGGTTCACACAGTATACATAAGCTCAAATTTTCTAGATAATGCTGCACTGTTCCAAAGCGGTTGTATTAATTTATATCCCTCACTTGTGTATAAGAGCTCTGGTTGTTTCACATCTCTGGACACTTGTATGGGTGGACTTTTTTTTTAAATGCAATATGAGCAGTTGTTAGTTATTATTACTGCTGCTCTTAAGGACCTTGCAGTCTAATGGGGACGAGCCATTGAGCAGTTATTGCTCGGCATGCAGAAAATGTATGTCATCTTTCCTGTCACAGTGACTCCTGTCTAATTTTTTTATTCATTTGGGAAATTGCAAATACAGCTTATGTTGGTCAGATCTAGTGCCTCTAGGATTTAGATGATGAGGGGCAAAGTGCTCTGAGACAACTCAAGGTAAGTTCCTCCTGAGAACATAAGATTGCCTCCCGCTTTTAGATAAAGATGCAATTAGCTAAGTGCACACTCTGGATTCAAATTCCTTCCTTGGTTGCTTCCCATTTATCGAGCAAGAACACCTCTGGATTTTGCTTCTGTTTTGCCTGGAAATAGTAGAGGAAGAGTCATTATTTAGCTTTTTTTTTTTTTTTTTGTCACTACCTGTGATTAGAGGTGTTTCAAAATAAATCAATGGGTCAGATATGCCTTTACAGTCTTATGGTTGATAGCCTCATTGTTTTTACTCCACCTTTATTATGCTGGACATAATTTTTGCCAATCTGATAGGTGTGGTTTAGTACTTTATATCTTAGTATTTGGGGCTTCCCAGGTGGCGCTAGTGGTAAGGAACCCTCCTGTTAATGCAGGAGATGCAAGAGATATGGGTTCTATCCCTGGATTAGGAAGATCCCCTGGAGGAGGGCATGGCAACCCACTCCAGTGTTCTTGCCTTGGAGAATCCCATGGACAGAGCCACATTTTCTCTCCTGTGAATTTCTTAGTCATTTTGTCCATTTTTCATCAGTTATTTGCTTTTTCCTTCTTGATTTATTGGAATTCTTTATCATATTCTGCTTATCACTCTTTTGTTGGTTATGTATTGCAAAAACATTTTCCTTGCCTTTGGCTAATCAAAGTTTCACTTTCTTGTTGGTCATTTTCACTCATAAATTTTAAATTTTAGTCAAACCAACTCCTTTCCTTTGTGGCTTGTGCTTTTTGTATATTAACCAAAAAATTTTTCCTATTCTCCTGTATTAGCCTCTAAATGTATGTCTGCAGGAGTTATGTACAGCATCTTAGTCCTTTAGACAGTTCTGTGGAGTGGGCCTTTGTGTTCCCAGTTCAGATGAGAAAGCGGTTCAGAGTCACTGACTTGTCAAAGGGGGCCCAGCTAATAAGACCATAGGGGAGTGCAATCTAGACCTGCCTGCCGCTCCTCAGGACATGACCTCTGGAGTCCTTCCAAGGATTCAAATAAATCCTTCTTCTTCCACAGACGGGAGAAGGGCACGCTGTTCAATTGCATGCCCTAGGAAGAGGAAGTTGAAGCCCCAGAAAGGAAAGTATGTTCAGGTACCCTGCCCAGCGCCTGACCAGGGAAGAGCACTCTACTTTTATGGGGCGGGTGGCCTCCAGGATACAGACCACGGAAATGCCCCTGTGGCCCGCTTCCTCCGGGTCTCAGAGCAGCTGGCCTGCATGCCAGCTTGGGCTTGCTTCCCACCCCGCAGGGCTGCTTTCAGGCCTCGGTCAGAAGCAGCCTGGCCTCGGGGGTCCCTGGGGCTCAGCTGTGGACAGCACACCCATTGTTTTTCCACGGCGGGCCTTTGAAAGTGGATGACTTCCAAAAGGTCCGCTGCTTTTTTCCAGAAGTGGGAGTCCTGCCTCTAGCCTGCTGTTTTAGGCAAGAAAGCTCACAGCAAGGTGTTCGCCATACTCCCGGCACCCACTTCACAGGCACTGCCCTGGGAGGATCCATTCAGGGTCATGACTCCGAGGGTGCAGACTCTGGGCCTACCTCTCAGTGGTTCCCCCAGGACACAGAGGTGAAGTCAGACATGTTTCCCACCCTGGACCCCTCTCTCCATGGCTTGTGAGTTGTAATGCAACCCCAGTCCAGAAGCGGCCAGGCCCCTTCATGGGGTTGCCTTTGACAATGGAGATCTAAAGGCAAAATTTACTCTGGGGCCCAGTATTCAAAGGAAGGAAAGTGTTAGTTGCTCAGTCATGTCCGACTCTTTGCGACCCCATGGACTGTAACCCTCCAGGCTCCTCTGTCCATGGATTCTCCAGGCAAGAATACAGGAGTGGGTTGCCATGACCTCCTCCAGGGGATCTTCCCTACCCAGGGATTGAACCTGGTTCTCCTGCATGGCAGGTGGATTCTTTATCATCTGAGCCACCAGCGAAGCCTGGCAACATTCAAATATTCCCCTCAGATCACAAAAGATGTCCCTCCTATGTGGGTATTTTACCCCTGAAGAAAAGAAGCCATTGTTTGGGCTTTATGCGCAGCATCTCACCAAGTTCCTACAACTGGCCCAATGGGGCCCCATTCTACAGATTATAAAACAGGGGTGCAAAGCAATTAGGCACCTTGACAACAAGGGCACACCGCTATAAACGGCAGATGCACGATGGTTCATTTGTTCGTTTGACACAGACTGTTGAGATCACACTATGTGCCAGGTGCTGTGATAGATCCATGCAGACTTCTGTGGGAATGGGCATCTTGGTAGAGAGAACAGCCAGAAAAAGGCCCCCAAAGTAGGAAAAAGCCTGGAGCTTGAGGAACACAGAGAAGGCCAGTGTGTCTGGATGAGGGGGCAGTGGAGTGAGGGTGAGGGCAAGGCATGCAGGGGACAAATCTCACAGGGCCCTAGAGGCCACAGGGATAGGAGATTTTATTTCAGGGCAGTGAGCACTCTATATGGAGAAGGCAATGGCAACCCGCTCCAGTACTCTTGCCTGGAAAACCCCATGGATGGAGGAGCCTGGTGGGCTGCAGTCCATGGGGTCGTGAAGAGTCGGACACGACTGAGTGACTTCACTTTCACTTTTCACTTTCATGCATTGGAGAAGGAAATGGCAACCCACTCCAGCGTTCTTGCCTGGAGGATCCCAGGGACAGAGGAGCCTGGTGGGCTGCCGTCTATGGGGTGGCACAGAGTCGGACATGACTGAAGCAACTTAACAGCAGCAGCAGAGCACTCTATCTAGGGGAGGGGTAGGATGTGATCTGCATTTTACAAGTAGTACTCTGGGTGCTCACTGGGGCTCGAGAAGGTGTGTCAGGCCAGGCCCAGGGCTGTGACTTTAGTTCAGGGTGAAGCTGGCGTTACAGGGCCGGAAGAGCAAGTGTAGATGGGTGAGGCAGAGACAGAACCCCTGTGTCTCCTAGGGTCTTTTTTTGAAAAAGTTGAGATATAATCTATATCCCATAAAATTTATCCTTTCTAAATTCACAATCAAGTGACTTTTAGTATAAGTCAAAGTTTGTGCAGCCGTCGTCACTGTCTAATTCTGAAAACTTCCATCATCCCCAGAAGATGCCCCATACCCGCTATTAGTCAGTCCCTCCTCTCCCTTTCTCCACTGCGTGGACATCACTAATCTCTAGGGACCAGTCTTGTTTGGACATTTAATGTGAATGAAATGATTCAGTAACTGGTCTTCTGTTGTTTCTGGCTTCTTTCACTTTCACAGTGGTTTTAGTTCATTTGTGGTAGCATGAATCAGAACTTCATTTCCTCTAACTGACAAATAATGTCCCATTCTAGGACATCCCACCTCTTGTTTATCCATCAGTTGATGAACATTTGGATTATTTCCACTTAGCTACTATGCATAACTTCTGAAGAACATCTATGTTCAAGTTTTTGTGTGGACATTAGGTTTTCATATGTATCTGGTGGTAAAAGTAGCGTCCAATGCTGTAAAAAAACATATTACACGTGAAATTGCAATGTTACGTCCGTGAATCAAGGTAAATTGGATGTGGTCAGGCAGGCAACGGCAAGAATGAACATCGACATCTTAAGACTCAGTGAACTAAAATGTATGGGAATGGGCAAATTTAATTCAGATGACAATTATGTCTCCTACTTTGGACAAGAACCCCTTAGAAGAAATACAGTAGCCCTCCTAGTCAACAAAACAGTCTGAAATGCAGTACTTGGGTGCAATCTCAAAAATGAAAGAATGATCTCAGTTCATTTCCAAGGCAAACTATTCAACATCACAATCATCCAACTCCATGCCCCGACCAATGATGCCAAAGAAGCTGAAGCTGATGGTTCTGTGAAGATCTAAACACCTTCTAGAACTAACACCGGAAAAGATGTCTTATTGTTCATAGAGGATTGGAATGCAGAAGTAGAAAGTCAAGAGATACTTGGAACAATAGGCAAGTTTGGCCTTGGAGTACCAAATGAAGCAGGGCAAAGGCTAACAGAGTTTAGTGAAGAGCACACACTGATCATGGGAAACGCCCTTCTCTAACAACCCAAGAGAGAACTCTACACATGGGCATCACGAGAAGGCTGATACTGAAATCAGATTGATTATATTCTTTGTAGCCAAAGATGGAGAACCTCTATACAGACAGCAAAAACAAGACCTGGAGCTGACTGTGGGTCAGATCATGAGCTCCTCATTGCAAACTTTAGGCTTAATTGAAGAAAGTAGGGAAAACCACTATGCCTTTCAGATATTACCTAAATCCAATCCCTTATGATTATACAGTGGAGATGATGAATCGATTTAAGGGATTAGATCTAGTAGGCAGAGTGTCTGAAGAACTATGGCCAGAGGCTCATAACAATGAACAGCAGGCAGTGACCAAAACCATCCCAAAGAAAAAGAAATGCAAAGTAGTTGTCTGAGAAGTCTTTACAAATAGCTGAGGAAAGAAGAGAAGTGAAAGGCAAGAGAGAAAGGGAAGGATATACCCAACTGAATGCAGAGTTCCAGAGAATAGCAAAGAGAGATAAGAAGCCCTTTTTTTATGAACAGTGCAAAGAAAAAGAGGGAAAAAATAGAAAGGGAAAGACTAGAGATACTTTAAGAAAATTGGAGATATCAAGGGAAGGTTTCATGCAAAGATGGGCCCAATAAAGGACAGAAATGGTAAGGATCTAACAGAAGCAGAAGATATTAAGAAGAAGTGGCAAGAATACACAGAAGAACTGTACAAAAAAGGTCTTAATGACCCAGATAACCATGATGATATGGTCATTCACCTAGAACCAGACATTCTGGAATGTGAAGTCAAGTGGGCCTTAAGAAGCATTACTAGAATCCAAGCTAGTGGAGGTGATGGAATTCCAGCTGAGCTATTTCAAATCCTAAAAGATGATGCTGTTAAACTACAGCACTCAATATGCCAGCAAATTTGGAATACTCAGCAGTGGCCACAGGACTGGAAAAGTCAGTTTTCATTCCAATCCCAAAGAAGAGCAATGCCAAAGAATGTTCAAACTATGGCACAGTTATGCTCATTTCACATGCTAACAAAGTTATATTCAAAGTCCTTCAAGTTAGGCTTCACCAGTATGTGGACAGAGAATTTCCAGATGTCCAAGCTGGGTTTAGAAAAGGCAGAAGAGCCAGAGATTGAACTGCCAACATTTCTTGGATCATAGAAAAAGCAAGGGAATTCCAGAGAAACATCTACTTCTGCTTCATTGACTATGCTAAAGCCTTTGACTGTATGGATCACAACAAACTGGGAAGATGGGAAGACCAGAACACCTTACCTTTCTCCTGAGAAATCTGTATGCAGATCAAGAAACAACAGTTACAACCTGACAGGGAACAACTGACTGGTTCAAAATTGGGAAAGAAGTACGAAACGTCTGTATATTGTCACCCTGCTTATTTAACTTCTATGCAGAGTACATCGTGAGAAACGCTGGGCTGGAAGAAGCACAAGCTGGAATCAAGATTGCTGGGAGAAATATCAATAACCTCAGATATGCAGATGACACCACCCTTATGGCAGAAAGTGAAGAAGAACTAAAAAGCTTCTTGATGAAAGTGAAAGAGGAGAGTGAAAAAGCTGGCTTAAAACTCAACATTCAGAAAGCTAAGACCATGGCATCTGGTCCCATCACTTCATGACAAATAGAAAGGGAAAACAGTAGAAGCAGTGCCTATTTTATTTTCTTGGGCTCTAAAATCACCATGAACAGTGATTGCAGCCATGAAATTAAAAGATGCTTGCCCCTTGGAAAGAAAACTACGACAAACTTAGTGTATTAAAAAGCAGAGGCATCACTTTACTGACAAAGGTCCATTTAGTCAAAGCTCTGGTTTTTCCAGTAGTCATGTACAGATGTGAGAGTTGGATTCATATAGAAGGCTGAGCACCAAAGAACTGCTTTGGAACTGTGGTGCTGGAGAAGACTCTTGAGAGTCCCTTGGACTGACTGCAAGGCCATCAAACCAGTCAGCCCTAAAGGAAATCAACCCTGAATATTCACTGGAAGGACTGATGCTGAAGCTGAAGCTACAATACTTTGGCCACCTGATGGGAAGAGCCAGTTCATTGGAAAAGACCCTGATGCTGGGAAAGATTGAAGGCAAAGGAGAAGAGGGCAACAGAGGATGAGATGGTTAGACAGCATTGCCAACTCAATGGACAAGAATTTGAGCGAACTCTGGGAGTTAGTGGAGGACAGAGGAGCCTGGCGTGTACAGTTCATTAGGTTGCAAAGAATCAGACACAATTTAGAGATTAAAGGGCAGCAACAGCCCCATTTTTAAATTGGCTTGTTTATACTTCTATTATTGTGTTGTAAGGACTCCTTTTATATTCTAAATACAAGTTTCTTATGAGATAGAAGACCTGCAAGTATTTTATCCTATTTGGGAGGTTGTCTCTTCACATTCTTGATAGTGTTTTTTAAAGCCTAAAAGTTTAGAATTTTAATGAAGACCAATTTACCTCTTTTTTGTTTTTATCCTTGTCTGTGCCTTCGGCGTTATGCCTAGGAAATCACTGCCTAGTCCAGTGTCAAAAATACTTATCGTTGTGTTATCCTCTAAGACCTTTATACCTTTATCACTTATATTCCGTTCTTTGCTCCACTTTGATTTAATTTTTGTATGTGGTGTGAAGTAGGGGTACAGCTTCATTCCTTTCCAGACAAATATCTAGTTGTCCCAGCACAGTCTGTTGAAAGGACCATTCTTTCCCCACAGCCCAGGGTCTTCAAAAGCACCTGATGAGAAACAGTTTAGGGAAGATGCTGCATGGGTGAAGGCTTCCCCAGGATAACCCATCTCATAGAGCTCCATCTAGTCCTGGGCCCTCCAGGGCTTCCTCAGTTCCTGGGAAGACAGCGCAGTTGTCTAGAGAAATCAGCTCAGAATTCAGTGAGCAATTCCTTGATGCTTCACAGACTCAGAATATGTGTTCAGAGATTGGGACAGGAAGACCCGCTGAGTCCAGCAACCTCCCTTTGCTGAGGAAATACACAAGTGTCAGAGAGGTGACTGGCGCAAGGTTGCAACCAGTTAGCTGTAGCTGGGCCCAGAGCAGCCTCACCACCCTCAGGATGGATCTCTGTGGGCACAGAAAAGGCCCTGCCTCCCCTGCAGACCTGGAGAGTCCCCGGGGCACAGGGATACCTTTGAAGACTGAGGAAATGAGCTGCTTCTTTGGCATAAACTCAGCGGGAAATAAAATATTGATCACTAATTCCAACATGAAACAATAACGATGGCTTTTAAAAAGGCCGAGGTTGAAGTACCCCCTCTCTCGAAGAACTCTGTGCTGCTGGTGCTACTGGGCTCCCTCACAAACAATCCTCTAGGTGGGGAGGTGCCAGGGGGTGGTAGAATCAAAGGTTTCCTAGGGAACAGGGCTTGGGAGGGGGGTCCTCAAGGACAAGGCTGTCATTGCCAGGAGGATATAGGGGCCAGGCAAAGGAGGCATGTTGGTGGATTGAACAGAAACGGCAAAGGCAGGCGCTTCTTTAGTGACGTCATTAGTCAGACTCAATTTGCTCTTCTGTTAAGTGCGGTGTGTCCACTGAGATGCTATTGGCTATGTGAGCAACATACCGAACAAAAGGGGCCTAAACATGCGGGTTTTAAAGTCCTCATTTGACAGGAAGTCTGCAGGTTAACAGTTCCAAGCTGGATGACCCAGCTCTGCTTGTCGGAACTTCCGGGCAGCCTCTCTGAGTCTTTCTTCTCATGCTTGCAAGATAGCAGTCCTGGTTCTCTAGTCTAGTAGGAGAAAGAAAAGGAAAGCGAAAGTGAAATCGCTCTGCTGTGTCTAACTCTTTGTGACCCCATGGACTATAGCCTGCCAGGCTCCTCTGTCCATGGGATTTTCCAGGCAAGAATACTGGAGTGGGTTGCCGTTTCCTTCTCCAGGGGATCTTCCCAACCCAGGGATCGAACCCAGGTGTCCCGCATTGCAGGCAGACTCCTTACTGTCTGAGACACCGGGGAAGCCCCTAGTAGGGGAAGACAGGTGGTTATCTAAAATGCACGCATGTGCGTGAACGTGACATGTGAAAAGTGCTATGAAAATGGACCGAGCAGAGTGGCAGAGAGTAACAGAGGGGCTCTGATTACACAGAGTGTCAGAGAAGAGGCCTCTGAAGGGCTCATACTTAGGCAAAGACCCAAAGGAAGAGAAGGAGCCAGATGCTGGAATGATTCAGGGAAGAGAGATCCTGGCAGGGCTGGAATCCAGGCGGAAGCCAGCTTCTCACCTCTGTAGCTTGTGCATCATGGACAGCACACAGCCAGGAACCCTGAATTTTAGTGCAGACAGCCAGTTCTAAACAGCTCATCCAGGGCCTTCAGAATTCAGAATGCGATAAACAGTCCAGGCGAGCAAGGAATCTCTGAGAACAGGGTCTCATGGAAATGCTGGTCCACCAGTCTCCTTGCTTCTCCTCTTGTCCTCCCACAGTTTAGTCTCCAGCCAGAAACCAGACAGTCGTGACACAAATGTCCATGAAATACGGTCATCCCTTTGCCCAAGGCCCTTCAATGGCCTCTCACTGCTCTAGAAGTAAACCCAGAGCCCATCCCATGACTGATAAGATTCTGCACCATCCAGCTTCTTGCGACTTCTTTGACCCCTTCTCTTACCACCCTCTTCTCATTCTCTCAATTCCAGCCTTCCTGGTCTACTTGCTGTTTCTGGAATCTGCCAAGACGCTGTTGCCTCAGGGCCTTTTCACATGCTCTTCCCTCTGCTTGGAACCTTCTTCCCCAAATGTCTACATAGCTTACTCCTCACTTCACCCAGGGCTCTGCTCCAAAGGCCCTGCTCAGAGTCTCTATCACCTTGCCCTGCTTTATATCATGGGGCTGTCTTTCTATCGTCAGCTTCATCAGAGCAAAGCCCTTGTGTCTGACTTCCCCAGTGTCTAGACAGTGCCTGGCACACGATAGGCATTTGATAAGTGTTTGTTAAGTGAATGAATGAATGAACACAGACCCACATGTGAGATCATACAGATATTTGATATCCCAAGTTATGGCTTCTGAGCAGAGTGGCCCTGTTCACAGCGACATCAAGAGAGGGGAGTGACAGGGAAAGAAAGATTGTGCACCTGGCTGGAACACTGTCCAGCTGAGTCATCACTGAGGCACCTTGGAAAATCATCAGGAGGGCAGGCTGGGCTGAAGAGGGGGACTTAGGAGTCATGGGTGTGACGAGGGTGACACAGATCACAGGTGCCTGCCCACAGAAGTGTGCAAGACAAAATGGGGGCCCAGCCTTGTGTGGACTGGAGGGTGGAAGAGGGGTGAAGAAAGAGCGGGCAGACAGGTCAATAAAAGGGGAGGAGAAAGATAAAAGAAATAATCACAAGGGATGCAGCTGAGAAGGGGCCATCATTTTCTATTTGTACTTTCCAAAATATATAGATAACTCACATAGCTCAATATTTTAAAAAAAAAAAGATGAGTAAAAGACTTAAATAGACACTTCTCCAAAGAAGGCACACAGTTGGCCAACGGGCATGTGAAAAGATAATCAGCATCACTCATTATTAGAGAAATGCAAATCAAACTTCAGTGAGGTGTTACCTCAGCAGTAGTGGCCATCACAAAATATCTGCAAATAATGAAAGCTGAAAAGAATGTGAAAAAATGGGAACCCTCTTACACTGTTGGCAGGAACGTAAATTGGTGCAGTCACTATGGAGAATAGTATGGAGGTTCCCTAAAACACTAAAAACAGAGTTAATATATGATCCAGCAATCCCATTCCAGGGCATATATCTGGAAATATACTTGTACCCCAATATTCAGAGCAGCATGATATATAATAGCCAAGCAACCTAAGTGTCCATCAAAAGATGAATGGAAAAGAAGATGTGATATATATATATAATCACGTCTTTATCTATCTATGTGGAATATTACGCAGCCATGAAAAAGAATGTCATACGGCCATTTGCAGCAACATGGGTACACCTAGAAGTTACTATACTAAGTGAGGTAAGTCAGAGAAAAAACAAGTATCATATAATATCACCTATATATGCAGTCTAAAAAATCATGCAGATGAAACTGTTTATAAAACAAATAGACTTATAGACACAGCAAACAAACCTAAGGTTCCCAAAAAGGAAAGTGATTGGGGGGAGGGATGAATTAGGAGTTTGGGATGAACAGATACATATTTCAGTTTATAAAACAGGTAAACAGGAACCCACTATATATCACAGAAAACTATATTCAATATCTTGTAATAACCTCTAATGGAAAAAAATATGAAAAAATACGTATAACTGAATCACTTTGCTGTGCACCTGAAACTGAGAGAGTCATTTCCTAGGCAGGTTGATAAGAAGTCTAGGGGTCCCCAAGGAGAGAGGGGTCTGGAATTCTCAAGGAGGAAGAAAGCACAAACTTTTTTCCTTCTCTACATTCCTTAGGATTATATAACAACAATGTATTCTGCCTGAGGACAGTCTCTGGATTAAACCTTCTGGCTAATTCTGTTATCTTAAAATGTGAATTATGGGAGTAGGTCTGGTGAGGTCTTTACAACCTCCAGACATTCTTCGGATTCACTGGAGAGTCTATAACTCCATTGCTAACACTAGCAAGCGGGTACTCTTTCTGCCCCCTTCTGATGCCCATGTCAGAAGCTTTCTCTGTCTCCTTTATACTTTAATAAAACTTTATTACACAAAAGCGCTGAGCGATCAAGCCTCGTCTCTGGCCCCGGATTGAATTCTTCTCCTCCGGGGGCCAAGAATCCTGGCGTCGTGATTCAACAACAACCTTTCAAAACTAACTCAATATTGTAAATTAATTACACTTAATTTTTTTTTAGGTGTTTTGTGGGGACATGCAGGAGTGAGAACTGAGCAGCAGTACTGCTTTCTGGAAGTGCATTTTTAAAGCCAATCGTTTCAGTTGGCCTTGGGAAAATAAACCAACGTTTCAAAAATAACCATGCTTTTCAAAACTAAAAGCAGACAAGTTATTCCCAATGTGGATTACTTCCAATCAGAGCAATGGAGTTTGGCTTTTTTCCCCAAGTCCTACATGAGGGCCTCACAAGTTATACTGGATCCACAGTGGGGCTGAATGCAGAACTTGCTCTGTTCAGTTCAGCTCAGTTCAGTCGCTCGGTCGTGTCCGACTCTTTGCGACCCCATGGACCGCAGCGCACAAGGCCTCCCTCCCTGTCCATCACCAACTCCTGGAGATTACTCAAACTCATGTCCATCGAGTTGGTGATGCCATCCAACCATCTCATCTTCTGTTGTCCCAGTCTCCTCTCTCCTTCAATCTTTCCCAGCATCAGCGTCTTTTCAAATGAATCAGTTATTTGTATCAGGTGGCCAGGTGGCCAAAGTATTGGAGTTTCAGCTTCAGCATCAGCCCTTCCAATGAATATTCAGGACTGACCTCCTTTAGGATAGACTGTTTGGATCTCCTTGCAGTCCAAGGGACTCTCAAGAGTCTTCTCCAACACCACAGTTCAAAAGCATCAGTTATTTGGCACTCAGCCTTCTTTATAGTCCAACTCTCACATCCAGAACTTGCTGCTAACACTTAAAAACTTGGAGAGTTTCCATAAAAACCCAATTTCTAGGTTCTTTAAAAACCAAGAGTACCTGAGAACACTGGCCTCTAATCCCCAGAAAGCATCAGTTGGCTGCTCTCTTTCATATTTACTCTTGAATACTTTGGTTAAGCGAATAACAATTCTTTTAAAGAAAACCCTATTATAGTGAAAACTTTCTACATACTAAGAAGTAGAGATGAGACTAATGTGAGGTACTTTGCCATATTATCACAAAATTTGACAGTTGTTAAGATCTTCCTTTCTTGTTTTCTCAATTTCTATCCCAACCTTTTTTTTTCTCTTTTTTTTCCAGGGGAGGGGAAGGTTGTATTATTTTAAATTAAATTCAAGACATCATGTGACTCCACCCATTAATACAACAATTTGACTTTCTAAGAGGTGAAGACCTTTAAAAATCCTAACCACAATGCCATTATCACACTCAGCAAAATTGGTAACAATTCCTTAATATCATCTAATATCCAAATTATGTTCCGTAAGACCCGCAGACTGCATTTGGTTGACATGTCTACTAAATTTCTTTTTATCTATAGTTCTTTTTCCCTCTTCTTCTTTTTTCCTTTGACACTTTTTTTTTTCCATTTGTTGAAGAAACTGGGTCATTTCTCTTGTAAAACTTAGCATATTCTAGGTTTAACTGTTTCCTCCTGCTGTATTTAACATCCTTGTCTATCTTTATATTTCCTCTAGACCAGTTATAGTTAGAGGCTTGGTTAGAGTCAGATTTATTCTTTCCTTTTTTTGCAAGTGCTACTCACTGGTTTGTTGCTGTTGTTCCGTTACTAAGTCATGTCAGATTCTTTGCGATCCCGTGGACTGCAGCACCCCAGGCTTCCCTCTCCTGCACTGCTTCTGGTGTTTCACGTCCATTGAGTCGGTGATGCCATCCAACCATCTCATCCTCTGCCACCTCCTTCTCCTCTTGCCCTCAATCTTTCCCAGCATCAGAGTCTTTTCCAAAGAGTCAGCTCTTCACATCAGGTGGCCAGAGTATTAGAGCTTCAGCTTCAGCATCAGTCCTTCCAATGAATATTCAGGGTTGATTTCCTTTAGGATTGACTGATTTGATCTCCTTGCAGTCCAAGGAAGAGATTCTCAAGAATCTCCCCGCTCCCCTCACCACCCCCCACCCCAGCACCACAATTCTAAAGCATCAATTCTTTGGCGCTCAGCCTGTTTTATCTCTTACATCCACACATGACTTCTGGAAAAATTATAGCTGTGACTATATGGACATTTGTCGGCAATGAAGTCTCTGCTTTTTAGTATGTTGTCTAGGTTTATCATGGCTTTCCTTCCAAGGAGCAAGTGTCTTTTAATACGGCTGCAGTCATCATCCACAGTGATTTTGGAGCCCAAGAAAATAAAATGTATCATTGCTTCCACTTTTTTCCCTTCTGTTTGCCATGAAGTGATGGGATCAGACGCCATGATCTTAGATTTTTGAATGTTGTTTCAAGCCAGCTGTTTCACTCTCCTCTTTCGCCACTCATCAGCAGCACTCTTTATTTCCTGTTGTTTTCTGTCGAGGCACCCAGAACATCTGCTTTCCACATTTTAGAGAATGATGAGCAAATTCAGATGTGTCCGTGAGTCTCAGCATGATAAAGTTCACCACCATACCACTGATGACCACTGTCTAGATCACGCATTCTTACTGGGCTGACAATGTCTCTGAGGAGGCAAAAAATTGTTCTTGGATGGGGGATTAAAAAAAAGTCTTTTTTTTTTCTTGTGTATAAAGCATAGAAGTACATATAGTACACAGTAGTATACAATACATTTGTAGTATTAAAATTTCATGGGAGAAGAGTTGATGATTAGGGAAAAAAGTCTCAAAAGACTCCTTGAGGAAGGTGATAATGAAAAGGAGGTTGGGAGACACTGGCATAGACGTATTATTTCATTAGGGATTGCAAATTGGTGATTATCTAATGCTATCATTTCTCAGCTATGATTCTCCTTTATGGAAAAAACTTGTGCTTGCTATCTGGTTTCCCTGAAATGCAATCCATGTAAACAAGGCAAGCAAATGCTTCAGTCTTATTCTTGATTCATCAATTTTAGGCATAAAGAGTTGATACTTAGCAGTTTCTAAAGGAAACCATGAGATTTTTAAAATATCATTTTGAATTTAGAGCTGTCATATATTTTGTGTGATTTTGCTGCTTGGCTATTTATAACAGCTTGTGCTGTGACCTTTTCGCTTGATCCATTTGACTGAATATAAAATCCTTGGCTCTTGTTTCTTTCTTGAAACTCCTTAAATACGTTACTGTTTAGAATTCTGACATAAAGTGGTTCTGATGATAATTTGTCTTCGAATTCTTTCCCTCTTATTAATTTGTTCATTTTGGTGGGACACCTAATGCAGTTTTCCTTTTAAAGTCCAAATGTTTAACTGGAGTGTGGCTTGGCATTGACCATTTAGCTTTGACCAGTTGCTTTTCCCAGATTATATAACTCAAGTATCTTTTGATCCCCCAGAAAAGCTTCTGAGATCACAGTTTTTGCTATTTGTTTTCTTGTGTTGCGCCCCTCCCCCCATTCAGAACTATTATACATGTGCTGAAGGTGAACATTCTATTCTATTTTCTATATCTATCACTTTATCTCAAATCTTTTTAAACTCCTCATTTCTGTTTCCTTTTTTTTTTTCCTCTTTTAACCTTATATTTCTCTAACAGCAATTTTCTGTGGTGTCTATCAATTTTATCTCTAATTCACTCCTGGCCTTTTCTAATTCTGTTTTATATCGGTCTTTCTTAATGGCTCTTTTTTCCCCCAGTTTTCTAGCTCATTTTGAAATTTTAGGTTATAGTTTTCCTCTCACCGGAACTAAATGTTTCTAATGTGTTGTTGCTTTTCATAGATATATTACTTTGTTAATTATCCTGTCTTTCTTATTCTTTAACCCCAGTCTTCCTCCACTTACTCATATTTAAATGGGATGGGTTTTCCTATATATTTTGGAGGAATTTCTGTTGTTAAAAGATGATTTTCAGAAACAGGTAAAACAATGACTCTAATACACATATATTTAAATATGAACATATCTTACAATTTTTAGTCCATTTCAACAAAGGAACAAGGAGGATGTTTTAACCCATTCAAAGGAAGAGTCAGAAAAGCACAAATATATGTGGGTAAAGGAGTGTTGAAATGAGTTCCAAATGAAGGCAAATTTTCTGCAAATCTGTGGAGGGCAATGAGACAGGACAGACTCCACGTGTCTACATGTAACAAACTACATACAGGACTCCCAGAGAATTAGCGTCTGATAAGGTATAGGGTGTGCTATAGAATCTGTATAATTTTCCAGTAAAACGTGAGATTATTTTCTACCCTGTGCAGAAGATGGGGTGGCCAGCTCTCCTGGCTACTCTGAACCATAGACTCCCCCTTAGTACAAAGAGTTTGCCTGCATGATGCTGAGAAGCTTGGCCAAATATGAGCCTGGCTTCCAGTTGCACTAGCTCATGCCTCAACAGGTAACCCCAGGCCCCTGTGCTAAGTCTGTGTTCCTGTTGAATGGGGGGAAAAAAAAAAAGCACAACATGAGAGTTCTGAGTTAAGTTTTCTTTGTGCAAAATGAGGACTATAGCCCAGGAGACAGCATTTCAGATAGCTCTGAGAAACTGCTCCAAAGAGGTGGGCGGGGAGGTCAGAATATATGTGATTTTAGAGAAGGGGGAGACCATGCAATCAAGCACATGATTTTTGCAGAAGGTTGCTGTTAGTCACAAGGAGCAGACGTCACCGTGAAGGACTTTAGTGCTTTTCTAGATACAAGGAGAAACAAGAATTGGCTCATAAAATCTCTTCCTGAAAATATCTAATTATCTAAAGACCCATTCTGCCAACTGTTTCCAGAGCACAGAGTGCCTCCTTTCTGCTCTCCACCCCGAACTCCTTTCAGGAGGTGTTGAAGATCAGCAACTTCAGCTGTACGTAATTTAATCCTTGCAGAGGTAGATGGTAAGTGCCAATTGTAGTTGGCACTCAAAAATAAAAATAAAAATAAAAATAAACCAAACCACAAAACGTACCTGTTCTAACCCACACTGTCAAACTATTTTCAGTAAGTCTTCATTTAACTCCCTTCTGTGATTTTCCATTTCCTCATGTCTCCTTTCTCCTCTTTCTTTAAAAGCGTCAGTCACCTTTTTCCCAGTTAAAGTTGAGCTCACTTTGTTTGTACCCGAGTTTCTGCCCTACTGCCCTGGTCTGGAAAAAAATCTTCCTTACTGCTTTTAACATGTGCCTGATGCTGATTTTCTTTGACACACCACACTTTTCTCTCTCTTCTGCTGCTGCCACAAGTTATTTAGAAATAGCAATACGTCAAGCTCCTCCCTCTTTATTTTCAGAGATCTGTATCCTCTGGCCACTTCCCCTACAAATATTTAGACTTTTTTTTTTTAACCTTTACTCACACACATTCTGCCTTGGGGCTATGGCACACTATTTCTCTGCAGTTTCCCTCCTGGGTAACTCTGTCTCTTTCCTGGCATTTTGGAGAGCCTCAAGTTTCCAGGTCATCCCAGACCCCCTCTATCCCTGTGCAGTGCAGAGTCTTGTAGGCCCATCCAAGTTCTCTGTCCTCCAGACAGACTGTTACTGGTGAAAGGTTCTTATAATAGATGGAATTCAGAAATGAGAAAGGGAGATCAAGTGAGGATTTACTTAAGCAGGAATATGCTCTCAAAGAAACAGTGGGCAGACAGATGGGTAGCTGCCCTGGGTTCCTTTGGCAAGCCAGTTATGAGGAGTATGCATGAAGAACCAGTGGCAAGAATACACAGAAGAATTATACAAAAAAGGTCTTAATATCCCAGATAACCAAGATGGTATGGTTGGACCTACCAGAAGCAGAAGACATTAAGAAGAGGTGGCAAGAATACACAGAAGAACTATACAAAAAAGATCTTCACAACCCAGATAATCATGATGCTATGATTACTCACCTAGAGCCAGACATCCTGGAATGCCAAGTCAAGTGGGCCTTATGAAGCATCACTACGAACAAGGCTAGTGAGGTGATGAAATTCCAGTTGAGCTATTTCAAATCCTGAAAGATGATGCTGTGAAAGTGCTGTATTCAGGCATGCTGGAGTGCGAAGTCAAGTGGGCCTTAGGAAGCACTGCTATGAACAAAGCTACTAGAGGCGATGGATTCCAGCTGAGCTATTTCAAATCCTAAGAGATGATGCTGTTAAAATGTTGCACTCAATATGTCAGCAAATTTGGAAAATTCATCTGTGGCCACAGGACTGGGAAAGGTCAGTTTTCACTACAATCCCAAAGGAGGGCAATGCCAAAGAATGTTCAAACTACTGCACAGCTGCACTCATTTCACATGCTAGTAAGGTAATGCTCAAAATTCTTCATGCTAGGTCTCAATAGTATGTGAACCGAGAACTTCCAGATGCACAAACTGGATTGAGAAAAAGCAGAGGAATCAGAGATCAAATTGCCAACATTCATTGGATCATAGAGAAAGCAAGGTAATTTCAGAAAAACGTCTGCTTCATTGACTACACTAAAGCCTTTGACTGTGTGGATCACAGCAAACTGGAAAATTCTTAAAGAGATGGGAGGATGAGACCACCTTACCTGTCTCCTGAGAAACCTGTATGCAGGTCAAGACGCAACAGTTAGAACAGGACAGGAAACAACAGACTGGTTCAAAATTGGGAAAGGAGTATGACAAGGCTGTCTGTTGTCACCCTGTTTATTTAACTTCTATGCAGAGTACATCATGAGAAATGCTGGGCTGGATGAATCACAAGCTGGAATCAAGATTGCCGGGAGAAATACAACAACCTCAGATATGCATATACCACTTCAGTGGCAGAAAGTGAAGAGGAACTAAAGAGCCTTTTGATGAGGATGAAAGAGGAGAGTGAAAAAACTGACTTGAAATTCAACATTCAAACAACTAAGATCATGATATCCAGTCCCACACTGCAAGGCAGACAGAAGGGGAAAAAGTGGAAACAGTGACAGATTTTATTTTCTTGGGCTCCAAAATCACGTGGATGGCGAATGCAGCTCTGAAATTAAAAGACTCTTGCTCTTTGGTAGGAAAGCTATGACCAGCCTAAACAGTGTATTAAAAAGCACCACTTTTTAATCACTTTGCTGGAAAATGTCCATATAGTCAAGGCTATGGTTCTTCCAGTAGTCATGTATGGATGTGAGAGTTGGACCAGAAAGAAGAATGAGCACCAACGAACTGATGCTTTTGAACTGCGGTGCTGGAGAAGACACTTGAGAATACCTTTAACAGCAAGGAAAGGAAATCAACCCTGAATATTCATTGGAAGGACTGATGCTGAAGTTGAGACTCCAATACTTTGTGGCACCTGATTTGAAGAGCTGACTCATTGGAAAAGACCCTGATGCTGGGAAAGATTGAAGGAGAGAGAAGGGGGCAACAGAGGATGAGATGGTTGGATGGCATCACCAACTCAAGGGACATGAGTTTGAACAAACTCAGGGAGATGGTGAAGGAGAGGGAAGCCTGCTGTGCTGCAGTCCCTGGGGTCACAGAGTAGGAGATACAGCCGAGTGGCTGAACAACAGCAACAGTACAGCATCCTAACCAACCACCTAATGCCACCATTCCAGTAGGAATTTTCTCTCTCTTGAGGCTATGGAAAGTGGCTGCTGCCGCTGCTGCTAAGTCACTTCAGTCGTGTCCGACTCTGTGCAACCCCATAGGTGGCAGCCCACCAGGCTCCCCGGTCCCTGGGATTCTCCAGACAAGAGCACTGGAGTGGGTGCCATTTCCTTCTCCAATGCATGAAAGTGAAACGGGAAAGGAGTCGCTCAGCGGTGTCCGACTCTTCGCGACCCCGTGGACTGCAGCCTGCCAGGCTCTGCCATTGGTGGAATTCTCCAGGCGAGAGTGCTGGAGGGGGGTGCCACTGTTGCTAGCCTGCAAAAGGGTGCAGGTCTCCTTTGAGCCAGCCCGCGAACAGTGTCTCCCACGCTAAGACACCTTGTTCTCCTCTCATTCATTCTCATGCCTGGAAATTCTTTTCCAACGGGAACATGGACCACAACAGGAAGTCATTTCTCTCTCTCTTTCTCTGTTCAGGTGTTATTTGGGGGGTGGAGGGGGGGTGGGTGGGAAGGAGGAATCTGTTTTTGTCTTTCTCTATATTGCCAACAGAGGATGAGATGGTTGGATGGCATCACCAAAGCGATGGACATGAGTTTGAGTAGGCTCCGGGAGTTGGTGATGGACAGGGGAGCCTGGCATGCTGCAGTCCATGGGGTCGTAAAGAGTCGGCCGTGACTGAGTGACTGAACTGAACCGATACTGCTTTCATTGCAGAAAAAAGAATGAGAGCCAATCCCTTCCTCAAGCACTTTACTGAGGCTTTCTTGAACCATCTAAACCTCAATTTCCTCATCTGTAAAATGGAAATAATATAAACACATCAAAAGACTTTGAGAAGATTAAGGATATGGACTGCCCTTAAGTAGTGCTTTTCAGTCTTTCCAGCTGGTCCTAAAAGTGAAACTTAAGTACATTTTCCAGGGTTTTGTTTGTATTTATGGAATAGTTTTACTTCTTTTTTTTTTTTTTTTAAAACAAAACAGATGTGTGTTCAAAATGTTTTAAAATTCCACTTTGAAGAAATACCCCTCCTCCACCCCAACCCTTGCTGGGTAGGGTGGGGAAGAAGAAAAGGAAAAAGAAGCCAGGAAATCAGTTGCTTTTCCTCCTGCTGCTGGCAGTCACTCTCCTCCCCTTCTGGGTCAGGAGAAAAAGGGAGAGAGAAAGAAAGAAAAGGCTTTCTATCCACGATTCAAATTAACCCCTTTTATGACCATATTTTCTTTCCTTCTGAATTGATATCTCCCCCTGCCACATGCTTTAGCCTTTGAAAAAACTGCCAGAAATGATTAGAACTGAGAACAAAAGGCCTGCAGCCTCTGAAAGGTAGAGACTGCACACGCTTAAATTCAATCACCTCTTTTATTATGCAAATACCCTCCCCCTTGGATTCCGCCTTCCCTGTGTGATTAAATGGAGACTCTTAGGGTAAATGGAGCACAGATGCAGAAATAAAGGGCCCACATTTCTCAAGTCCCATTCCCTCAGAAGCCAAATAACTCGCCTCTCCACAGTCTCTCTTGTTTTCTTTGGAAAGTGGTCCATATTCCCCAGAGGAAAGATAAATTTTTGAATCACTGTTCCCAGCCACGCGCTAAAACCAAAAACAAAACCCCAATTTTCTGGCTTCCTAGAGACTCTATCATCCAGGTTCAGATCTGGGTGATGTTTCCTACCTGATAGAGAAAAGAATGGTTCACATTTTTTTTTTTCTGAGCACTTCCTGTGTGCCCGGCCCAGTGCCAAGGCCGCTCTCTGACCATTATCTCTTTTCATCCTCCCAACAGCTATATGAGGTAGGCGGTTGCTTGGATTATGTAATTCTGCAGATAGACTCTCCCAGGTGAAGTCACTCAACTCGTTAGCCTCCAAAACCAGGACTGAAACCCACAGGCAGGGTCACGGAGTTGACACCGTGTGCCGTGCACAGAATCTCGTGGGCTTTGGGGTGAGGTGCAAGCCTGGGTTTTGTGTCCTGGACTCTAAGCTTCTGGGAAGCAGAGTCAGACATGAGGACTGGCTTCCTGCGCTCATAAGAAAAAGAATGGATGGATGGATGGATTCCAATCTAAGAGCAATGCAGGATGGCAGAGCAAAAAGGACATGGGTTTGGGGTTGGGCATCTGGGATCCAGTCTCTGCCATACTGGGGACTTGCTGTGTGGCCTCATGCAAATTATCTTGCCTCTCTGGGTCTCTCCTCAAATTCATTCATTAAGTGGCGTCAGAAACAGCTCCCTCTCAAGATCGTTCAGTTCACTTCAGTTCAGTTGCTGGGTCGTGTCCAGCTCTTTGTGACCCCATGGACTGAAGCATGCCAGGCCTCCCTGACAATCACCAACTCCCGGAGCTTACTCAAACTCATGTCCATCGAGTTGGTGATGCCATCCAACCATCTCATCCTCTGTCGTCCCCTTCTCCCGCCTTCAATCTTTCCCAGCATCAGGGTTTTTTCCAATGAGTCAGTTCTTCCTGTCAGGTGGCCCAAGTACTGGAGTTTCAGTTTCAGCATCAGTCCTTCCAATTAATACTCAGGACTCTTTTCCTTTAGTATGGATTGGTTGCAGACCAAGGGACTGTCAAGAGTCTTCTCCAACACCGCAGTTCATAAGCATCAATTCTTCAGTGCTCAGCTTTCTTTATAGCCCAACTCTCAAGACTGTGGGAAGCATTAATTAAACTAAACCATAGGAAGCTCTTTAAACTTAATATCATTTGTGTGTGTGTGTCTGTGTGCTGAGTCACTTCAGTTGTATCCAACTCTTTGCGACCCCATGGACTGTAGCCCACCAGGCTCCTCTGTCCATGGGATTCTTCAGGCAAGGATACTCGAGTAGGTAGCCATTCCCTTCTCCAAGTGATCTTCCCAACCCAGGGATGGAACCTGGTCTCCCACACTGCAGGCAGATTCTTTACCATCTGAGCCACAATTTTGTAGAAGGAGACAGCTCAATGTCCAAACCAAGATGACTGAGAACAGAAGAGGGTGCTGTTATCAATGATGCCCAGTCAACTGGAATGCAGGACCATTCTCCATCTCAGTGTTCAATTTATCAGCTGGCTTTCCTGAGAGCAGAAGAGAAACCCTTTGGAGGAGGACCTGTGGGAAGTGATATAAGGTCATTAACTCAGCCCTTCAGGCATCTGACTCTGAGTACTTTGCTCTGTCCTCCCCACTCCCCAGATCTCTGGACTCCTTCAAAGAGGAGAGCCCTTTTCATCCCGTTCTAGCAGCAGTTGGGATGACTGGCGCCGGGATTTTAAATTTCATTGGATCTCTTCCCCGCTGTGCAATCCGGGATAAGATGCGTAACCTCTCCAGGCCTCAGTTTTGTTCCCTACAAAACAGTGCGATGAACTCCCAAGGGCTTGAGCTGTATGAGGATTGGGTGCTTAGCGCGGCTGCTGGCACACAAAAGGCCTCCATAAACGGCCATTTCCCTCCTTACCTTTCCCGGAACCAGGGAGACTGTTTGAGTATTTACTGAAATCCAAGCACCACATGCATACGGGCTAAGTCACTCTAGTCGTGTGTGACTCATTGTGACCCTATGGCCCATAGCCCTCCAGGCTTCTCTGTTGCTGGAATTCTCAGGCTATAACACTGAAGTCAGTTGCTATGCCCTCCTCCAGGGGATCTTCCTGACTCAGGGACTGAGCCTGCATCTCCTTCATTGGTAGGCGGGTTCTTTACCACGAGCGTCACCTGGGAAGCCATCAAGCATCGCAGAGAACAATAAAAATTAGATCAAGTTGGTCATGTGCATGTGCGCTGAGGTGGTCAAAGCACTCTGTTACATTTAAGTGGTTACTGAACAGAAAAATACCTCTATGCATACGTATTGTTACTGGTGATAATGGTAAGTGGAGCAGGATCTATGAAGGCCCCCCTGCAATGCTCCCGAGCCTCCAGGGTGGGCCTGAAGCTGAGCACCACCCTCCTCCAGCTTCTGCATCCCTCTTCTCTGCCCTTGTCTTTTCACGCAGCTGTGCCCAGACGTTCAGTGGGGCTGGCCACCACCTCCCAGGGCAACGCTTACATCTTGGGGCTCAGAGTCAGCCCCCACTTCCCTCCCGTTGTGCAGGGTGATGACACGGATGTGATTCCACACTTCCTTAGTGGCCTGAGCCCCCAGGTGCCTACACAGGAGCCCGCTCAAACCGCAGCCAGCGCTGGCTCGCTCCCGTCACTCCCCACTGTTCCCCCGTTGCTTTCCCTGGAGTCACCTCATTAAAAACATATGATCTCAAGTCCTACTCTCTGAGGACCGGGCGCCCCAGGTGAGATGCTAACTGCTACAGGCTGAACATTTGTGTCCCCAACCCCTGAAAGTCACATTTGAAACTAATCCCCAACACGACGCTGTTAGGGAGGTGGGGCTTGTGCAGGGGTGATTAGGCCACGTGAGCAGAACCCTCAGCACTGGGATAAGGTCCCTTTCCAAAGAGAGAGCCAGCCCCCCTTTCAAGCTGGGAGGTTGTGAGGGTACAGTGCGGGGATGGCCCTCAGTGAGGAAGTGAGGCCCCACTAGACACGGGGCCCCCAGGGCCATGATTTCCACTCCCCAGCCTCCAGAAGGCTGAGAACTGAGTTTCCATCGTTTATGAGGCACCGGGTTGGTCTGTAATATTCCTGTTAGAGCAGCCCCAGGGACTGAGACAGGACCCACCCTTAGGTGCTGGTGTGTCTGCCCAAGGCTGTGTTGCTGCCCCCTCCCCAAGCATCCCCGCAAGCTCCTTGTACAAACCCCGTCAGGCAGCTCCTATTACTGCCTCACTGTACAAACAAGAAAGCCAGAGCTCACAGAGGCACACAGCAACTGAGTCATCATCCAAGGCAGAGTCCCTGGGACTCTGGACGCCCTGGGGCATGTGCCCTGACTGATTCTGTTCTGGGTCTGTTTCATTGATTTGATGTGAAGAGCCTCATTCAGCAGGGATTTCAAAGACACCCCTCCGAGGGGATGGGGCTGAAGGTGACTCTAGAGAGATCTATGGGTCATGAGAGATTGATGAAAGTGGGGGTCGGGGCCAGAGAAGAGCTCAGTCACTCCCTGGGGAAAGGTCGTCCGTGCTTTCATTATTGCTAGAGGCATGAAGAGGGGGTTCTCTGGTGGCTCAGGTGGTAAAGAATCTGCCTGCCAGGCAGGAGACCCAGGTTCAATCCCTGGCTGGGGAACATCCCCTGGAGAAGGGGATGGCTACCCACTCCAGTGTTCTTGCGTGGAGCCTCCCATGGACAGAGGCGCCTGGTGGGCTACAGAGTCGGACACGACTGAAGACTGAAGAATCATAACGGAGTCAGTTCTCTCAGCCGTCCTCTGTCTGCTTGACTCCTGGGGGGCCTCCTAGAACAAGAGGGGCAGGTAGAGGGTCATGGCTACGGCGGGGCAGCCACCGTGCTTGGAAACACCCAGGTCATTCTTTGAGGCCATTCTTCCTTTCCTTCCTTCCCTTTCTCTCTCTTTTTCGTTCTAGTCTTCATTTTTTAAAATATTTACTAGTTGTATTTTTTAGATTCCCTATATAAGTGAGATCTTTTGTCTTTCTCTGTCTTATTCACTTTGCATAATACCCTCCAAATCCATCCACACTGTTGCAAATGGCAAACTTTCATTCTCTTTTATGGCTGAGTAGCAGTTCCTTGTATATGTACACCACATCTTTATCCATTCATCTGTTGATGGACACTTAGTTGCTTCCATATCTTGGCAACTGTAAATGAAGCTGCTATGAACTTTGGGAAGCAGGTATGTATTCAAATTAGACTTCTTTTTTTTTTCCTGACATATGCCTAGGAGTGAAAGTGCTGGATCATATGATGACTCTATTTTTGGTTTTTTGAGAAACCTCCATGCTGTTTTTCACATTGGCTGTACCAATTTGCATTCCCACCAACAGTGGAGGTGGGAGGTGCATTTCTGATGCACGGGGTCAGCCAACCTGGCTCTTTCTCTAAACTGTAGCATCTCCAGAACGGGGGTCTCTGGTCTTTGACAGCTGCAGATCTTGGGGAGACCTAGGCAGTCCCCCGGCTCTATGCACATGGGGCACTCTCCTTTCCACCATCTGATTCGCATCTCCAAGATGGGACTTCTGGTGGGACTTCACCAAGGACAAGCCTTTCATTGCAGCTTTTGCTAAGGAATTTAGGACCAGATTACCAGGAAGCATCGTTTCCCAACTGGACAAATTCCAAGATGGAAAGTGTGTTTTTAAAACTCAGGAGGTAATGAGATCCTGGAAGCATTCAGGAGAGAGGATGGAGCAGTGTGGATGATGGCAAGCTGCTCTGCACCCTGTCTGTGGGAGGGGCGCAGACACCGCCTCCAGTCCGAGCCTGGCTCCTGCTCCTGTGGACCTTGACCCCCAGGGGAGTCACATGACCTTTCTGCTCCTCAGTTTCCTCATCTATGAAAGGAGGATGATTGGTTCCTATTGCATAGGTTTGATGTGGGGGCTGAACAGCAGTGTACCCAGAGCATTGGCGCCTAAGGGCTGTGTAGACAGTAGCAGAGCAAAGGGACCGGCAGGCATCAGGCCATGAAAGGTCAAAGGGGGAGGAGGCAGGCATAGGAACAAGGTAAAGGTTTTAAAAGTTACCTTTAGATTTTCAGTTCTTAAAAAGACAATTATTGTCTGTGTTGGGGAAGGTGTAGACCCTTACTGCTAGAGTGAAATACCCTTCCGGAGGACAAGCCATGAGGTCTTTGTGGGATTTGGGGCAAGGGGGTCAGCCGTTCTAGGTCTCAATTTATTGTGTGAAAAATGAGGCTAATAATAAAATTTATCTTATAGAGTTGATAAGAGGCTAAAATGGGATAATGAATAAACTGTGCTTATCATGTACATCAAAATAAATGCTAAATACAGCTGGCCCTGGTGGCTCAGACGGTAAAGCGTCTGTCTACAATGCGGGAGACCTGGGTTCGATCCCTGGGTCGGGAAGATCTGCTGCAGAAGGAAATGGCAGCCCACTCCAGTACTACTGCCTGGAAAATCCCATGGACAGAGGAGCCTGGTAGGCTACAGTCCATGGGGTCACAAAGAGTTGGACATGACTGAGTGACTTCACTTTCCTTTCCTTTCCTTTTGATCATCACCACCAAAAATTTAAATGCTCCTAGGACCTAACTCATCTCACTTATAGGAACCTCTATCAGAGAAACAATGGCATAACAATATAAATCTTTGCACAAGAGTATTCAGGACAGAATTTTTTATTTTTTCGGTAGTAGCAAAAATGTGGAAATAACAGAAATGTCTATCAACAGAGGAATGATTAATAAATTATAGGAACTGCTGCTTCAGACTTCCATGAAGCTCTTAGCAAGAATGAGGAGAGCTATAAATATTATCTAAAAAATGAGAAAATTTTAAGGGGAAAAATGAAATTGTAGGAGAATATGTGTAATTCCTTTGTACAAAGTCAAACCAAATATACTTATGTGCTAAATCACTTCACTTGTGTGTCGGTCTTTGCAACCCTATGGCCCATAGCCCACCAGACTCCTCTGTCCATGCGGTTCTCCAGGCAAGCACACTGGAGTGGGTTGCCATGCCCACCTCCAGGGGATCTTTCCAACCCAGGGATCGAATCTGCATCTCCTAAGTCTCCTGCATTGGCAGGTGGGTTCCACACTAGTGCCAGCTGGGGAGGCTGAGACAGTTACAGTCAATGGCATACCATGCAAGGTCCAGACGAAAGTGAAGGCCACTCACTGGTGTCCAGCTCTTTGCGACCCCATGGACTATATGGAATTCTCTAGGCCAGAATACTGGAGTGGGTAGCCTTTCCCTTCTCCAGGGGATCTGCTGCAATCTTCCAGCAGATTCTTTACCAGCTGAGCCATAGGAGGGAAGCCCAAGAATACTGGAGTGGGAGCCTATCCCTTCTTCAGCGGATCTTCCCCGCTCAGGAACCGAACTGCGGTCTCCTGCACCGCAGGCTGCTGCTTCATCAACTAATGTCAGGGACGCCCCCACGAGTACAGGTCAGTACCAGGCAGTTACCTCCCACCCCCACCCCCGAGGAAAGCAGGGCTGGGGCTGGGATTAGAAGGAAGGCAGCGATCGCTGTACGCCCTCCTGTGTCATCCTAGTTTGTGCTTACGAACAAGCACTATTCTGGTAGTGAAAAGAAAGAGCTTCTTAGGTCAGAGAGGTTGAGGCAGAAAACACGGCTGGAGGAGGAGGCGTGCCGGGGGAACCTGCCGGAGCGGGGATGCGGGTGGGAAAGGCTGGAGGAGGCAGCTGCGTGCCGGGAATAGAGCTCCCTGCGGGGCTCCAGGAGCCTCATCACTCCACTCACGCTGCAAGCTCTGCAGACCCACGTTCTCCAGAACCCCCGCGCCGCAGCGCTCCTGCGGACGTCTGCTGCGGGCGTCCAGCGACGGTCCGGTCCCCTTGCACCCGGGGTCAGAAGGCGCGCTCGTCCGCTCGCCGCGAAGGCAGGCGGCTGAGCGGAGGGTCTGCGGCGGGGAGCGCCCTGCCCCCCTTCGCCCTGCCGGTCCCGGGTCCCCGGCAAGTGCCTGAAAGGCTGCCGTTTCACCCGCGAGGGGTGGCCCCGGAGTCACAGTTCCCTGACAGGGTGCTGTGAGAGTAAGCGAGGTGGCGATAGGGGGAAACGGATGCTCAGCGACTGAGCCCCCCATCTGTCACAGCGGATCCTGGGGGGTCGAGTGCATTTAAACGACGACACGCCCTCACGCCCAGCTCCCTGCCGAACCGCGTGTCACTGCCGGGCATCGACCATGTCCCCGTCCCCTCGCTCCCCTCCTCCAACTCCCGCACCTCCAAAGCCATGAAAACACTTCCGTGTACTCCTCAGTCCTGAGAACAACCGGTCTCAGTCCCGGCTGCACTCAGAACCCAAGGTCTGGGGAGCCTAAAACGCCGGTTCCCAGGCCATCTCTGAACGTTGGGATGTGATCGGCTTGGATGGGGCCTGAGCAGTGGGACTTGGGAAAGGCTCTTCAGATGATGCTGCGGTGAAGGCAAGGGGAGAGACCCTGTCCTCCCCCCAGACTGGGGTGCCCTCTTAATGCACAGTTTCAAGGATGGGAGCTCCGCATGTGCTGCCTTTTGGCACCCTCTCCCCACAAACCCGCACCCCAACCACACCCCCCCCCCCCAACTCTCAGACTTGAAAGCTACTGCCCACAGCTGGTCCAGGCAGCTTTCTGTCCAAGCTTCCCCTCTTCCTCCCTCCATTTTTATTGTCAGGCTCTACTCAGCCTGGGGTTTCTTTGTTTTGCTTTCCCCGTTGTCCGGATTTTGCCTTGCAAAGGAGCTCCGGGAAGCGGGAGCAAAATCCCATCTCAGCTTCTTTTTCAGAAACGGCACCCTCTTCCTCAGGTCACCATCGCTGGACTTACAGATGTGAGTCACCCTGCTGGTGAGAAGGCTGCTGGAGGAAAACTTTCTTTCCCATTTCAGCTGTCTGCACCCACGCCGCCCAGCCGGAAAGCTGCACAGCCCCTTCTCTTGCTGCACCTGAAATGGTTCCACGGGAGGGGGGGCGGGGGGGGGGAGGGTTCCCAGCAGCGCCCCCCTCCTACCTTCTGGACCGAAATTATTATTCAGAGTTTGGCATCCTTTGGAATTTGAATAGAATCTCCATCTTCATCTCTATTTTTAGCTTTTTCTTATCAAAAGCACTGTTCTCTCCTGCTACCATCTTTCTTGGAGACTGCACATGATTAAAATACATTTTCATTATAAACGGGAATAAGACGAAAGAACTTGTTCTTGATTGCAATCACACAGGATGAAATGATTTCCTGGTCCCTGGAAACTAGCTGGGACGACTCCCCTGGACTAGCCATGCTCGCTGAGCTGCCTCGGGACACACTGTAAATTCGGGCCTGCTGGTCTGTCTTTTCTATTTGCTTTCCTGCAGAGAGATAAAAGGACAGGGGAAGGAAAGTCATGACTTCAGGCTTTCCATTTATCCATTTTAAGCTTCACAGCAAGACTGTAACGTAGGTTTTATTGTCTCCATTTTACAGATGAGAGTACTGAGGCTCAGAGAGGGGATCTGGCTGATGCTACACAGACAAAAGCAGTAAGTGGCCGAGTGAGGGTGTGGCTGCTGTTCCTCCCCTGGACAAACACTGCGGAGGGCCTGCCTGCTCTCAGGATGAAGCCGGCACTCCGTCACTGGGTACTGAAGGGCCCTCACAATCCTGAGATACTGGCGGCATTTCCCCCAAAGTTCCCTCCCTTGCACACACCACTCAGCCACACTTTCCCGAGCTTCCAGGTCTTTTCAAGGTAAGGTGAAGCCTTTCCTGCAGGAGAAGCCCCGTTTTCTCCCCGCCCCTTTTCTCCTCCCAGTGAAAAATCTGTACTCCTCTTCCCAGAATCAGCTGAGATACCATTCCTTAAAGCCCTCCTGCCTCCCAGCTCCCCTCTCCAAGCTGGCTTCAGGGCTCCTCGTCCAGGGCCAGGTGCGATGGCCCGAGGGCAGGGACAGACTCCGGCCCCCAGTGGTTCTGGGCTCAGCTCTGACTCCTCCGGTCGGGAATCAGACGCTCGGCACAATAAGCCCCAGGGGATGACTCTATTCCCGCTTGTCTCCGCATCTTCCCAGTTTCCTGTTGCCTGAGACAGCACGTCCTTCTCGTAGTTTCCTGCATCATCCTCCCGACCTGGCCTCGGAAATCCAGAGATGCGCGTTTCCAGGCCGCAGTTTGTGGCCTCGCGTCCTCTGCCGGCCGTTCTGGGGATCGGCGGGTTCCAACCGCGCGATCTTGCAGGCTATGCTGCCCCCTGGCGGCGTCTCTCGGCGCTGCGGCTCTCTCGGGTCTGGAGCGCTGAAACCACAGGTTCAGGTGGGGCTCAGAAGGCAGATTTTGTTTCCTTCATTTCCAGCCGGGAGCTGGAATCCAGGGGAGGGTGGATGGCTGGCTCGGTAATCCCAGGGCTTGGGAGCGGAGAGGCACCCTCTTCCGAGTCTGTGCTGAGGCCACTGAACGGCCCGAACTTGACATCTTTCTGATTTTATCAATAGAACCAATGTAGGAGCATTCCAGAAAGTCGGAGAAACAGAAAATTGGAAAGAAAATAATCACCCTGTAAATCCATAGACACCAACTTTTAACCACTGTGGTACATATATTTCTAATATATCTTTTTATACATATCAATGCATTTTTTATTACAAAACTGGGTCTATAACCTATAGTTGTCTTTCTTGTTTTTTAAAGTATTGAGCATGTCTTGAGTTTAGAAGCAGAAGAAAAACTGGAAAATTAGAAAATTTTACATTACTTAAATTTATGTTACTTAAAATTGCACTATCCAGAGAAAGCATTTCTTTCCAAATTACTTTATATTTGTGAAACTCAATTATTATTTCTCTTGCAAAAATCCAATTCAGAAGGAAAATTTACTCTATACTCTGGATTACCCGATAATGACATACACTTTTTTTTCCTACCTGGCAGTTTCTGTAAACATTCTCCAACCTCCCCCTCCCTTCACCTTCCTGGACCATTGCATTCATAAGGCTCCCAGGAGTAGCCAGGCCTCCTGTGAATCTGAGTGTATTCACCTGGGGGATTAATTCTTAGAAGTGAAATTGCATTAAGGAGGGTGTGTGTTTTTATAAGCTTTGATAAATACGGCCAAGCTATCTTACAGGAAAATTTGGATGCCCACCAGTGGTCCTCAGAGTGCTTGTTTCCCAGCAGGATCGCCAACAATGCTGTCAGACTTCTGGCCCTGGGGACCATTTAAATTCAGCTACACTGTGCTGAGTGTGCAGTGTGCCAGACACCAGGCACAGTGCTGTCCATTTACTTTATTTTTTATCTTCTGTCTGCGCTGCAAGGCATGTAGGATCTAAGTCCCCTGGCTAGGGATCAAACCCACGCCCTTGCATTGGAAGCACAGTCCTAACCAGAGAGGTCCCAGGGCTGTCTGTTTGTTAATTCTCATTGAATCCTCCCAATATGTCAACGAGGGAAGCAACTTCACTTTGCAGATGAGGAAACAGGGTCAGAGCGCTTAGGCTTCCGCGGTTCCTGGAGCAGAGCTGAGTCTCTAGCGTTCATCCCAACATCCGCCTGACGGTGCTCCAGTTTGAATGCGCTGTGTCATAGCACTCAGAGGGCTCGGTGGCAGTCCCCTTAGTGTCTGACTCAGCACAATAGAAAGGGCCCGAGAACATGCAGGTCTGGCAGCGCTGAGGCTGCTGGTCCAGGCACCATCCCTTGAGAATCACTGGTCGCCTTACTCTAATTAGGAACTCCATCTGGAAGCGACTTGTGGGCCTGCCTTTCACCTTGGCTCGGAGCTTATTTGAATTTGGATGCTCTGCAAACCTTGTGGGGGTGTATGTGGGAACGTGGGTACATCTTTTACAGTCCTTTGAATTCACCACATTTGGTTTGTGGTAAGTGATTTCACCTCTTCAAGACAGTTTTCCCTACCTTTTTAATGGAGATGGCGCTTACAGGAATCTCTTGGGGGGGTATTACAAGGAGTAATGTATGCTGGGAAAAAAAAAAAAAACATGCTGAAGATTGTGATTTACTGTACCAAAGCTAGTTCTCATTATGCCTGTTGATGAAAAAGCTGGGAAGCACAGTAGCAGACACTCGGGTTTGACAGGCCTGGACTGAGGGGGCAGTTTGGCCCCCACGAGATATTAGACGAATCAGCCCTCTTCTCTGAGCCTCATTCCTTCTCTTCAAGACTGGGCATATCACGGGCTCCCCAACGGTTCAACAAGCCCTCTGTGGATTGTCTTGAGTGCTCCTTCGGCGCCGGAACCTCCAGGGGCAGTGGGGTCCTCAGTGACAGCTGGGTTGGCTCAGGAACAATGGCTACAACCTGGATGGTCCCAGCCATCTTGCCTCTTGATTCCCAGGGGTAACGTTCACTTCCAGCTCTGTGCCTAGAAACCTTCAGATTCCTTGTTCTTTCCACATCCTGGGGATGACATGTGAGGACCCTTCTTCAGATTCCTGGAAAGAACCCGAATTCCAGGATGAACTGGATAATCACGGGTTGCTTGGGGCCATAGGTTTCAGGTGATGGAGCTGTGGCCGTGGACAAAGCAGAAATCGTGTGTTGATCGTGTCCCTAAGACTGTCAGCACTGAGGCTGCAAGCTTCCTTGGCGTCTGGTGAGGGGTGGGTGCACACATTCTGAGCGTCTGAAGTCGACCTGAAACTGACCGAGGGGAACGTGGGTCTCTGGGAGCAGCAGGCATGTGGCACAGAAGACCTTCCCCAGCTGCGATGTGTGTAGGAATCTTGGGGCTCCTGTTTCTGCAGACGCTGAGGCCCAAGCACTTGCGTTTCTAACAAACCTGGATGTTGCTGGGCTATGTGGACCACGCTTTGAATCTCTAGAGTTTAAGCGATCCTTGTATCACCGCTACCAAATATAACCTTTTCTTTGGCTTTCAGTGAAATTCTGAATGCATGAGAACACACAAATTCTGAAAAACTAATTTCATTAGAGCATTCCAGCTGTAGCTTCGGGTGTCAGACCTTGGCTGCCACTGTGGTTTTCAAGCGACCGGGAACAGTCTTGAGCTTGTACTATCGAAGCCCCAGCTTTCTCATCTATGTGCAGAAACTCTCCCTACCTCTGTCTCATTTAGGCAAACCCTTGTTAGGGACTTCAAAAGCATGGATTCAAGTGTCTCCCTGTGACCATTGTAATCTGCTATTTTTAGTGAGGCTGTGGGTTGTCTCTGGGGAAGTTGCTGGGATTCTGAAATCTTACCAGTATATTGATACACTGGCATTTTGAAGGCACATCCAGTGTCTTTAAACAAATCTACGATGAACAATCATCCGTTGAGTGTGCCTGGCGATATGCGAAGCGCTGTACTGGAGTTATCTTGTTTCCAACAGCTCTATGAGGCAGATCCAATTAGTCTGTCCAATCGATCCAAACCAATAAAACTGAAGGTCACAAAGAATGTCAGCAGCCTGAATACATGTATTTTACCAGTAGGTACAATCAAGATTGTACTGGCTATGTCTGACCCCTAGAATATATCTCGAGTATATCTCCATGGTTTAAGTGAGGAACAGAGCTCCAGCAGTCAAACAGGTGCAGAGACGTGACCAAGGAGAGCAGAATGCTCAGCTCTCTATCGTGTCTGTTAAAAGGCCCTCCCCAGATCCTGGGTTAGATGCACGTTTTCTCTGTGAACTATGGAAATCGCGAGTTCCATGTTAGATTCTGACGAACAATATAAAAGCGAATTGACCTCAGCATCACATACAAGGGTGTTAGCCACCAAGGCCAAAGGCAGAATCTCATTCCCCCTGTGTCAGAATGAATGTTCCTGGAATTTACACTGTGGGGCTCGTGGTGGGTGCCGGGTGCCTCTATGCTCTTCAAAAACGTGGAAAATTGGTAGCCAAAACTAGAAATGTATTACCTGATTAATATAGGAGTTACCTAGATATTAAGACGGTACCTAGATATTAAGTTTGAATGGAAGGTACCATTGACCTTAACATAAAAACTGCTTTGTCCTTTACATACAAATAAAAGAGAGGATTTATTTTCATTCTGAGTTTATTTAACATTTCATCCAGTTGAAATGAAATAATACATGGACTCCAACAGTGGCTAGACACTGTGCTAATACTGAAATAAAAGCTGCCAGTCATTCACACTTATAATTCATTATGTTACCCAAAATATTAATAACTATTTACCTTTATAAGCTTATTGCACTTCATGTCAACTTTTCTCCAGAAAAGGTATTCCTAAGAGATCAGCAAAGACTGCCAACCTTGGTTCATTTTGTTCCTTTTGATAAACCATGATTCAACTTTATAGTTCATATTTCTCTATAGAAGCATCAAAAATCAGAAGCTTCAGCAGATAACGTTTAAAAAGACACATCTCCAGGCTCGTTCCCTTTTGTCATGAGGCTCTGGTTCTCTCATCCTGGTACGTATTCAACGTTTGGTCAGTTCGTCAACCTTTCAACCAGCCATCCATTTTTAAATGAAGGTCAGGACTAATATGGAAATGCCAATGATCCGGGGCTAAGAATTCTGAGGTCAGCTGGAGGCAGGGGTGGGGGGGTGGAGGCTCCAAGGCCTTGAGTGTGAAAGTGTTAGTGGCTCAGTCGTGTCCGGCTCTTTGGGACCCCGTGCACTGCAGCCCGCCAGGCTCCTCCGTCCATGGGATTCTCCAGGCAAGAGTACTGGAGCGGGGTGCCATTGCCTTCTCCAGGGGATCTTCCTGACCCAGGGATCGATCCCAGGTCTCCCGCATTGTAGACTCTTTGCCATCTGAGCCGCTGGGGAAACCCTTCAAGTTGCCTTAGTTTCTTGTTAAAAGTGCCCTTTAAGCACCTCGGGGAGCTCTGCCTCAAATTTCTAGCTTTTACCAATTTTTAAAGAGAAGCAAAGATGGCAACAAAAGACGTCCAAGGTCAGAATGTCACGGGGAAGCTCTTTTGCTTCAAATGGCTCAAGACAGAAAGCCTGCCCGAGAAAGCTCTGGCAGCAAAGGGAGGGCCCAGAGTAGCCCAGCTTCGGGCCCGCTCACTGTTTCAGAGAAGAGAGAGGCACGGACACGAGGCACGCCATCCTGCCTTCATGAGGAAATTCAGTCTGCTCACACCGTCAGCAAAAATCAGCCCAAACTGGTTTCTACATTTGTTTCCACTTATAGGTCTCTGAATTACACATGGTACTGAGTGGTCTACACTTACTGAAATAACCACCTCACATATGCCTTTGAACCTCTATAGAATTACAGCATAATCTCTGTTACATTGAATACATTACTTGTGAGACTAGGACAGGTGATGTAAACAGTGGTCCATGGGCTGGTTATTTTCAAACACGGTGGAATGTAATATACAACATTCAAGTAAAATCCATTGAGTCACTGATTCACATACACATCATTTCTGTAGCTTTCTGAAAGCCAAAGAGATCTTATAGGACGACAAGAAAAGAGATGTAGGTAGATGAGACCTCTTGATTCTTAAAAAAAAAAAAGCCAGATTCAACCCAGTCATGTAGTGCTGGTTTTGAATAGGCTCCCAAAATTTGACATTTGTGCATTTCAGTTACTGAATTAGTTGATTTAAATGACTGACTATAAAGTCAACAAGTGCAAGGTAAGATTAATATCTTCATAAGAATATAAAACAGAATAAATTTAAAATTCAATCAAAGAAAGCGACCAGCAATAGGAACGCTTACCGATGTATCACACTTGTCTATTACTTTGACTTTCAGGAGGTATATGAAGGAGCTTTCATCCTACAAATCCAAAACATTCATCTTCTACTTCAGGTTGCCTCCTGCCCAACCTGGGCAGAAAAGCAAACTGTCCTTAATATTTACGAGTCTTTTTTTTTTTACAGTTTAGCCTCAGGGCTTTTGTGTTTTCTCAACTCATTACTCAGCTCTCCTTGATTTGAAACAAGAATGGGATAAAATTTCAGTATTTTAAACAGATTTCCTTTTCACTGACTGACAATCAGTAGACTGAACAGCTAACTCTATGCCTAGCGGTGCTCTGGGAAACTCTGGGTGTGAGTCAGGACATTGTCTTTGAAAAAACAGTGACTATAAAAGCTACAGGAAGGGTGTCTGTAAATCATATCATGATTCAAATGTAAGGGGCGGGGGCTGGCAGGCGAGGCCCCTAGACCACCCCCAGGGGCTGTGCCGTAAGTAGCAGCTGGACTCTAAAGGCTTCTATGGGTCTTTAAAAGGTTTCTGTCACCGCGAGAACCCGGCCGCCCAGGTTATTCCTCTCCAACTTGGCTACACCAGGCTCATGGCAGGCAGGCTCCTCTGAAGATGCTTCTTAACCTGCTTTATAACCCCTTGTTAAAGTACACACGCCGTAACTCAGGGTAGGTCTCTCGGATCCTGGCTTGCAGCTCAGCTTCCAAGCTTGTCACAGACATGGAACTGGGAGGAGGGAGAAAACGACAGGGTCATCCCATGGACAGTGGAAAGTCGAACCCGAGGAGAGGAAAGTGAGGACCCCCGTTCACCCCCACGACTGGTGCGAGAGTCCTGCTTGAAAAACGCTTTTCGTCCCAGGAAACTATCACTAAATAAGAAAGAGAGGCACCATCAGACCCCTTTTTGTTTCTCATCTTACTAAAAGCCTGAAAAACCACTTATGGCTGGCAAGGAGGTATGGTGATCACACTCTCAGACCCTGATGTATCGGAAAGTAATCTTGGTCCGGACACTTTCTAAGAAAAATAACATAAGTGTTCACAATTCATAAGAAAAAGACACATGCATTCAGTGGAATTTTTAGCAGTAAAAATTCACTTGCATTAATGTGCTTCTGTCCACTTTATAGTGATATATATTCTGAAACTTTTAGAAAATATGAAAATATATGAGAAAAACATCTCTTCTAGTCACACTACCGAGAAGGACCACTGGAAGTCTTTGCTTTGTGCATGTAAAAAATGTACCTGAATGGTTTATATGTGCATCTGTATTAAAGCTTATTTTTTCATTATGAATGCATACTTAATATGTAAGAGGATGAAGAAAAACTGGCCAGCAAAACTGTTGACTTTCTGTTATGGAAAGTTCATTTGCCCCTTTCCTATTTGCCCATTTCTGTTCCCCTCTAATCTTAAAAGAAACTAGTTATAGGAATGGGATCACCAGGCAATTTAACCTAACTCCTGACTTATGCTGTCCTGAATAACCTGTTCTTTTCCCAGATAGAAAGAAGAATGAAGAATTAAGCAGTTAATAAAAAACAATGACAAGCTCTCTAACCCCAACACCCACCCCTTACTCTGTCCCCTGCCAAGCAATCTGCAGGCAGATCATTCGGGCAAGACAACATCTGAAGACAGAGTAGGTGGTTCACTCAGATTCCTTCCCCTCCTCTTTTTTTCCTTTAAAAACTGTCGTGATTGACAGAGAAGAAGAAATATCATATGACTTCCTTTATATGCGGAATCTAACAAGAAATGATACAAATGAATTTGCTTAAAAAACAGGAGCAGACTCACAGACTTAGAGAACAAACCTACAGTTGCTGGGCGGGGGGAAGGATGGGGAGAAGGGATAGTTAGGGAGTTTGGGATGGACACGTACATCTATAGTGTCCCTATACTAAGGACACTCTGCTATATTTAAAATGGATAACCAACAAGGTCTTACTGTATAGCATAGGGAACTCTGCTCAACGTTATGTGGCAGCCTGGATGGGAGGGGAGCTTGGGAGAGAAGGGATACGTGTCTGTGTGTGGCCGAGTCCCTTTGCTCTTCACCGGAAACTGTCACAACGTTGTTAACTGGCTGCTGCTGCTGCTGTTGCTAAGTCGCTTCAGTCGTGTCCGACTCTGTGTGACTCCAGAGACAGCAGCCCACCAGGCTCTCCCGTCCCTGGGATTCTCCAGGCAAGAACACTGGAGTGGGTTGCCATTTCCTTCTCCAATGCATGAAAGTGAAAAGTGAAAATGAAGTCACTCAGTCGTGTCCGACTCTTCTCGACCCCATGGACTGCAGCCTACCAGGCTCCTCCGTCCATGGGACTTTCCAGGCAAGAGTACTGGAGTGGGGTGCCATTAACTGGCTACACTCCAATACAAAAATTAAAAGTTTTTTTTTTTAATAAAAGGTATTACATGAAAAAAAAAACTGTCACAACTATCTTTGGAGTTGGTCTCTGGACACGTGTTCACCTTCTCCCTGACTAAAGCATCTTTCCTTTCTACTGACACCTGTGTCTTGAATTCCTGGCTTCTGAGCTGCAAGCAGCTGAACCTGGGCTTGGTAACACTAGTAATTAGCTGCTTAAGAATTGTTCTTCACTTGAGCGGGCTTCCCTGGTGGCTCAGTCAGTAAAGAATCCATCTGTAGTGGAGATCCCTGGGTCAGGAAGATCCCCTGGGGAAGGAAACGGCAACCCACTCCACTGTTCTTTCCTGGAGAATCCCATGGACAGAGGAGCCTGGCAGACTACAGTCCATGGGGTCGCAAGATTCAAACAGGACCTAGTGACTAAACCACCACCACCATAGTTGAGATGTGGTTAACTAAGAGCTAAAAAGACAGGATATAGATTTATAGACATAATGCAAAAAAAGAAAAATTATGAATATAGAAAAAAACACAGTGGCTGTTTTTTTCTTCTCTATACGGAGATCTTGGGTAATTTTAAAATAATGTTGCTAATGGCAATGATAATGGCTATGACTTAGTGCTCAATTTTTGGGTCAGACATTATGCATTTTTAACCCTTATAAAACCTTGGAAAGTCAAGTATTATCTTAATTTTACAGATAAGGAAACTAGAGGTGCAGCTGAGATTGGAAGTCAGATCCTTCTCGACCCAAATGCCACGCTCCTAAGTCACTGAGCGCAAGGTCAAGTGCTGAACCACTGATATTCCAGTACTGCAGACTAAGGAAACAACCCTTTCTTACCTGAAGCCCTGAGATTCTGGGGTTTGCCCAATTAAACAGTGCTCTTCTTCAGGAAATTCATCTGTATCGGGCTTCACAACAGGTTCTGAAGCTCCTGCCCTCTCCAAGGGGGGCTTAACTATGGGCATCAAGGTGATAAAGGTTCCCTCTCCTTGAAATTTAAGTCCCCAGCTAATAACAGTGGGGGTCAAAGACAAGTGTAGGACCAGATAAAAGACGGATGTCTCTATCAGATAGGGGGGCATGATGAAGTCTGTTCTAGAAGAGACTATCGCGTCCCAAAGCCACTGGAAAGCCTCGAGCGTTAAAGGCCATCTGTGCGGGGCCTGTCTGTCCATGAAGGACATGACAAAGGCCGGACTGGAAGCAGAAATCACAGCAACACAGCAGAGTGCTGCCCCTCTGCACCTGGACGTTAGAAGAGAAAAGGGCTGAAGCCTCAGATTTATGCGATGCTGATTTAATGCCAGTTAATCCTGTTCTTACATCAAAGGCAGGATTCAAGGGCAACTTGTGATGAAAGATATATGCACAATAAAGCTTTTAAGGCAAAAAGGGGAAAAAAAACCTCAAGTAGGAAGAAGGAAAGCCAATATACCAACCGCCAAAGTTGAGTGCATACAGCTGCTCTCCCTGAGAGTGGAACTTAAATTCTAAGATTTCTGCCTTATAGATGCCTTTGCCAATGGACTGGACACCAGTGAATCATATTTAAATTTTTATAAGAGCAAATTTGCACCAGAGTTAACCTGGGTCTTACACAAGAATAAAGCATTTTCAAATGTAATCATAGCAGGTAGCAAAGAGCTGGGCAAAGAGAGTTTTGATATTAAATAGATGTGCACTTAATTTCTGCGCCTCTCTCTTCCTTTTAGAGACTCAGCTTCATTATCTTTTTGAGACTCAACTTTCCTCCTGGTTAAATGAACCTGTGTCTTCAACTAGTTTTTAGGGTTAAAACGCAGGGTCATTCTGAAGAGTAACAAATACATACCTTTTCTGTGGAAACAGAGCACAGCACAGAGGTGTAGCAAATACCAAGCTTTAAGAAAAATGAAAAAGACACATCAGAGCACTTTTGAAATGGTCTACTTTTCAGATTTTTTCTATTCTACTTTGATAACAATCCCCTTTCTTTTGAGTATTATACTGCCAACACAAAAATATGCACTGTTTGTGTAATTTTACTACTAAGGGCTGCCAAAATGATTTTAAAAAGGGAAAAAATTTAAAAGAGATAAAAGGAGTTTAAAAAAAAAGAATCACACAAATAGCCCCAAATGTTGCAGGTTTCTCTAAAGACGGTTTCTTTCTAGCTAATGACTGGGACCAGATGTTCTGAGATGGTCTCATTTTTCAAAATGCATGTCCCATATTAGCCCTCACTTTCATATGCTGTATATTAATCTTAAAAAAAGAAAGAATGACATTGAAGTAATTCTACTCACCAAAAGCCAACTATTCCAACTTGAACAGGTGCGCTCATCCATGGGAACCTCTGGGAAAGAAATAAACTATTTTGAATACTTTTTATACAGGCTCTCAGAGATAGTTTTCTCTGCTGGTTAATTGGAAGGAGCGTGGCCACATTACAAGATCCAGCTGGGATGCGATTAGCACGGTGTGGGGGCACCACTGCAATGGCACGTTAGTCCCGACTTCCTGCAGCCCTCGCCATCCAGCCACGATGCACATGCGAGGGTCAGGTGGCTTCTCCTATTCCTCCCTTGCGCTTAGAGTCAGAGAGATGCCTGCTTGTAAATGGGAGCTGGAGAAAATGTTATCACTTGGCTATAATTTGTCTCCTGGCTGGAGAGGAGTGTGGTTCCAAAGCCGGAAGACTTAACAAACCTGTATTCAAATCTCTGTCCTTCCAGTTCACTCCCACTGTGGGGAGAGGGAGGCAGAGTCCAACCAGCCCAAGCTCTGGTTCCTTCTCTGCAGAATGAAGATCCCAACAGCTTCCTAAGAGCATGTGCACGAAGATACTCCAGATAACATTTATCAAGCACCTAGTGCTGTGCCTGGAATGTTCAGAAACCCAAAGCCATTGCTGCCCTGCTCCCGCCCCCAACCCTGCACCTCTCCTCTCCTGGTTTTAGTAGCTGTCAGTATGGTTAAAATAATTGCTAGCATAACAAATTGTTGGCTGCTACTTTTTCGTTAATAGAAATGAATGAGTTGGCTGGTCTTTTGAAGAGTATGTATTATTAGATTTTTAGCTTTCAAAAGGGAATTTCTATAAAAGCATAATATGCAATATAAAGAGCAACGAGATATATAGATTATATAAGTAAGGCCACTGAAAGAGCTGCCACCAAGTTGCCAACTAGTTGTAATGAAATCAGCCAGAGTCAACACAAGTAGTTAATTAAAAGATCAGGATCCCAAGGGGGCTTGTGTGAGAGGCGTACCCTGCTCTCCGAGAAGGCTCCTCTGGCGAAAAGGTACATCCCGCGGGTTAAGGGAGAGAAAGGGAGAGATGTCAGCAAGCAGAGACAGGCCCACAGAGCGCGCACAGACGGGCCCCGCCCCTCAAGGGACGGCAGGAGAAGGAAAAACTGCATCGGGGCAGCCGGGTCCAGCTGACGCCGCACGCCTTTCGTAAGGAGACGGGGAATCGTCTCCCCAGCATTCCGTCTTTCCCAGTCGTGCACCATCAGACTGGGAGCACGGACGTGGCGACCGGAAGGCAAGCTAGGAGCTGAATAAGATCCTGCTGGAAGACAGACCCAGGAGAGCCCACGAGAGCAGCCTCTTCTTCTCAAGTGGGCTCTTGAACAGCCATGTGTGATCTCAGCAGCGGCTGTGCACACACCAAACAGTGACGGAGGCTCGTGCAGAGGGTTTTGTTGGAAGAGTTCTCAGTAACCGCAAGCATTCCGGATAATTCCGATCTCTCCCGCGAAGCTCAACCTGGATGTCATCCCTGCTCCCAACTCCTTTCCAGCACCCCCTCCCGCCTCATTCACCCCTACTTCCAACAGAACGCGGTCTGAGATTTTACAAGTGAGCTGAGGAGGTTTGGGTTTTCCCCTAAATAATCCCAGAACCTGAGGGAGGGACAGAGCCCAGAATTGTGCAAACAGGATATTTTAAATGAATTAAAGACAGTAATCACAAGTTTAAAAAGATACATATTCAATGAAGTAAAAGCTCAAAAAGTTAGTATGAGTCCATTCTTTCTCTTTCCAATGATCTCTGCTCTTTACTTCACACTGTAAATGAAAGACAGGAAATTGCACATACTCACCGTGCTGAAGTTCTGACATATGTATTCAGCTGTGAGGCCATCGCCACAGTCAAGGCAACTAAATACCTGTAGCGGTCATCTTGTTTTGTTTCTTGTGCCGCTGGCCTTTCCGCCATCTTTCCTAAACCCTGCTATACCCATTCCCGGGCCACCTCCGATCTACAGTCTGTCATTATATACTAGCTTACGATTTCTAGGATTTTATATACAGTACCTACTCTTTTGCACAATTATTTTGAGATTTACTCATGCTGTTGTATATACGCATGGTTCAGGGCTTTTTATTGCTGGGTTAGGTATTCCATTGTGTGAATGGCATTTGATAATCCATTTTCCTGTTTATGAACATTTGGACTGTTTCTGGTTTGGGGCTATTGCAAATAAAGCTGCTTTAAATACTTGCCTTTTATGGACATACATTTTCATTTCTTCTAGGTAAATACTTAGGAGTGAAATGGCTGGATTGCAGGGTAAGCATATGTTTAACTTAAACTGCCAAACTATTCTCCAAAGACTCTTTGGATTGCAAGGAGATCAAACCAGTCAATCTTATCTGAAATCAACCCTGAATATTCATTGGACTGATGCTGAAGCTGAAGCTCCAGTAATGTGGCCTCCTGATGAGAAGAGCCGACTCACTGGAAAAGACCCTGATGCTGGGGAAGATTGAGGGCAGGAGGAGAAGAGGGTGGCAGAAGATGAGATGGTTGGAGGGCATCACTGACTCAATGGACATGAGTTTGAGCAAGCTCCAGGAGGTAGTGAAGGACAGGGAAGCTTGGTGTGCTGCAATCCCTGGGGTTGCAAAGGGTTGGACATGACTTAGAGAATGAACAATTAAGAACAGCAAAGTGGTTGTATCCTTTTACATTCCCACCGGTAGGGAATAAGAGTTTCAGGTCCTTTAGCTACATCCTTGCCAACACTTATTATGATCAGTCTTTTTAATTTTAGCCATTCCAATAGGTGCTTAGAGGTAGCTAATGTGGTTTTTAACCTGAATTTCCCCAATGACTAAAGATACTGAGCATCTTTACATGTGATATTATTTGATATCTATGTATATTTGGTGAAATATCTGTTCAAACCTTTTGCCCTTAAAAAAAAAAACAGAGTTGTTTTCCTAAATAAGTGTATCTTTTGGATACAAGTCTTTTATCAGACACATACTTTGCATAAATTTTCTCCAGCCTGTTCCCTGTCCTTTCATTCTCTTTATAGTGTTCAAAAAACAGAATTTTAACATTTTGATGAAGCCCAATTTGCCCATTTTTTCTTTTATGGACTGCGCTTTTGGTGTTAAGTCTAAGAAATCTTTGCTTAACTCCAGATCTCAAAGATGTTCTATTTTCTCCTAGAAGTGTGACATTTGTAGACTTTTACACTTAGACCCCATGGGAGTTGATAAGTGTATGTGCATATACCTAGACCTGGCCCACATCCCAGGCAACCTGACCGTACACAGGCCTCCCACCTCTGTGCCCTTTCTGCGCTTCTGCACCACCTGTGCCCCCAGCCAGTCATCTTCAGGGGTCTCCGCTCACCTGCGGCAGCTAGGGGAGACTCCCCTATGCTCCCGCCATGCCCCACACTCTTATTCACCACGCGCTGGAACCATGTGCCCTGTGCCCTCCCCGCTACCACACCGTATGGTTCTGAAGCCCTATTTCTTTATAATGGCACCCAGCACATTGCTGGGCGTGCAACAGGCACTGACCAAAGGGCTGCTTCATCAAACGAATGAACAAATAAATGCATAGTCACACTCCACTAGCAGACAACCCTGAAAATCTACTGCGTAGACAGAGCCGTCCACCTTTATTACAGAAAATATAAACGAACAAGAACTTCAGGAATGAGGAGCTCTTATCTGACCCAATTCATATCAACTTTGTTCTCAATGAAAAGCGCCAGCAAGGTAAGGAGACCACAGGAGCTATTCTTCAAGCAAACTGTTGGGTGAAGCACCAGCTTTTAAGCAGTGCACTTCTGGTTTACTGCAAAGATTTCAGTGAGTCACCTGCCCACAGCTGATGCTTTTTGCTAGCACTCTGTTCGGAAAAAGACAGGGCGTGGGGGGAAGGATGAGTCATGCCGAGCGCTCCCCAAGCTCACCGGGTAAAAAAGCCAAGAACATTCAATTCCTTTCATGTTTGCAGAGTTTGGTCACATCCAAGGTGAAAGCCCCGAGAAGCACATCCTTGCAGGGAGGCACTTCTGGCTGCTGGAGCTGCGGGAACAGAGGGCCGACCGACCCAGGCAGACGTGGCCGCCCACACGGACATGGTGCACAGCTAAAGAAATGATCTCTGAGCCTTTGTAAAAGGGGCTCAGAAGAGCCTCCCTTTCAAAACAGTGTGTGAGAGTGCTTTGCAGATGGAAATGTATGGATACAAATATAAGCTGCCTCCACCCCTGCTTTCACAACGGCCGTACATCAATGAAGTCCTACAGTCCTTGCTACGCAGGCAAAAATGCAATATTCTGATGTAACAACCACCCTGAACGTAGGAGGGGGATGTATGTCTGAGGAGCTCAACATTTAGCCAAAGCTCTTCCAAAACACCATCCTCCAAGGAGGTCTGAATAGTTTAGCAGCAGCCAGACCCTTGACAGCTAGTGAGGCCCTTGGACGGATCCATGAGCTGCTCTGACCGCCTCCCCACCCGGCCACATGGCTTCTGATGCCAGCAGCCTCCTCCGGCCCTGTGTGAGGCCCTTCAAGGGGGAAGTGGGGCAGGCAGAGGGGAAGCAAACCAGGGAGGAAGGACAAGGGAGGGAAACACAACAATGACTCATTTTTCGTGTGGAAAACCCTAGGGCCCTGTGGGAATAGTGGCTAGCTGCTTGAGTCATTTGCTGGTTGCTTCCTGGAAGAAAACGCCAGGCTGTATCTGTAGCAGTTTCTGTCTGTCCCAGCAGGAAAATGATGCAATATGCCCAGCCCTGTCTCCTGGCCAGTGTCTGCTGCCGAGATATTAGAGTAACGGCAGCAACTTTCCCAACGACACCGAGACCCTGGGGAGTTCAAGGCCGTGCCGGTCGGGAGAAGAAAGGGCCAAGTTCACATCACTGTTTTCTCTGGTGACCGAACTTCAGCATGAGCATAGATCTGCATGCAGACTCTCTCAGAGAATTTCTGGAATCCCAAGCTCACATTAGCATCCATGTGCGCTCAATACCCACAGCCAGGAGTGAGACGCCCACTCCTGGGCGTCCCAGCAGCAGCGGCAAACGGCCAGATTCGGAGCCTCGCTGCGGAGTCGGGCTGCTGACACCCCTCTGCTAACAGGGTGCTGGGTGGTGTTGGGGAGGCCGAGAGAGAGGACTGGGAAGGCTTTTATGGTGGGGGTACCGCCACTGAAGGTGGTCTCCCAGCTGCGTTCACAGGTGCTGATTCGCGACAGCCATGTATTACTGGTGGAATGACTCACACTTGGTATTCCTCTCCTGCAAAAGTTTACTTTTATGCCAGACAACAGGATGAGGTGACTGTCTCCAGCCTTGTATCCATGTGGAAATCTGATCTTGCTTTAAAAGTCTGATTTTGCTTAAAGTCTGAAGGAGGGGGAGGTTGGATTTACTAGATTTTTTTTTTTTTGGATTCTCTATTGCCCCTGAAGTTGGCATGCCAATACCTTAAGAAATTAACAATCAGGAAAACCCAAAGGTTGCCTGGGTCAACATATGCCTTTGCAGAAGGACTGTAATCCTAACGTCTTATCAGATCAAGAGCTAGCGGTGAAGAATAGTGTATCAATTCTGTATCTGTAAAGTTAACAAGCCACCGGATGATCCACTTCCTACCAGCATCCTGGAGGATAAGGCTGACGGCCCCTCTCCAAATTCATTTGACAGGTTTTCCCCTTCAAAGCCTAAACCACTTCCCATAAGGAAAGCAGGGATAGATAGAGAAAGGAGCATCACCTTTTTTTTTCTTTAACATTATCTGAAAATCAATGAGACATCAAAGTTGATGAGTTTTAGATGTTTACATAATTTAGTAGTTTCCAGACCTAGTCACTGTTCTAGTACATCTCCTAATTCCTTGGCAGCTTTAAAGAGTTCATCTGTTTACATAATATGGTAGCTTCAAGATCTAGTCTCTGTTCCAGCACACACACTAATCCCTGAGCAGCTTTAAAGAATTCATCGTTTCTAAATTCTGCAGAGGAAAGAGACTTCAGCAAAGCCTTTCCATGAATCCTCAAGTAAGAGCTTATCAAAGTAGGTAAGGTGTCAAATGAGGGCACCTTTATAGTTTGGTCTTCACGAATAGCTTTACTGGTTAAATCAGTGAAACTGTTGTATATTTTTGTTTAATCTTACACTTAAGACTGTAGAAATCCACCAGGAGATGGATGGAGACTCAGCAGGCATGTGAGAATGCTGCTTCCTGGGGGCGGTCCAGGGGTCTGTGGATCACCTGGGATGCTCGGAGGAGAACAGCTCAATCGCTACAGAGACTGCAACACCCCATCACAGCACTCACCTAGATGTGTGAGACTGCTAGAGGAAGAAGCTCCGAGAATATAATTTGCTCATGTACCTGAAGCTCCCAGGAGAGAATGAGCGGGCTGCCGAGGAGAGGGCCCTCTTTCTTGCTCTCACACGGGGTTGGTACATCCGACATGCCAGTCAAATGAGGCACTCAAAACTATTGTTTTTTCAAAGCATACTTTTCTTGGCTTATTGTCTGAGAATGTAATTGCACTGAAAAGTATTTGGTGTCGGTCTTAATTTTCCCCTCTGGAGCCCATAGCGTGAATACACAGAAATCATTCAGAAAGCGTCAGGTCCATGAACCATGTCCTTCTTTCAAAGTCTGGTAGTGTTCCCTCATTGTGACAGTTTGCCCTGAGAAAGCTGCAGTGTTCACCACACGCCTGCTCCCCCAACCAGGAGCTGGAGCCCTTCCTCCCGAAGGAGCAACGGGGTCAGATTCCACGCACAGCAGGAGCCAGAGAAGCTGCAACCTCCGCCTCCGCCCTACCTGTTACAGGAAACTGGAAAGCTAAGGTGAGGCGTAAATACAACTGCATCTGAATCCTGGAAACCATGAGAATGCAGACAGTCCACAGAGGTTTCTCAGTTACAGTTTCATCCTGGAATATTTTCAGACCCTGAGGGGAGGCGGCTGATAGATTAATGGATTATTAGAGATGACTGCCAAAGAAAAATACATCTAGGCACTAATTCAGTATTCTGTGCAGCTGCTACTCCCAATTATTCTTTCCTTTCAGATACGACATATAGGGGCTTACAAATGAATCATTCCAAATTCATACCCTCTCTTCATTATTACTTAGCTAGGGATCTGACTGATAACTAAGATAAGCGTGTACTTGGGTTATGGCCGCTCAAGAGGAGTGGGCAGCATTCAACAAATGGAAGATTTATGAGAACTTTTTCAAATATTTCTTATTAGAAATAAAATATTTCATCAAGTGTCCAATTGCCACTGGCCTTTAAATTCTTTACTCCCTATCCACGTGGGAAATAGTCTGTATAGTCTGAAGTCTGAAGACAAATTGTACGGATTGAGACAAGGATAAACAGAACTGGGGCTTACCTTGAGAAAGGCTTTCTTTTCCAGAGTATTCATGATAAATGGAGGGATGGCTGGAAGTAAAGATAGACCCGCTTAAATCTTGGATAACGTCTATTTTCAGCTCACATTTTTTTTTCCTCAACAATTTCACGAAAGGCTTATATTACTTGCAGACTAGTTTCACACTGGCAGAGTAAAAGCAATCACAATATTCTTTAAAATATCTTAGCATTAAAAAAACCCCCACTGTTTCCATTTGTTAAAGTTTTGAAAAATAACACAATGCTCTATGCCAGCTAGAAAATTTTATGATCTTGATGAGAACTTTAACATTAAATATGCAACAATGCAAACATCAGGAACTTTCCCCTTCTGTACCAATGATACAAATGCAGGCTTTCCCAGGTGTCCATCCCTGTGGAGTACAGTATAAAAATTCCTGCCTTGAGTCACACAGACTACTTGTTAGCTGGGGTGATCCAGAAAAAGTTACCTCACTGCTCTGAGCTTTGGTTTCCTGTTTTCCTCATCTATATAATGGGATAACTGTATCAAACTAGCCAGGACGATAAGCTGCAATGATCCATGTAAAACATCAGATAGCTTAGTTCATTTACTCGTGATTCAGTGGCACCCCACTCCAGTACTCCTGCCTGGCAAATCCCATGGATGGAGGAGCCTGGTGGGCTGCAGTTCATGGGGTCGCGAAGAGTCGGAAATGACTGAGCGACTTCACTTTCACTTTTCACTTTCATGCATTGGAGAAGGAAATGGCGACCCACTCCAGTGTTCTTGCCTGGAGAATCCCAGGGACAGCGGAGCCTGGTGGGCTGCCGTCTCTGGGGTCACACAGAGTCGGACACGACTGAAGCGGCTTAGCAGACTCAACTATCCATTAGACTAAACTGTCACAGCAATTTCAATATGTCAATTACCTTTAGAGATGTTGCTGGGATAGGAAGACTGTCTCTTCTCCCGGGACTAAATAATGTTTCAGATAACCAAGCCACAGGAAACAAATCTGCTGGGATGACTGAACTCCAAAGAGGAACCTTGTATTTCAAACTGGGAAAGAGCAAAACCAAAAGCCTACCCAGGGCAGCAGCTGGAGTGGCCAGCTTGGTCTCATAAAATCTGGAGACCTGGGCTCAACAGGTACACCAGGGCAGCCTCCCCAACTCCTCGCAGGTCAGTGACAACATGCTGGTCCCTGACTCAGGGCACTCTTGGCCTACATTTCATGACTGTGGTTTCCTCAGTTCACCCACCCTACAGTGCACACCGCTGTTGCACGAGGATGTCTTTGTTAAATCACTTAACGGTGGTTAATCTGTTCAGTTCAGTTCAGTCTTTCAGTCGTGTCTGACTCTACGACCCTATGGACTGCAGCACACCAGGCTTCCCTGTACTTCACTCTATCCCGGAGCTTGCTCAAACTCATGTCCATCGAGTCAGTGATGCCATCCAATAATCTCATCCTCTGTCGTCCCCTTCTCCTCCTGCCCTCGATCTTTCCCAGCATCAGGGTCTTTTCCAATGAGTCAGCTCTTCACATCAGATAACCAAAGTATTGGAGTTTCAGCTTCGGCATCAGTTCTTCCAATGAATATTCGGGACTGATTTCCTTTAGGATGGACTGGTTGGATCTCCTTGCAGTTCAAGGGACTCTCAAGAGTCTTCTCCACACCACAGTTCAAAGCATCAATTCTTTGGTGCTCAGCTTTCTTTAGGGTCCAAATCTCACACTGATAAATGACTACTGGAAAAACCATAGCTTTGACTAGATGGACCTTTGCTGGCAAAGTAATGTCTCTGCTTTTTAATCAGATAACCAATTAGCTGGAGTGCCAGCAGTCGGAAAGGAAGAAAGTTTTCTTTAACTTTTGTTTGTTCACTCCTACTTGTGAGGAATTCTGATGAGCATTCTCAGTGACAAAAGGAATTCAAAGACAACAACCAAAAACACATCCCTGGGAAAATCTAACAGCGCTCAAGTAAGCCTGCCTCCTTTGAGAGCTTAGTAAATAGCCAAGGGCTGTGTGCCCTCAATTTAGACAAGGAAATTGAAGATACTCATTTCTGTTTTCTTTTTTCTTTAAAGAGTAACGTCCTCTTGGGCCCTCTGGTTTCTGAGAACCTTCTTGAGAGTCCTGGTCTGAGTGTAGCTGAAGAAGCTTTAGGACTACATCAGAGATTCTCAGAGGAACTAAGTCACAGCAGAGATTTTCTGCATTTCATCACGCTGAGTCCAAGTCTAATGGACAAAACTGAGTCCATCCTGGCAGCCGTTTTATTCAGAGCTGTTGGAATTAACCCAACTTGGTTTGTGTTCCAATGGTTTCCAGTTGATACAAATAAATCCTCAGTATAAATTATTCTTATTCAAGAACTGTTAGAAGTTTCTTGTCAAGATTGACTAAGACCCAATTCTTTCTCTTCAAATTCTCATCACCTGTGCTGCCAACTGCCCTGGTCCAACCGCCATCCTGACCAGTCTCCAGTCACCAGTCTTGGTTCCTCTTCAGCTGACTCTCAGCATGGCACCCAGGGTCGTGCAGTTAAAGTCTGAGTTGAGTTATTATTGCTATTCCCCTGCTCAAAACCCTGCATGGCCTTCCACCCCTGGGACTAAAGCCAGGACTAATGCCTTGCAGAGCCATCCACGCTCTGCCCACGTCAGCCTGGCTGCCCTGTCTACTGTCCCTGCCCCCTTCTCTCCCCCCACATGGCCCTGTGATGCTTCCAGCCACCAGGCATGCCTCAGCCATCTCTTGGTGTTCCATGTGCCCCAGAAGATGCACCCCCGGAACCACCCTCCCCCTTGTCTGCCCAATCTACTGCCACCAAGCAGGACCTCTGGGGTCTTCCTGGGACAGACCCCGTCCCCCACATCCTCTGCTGCAGCTCCTCTCTGAAGCACCCAGATAACAGCATCTCAGGACGATCATGAGCACGCAGCCCCCAGACTGTCCGGCGCCCAAGGACTGACGCTGTTAACCCTCTTTGTTACCTTACCATCAACCAATCAGAGAACTATGCACAAGCCAGTCACATACCCTGCGGCAGCCCCTCCCCACTGTGTGGCCTTTAAAAATGCTGTGTCTGTAAATGCTTTGGGGTTTCTGGGGGGCATGAGCCACACTGCCCTTGCACAGCCCTACAACAGATCTTCCTCTTCTCCAAACTCTGTCGTCTGGTGGTGTTCGGCCTCACTGTGCACACGGACTTGGGTTTGATAAAACTTCCACTCCGAGACCCCCACCCTCTGTATCCCCTGAGCCCTTGTAACCATCTCACAGATTACATATCTGACTTATTTGGTCAATTCTCTGCCTCCCTGACCAGAGGCCATCTCAGGGAGGGATCCTTCACGGTTGGTGCTCACTGGCACACCAACGCTTGTTCAAGCGAGACGTGCCAAGTACGTGAACAGATGCCAAGGTTCTCCTCACCCATGCCAGGGGCTGCCATCAGGATCCTGGAGACAACTACTTGCGTGATGGCTTGTTTGGCAGCGTTTGCTGACTCGCCCAGGCGGTTCCCGTTCTCATCTGTGACAGGAATGCCAACTTTGAGTTCCCTGGAGAGCAAGACACGTGCAAAGTTCATACACAGGCGGTTCATGGAACAGCTGGAAAAAGTACTTAGGCTGTGAAAGATCAAGTCCCTACTTAATCCAAAAATGCACTCCAGGGTCATTTTTGGCCCTAAGAAGCCTGATTTTTAAATGCCATGAACAGGCTTAATCCTTGTAGGACAGACACAAAAAGGAAACAACACTAGCAAATTTTGTTTTAAAAAAAAAAAAAAAAGGTAGCATTTTGAATAACAATAGGACTCAAAGGATGACTAGGTAACTTGAAGAATTTCAGGCAAGGCTTAACTGGGGCTCCTGCTGAGCAGTGGGTAGTGAAAACAAGTAGCAGCTTCCTTTTCTAGCTTGCTGGCTCCCTGGGGGCTTGCCAGCTCCCTTGGTTGGGGGCCAGCTTGTTCCTTATATGCGATGAGAGTAGGGGTGTGTCCAGGGGTCCAGCAGGACGGTGATTTAGGCATTTTGCCCAGTCCTTAGGTTGTCGTGTGCAGGGGCCTGCCCCAGCCCCCTGCTTTTGCTCCAGGCTCTTCAAAAGTGGGAGCTGGCTGTTTTGGTCTCTTTGTATCTTTTCTCCAGAATATTCCCTAACAATGAAGCCTTGCCTGAATTTCTGAAGAAAAGAAAAGGAGAGAGACACAATTCACAGCATCATTAAGTGAGCTAACTATACTGATAGGGCAGCCACAAGTACAGGCACTACTGGACATTTAACTGTGGTCACTAAAGCTATAATTATTGCTTCTCTGTTACCCTGGTTTTCGTTATCCATTCCAAAACGCTTTTTTTTCCATTCTTCCTTCTCCTTTAATTTTTGCCAGTACTAAAAAATACTTCCAAAGATATAGATTAATCTTATCTTAAACCCTAAAAGAAAATCTAGGTGGGGGAAGGACCTATTTTATAGAATAAGCTTTCTGGGCACAGACATAAGCCTGAGATCTATTTTTTTTTTAAACCTTGTATCATACAGAAATAGAAAGACTAGTCCAAATCCCATATGCTCATCAGTCCACTTTAATAATCAGCAACTCAGAGCTGACCCTGTTTTATCAATGGGCCCATCCTCACCCCATTACCAGATGACATGGAGGCAAATCTCCTATACTTTCATCTGCAAATACTAAAATAAAACAAATGGTTTTAAAGTTCCAACAAAGCAATTTATTAGAAGAGATCCTACTGTCAAGCAAAAGTCCTCTCTAGGAGGGCACATCAACCTTACCTCTGCCTCATTAATGGAATATTGATGCAATTAGCCGCAGCTACAGCAGCGAAGGGAACAAACCGTCCTACGAGCGGAGAGACACGCTGCAGAAAAGACAATTCCGAAAGCAAGATCTTAGTTTTCTACAGTACTGAATGCAAATACTTATTTCTTCTCAAAACACCACTACCAAGGCAGAGTCCTACTTGTATAGCAACGCAGGCCAAAAGTGTGCTCAATACTTGTTTCCTAGAGGTTATTTTTCTATTGCCAGCCTGGGCATCCTGGGACCAGGGGGACATCCATGATGCTTTGATGGCTGCATGTGGATGACGGAGCAGGGGTTTTGAAGTCCCAAAGTCTGGGGATTAGATGCTGACTCCTCCACCCATCAAAGGTGTGCCCCGAGGCACCCTGCCCAGCACCCAGCCGTGGTGGGCTCTGTGGGTGGTAGGGAAGCATTTAGCACTTAAGACACAGTGTCAGGTACAAACAAGTGTCTTGGCAAATGTTATTAGCGAGGATATAATTTTTTTTTAAATTTTTTTTTAAAAAAGCAAAAAACAGTTGAAGATGATGACTATAATAAGAAAGTCATCAGACTTGAACTATTTTGAGAAATAACAGAGAGACTTCGAGCCAGGTAGGTGAGAACAAATCAAGACGCTTTACTACGGAGACAAAAATCTGAATACCTTGGTTAATGCGTTGAGTCCCAGAGCTGTTGCTACAGCACCTGTTGTTGCAGAAACATAAGCTGTTCCCAGTTCACTGAAAAGAAGGAAAATCGTACATAAACCATGAGTGTATGTCAGAAAACTCAAGTCCAACATTTTGGGAAGAAATGAAGAAGATTAAGAATAGAGATTCCATAAAGCATGACACAAATGAGCTTATTGGAGGGACAGGAACACGCTCACGAGAAGAGCCTCGTGGCTGCCAAGCCGGAAGGGAGGAAGGAGCGACAGACTGCGGGTTTAGGTTTAGCGGATGCAAACCACTGTATATAGAATGGATGAACAGCAGTGTTCTCCTGCCCAGCACAGCGAACTACAGGCGACATCCTGCGGCAGACCACAATGGAAGCGACTATGAAAAAGAATGTACGTTTTAACCGAATCCCTTTGCTGCACAGTAGAAACTAACAGCATTGTAAATCAACCATACTTCAGTAAAATACATTTTAAAAAAGATTCCTCAATGATACATTCAGCTCTGCCAGTAGAGCTATTCATACAAAAAGGAAGCAGACCCATATAAAAATGGCATTCTTCACATATAACCCAACTACCACGCCGAGCAAGTGGACGTGAAGAATATGTGTGTCTGGGGGAGGGGAGAAAGGAAGCTGTGACTGGGCTGCTGCCGCTGCTAAGTCGCTTCAGTCGTGTCCAACGCTGTGCGACCCCATAGACGGCAGCCCACCAGGCTCCCCCATCCCTGGGATTCTCCAGGCAAGAACACTGGGCAGGAAGCTACAAATGTGGGGAAATGCATATTAGCTTAAATGTTTGTAGCATATGGACTTAAATAAAAAGCACCTCTCAAAATATTGCTATACATACTGAGAGTAAAAATGCAGTGCAGCCATTCTTAAAATGACTTCTTACTGTATAAAAATACTAAAAGTCTTATCCTCAAAATACAAGTAAGCCCAAGCAGTTCTCTATTATTTTTAAATAAATTTTAATTCAAGAACTGGATGAAATGAAGGTGTGATCAGCACTGCTGGGTTGCAGATTTCAATATTCTTTGTTCCCTTGGATGATAATAGAAGAATACAGATGATCAAACTCAATTCAAGAGTTAAAGCAAAACCAAAAATTCTTTGAAGTGTTATATAAGTTAGGCTTAAAGTTTTGGTTAACTAATCACTTTAGCTTGCCTGAACATTTTCTCACAGGAGGCAAAATTTTAAATCCATTCACTTTCTTTCAGGCTCCAGAGACGTCCTATTTTAAAGACAAATCAGATATAAGATCCCCTTGATTTCTGCAGAGACCCCCCCCCCCCCCACTGCTGATGCTGCTATCTGTGTAACCCACAGGGCCTGCCCCGAGCTGTCTGCTGTGTGTTCCGTGGGGGTGAAGGGGATGTGCCCTTGGGTGCGGGAGCCCTGCCTTCCTACCAGCGCCACTAACAGCGCGGATGATGTCTGAGAAGGCAGGCTGGCTGTTATCTAGGCAGAAAGGGAGGAAAAGACGCACTACTGAGATACAGGCTCCCTAAGATTCCGAACCACATACACGATTTGTACAAATACACTTTTTCACCAGGAGGGCATCACCACCGGATCGAATGGACACCAGCGGAATGCAGAGGCTGGCTAAGCCTCCAGTCTTACTTGACAGTGAGGGGGGCATCTCCACTTCTGTTGGTGTAGTTGACCACGGCATTGAAGGACTGGTTGACCCACTGCCAGAAGAGCACGGCCGGTGTGGTCCTGAAACAGAGAGGCCTGTCACACACCCGCCGCTGCGGGTCTCGCGGCACGCAGACGCCGCGGACGCGGGGCCCCGACAGCAGCCAGACTGGGGCCAGGAGTGCGCTGGGCCCAGGGCTGGACGCTCTGCGTCAGAGGCTGAGGACCAGTGGGGCTGGGCAGGTTTTCATCCTCTCTGAGTCTCAGTCTCCTCACTCATGAGCTGAGGATAGCAACGGACTGAAGCGGGCTAGGGCAGCGGTCCTGAACCTTTACAGCACCAGGGACGGTTTCACGGAAGACAAGTTTTCTACGGACTGGAGTCGGGGATGGTTTCGGGATGATTCAGGCTCATTACATTTATTGCACACTTCATTTCTATTATTACTACATTAGTTCCACCTCAGATCATCAGGAGAATGGGACCGCTGGGTTAAGGTGAGGATGGAGTTAAATCTTGGCTTAAACTTGTAAGGGAGCCCAGCAAAGAGCAGGCGCTCAATTGCTGTGATTAACGTCAGGTCCCTTCTCTTACAGAAAGAAGCTATCTGTAGGCTAAGTATTTCTCATCCCCCCTCATTCCGCGTATAAGCCTAGGTGTTTACACCTACGTACATACTTATACCTATATTATATGAATTGATTACAGAGAGACTCTGCTTAGAGGCTTTCTAAACATTCTTTCTCATTTTCTTTTGGGTCTAAGATTTAAGGAGAAATTCAACCTCCTTTTGGGCAACAAGGAGAGTTCTATTCAACCCAACGAAAAGGTAAAACCACCTCCGAGGATTGTGACTTCTATATAAAATGAAACTCCACACGAAATGACATTTATTTCAATACAACCATTCAAGTACAAAAATGTGCTTTAAGCTCCTGGAATATAAAACAAACTGTTGTTACATTGCCAGAACTTACCTGTAAAATGTCATCATACAACCTGTGATGGTCATGTTCATTGGAACTTGAGCTGACATTCTTCCTATTAAAATCATCTTTTCTCCAGTGTCAGGATGAAAAGCTGAATCATAGATGTACTTTGCTCTCCATAATTCATTTTCTGTGAGACCTGAAGGAACAATTCCTTGCCTAGGAAAACAGCAACAAACAACACAGCAATTGTTCATTCCAAGTACCTCACCAGTGCTACCTAGAACATCTGTGTCTGGATAGGGTGAAACATCGAACTATTTCATAGAGCCAGGGAAATTCCAATAACACAAAGGACAATATACAATTAAAATGAGCATTTTAAACCCACAAATCTCAAGTTATCTATAACGTCGAAAAACAAAAATGTGTTGTAAAATAGGGAACTATTCAACTTTGAAATATTCTTTGTTTTAAATGACATTTTAAAATGTACTTTGAACTCTGTAAACTCTAAGATATTTTTACCTCATTAGACTGTGGCAATCAAGAACATGAAATCATTCTTAAACCTGTATTTTGAAAACCTAGACTAGAAAGGTTCATTATATTTCCTTATCAAAGAAACAAATATTCCTTGAAAGAAATTTAGAAAAGACACAAATTCGTTAGCATAACTAAAGCCATTTGAGCTTTCCCTGATTCACAGCCACTGGTAATGCTTACTGAATACCCTTTCAGGTTTTTCTAGATCGACAGACATGATCATTTATCACCTTTTTTATCAATACTATTTTGTAAACCTTTCTCTATATCTTCATATATTCTATATCATCTATACTGGGTTGAATACTTTCCACCCAAAATATTCACATTCAAATGGAACTTCAGAATATGACCTTATTTGTAAACAGGGCTGTTAATTATGTAGTTAAGGTGAGGTCATGCTGGATTGTGGGGAAGGGGGGTCAAGTTCAATGCCTGATGCCTTTGTAAGACCAAGCGCAGCCACATAAAGAAGAGTATGTGATGAGGGAGACAGAGATTTGAGAGGCATGGCTACAAGCCTAGGGCTTCCAGACAGCTGGAAGAGATAAAGAAGGATCTGCCCTAGGGCTGTCAGAGGTAGCCCTGCAAACACCTTGATTTCAGACCATACATTTCGTTTATTTTAAGCCACTCAGCTTGTGGTAATGTGTTAAGGCAGCCATAGAAATCATACTAATCCCCGTTGCAGGACATTGTAACTGCATTTAACCTTTTTCACTGGTAAAGGATGAGGAAGTACACACCCTTATAAGTAACACTTTTCCCACATCCAAGATTTCTTAGAAAGAAATGAGTATATTCTCTGAGATAAAAACTATGTAAAATATTAAAACTAAGTATTTCATCCTTTTTCTGACTCGAGTAGGTCCCTTTGCTTACCCTCAGCAGCGGCACCATCATCATTATCTGGGTAGCCTGTTGTATTCTTTATTCAGTGTGGATGATTTGGTTCAGTTAGGTTATCTGCTGTCATGCAAATTTTTATTATTATGCACACAGGTCACGGGGTTGCAAAGAGTTGGACACGACCAAGCACGGCACAGCACGGGAACAAAAGAAGGCTCTGCCCAGAAAGGTGTGACCCATTTTAGGGTTCTAGGCATGTTCGCAGACACTTCTGGAATTTTCCTAAGTCTTTTGGTTTGTTTTGTCACTTAAAGTTTTTAATCGATTTGCAATTTACCTTAAGATACAAATATGAGAAACTGCTTACCTTCTGTTACCAGTTGGCTGGTCTTCCGTTCCAATAAGAAGATTTCAATGTTATCTTTATCATCAGTTGAGCTTTTATGAACGTTAGGCTTGCTTTCTGGACATTCCACAGTAATCCCCTCATCTTGCGGTGTCAAAGCCACTATTGTAATTGATGGGGTTTTTTTAAATTAATTTTTTATTGGAATATAGTTCATTTATGATGTGTCAGTTGCCACTGTATGACTTAATATCTCGTAGAGCACTGGTCCTTCACTCCATTCCTCTTCCGTGTTTTCAAAAGTGCCTTAGCTATTATTGTGTTAATTTTATAGGTGATCACAATTGTATTTTGACCAAAACTGTATTAATCTGGAGAGAACTGAAACCTCTGCAACATATCCAGGCCTACCATAGATTTCTCCGGTTATTCAAAGGACTTCTTTTAATGACGAGGCCCAGCGGCCTTGCACTTGCCTCATATTTATCAACCCTCTTTTTAGCCATTCTTGCGGGCATAAAGTGGTATTTGTCGTTTTTGTTTTTTACTTTAGACTTTCCAGTATATACCCCCTTCTTTTCTTCCAGTTTTGTTGAGATATAGTTAACATACAGCACTATATAAGTTTAAGATGTTCAAAATAATGACTTGACTTTCATACATCATGAAATGATCAGCATGGTAGTTTAGTGAACATTCATATCATACAGATACAAAATTAAAGAAATAGAAAAAGATACTGTTCCTTGTGATGAGAACTCAGAATGTACTCTCTGAACTGTTTTCATATATAAGGTATAGAAGTGTTAATTTTATTTATCACGTTGTATATCATATCTCAAGTACTTATCTTGTAACTGGAAGTTTGTATCTTTTGACTGCTTTTATCCACTTCCTCTCCTTTACCCCCTGCTTCTGGTAACCACAAATCTGAGCTCTTTTTCCATGAGTTTGTTTTTGCAGGATAGTTGACCTACAACACCGCGTGAGCTCCTGGTACACAGCACAGTAATTCAGTACTTCTATGCATTTCAAAATTATAAGTCTAGCTGCCATTTGCCACCTTACAAAGATATTCAAATTATAATTCTTGACATATCCCCACAATGTACATTTAATACCTGTGACTCAGTTCTTTTGAAATCAGAAAAGACCCTGATGCTGTGAAAGATTGAGGGCAGGAGGAAGAGGAGGCAAGAGAGGATGAGACGGTTGGATGGCCTCCCCAGCTCGATGGACATGAGTTTGAGCAAGCTCTGGGAGATAGTGAAGGACAGGGAGGACCAGCGTGCTGCAGTCCTTGGGGTCACAAAGAGCGGGACGCGACTAAGCGAGTGAACAAGGACGACAATTCAGTAACGGACTTTGCACCAGCTGGGAGTTAATCCCCTTCACCTCTCTCTCCTCTCCACAGCCTCCTCTCCTCTGACAACCACCTGTCTGCTCTCTGTGTCTGTGAGCTGGCCTTCGTTTTGTTCCGTTTGTTCATTTGTTTCATTTTTTAGATTCCAAAAAACTGCTGTTTTGAAGCGTCGTCTTCTCTTATTCTGCACAAGTAAAATCACATAGTATTTGTACTTCTCTGACTTGTTTCATTTAGTGTAACACACCCAAGTCCAGCTGTGTTCTCAGAAATGACAAGATTGATTTCATTCTTTTTTTTAATGGCTGAGTAATATATTTTTTACATATCTATATTTATCACAACTTCTTATCCACTCGTCTATTGATTGGTACGTAGATTGCTTCCATATCTTGGCTATCGTAAGCAATGCTGCAATAAACATAGGTGTACAGATATCTTTTTTTGGATACCCAGGAGTGGAACTGATGGACTGTATGTACTGGGTTGGTGCGAAAGTTATTATGGTTTTGCATTGCTGAATTTTGCCATTTGATACTGGAATACATTCTTAAATAAATGTGGTTATGTTATACATCATTTTAATGTGCATTCCTCGCTTTATCATTTTTTGCTATGACTTATTTAGTTCAGTTCGGTAGCTCAGTTGTGTCCGACTCTTTGTGACCCCATGGACTGCAGCACGCCAGGTTTTCCTGTCCATCACCAACTCCTGGAGCTTACTCACACTCATGTCCATCGAGTCAGTCATGCCATCCAACCAACTCATCCTCCCGCCTTCAATCTTTCCCAGCATCAGGGTCTTTTCAAATAAGTCAGTTCTTCGCATCAGGTGGCCAAAGTATTGAAGCTTCAGCTTCAACATCAGTCCTTCCAATGAATATTCAGGACTGATTTCCTTTAGGATTGACTAGTTGGATCTCCTTGTAGTCCAAGGGACTTTCAAGAGTCTTCTCCAACACCACAGTTCAAAAGCATCAATTCTTCACTGCTCAGCTTTCTTTATGGTCCAACTCTCACATCCACGCACGACTATTAGAAAAATCATAGCTTTGACTAGGCAGACCTTTGTTGGCAAAGTAATGTCTCTGCTTTTTAATATGCTGTCTCGGTTGGTTGTAACTTTTCTTCCAAGGAGCAAGCATCTTTTAATTTCATGGCTGCAGTCACCATCTGCAGTGATTTCAGAGCCCAAGAAAATAAAGTCTCTCACAATTTCCATTGTTTCCCCATCCATTTGCCATGAGGTGATGGGACCAGATGCCATGATCTTTGTTTTCTGAATGCTGAGTTTTAAGCCAACTTTTTCACTCTCTTCTTTCACTTTCATCAAGAAGCTCTTTAGTTCCTCTTCACTTTCTGCCATAGGGTGGTGTCATCTGCATATCTGAGGTTATTGATATTTCTCCTGGCAATCTTGATTCCAGCTTGTGCTTCATCTGCATAGAAGTTAAATAAGCAGGGTGACAATATACAGCCTTGACGTCCTCCTTTCCGGATCTGGAACTAGTCTGTTGTTCCATGTCCAGTTCTAACTGTTGTTTCCTGAACTGTATACAGATTTCTCAGGAGGCAGGTCAGGTGGTCTGGTATTTCCATCTCTTTAAGAATTTTCCACAGTTTGTTGTGAAATGCCTTATTACGTGCTATATATTTCATATTTTTTTAGACTGTGGAAATGACATGAAACAAAAGGCAAATTTGAGTGATTTTCAAGTTCAAAATGGGCTGTAAAGCAGCAGAGGCAATTCGCAACATCGAGAACTCATTTGGCCCAGGAATTGCTAATAAACACACAGTGCAGAGGTGCTTCAAGAAATTTTGCAAAGGAGACGAGATCCTTGAAGATGAGGAGCCCAGAGGCTGGCCATCGGAAGTGGGCAAGGACCATTGAGGGCAACCATCGAAACTGATCCTCTTACAACTACACGAGAAGCTGCTAAAGAACTCCACACTGTCCCTTCTATGGTCGTTTGGCATTTGAAACAAACTGGAAAGGTGAAAAAGCTAGGTAAGTGGGTGCCTCACACGCTGACCGCAGATCAAAAAACTGTTGTTTGGAAACATCGTCTTCTCTTATTCTACACAACAATGCACCGTTTCTCAACCAGATTGTGATGCGTGACAAGAGGATTTTATATGACAACCAGCAACAACCGGCTCAGTGGCTGGACTGAGAAGAGGCTCCGAAGCACTTCTCAAAGCCCAACTTGCACCTAATAAAAAGGCCATGGTCTCTGCTGGTGGTCTGCTGCTGGCCTGATCCACCACAGCTTTCTGAATCCCAGTGAAACCACTACATCTGAGAAGTGTGCTCAGCAAATTGATGAGATGCACCGAAAACTGTGACAGCTGCAGCCTGCACTGGTCAGCAGGATGGCCCCCGATCCTCTCTGTGACCACGCCTGACCACACTTTGCACATCAAACACATCAAAAGTTGAACGAGTTGGGCTGCAAGGTTTTGCCTCATCCACCACATTCACCTGACCTCTCACCAACCGACTACCACTTCTTCAAGCATCTTGACCCCTTTTTGCAGGGAAAATGCTTCCACAACCAGCAGGAGGCTTGGAAAACGCTTTCCCAGAGTTCATCGAATCCCCACGCATGGATTTTTAGGCTACAGGAATAAACAAAATTATTTCTCGTTGGCAAAAATGTGTTGACTGTAATGGTTCCTATTTTGATTAATAAACATGTGTTTGAGCCTAGTTATAATGATTTAAAATTCATGATCAGAAACCGCAATTATGCACCACCTTATAGTTTTAATTTTTAAAGGAATCTCCATTCTATACATTCCCACCAGCAGGACATGAGGGTTCCCTTTCCTCTATATCCTCATGGAAAGCTGTTGTTTGCTGTCTTTTTGATTCTGACAGGTGTAAAATGATACTTCATTGTTGTTTTAATCTGCATCTCCCCTGTGATGCTCTGCATCTTTCTATATGCTTGCTTGATATTTCTATATTTTCTTTGGTTGAGTGTCAGCCGTCTACTCAAATCTTTGGACCATTTAAAAACATTGGGTTTAAAAGAATTCTTTTCTCTTCTTGATGTAAGTCTCTTACGAGCTGTAAGTTTTGCAAATATTTTCTTCCAGTTTGTGAACTGCATTGCTGTTCTCTAAACAGTGTCTTCTGCTGTGTAGAGACGTAACTTTTCCCTTTCTCTTCATGCTTACAGCCTACGGAATCTTTGCCTATCCCAAAGTTATACAGATTTTATCTTGCTTTCTTCTAGAAGCTTTATAGTTTTAGCTTGTATATTTAGGGTTATCATTCATTTCAAGTTATGTTTATGGTTTTATTTAAGGATTAAACTTTTTTTAATATGAAAATCCATTTTTCCAGACTCACTCATCAAACAGAATATTCTTTCTCTACTGAATTATCTTGAGAATTCTATTTTGGGATCCCCTATTCTGTTCCACTGACCTATATACCTATCTTTATGCTATACTGTTTTGATTACTTGAGCTTGATAGTAAATCTTGAAATCAGGCATTTAATATTTTTGTTGCTACTGAAAATACTATATGTAAAATTTCAATTTCCAGTTATTAGTTGTTACTAAATAGAAACTCATGGAGAAGGCAATAGCACCCCACTCCACTACTCTTGCCTGGAAAATCCCAGGGATGGAGAAGCCTGGTAGGCTGCAGTCCATGGGGTTGCACAGAGTCAGACATGACTGAGCGACTTCACTTTCACTTTTCACTTTCACGCATTGGAGAAGGAAACGGCAACTCACTCCAGTGTTCTTGCCTGGATGGTGGAACCTGGTGGGCTGCCTTCTGTGGGGTCGCACAGAGTCAGACACAACTGAAGCGACTTAGGAGCAGCAGCAGCAGCAAATAGAAACTCAGTTGATTTCTGTATATCGATCTTCTATCTCGTGATTGAGCCAAACACGCTCTATTTGCAGTTTTGGTAGATTTTTCCTACACAGATGGTCATGCTTTCTGTGAATGAAGACAGTGTTAGCTCCTTTCCTGTCCATACATCTTTTATGTTGCTATGCCTTCTTCCCGGACTCCTAGCTACTCAGCAGAATGCTAAATGAAAGTAGTGACTGTTGAACTCTTGGCTTTGTTCTTGATCTCACGGGAAAAGTTTTCATTCTTTCATCATTAAATTTGGTGTCTGTTGTAGGGTTTTCTTAGATGTACTTTATTCCTTCCATTCCTGGTTTTGCTGAGAGTTTTATCATGAATTGATGTTGGATTCTTCTGTCTGCTTTTTCTGCATCTATTGAGATGACCATATGTTTTTCTGTCATAGTCTACTAATACAGTAATTTCCAAATGTTAAAATGAAATTGCATTGTTGTAATAAACCACATTTGGGTTCTGCTCATGTTGGGTATTATCCTTTTTATATATGGCTAGATTTAAGCTGTTAATTTTGTTGAGGATTTCTGTGTCTATGGTAATGAGGGACATCGGACTGTAATTTTTTTCTTGCAATCCCTTTGGCTTTGCTGTCAACAGTGTCATAAAATGGATGAGGAAGACTTTCCCCCTCTTCTATTTTCTGGGAGAGTTTGTGACGGAATTGGTATTGTTTCTTCCTATGAAGAAATGATTTCTTTCACCTGTCATGCTAACTGGTCTGAGAGATTTTAGCGGGAGAGTTTTATATTTATTTATTTATTCCACCTTTCTCTTTATTTTTTATTCATCTCATTTCTTCCTCATTCCTTTTTTCTCTTGCCTTCTTTTGCATTGAGTCAATTTTGGTAATTCGTATGTTCATAGAGGGTTAGATATTTTACTAACATTTCTGAAATTTTTTAGCAAAGAGCTAAATAGTAGGCTTTATTTTTGTATTTCTATTTCCCATAGGAAACTTCCCTATCCTCTTGCCATATAGTTTGAATTTTATGCGTTTATTTCATATTGATTAGATGTGCTAGAGGCTTATCTTTCTCTAGGTTTATCAAAGAACTAGTTTTTACATTTATTTTTCTATTAATTTCTGACTTTAAACAAATACGAACTTCCTTCTGTTTTCCTTGAAAAGCAGTCTATGGAGCAGTTAACAAAATGTACTCTGGAGCCAGACTGTCTGGGTTCCTATGCTGGCTCTGTCACCTAACAGTGGCAGGACTCAGAGCCAGCTAACCTTTCCTGCCTTAGTTCTTTCATCTGAAAAATGGGCACATGAATAGCATTTACTTTTGCTGTGATGCTTACATGACAGCATGTAAAGAGCTTCAGGCAGTCTCAGCCCACGGCACGTGCCATGTGGTATTGCTATTTTCTTTTTATTAGCTTGCCTTGCTCTTTAATTTCTTAAGCTGAAGTCTCAGTTCATTTGCTATCAGCCTTTAATGTTTAATCAGAGGGACACGTCAAACTCTAAACTTCCCTTCACAGTACAATTCTGGCACAATCCCCTAAGTTTTGAAATTAATTTTCTCATTATTTTTACTTTGTGATTTTACTCCTGGTTTTTCTTTTCATACAGTTAAAGGAAAGTATTGAACAATTCTGATGTGATTAGATGACTGTGTTTAATCAAGTTCTGTCTGTGTTTCTAACGGTCTTTTCTTTGTGCATTTGATGCAACATTAACTGTTTCATGAATACTGACCATGTTCACTTTCTCAATATCAATTTTTTTCTGATCTATTTGCCCTGAATTGAATTTTGTCTGGTTTTCATACAACTTCCTTTTTATTCGCAATTACCTCTGTCCTGCTTTGTAATGTTAGCCATTTTTATTACCTTCTGTTGGGTTTACATTCAAGTGGCATTGTTGGAATCTCACGAAAACTACAGATTATTGGTATTCACACTTCCTGAAGCTATACTATACATGATTCTTCTTTGACACCAACTAAAATGGCACCCCACTCCAGTACTCTTGCCTGGAGAATCCCATGGACGGAGGAGCCTGGTAGGCGGCAGTCCATGGTGTCGTGAAGAGTCCGACACGACTGGGCGACTTCACTTTCACTTTTCACTTTCATGCACTGGAGAAGAAAATGGCAACCCACTCCAGTGTTCTTGCCTGGAGAACCCCAGGGACGGGGGAGCCTGGTGGGCTGCCGTCTATGGGGTCGCACAGAGTTGGACACGACTGAAGTGACTTAGCAGCAGCAGCAACCCTTTGACATATCCTCCCCAGAAAGGTCACAGATAATTTGTCTCCTGGTGGAAGGAGAACTCTGGGGTATTAGCCATTAATTCAACAATTGGTTTTACAAATGAATACATATGTCTTATATATAATATTACATATAATACATACAAAAGCAGACGTGATTAAAGCAGCATTACCCCTAATCCCCAGTGGAGCAGGCCCAGGCAATTTATGACACAGATAATTTAAGGGCTTATATGAAAAGAGAAAATGAAGTTTGAGCGATTCTTGGAGGCAGGCGTCTTGGAGGAAGGCACCATATTTCTCCCTTGGCAACAACCTCATACAGAGATGAGTTATGCAGCTAGAAACCCTCATGCATTCCTACTGGGATGCCACATCACTGTTGAGCTTTTAAAGTAGTTTTTACTCTATTTTAGAGTCTTTGATTTTAGTAGAGGATTTTGATCCTTTTTTACATGTATTGTTATCACTGGGCTATCTGGTCTCTTTTATCTTATTTAATGCTATTTTAAAACCTTTCATGTCAGGTTTTTGGTTTTATCTTTGGTCACACTTATCACACGGTCTGTTTTTATGACTTCGGGACTTTAGAAGACCTGCTGTGTATGCTTAGTCGCTCAGTGCTGCCTGACTCTCTGCAACCCCATGGACTGCAGCCCACCAGGCTCGTCTGTCCGTGGGGATTCTCCAGGAAAGAACACTGGAGTGGGTTGCCAGGCCCTCCTCCAGGGGATCTTTTGAACCCAGGGATTGAACCCAGGTCTCCCATACTGCAGGTGGATGCTTTACTGTCTGACCACCAGGGAAGCCCAAGGCATACTAAGATTTAACTTGACCACGGTTACCATTAAGATTCTCAAAACCATTCTACAATACAGGGCATTTCTCTAATACGGTGAAGAGCCAAACCACATGCTGAGACCACCTCCTAGTTAAAATGGGCTTCCCAGGAGGCTTGGTGGTAAAGAATCTGCCTGCCAATGCAGGAGATTCGAGTTTAATTCCTGGGTTGTGAAGATCCCCTGGAGAAGGGAATGGTAACCCACTCCAGTATTCTTGCTTGGGAAATCCCATGGATAGAGGAGCCTAGTGGGCTACAGTCCATGGGATAGCAAAGAGTCGGACATGGCTATGAAACTAAGCACATATCTATTTACAATAAATATTTGGTATACTTTTAATTCCTCCTTTTTTTTGTTGTTGTTGTTGATACTACAATCTAGGGCTTTAGATTCAGATAGATACTACTTTTTTTTTTTTACAAAACATTTAAAATTTCTCTTTGCCTTTACAGTGCTTTGTAACTAGAAAGTGAAAGTCGCTCAGTCGTGTCCACCTCTTTGTGACTCAATGGGTCACCCTGTACAGTCCATGTAATTCTCCAGGCCATACTGGAGTGGGTAGCCTATCCCTTCTCCAGGGGCTCTTCCCAACCCAGGGAACAAACCCAGGTCTCCCGCATTGCAGGTGGATTCTTTACCAGCTGAGCCACAAGGGGAGCCCTTATAACTAGAAACACAACAACCATTTCTATTTTAACTATTTCAGCATTCATCACTAGTCTATATTATAGCTTCCTTATTTTTTTAAATGTAATAAAATATACATAACATAAAATTTACCACCTCAACCATGTTTAAGGGTATACTTTTAGCGTACTAAGCATATTCATGTTATTGTCCAACTCTTGCCACCATCAATGTTCAGAACTTTTTCATTGTCCCCAACTGAGACCGTATTCTTTAAACAATAACTTCTGATCCTCCCCTTCCCTAGACCCTGGCCATCACCATTCTCTTTTCTGTTTCTATGTATTTGCTACTTTAGGCACCTCATATAAGTGGAACTATGCAATAATTTGTCCTTTTATCTCTTTGAGCAGTGCCTTCAAGGTTTATCTGTGTTGAAGTATGTGTTACATTTGGGAAACTCAGCAGTGGCCACAGGACTAGAAAAGGTCAGCTTTCATTCCAGTCCCAAAGAAAGGCAATGCCAAAGAATGCTCAAACTACCACACAATCGCACTCATCTCACACGCTAGCAAAGTAATGCTTAAAATTCTCCAAGCCAGGCTTCAACAGTACATGAACCACGAACTTCCAGATGTTCAATCTGGATTTAGAAAAGGCAAAGGAACCAGAGATCAAATTGCCAACAACCATTAGATCATAAAAGCAAGAGAGTTCCAGAAAAACATCTATTTCTGCTTTATTGACTATGCCAAAGTCTTTGACTGGGTGGACCACAACAAACTGTGGAAAATTCTTAAAGAGATGGGAACACCAAACCACCTGACCTGCCTCATGAGAAACCTATATGCAGGTCAGGAAGCAACAGTTAGAACTGGACATGGAACAACAGACTGGTTCCAAATCAGGAAAGGAGTACATCAAGGCTGTATATTGTTACCCTGCTTATTTAACTTATATGCAGAGTACATCATGTGAAACTCTAGGCTGGATGAAGCACAAGCTGGAATCAAGATTGCCAGGAGAAATATCAATAACCTCAGATATGCAGATGACACCACCCTATGGCAGAAAGTGAAGAGGAACTAAAGAGCTTCTTGATGAAAGTGAAAGAGGAGAGTGAAAAAGTTGGCTTAAAACTCAACATTCAGAAAACAAAGATCATGGCATCTGGTCCCATCACTTCATGGGAAATAGATGGGGAAACAGTGCAAACTGTGACAGACTTTATTTTTTGCACTCCAAAAATAAATAAATAAATCAGATGGTGACTGCAGCCATGAAATTAAAAGACGCTTGCTCCTTGGAAGAAAAGTTATGACTAACCTAGACAGCATATTAAAAAGCAGAGACGTTACGTTGCCAACAAAGGTCTGTCTAGTCAAAGCTATGGTTTTTCCAGTAGTCATGTATGGATGTGAGAGTTGGACTATAAAGAAAGCTGAGAGCCGAAGAACTGATGCTTTTGAACTGTGGTGTTGGAGAAGACTCTTGAGAGTCCCTTGGACTGCAAGAAGATCCAACCAGTCCATTCTGAAGGAGATCAGTCCTAAATATTCATTGGAAGGACTGATGCTGAAGCTGAAGCTCCAACACTTTGGCCTCCTGATGAGAAAAGCTGACTTACTTGAAAAGACCCTGATGCTGGGACAGATTGAAGGCAGGAGGAGAAGAGGACGACAGAGGATGAGGTGGTTGGATGGCATCACCAACTCAATGGACATGAGTTTGGGTAAACTCTGGGAGTTGGTGATGGACAGGGAGGCCTGGCGTGCTGCAGTTCATGGGGTCACGAAGACTGGGACACGACTGAGCGACTGGACTGAACTGAGCCAGTGTTACGGTTCCCTTTGTTCTGAAGGCCAAATAGTACTCTACTGTGTGAACAGACTGTTTTATTTTTTCATTCATCCTTCCGTGGACACTTGCATTGCTTCTACCTTTGGCTGCTGTGGGTAATGCTAGTATAAACACCAGTATGCAAATATCTGTTTAAGACCCTGCTGCCTCTTCTTTTGGATACGTGCCCAGAAGCAGAATGGCTGGATATATGGTAATTCCATTTTGAATTGTTTGCAGAATCACTGCATACTATGGATTTCTTATTTTTGAACTCAATTTGGCTTTATTTCTTGACCTCATAAAAAGGATTGAGGAAGAGTCTATTTTTTACATTTTTTTAAGACCTTTTTTTAAATGTGAACCATTTTTTAAAGTGTTTATCAAATTTGTTACAATATTGATTCAGTTTTATCTTCTGGCTTTTTGGCTGTGAGTTCCCAGACCAGGGATCGAACAGGCACCTCTTGCATTGGAAGATGAAGTCTTTATCACTGAAAGGCCAGGGAAGTCCCCAGGAGTTTATTTTTGAGGTATATTTTTCTGTTGCCTCTCTAAACAGACGCTCTGGTGTAAAATTCCTCAGTTGCGTGCTTTCCCCAGGAAACCCAGCACATTTTTTTGCTGTCCTCACGTGCTCAGTGCATGGATGAAAAGGCTGACTTCCCTGTTATTTGTTCTTTTTTTAAATAACTTTTTTCCTGTTTTGGCTGCTTATAACATTTTAAAAAGTTTCTTTGTAGAAAAAGAAAAGGAAAAAAATTTCCATTTTGCAGGGATCTCTGCCTACAACAGGGTGAGTTTAATTTCCAGATATTTCACTACAGGAAAATTCTTTATTTACTTAATATTACTTTGTTCACATTTTTCTAATTTCTCCTTGAGAAGCATCAATGAATTATGTCTTCACGCGCCATCCTCTATTCTGTTGAAATACAATCTTTTTCACACTCTCACTTTTTCACCTGGGTCAGAAGTTGACAAGTCACGTCCTATTTTTAAATGGCTGGGAAGCTAACAATGGTTTTTCCATTTTTAAAGGGTGGCAAACACACAAAACAACACAAAAGAATGACTGTAGGGCTCGCAAAGCGAAAATATTTACATCTGGCCCTTCGCATAGGAAGTATGCGACCTTGGATTCTCACCCTTGGAGAGTGACTCAGGTTAACCCCCGGCATCTCTGTGTCTGCTTTTTCTTGGTACCACTGCGGTCCTGAGTTCTCCACCACTGGCTCCAGTGAAGGTTTTAATTTTGCTATTACCGGTTTAGGGGCTTTGCGATCTCCTTCATGGCTTCGTTTCACCTCCTCTAGCTGTCTTTACCTCTCTACCTCTCTTCTTTTCTTGGCTGTGGTTCCAGAATCACAGAACATTTCACTTGTCGGAATTCCCGAAATAACATTTCTGCTCTCTTCCGCTGCCTCTTTTCTCAGGACTTGCTCACAGGGCTCCACGACGTTCTCTGCCTAGGAAGCCCTCCTTCTGCATGGCTGCGCATGCCAGGACCTGGCCAGCTCAGTGCTCGGCAACAGTCTGCAGACTGCCCCTGGCTTCCCTGACTACCCACGTGTCAGCCAAGTATGCGCCCTGCATGCATTATCTACGGCACGCTGAGGCTTCTCATTCACACTGGTCCAATTCTCAGCTTCTGACTCTCCCTGAGAGCAGGAGTCAGAAAAGTACTGTCTGTGGCCTATATGGCTAGCTAGCTAGGAGTGTTTTCTCTATTGTTTTTTAAAGGATTGTAAAACAACCAACCAACCAAAAAAGCAAACAGCCAAGAAATCAGCAAGAACAGACAGAACATGCAGAATAAAATGGAAACCCTTTGTGGTCCACGAAGCTTCAAATATTAATATTTCTTATATGGTCATTTATCTATCAAGAAAGCTGCACGTCCATCAACAGATGACTGGATAAAGAAGATGTGATATATATATGTGTGTGTGTGTGTGTATATATATATATATAGATAGATATAGATATACATATAGTTGACTCATTGGAAAAGACTGATGCTGGGAGGGATTGGGGGCAGGAGGAGAAGGGGACAACAGAGGATGAGATGGTTGGATGGCATCAACGACTCGATGGACATGAGTTTGAGTAAACTCTGGAAGTTGGTGATGGACAGGGAGGCCTGGCATGCTGTGATTCATGGGGTCGCAAAGACTGGGATACAACTGAGTGACTGAACTGAGCTGAATTTATATATATATATATATATATATGTGGAATGCTACTTATAAAAAAGAATGAAATTTTGCCATTTGCAGCAACATGGATGGAATTGGAGGGCATTATGCTAACTAAGTGAAATATGGCAGACAGAGAAAAATGAATACCGTAATTATCGCTTATATGTGGAATTTAAAAAATACAACAAACCAGTGAATATAACAAAAAAGAATCGGGCACACAGATACAGAGAACAAACTAGTGGTTATAAGTTGGGGGGTGGCAATATATGGGTGGAAGACTGGGAGGTATAAACCACTGGGTGTAAGACAGGCTCAAGGATGTATTTCAAAACACAGCATACAGTTATTTTGTTAATAACTGTAAATTGAGTATAGCCTTTGAAAATTGAATTAGAATTTTTTAAAATGAATGAAAGTTGTGACTATTGCCCTAGAGCTCATGCCTCCTCTCTATCTCACGCCTGGCTCTTTGAAAGGACGAAATCCATCCCAAACCTACAAACCATGCCACCAGCATCCTTCCCATCTGAGCTACTATATGTGGGGTTTATTCACTGAAGCTTTATCTAAGAAGAAGTGACCAACGTACGCTAATTCCTGACAACCTGGTTTTGTAAGAGGCGGCTTCCACCTGGAGACAGAAGGATGTGGGTACAGGGGTAGCGGTATCAGAGTGGGAGGCAGGGCACCTCACAGATGGGCACTTGTGAGTTGGATGATGGTTGTCTTATATTCAGGTTATTATGAACCTTGGATATTTCTGTTAAGGGTCAGCAATGGGGTACAAAACCTGTCTTCTTATTTCTCACTTTTTTTTTTTTCTTTTGATAAAAAGGACTCAATTGCAAAAACATGTTGAAAACTCACTAAGGGAAGGGTTAGGATAAGAGGCCACCAGGACGATCTATTAACACATCACGTCAAAAAGCACTAGTGTTATGGGGAGGGAGGTGGGAGGGGGGTTCATGTTTGGGAACGCAGGTACACCCATGGTGGATTCATGTCAATGTATGGCAGAAACCAATACAGTATTGTAAAGTAAAATAAAGTAAAAAAAAAAAAAAAAAAAAGCACCAGTGTTACCTGTAATCATGGACTACCTTCCTCGCTGCCTCCAGTTGCACGTTGGTCAACAGAATGTTCCTGGGATCAGTTACAGTGAAGAAATGTTTGGCGCGTCCAATGAAAGTGCTTTGATCCCATCGAGGTTCCTTGATGTTAATGTTTGGTGGAAGTTCTCCAGACATCTTCCTGGACTGGAGAGGATCAGAAAGACAAGCTGATTTAAGATTTATAATGTTACCATACATTTGGAAACTTTGTAATTACACTAAAGAGTTACAGACACTTCACTTTACGAAAATAACTTTGTAATAAATGGACAATTTAAGTCCAAACCTAAATTTGTTGGCAAAAATTCAGTTCAGTTCAGCTCAGTTGCTCAGTTGTGTCCGACTCTTTGCGACCCCACGAATCCCAGCACGCCAGACTTCCCTGTCCATCACCAAATTCTGGAGTTCACTCAGACTCACATCCATTGAGTCAGTGACACCATCCAGCCATCTCATCCTCGGTTGTCCCCTTTTCCTCTTGCCCCCAATCCCTCCCAGCATCAGAGTCTTTTTCAATGAGTCAACTCTTCGCATGAGGTGGCCAAAGTACTGGAGTTTCAGCTTTAGCATCATTCCCTCCAAAGAAATCCCAGGGCTAATCTCCTTCAGAATGGACTGGTTGGATCTCCTTGCAGTCCAAGGGACTCTCAAGAGTCTTCTCCAACACCACAGTTCAAAAGCATCAATTCTTCGGTGCTCAGCTTTCTTCACAGTCCAACTCTCATATCCATACATGACCACTGGAAAAACCATAGCCTTGACTAGATGGACCTTAGTTGGCAAAGTAATGTCTCTGCTTTTGAATATGCTGTCTAGGTTGGTCATAAGTTTTCTTCCAAGGAATAAGCGTCTTTTAATTTCATTGCAGATCTTAGTTGATCCTAAATAAATTACAGTAGTTTCCCACACAGTTGTTTTTAAAAGGACATACTATTTCATCATACCTTACTTTTGAAAACCTATCCTTTAGAAAAAAATTAAAATATGAAAAGTCAGAAATAACATCAACAGTAATAGGCACTGAAGCTTGAAATTCTTTTTCTGGGTGAAAGAACCAATGTCAAACTACTGCTGCATTCTGGTTTACTAAATCTGTTACTCCTACAAGTAGAAGTGACTAATGCAAAAAAAAAGGGTCACATGCTAAAAATTCTACAATTAAAAAAAGATTCAGATTCATTCAGCCTTATTCAGCATAAAAACCACCAATCAAAAATGAAAAATTATGCTCTTCAATCTAACAGGGCCATAATGGGAAAAACACATTCTGCCAACCCCATGAATAGTCATAACATGGGAGCATGTAATTTTTCTCATAAAGTACTTATTTTCTGGCTAAGAACCCTTACTTTTTTCTAAAGTAACTAATTTCTTTCTCTGAGTAATATATGTTTATTGTTAGAACTGCTCTGTATTGTTGTAATACATGCTTATTGTACTATTTTGAATAATAGAAGCTTATGTTAGAAAATGAAGAATAAAGAAAATCTGCTATAATTTAGCTATTCTGAAATAACTATTGTTGCTCTTTTTGTATATTTCTTTGCAGATATTTTCTATATATGTTATCATCTAATTAAAACAAATAACAAAGTTGATCTCATACTTGGTATTTTAATATCCTGACTATTTCTTGCACTTATTTCATAAGCACTCAAAAGTTATGACCAACCTAGATAGCATATTGAAAAGCAGAGACATTACTTTGCCAACAAAGGTCCGTCTAGTCAAGGCTATGGTTTTCCCTGTGGTCATGTATGGATGTGAGAGTTGGACTATGAAGAAGGCTGAGAGCTGAAGAATTGATGCTTTTGAACTGTGGTGTTGGAGAAGACTCTTGAGAGTCCCTTGGACTGCAAGGAGATCCAATCAGTCCATTCTAAAGGAGATCAGCTCTGGGTGTTTTTTGGAAGGAATGATGCTAAAGCTGAAACTCCAGTACTTTGGCCACCTCATGCAGAGCTGACTCATTGGAAAAGACTCTGATGCTGGGAGGGATTGGGGGCAGGAGAAGAAGGAGATGACAGAGGATGAGATGGCTGGATGGCATCACCGGCTCAATGGACGTGAGTTTGAGTGAGCTCTGGGAGTTGGTGATGGACAGGGAGGCCTGGCATGCTGCAATTCATGGGGTCGCAAAGAGTCGGACACGACTGAGCGACTGAACTGAGCTGAGCTGATGGCACTAAACATTCATGTGGGGTATTCAGCAACACCTTCAAAGTTTATGTTATTTTCAGTTTTCACTATGAAAAGTAATGCTGCATCACTGTCTACTAATGTTTTCCCTCGTAGCTAATGACTTCCTTAAACTATATCTCTCTATATGATATTAGAAGGTCAAAGGATTTGATCACTATTATGGCTTAAACCACTGCTTTCTCATACTGGTTTCCTCTTCTTACGTTTCTAATATTGGTTCTTCTAGTAGCTTTCTTTTCCAGGTCATTTTTTCATTAAGTTATTTTTCAGTGCTTCACTAGATTGTAGGTGTTTTAAGATGTCAGTGCCTGTCATTTAAACTTTATTAGAATCTCAAATTAACATGTATCATGGCCCACTGGATCCAAATCAAGCACGTTAGGCCCGCGGATGCAAGGAATGTAGTGTATGTGAAACAGCTGGTCAAGGAGAGTGAGAAAGTAAAAAATCAGCCCTATTATTCTTAAAGCAGGCTGAGATGACAAACAGATAAAGTCAGCTGTGAAGTTAACGGGAAACCATATTTCTCCCAGGAGCTTCCCTGGTGGCTCAGACAGTAAAGTATCTGCCTGCAACATGGGAGACTCAGGTTTGACCCCTGGGTGGGGAAGGTCCCCTGGAGAAGGGAATGTCAACCCACTCCAGTACTCTTGCCTGGAATTTCAGGAACAGAGGAGCCTGGCGGGCTACCGTCCATGGGGTCACAAAGAGTCAGACATGAGTGAGCAACTAACACTTCCTTTCATATTTCTCTGAAACTCATAATGCAGCTAAAAGGTGTCATAACGACCCCATTTTGGGGGTGATCCTGCTTTCTTATCTCACTTGTGGATAAGAAACCCTGTTCTCCATAATTGCAGACTGTCAGAAACTTTGTTGAAAAAGCAATATTCCAAGTCTTTCTTAACTTTGCTGTTTCCACAGAAACAAGGTCATGGGGCTACTTCATAGTCCAGAGCTTCACAGCCAGCCCTGATCTGCTGCTGCTGCTAAGTCACTTCAGTCGTGTCCGAATCTGTGCGACCCCATAGACGGCAGCCCACCAGGCTCCCCTGTCCCTGAGATTCTCCAGGCAAGAACACTGGAGTGGGTTGCCATTTCCTTCTCCAAGGCATGAAAGTGAAAAGTGAAAGTGAAGTCGCTCAGTCATGTCCAACTCAGCGACCCCATGGACTGCAGCCCACCAGGCTCCTCTGTCCATGGGATTCTCCAGGCAGGAGTACTGGAGTGGGGTGCCATTGCCTTCTCCAAGCCCTGCTCGGAGTCAGTCATAATACTGCTTCATTAAGCTTCCCTAAATTCCACCATCCTCCAAGATGCTCTGAAAGACCTCTCTCTTCCTTTGTTGTTGAGACAGCCCCAGTTGCTCCACTGTCATTTCTCTCACTGAAATACATGTGATTTTATTTAACTAAGGTTTGTCCCTGCTAGTTTTTAGCCAGTTCTGAAGAGGTGGCAAGAATACACAGAAGAACTGTACAAAAAAGGTCTTCACAACCCAGATAATCATGATGGTGTGATCACTCATCTAGAGCCAGACATCCTGGAAAGTGAAGTCAAGTGGGCCTTGGAAAGCATCACTACGAACAAAGCTAGTGGAGGTGATGGAATTCCAGTTGAGTTGTTTCAAATCCTGAAAGATGATACTGTGAAAGTGCTGCCCTCAATATGCCAGCATATTTGGAAAACTCAGCAGTGGCCACAGGACTGGAAAAGGTCAGTTTTCATTCCAATCCCAAAGAAAGGCAATGCCAAAGAATGCTCAAACTACCACACAACTGCACTCATCTCATACGCTAGTAAAGTAATGCTCAAAATTCTCCAAGCCAGGCTTCAGCAATACGTGAACCGTGAACTTCCTGATGTTCAAGCTGGTTTTAGAAAAGGCAGAGGAACCAGAGATCAAATTGCCAACATCTGCTGGATCATGGAAAAAGCAAGAGAGTTCCAGAAAAACATCTATTTCTGCTTTATTGACTATTGCAAAGCCTTTGACTGTGTGGATCACAAGAAACTGTGGAAAATTCTGAAAGAGATGGGAATACCAGACCACCTGACCTGCCTCTTGAGAAATCTGTATGCAGGTCAGGAAGCAACAGTTACAACTGGACGTGGAACAACAGACTGGTTCCAAATAGGAAAAGGAGTACGTCAAGGCTGTATATTGTCACCCTGCTTATTTAACTTCTATGCAGAGTACATCATGAGAAACGCTGGACTGGAAGAAACACAAGCTGGAATTGAGATTGCTGGGAGAAATATCAATAACCTCAGATATGCAGATGACACCACCCTTGTGGCAGAAAGTAAAGAAGAACTAAAAAGTCTCTTGATGAAAATGAAAGAGGAGAGTGAAAAAGTTGGCCTAAAGCTCAACATTCAGAAAACGAAGATCATAACATCCGGTCCCATCACTTCATGGGAAATAGATGGGGAAACAGTGGAAACAGTGTCAGACTTTATTTTTTTGGGCTCCAAAATCACTGCAGATGGTGACTGCAGCCATGAAATTAAAAGACACTTACTCCTTGGAAGAAAAGTTATGACCAACCTAGATAGCATATTCAAAAGCAGAGACATTACTTTGCCAACTAAGGTCTGTCTAGTCAAGGCTATGGTTTTTCCTGTGGTCATGTATGGATGTGAGAGTTGGACTGTGAAGAAAGCTGAGCACCAAAGAATTGATGCTTTTGAACTGTGGTGTTGGAGAAGACTCTTGAGAGTCCCTTGGACTGCAAGGAGATCCAACCAGTCCTTTCTGAAGGAGATTAGCCCTGGGATTTCTTTGGAAGGAATGATGCTAAAGCTGAAACTCCAGTACTTTGGCCGCCTCATGCAAAGAGTTGACTAATTGGAAAAGACTCTGATGCTGGGAGGGATTGGGGGCAGGAGGAGAAGGGGACGACAGAGGATGAGATGGCTGGATGGCATCACGGACTCAATGGACTTGAGTCTGAGTGAACTCCGGGAGTTGGTGATGGACAGGGAGGCCTGGAGTGCTGCGATTCGTGGGGTCACAAAGAGTCGGACACGACTGAGTGACTGAACTGAACTGCTACGATAAAAGAAGTGTCTAAATTTCAAATTAGGGCACCTTTAAGTCATGCATGTCAAGTCTGGAGATACGAGGAAACACTTCAAAGAGCTGGGTCATTGTATGAAGAAATGTCTAAATTTCAAATGAGACTATATATTATCTATAAAACATATAACAGTAAAATAGAAACACCAATTCATGCCCAGGAAAATAGGTATCAGACTTGTGTGCAGGGACTTAGGGCTCTGTTGAGGGACTTTAGTGACCTCTAGGGGAGTGGAGTGCTGCACTCAATATGCCGGCAAGTTTGGAAAACTTTGCAGTGGCCACAGGATGGGAAAAGGTCAGTTTTCATTCCAATCCCAAAGAAAGGCAATGCCAAGGAATTTTCAAACTACTGCAGAATTGCACTCATCTCACACGCTAGCAAAGTAATGTTCAAAGTTCTCCAAGCCAGGCTTCAGCAGTATGTGAACCGCGAACTTCTAGATGTTCAAGCTGGATTTTAAAAAGGCAAAGGAACCAGAGACCAAATTGCCAACATCCGTTAGATCATCAAAAAAGCAAGAGAGTTCCAGAAAAACATCTATTTCTGCTTTATTGACTATGCCAAAGCCTTTGACTGTGCGGATAACAACAAACTGCGGAAAATTCTGAAAGAGACGGAAATACTAGACCATCTTACCTGGCTCCTGGAAAATCTGTATGCAGGTCAAGAAGCAACAGTTAGAACTGGACATGGAAAAAACAGAGTGGTTCCAAATAGGGAAAGGAGTACGTCAAGGCTGTATATTGTCACCCTGCTTATTTAACTTATATGCAGAATACATCATGCAAAATGCTGGGCTGTATGAAGCACAAGCTGGAATCAAGATTGCTGGGAGAAATATCAATAACCTCAGATATGCAGATGATACCATCCTTACGGCAGAAAGCAAAGAAGAACTAAAGAGCTTCTTGATGAAAGTGAAAGAGGAGAGTGAAAAAGTTGGGTTAAAACTCAACATTCAGAAAACTAAGATCATGGCATCCGGTCCCATCATTTCATGGCAAATAGTTGGGGAAACAATGGAAACATAGACAGGCTTTATTTTCTTGGGCTCCCAAATCACTGCAGATGGTGACTGCAGCCATGAAATTAAAAGACACTTGATCCTTGGAAGAAAAGCTATTATCAACTGAGAGAGCAGATTAAAAAGCAGAGACATTACATTGCCAACAAAGGTCCGTCTAGTCAAAGCTATGGTTTTTCCAGTAGTCATGTATGGATGTGAGAGTTGGACTATAAAGAAAGCTGAGCACCGAAGAATTGATGCTTTTGAACTGTGGTGTTGGAGAAGACTCTTGAAAGTCCCTTGGGCTGCAAGAGGATCCAGTCAGTCCATCCTAAAGGAAATCAGTCCCGAATATTCATTGGAAGGACTGATGCTGAAGCTGAAACTCCAATACTTTGGTTACCTGATGCAAAGAACTGACTCATTGGAAAAGACCCTGTTGCTGGGAAAGACTGAGGGCAGGAGGAGAAGGGGAGGACAGAGGATGAGATGGTTGGATGGCATCACCGACTCAATGGACATGGGTTTGAGTAGGCTCCGGGAGTTGGTGATGGACAGGGAGGCCTGGCGTGCTGCAGTCCATGGGGTCGCAAAGAGCGGGACACGCTGAGCGACTGAGCTGAACAGAGGGGAGTGGAGGGGATCCATGCTCAACCACAGCAGGTGGGCTCTCATCTGCCTTCTGCAGCTGTGTTTTACGGTGACGATCTTTTAAAGAGAGGGTTCTACTGCTTGAGGGGAAGAAAAGCAAAAAAGAAAAAAGTTGAAAATCACTATAGGAGACAATAAAATGAACATCTATGAGATAACTAATAAAGGTAGAGAAGGTCTCAAGCTGTTTTTGACTCCAAGTTCCTAAGGTAGCCCTGGAGTCCATCTGATTAGTGCTTCTTAACCTATGTGTGATGAAAGTCCTGCTTTGTTTGGTCTCACTTCCAATCCCTGTCACGAACCAACACTTCCGTAAACTAGATTAAAAATAAATTTTGAAAAAGGTTGGACACAAAAAAAGTCCCAATTTTTTATTATTGATCAGCAGATATTAATATAATAGAACTCTAACATGTTTTTATGAAAGTTTCTCAGCACTTCCAATTTCTGTACTTTTTCCAGTATGGATCTATAACATACAGTTCACACTGGCCTTGTCTGAGGATCAGAATTCGAATTTCTACTTATGCATACAGGTCACAGTTTGTTTGTATGCTTATACTGTCTATGCTGTAATAATTAAACCAGATAACCTGGTCAAACTCACTCCTATTTCTGAATGGACCATTATCAGGTATAGTTCCCATACTCTACACTGCAGCAGGTCACAGATTAAATACAGAAGAAATTCTTGCCGAGACAAGACTTACAGGTTTCTTCTTTCTTTACAGTCTAGAAAATGCTGCTGCCTTTAGTGTTCCCTGACTGGGCATCCACCACGTGATACATTCTTGGGCTAAATCAGTGAACAAAGACAAAACTTCCTGCCTTGGTGGAGCTGGTGTTGGATGGTGGGAATAGAAGGGGAGCCAGACAATAAAAACACAAAAGGTAAACCAAGTATCAAATCTCTCAGAAGGTAATAGGTGGTTTGGGGAAAAGTCAGAATAGGAACCATCATGAGGAGTGTGTTTTTAACTGGGGCAGTCAGGGCAGGCTCATGGAGAAAATAACAAGGGAGCAAGACGGGAGAGAAGAGATGAACTGAAGCATGCGGGCAGTGGGGGAACGGCATTCCGGGGAGAAGAACAGACACGCCAAAGGCCCTGAGGCAGATGTCTTCAAAGAACAGCAAGTAGGCGTGCAGCTGGGCTGGAGAGAGGAAGAGGGAGACAGGAGATGAGGGGTCTGAGAGGCATGGGGAGGGGGTTAAGTTGGAATAGGATTGTTTGTTGCCTTGTGGCCACTGTGAGGCCTCTGCATTTTACCCTGAGGGAAATGGGAGTCCCTGGTGGGTTCCAGAGTACTAAAATGATCTGACTTATAATTTAAAAGGACCTCTGTAGCTGCTGTGTGGAGAATGCAGTGGGGTGATAAGAGCAGATGGAGGAAGCGTCACTGTGAGGCTCCTGCAGGCATCCAGAAGAGGGCTGATGGTGGAGCAGGTGGCAGCAGGGAGATGTCAGGAAGCGCTGATGATCTGGATATGCTGTTGATGGAGCCAACGGGATTTCCTGATAACTTGGACAGGGGGTGGGGCAGAATAAAAAGGCATGACTCCTAAGGCAATCTGGATGGAAGAGGAGCAGATGTTAGGGAGAAAACAGCAAGGTCAGCTTTGGGTGAATGAAGTTTGTAATGCCCAGGGGCCTTCTAAGTGGAGATGTCCAGGAGGCAGCTGAAAATGAGAGTGTGGAGTTCAGAGAGGTTTTGTCTACAGATATTCATCTGGGAGCTATAAGCACAGAGACTATGGAAACTCATGCAATGGTAGAAGACCTACAGTGATGCGAATGTAAAAAGAGAAGGAATCCAAGGCCTCAGATGCTGCTGCTAAGTCACTTCAGTCGTGTCTGACTCTGTGTGACCCCACAGATGGAAGCCCACCAGGCTCCCCCACCCCTGGGATTCTCCAGGCAAGAACACTGGAGTGGGTTGCCATTTCCTTCTCCAACGCATGAAAGTGAAAAGTCAAAGTGAAGTCGTTCAGTCGTGTCCAACTCTTCGCGGACCTCATGGACTGCAGCCCACCAGGCTCCTCCGTCCATGAGATTTTCCAGGCGAGAGTACTGGAGTGGGGTGCCATTGCCTCAGATGTTAAGAGGTCGGGAAAGACTAAGTTTCAGCAAAAGAGGCTGCTACAGAGTGACAGCGGGTAGGAACTCGGCAGTGTGCTGTCCTGGAGGACAGGGGAAGTACCCAAAAGGACGATCCCCCTGGTTGCTTCCACCTTGGGCCAGTGAGGAGGTGGAGACAAGTCCCAAAGGGTCATCAGGGGAGTGAGAACACTGCAAGACGGTTATCTTGACAAATTCTAAAAATGATACGCAATGGTGGTGGCAAGCAGGGAGTGAAATCTCAGCACATTAAAGGCCCCCTCCCCGGGGCACTATTATTCCTGCAAAGCCACCAGTACAGACTGGTGGTTCCTAACCAACAGAACACACTGACCTCACCTGAAGAGCTTCTGAAAAACACTATCGGCCTTCTAGAGCCTCGGATCCAGGAGGTCTAGCACAAGGCCCGGCACGCGCTTCTGCAGGCGCTCTGAGCCTGGGCCTCCGGCTCTCCAGGCACCAGGCTGCAACTCTGCGTGAGGCTGGGAGCTGTGTGCCCCACGCCCTTCTCTGCTCCACCATGTCTTCTCACAGCCCTGAGTGGGCTGCCATGCTTCCCCATGGGTATCTGACACTGATGTCTTCTCATAAAACTGGGTGCCAAGTCATCCTTCTTCCCTATAAAGTCTAATTCTCACTGTCACTGTTTCCACTCTACACTTAACACATGTAACAGCAACAACAGCAAAAACTTAATACAGCTTTCAGAGAATTCTCGTTCTTAATGACCAACCAGCCTCTAATTTGTTAAACGTGGGGCAAACTTAAGGTCACGTTATTGAAAACATGATCTGGTTTTATAACATGGTCCTTCATAAAAGATGTTCTAACTGGATAAGAGCTAGAGAGGATCTTAAAAATGATGCCCTCCATGTGCCCATCACACAGGAAACAGAGGCACAGAGCGGGAAATGACTGCCCAGGGTGTGCCCCTGGTGCTGGCGGCAGAAGGAAGTGGGCAAAGACCCAAAGCTGGACTGGAGTCTCAGGTGCTGGTCAGCCATCCATCCTTTCTTCTCTGTTACTCTTTCAGCTATCCCCCCGCCCCTCAAATCACAGCACTTAATGTCTGCACAGAACTGGGGTCTGTAAGGCCCTTCTTTTCCCCCTTAAATAAAAACAGGTCTACTCCTACCATGAAGCTCCGAGCTATGCTAACCCTATGGTGCCTCCACAGTACACATGAGAAGAAGGCTGCTGTGGAGGCCTCACAAAGTCTCTTTTTTTTAAAGTTGAAGTATAGTTGATTTACAATGTTGCATCAGTTCCTGGTGTAGGGCAAAGTGACTCAGATATGTATCAACATACGTGTGTATCTGTATGCATTTTCTTTCTCAGGTTCTTCCCCATATAGATTCTTATAAGATACTGAGTACAGTTCCCTGCGCTGTATAGTAAGATCTTGTCGTTTATTTTAAATATAGCAGTGTATACAGAGTCCCTTCTTTACAGCAAAGGAAAAACAGACTGATAGGGAAAGGAACTCCAACAGTTTCGGAGTTTCTATTACAAGCAAGGGACAGGGCTGTGTGCTTGCCTAAGAGTTCAAGCCCCTACTGTGTGCCAGTGGAAGAATATTCTAAGCCAGTTTCCACAACACTGTGCTTTAGGCATGTTATGCTCAACTCGCAGAGGAGGAAAGTAAGATTCTCAGAAGTCACTCACAGCTATCCAGCAAGGGAAGAAGCAGGCTTATCATCAGACGCCAGGCCTAGCCTGCCAAAAGCCCAACGCTGAAAGCTCATACCACCCACTCTGTACAGACTGTGGCAGGCAGCACCACGGCCCCCCAGAGATGCCCACCCCCCAACCTCCAGACTCTGACTGTATTACTTTATGTGGCGAAGGGACTTTGGTGGTATAATCCAGTGAAAGCTCTTGAGACTGGGAAACTCCCTTGGATGATTCAGGTGGGCCTGATCACAACAAGGGTCCTTGTGAGAGAAAGAGGGAGGTAGGAGAGGAGAGTCAGAGAAGCGGATGCGACAAGGGACGAGCAGAGCTTGGTGTGAGGCAGGGTCAGGAGCCCAGCGAGCAGCATGGCCTCCGGAAGCTGCCAAGAGCAGGGACAGAGAGTCTCCCTTGGAGCCTCCAGAGACAACACAGAACCAGTCTGGGCTTCTGACCTCCACAAAGATAAGTTCATACATGGTTGTTTTAGGGTAAGATTTAGTTGTGTTAATGGTAACCCACTCCAGTATTCTTGCCTGGAGAATCCCATGGACAGAGATGCCTGGTAGGCTACAGTCCACGGGGTCGCAAAGAGTCAGACACGACTGAGACTTCACTTCACTCACTTACTTACTACATTTGTAGCAATATGCTAAGTAGCATTAGGCTACTAATACAGCACTCTTTTTACTACTTAAAAGGATGTGATTTTGTAAATAAGTTTATTTAGAAAATAACTTATGGTCACTAAAGGGGAAAGGTGGGGGTGAGGGGAGGGATAAATTAGGAATTTGTGAGTAATATCTACACATTATGTAAAACGCATCCCAGTGGCTGAGCAGTAAAGACTCTGCCTGCAGTGCAGGAGATGCAGGACACTTGGGTTCGATCCCTGGGTTGGAAAGATCTCCTGGAGGAGGGCATGCCAACCCGCTCCAGTATTCTTGCCTGGAGAATCCCATGGGCAGAGGAGCCTGGCGGGCTGCAGTCCACAGTGTCACAAAGAGGTGGACACGACTGAAGCATCTGAGCACACACACACACACACATATAAAACAGCCACACGACAAGGACCTATTGTGTATATATGTATGTATATGCATATTGTGTGTGTATATATGTGTATGTGTGTGTGTGTATACATATGTGTGTGTATACATATACTTGAATAGTTTTGCTGTATGCCTGAAACTAACACAACATTGTACATCAACTAAACTTCAGGAACAGCAAATCAATAAAACTATTTGAAAAGGATTTTAATACAACTCTGTACTGGCGTAAGACATACCAACTAAACTTGAGAGCCTGTCCCTGCCCCCACCAATTTCAAAACCATAAAGGCTACTCAGAAATGCCGTATGAACATTCTTACAAAGAAAGCTGATCTCAAACCAGATAAAATTTTAATTATTAACTAGGATTCCCATGATCTAACCGGATAAGCATTTTCTTGCACCAACCTTCAAGCGCAGGAACAGTTTATACTTTTTCCCCACTCTAAATAGAATAACCAGTTTCTATAAATAAGAGTCCAGTTTGAAAACAAAAATGAAACTTATTTCCTATTTTACACTAAAATTGTGGGACAGTGGACAAGGTGCCTCTGCCCTGGCTCACCTGTCTCCCCAGCTGTAGACCCAGGAGAAGCTCTGAGCCTTTGCCCGAAGAGCAGGGGGCCGAGGTGGGGGCTCCTGCCCCAGGAACTGCCTTGGGGGGCAAAGCACCCCCTGACCTTGACTGCTATGCGGGGGTCCCTGGGCACAGCACCTTTCCACCTGCCTCCTTGCTGAAGCTTGGCAGGCCTAGACACCTGGTCCTGCAGCATCACAGGCACCCACTGACTGCTGGGATCTGTGCTTAGGGGTCATCTGGCCCACACACTTGGTGCCAGCTCGTGGGCTGGGCCATGGGGCTGCCCGCCCAGGGCACCATCGTGGAAAGGAAGCGAAGCCCTCAGTGGTAGGGGAAGGTTTATGGTTGATGGTGCGCCTTAAGCATAAAGTCTGGTTTATGCATGAACAGCGCAGCCATAACCCTGCTTGCAGTCCCTGAACTTTCCTCCCTCTCTCCCCCTCGAGGCTGACTTTGGTCAAAGAGCAGACACTTTTCCAGAGCGTTTTTGAGCACAGCTGCTGATGTGGTTCTCAGGGTATTTCATGACAATGGATGGTGGCAACAGCAGAGCAAGTGCTTCTCCGGCAGGGATTCACTCAGAGGAGTCAGGGAGGCATTTCGCTGCACGGCCCTTGTGACGGCGCTAGGCGCCAGGAGGATGGGGGAAAGCTGTGTGTGCACCCCGAGTCACTTCAGTCATGGTGGACTCCGCGCCACCCACGGACTGCAGTCCACCAGGCCCCTCCATCCCTGGGATTCTCCGGACAAGAACACTGGAGTGGGTTGCCATGCCCTCCTCCAGATCTTCCCAACTCAGGGATCGAACCAGAGTCTCCTGCACTGCAGGCAGATTCTTTACTGACTAAGCTACGAGGGAAGCCCAGAACAAAATTAATTTGTACATTCAGAATGGACTCCCTGGAGAAGGAAATGGCAACCCCCTCCAGCATTCTTGCCCGGAAAGCCTCATGGTCAGAGGAGCCTGATAGGTTAGTCCATGGGGCCGCAGAGTCGGACACGACTGGGCGACTTAACTGTCATTGTCACCGTCTGCCAGCATGGGCTGGAGTCCTCTCCTGCACCCAGCGCTGGCTTGGCCTTGTTTTTGGGAAGACCCGATACACAGTGAATAGACTGAAAAGCAAGCACATTCTAATGACTATAGCCTAAATTTCCCCAAACGTACGTGTAGACACCTTCCCATTTAGAGCTTATTACGGGTGGACATCACCCACCTCCGCTGGAGTCTTCAACTAACTTATCAACCTTACTGATGACTTCAATATGAATGACTCGTAGGAGATGCCGGTTCGATCCCTGGGTTGGGAAGATGCCCTGGCGGGGGAAATGGCAACCCATTCCTGTATTCTTTCCTGGGAAATCTCATGGACAGAGGAGTCTGGTGGGCCACAGTCCATGGGGTTGCAAAGAGTCAGACATAACCTAGTGACTAAACCACCGTCATCCTATGACTAGCTAAGTCTGGGAGACGCTGTGTGGTAAAGAATACAAAACTTATGAGTAAACATTAATAACCAAATGCTCTTCCAATCAAGGGAAGATTTTTTTACCCTCTTTCTGGAGAAGTATAAATATTTAGATGACTCCATGACCATCCACACTAGTTGCTGACTAGGTCCTGTGAGGAAGAACCCTTGCTCAGTGTTCTGGTTCCCTGCGTGTCTATCCTGGCAACCAACCTGCAGAATGAGAACCGGACCTGAACCACTGCAGTCTGGATTAGAGCCTCGATTCTGTCACTTCCTTTCTAAGCAGGTCTCTGGGTGACTCTCTTTGCCTCTCTGAGCCTCAATTTTCCCATCCTGAAGATGGAGATGAGGGTTGGCTAACTAGAGTTAAGGATTATAAAACTGAGGTGTACAGGAGGGCTTTATAGAGCTTTAGTAACTGCGAAGGGACAGACAAATGTCGGATCGCCACTAACACGCGGTTCTCCTTGCACGGACCCTCCTGTCCTCACATGCTGAAGTCTTGTCCGTAAACACAGTGGCCGCCGGTGTGGTGGGACCAGAGGGGAACAAGAGTGCTTGGCTGCCTGAGCTTCCTGAGGATGACCAGAAACACCCGAGAAAAACACTTTTTTCCTAAGATTAGCTTCATTTCAAAATTCAAGTTACATGCCAAGAAAATGCTCAACTACTGTGGGAAAAAAAAAAAGAAGAAGAATTTACTTCACATAAAACAAATTACCAGGGAATGTGCTCTCCCAGGGACTTCGGAAAAGAACTTTAACCCTGTCTAAAGATTAACAATGATAATTATTAAACTGGAAGCTTATTGTTAGTTAAGATAACTGCATTTGAAAAAGTTGGGAAGGAATCTGGTTGCCCTTGGTTTACTTAGTTAGGGCCAGAGAGCGCGATATACCCTATCCCAGTCCCCGGAGGGGGACGTGGCTGAGAGCCCACTGTGTGCCAGACACCGGGCTTTCCACGTGTTACGAGACGGCTAAATTCTCACTTCAGCTCTCTAAGAAATTTCCCCCTATTTTGTAAAGCTACTCAGCGAAACCAAGATGGCATTTCTACCTGATTTTATACCCTGCTTGGTTTCCCTGGTGGCTTAGACGGTAAAGAATCGGCCAGCAATGCAGGAGACCCGGGCTGGATCCTTGGGCTGGGAAGATCCCCTGGAAGAAGAAGACATGGCAGCCCACTCCAGTGTTCCTGCCTGGAGAGTTCCATGGACAGAGGAGCCTGGGGGCTGCAGTCCAGGGGGCTGCAAACAGTCGGACACGACTGAGCGACTAACACTTTCTTTCACTCCGGACCCTTGTGAGGCCCAAAGTGACGTGTCTGGCAACAGCAATAACATTTATTCAAGAAGCACATTTCCTAATTTGGCTTTGAGATGGTTATTAGCACACAGCATTCCTTCTTATGGGTGTGGCCACCCCAGAGATCAGTTTATAGAACAGAAAGTTGAATCCTGTGCTGAGAAGCAGATTCTTTCAGATCGCAGCAATGACCTTCTGCTGCATACCTTCCTCTGTTTCAGGGACACGTCTGCATGAAGACATAGGGCCTGCGTAGAATCAAGAAGCCACGGGGGAATGACTGCCGTCTCTCAGTCTCCCTGCCAGCATTCCCGCCCCCCCACCTCCCAGTTCACAGGGACGATCCCATTCTTAGCTCAACTTTAAAACACACATGTGACAATATAATCTGTGTTCATATCCGATGGTCCTCAAGATCACCTTTGAGTTTCTTAATCAATTTCTTATTAGTGAAGTTCTTATCCATTAAAAAAAAAAAATTCTACTGGTTTATACTTGAGATAGTGGTATCAGCCTGTGAAAATAATAAAATACTCCCAAACCCTAGTACTTTCGACATACCAAGATTATATATACTGTCTATTTCACAAAGTAATAGTTAACCAAAAACTTAATAACTTTGAACTTTGTATGATTAAGTTAACTGAGTGTAGGTTTGATTTCTATTCTGACAATAAGTTCTCATGTTGGAGCCATCGTCAGCCTTTAAAAAAACGACTGCCTACGGATTGCTCACCTTTAACCTCAGTTCCATTCCCTATCATACTCCAATCGACCACATCTAAGCACTGCTTGCTTAGTAGGTTAGAGGCTGGTCTTCATTCCAAGGCATCAGAGAACAGAGGAGCTATATGACGGATCCGTTCCAAGGGTCACGGCTGCC